>NC_140626.1:30967441-31716191 GCF_057382275.1 Copadichromis virginalis
GAGATTTTAAACATGTAGGTTAGATGCTTATCACAGTGATTCCATTATATAACCACTCCAGTGTATGTATAGTGTATACATGTCAGTATAAGTCAAGTGTATACAGGTATATATGTCATACAGTTGCAGTGGCCTCGTTGTTCTGACAAAGAAAACAAACCTATCGACAATACACAATGGAAACATGGTAACAAATAGGGATGGGTATCCTTTAAGTTTTATCCGATACTGGTGCCAAACCGGAAATTTTGAAACCGTGCCGGTGCTCGAACCGGAGGTTAAAGAATGGAAAACACAAACTTTATACAAAAACCTCTTGTGTTTTTATTTTTAGCAGTCTTTTTCTGCAAAATGATAACCAAGTTAGCCTTTTCTGTTGATACAACATACCTCCTTTGGTTGGAACCGGTGCTACACTGGCAGGGCTAGAGGCCAGGACTCCACTCTTCAGGTTCTTGGGGGATATTGCTAACTCTGGGTCCGATAACAGGCACCACATCCGCAGTAGATGTGCTCAGTGTGAGGTCTTGCAGCAAGCTATCAATCACCAGGTGCTTCATCAGATGCTGTGAAGTACAGCCAGACTTTTGAGTGCTTCGCCTTGGGCATTTTTAATCTGTAGCTCTGTTGCAGGGTGTTTTGGTACCATTCTTTATTCATGGCTGTGTTTTGGGGCAAAATTGTGAGCAGACTCCCTTGGATGAGAAGCAACCCCACACATAAATGGTCTCAGGATGCTTTACTGTTGGCATGACACAGGACTGATGGTAGCACTCACCTTTTCTTCTCTGCACAAGCCTTTTTCCCAGATGCTTCAAACAATCGGAAAGAGGCTTCATCTGAGAATATGACTGATAGGTTTATGCTGCAAACCTATTCGCTGGAACGTTAAGGACAACTTGCTACACAGCAAAAAGCAAGGCACAAGGCACCAAAGTTCTTCGTGTTACTCATGCATGAGGGAGACTTGCCTGGAGCCATGTGTCGTTCCACCACTTGACCGCCGTCAGACTCTCAGCCAGGTTCCCCATAGCACTCATTTTATTGTGGTTACATGAATATGCATAGGGCCATTAACATACAACATCTTACATAGGTATACATGTGAACAAAGAATACTGTGTGTGTGTGTGTGTGTGTGTGTGTGTGTGTGTGTGTGTGTGTGTGTGTGTGTGTGTGTGTGTGTGGGGTCAGAGTGTGACCCCATAAACGACTTCCCTTAACCTGCTGGTCTGGAAAATCCAACAGTTCATCTATATGTAAAAAAGCACTTGGACTAAAACTGACATAGCTACGTTAATCCTACCGTAAAACAATAAAACAAGGTACGACCTCTTCCCATGCTCCCAGGATGTAGGTGTGCATTCCTGGAATGCACACCAAGCCTTTGCAGCCTGCTAAAGATCACACATCCTATCACTACACAATTGATTATACACCTCTAAGCATATATGGTTAAATATTTCCTAATACAAATGAAAATAATAAAATCTAAACCCAACAATGACTTTGCCCCAGTCCTCAGCAGTCCATTCACCATGTTTACATGATTTTTGTTAAATTAAATCATGTTAACATGAAATAAACAGAAAAGGAAAATTGTGTTCTGACTTGTTTAGAAATATATTTTTCTTTTGTTTTTTTTATTCTTAGATTTTTTCCAGCTCCAGTCTGTGTCTCCAACAAATAGGACAAAGGATCACCTGCAGCTCAGACGGGATCTACCCTCAACCTGAGCTCACCTGGTCCACCAGCCCTTCATCCAGCATCACCAACAAAAACACAAAAGCCCATCAGACTGAGCAGCAGCTTTACAGCATCAGCAGTTCTCTGATACTTCCAAACAGTCACATGGATCTACACTGAACAAAAATATAAACGCAACACTTTTGTTTTTGCTCCTATTCCCCATGGGATGGACGTAGAGACCTAAAATTCATTCCAGATACACAATATAACCATCCCTCCCAAACAGTGGTCACAAATCAGTCCAAATGTGTGGTAGTGGGCACATCTGCTATATTGAGATAATCCATCCCACCTCACAGGTGTGCCACATCAGGATGCTGATCTGACATCATGAGTAGTGCACAGGTGTACCTCAGACTGCCCACAACAAAAGGCCACCCTGGAATGTGCAGTTTTGTCTCACAGCAAAATGCCACAGATGCCACAAGCAATGAGGGAGCGTGCAATTGGCATGCTGACAGCAGGAATGTCAACCAGATCTGTCGCTCGTGCATTGAATGTTCATTTCTCAACCATAAGCCGTCTCCACAGGCGTTTCAGAGAATATGGCAGCACATCCAACCGGCCTCACAACCGCAGACCTCGTGTAACCACACCAGCCCAGGACCTCCACATCCAGCAGGTTCACCTCCAAGATCGTCTGAGACCAGCCACCCAGACAGCTGCTGGAACAATTGGTTTGCACAACCAAACAATTTCTGCACAAACTGTCAGAAACCGTCTCAGGGACGCTCAACTGCACGCCCGTCGTCCTCATCGGGGTCTTGACCTGACTCCAGCTCGTCGCCGTAACAGACTTGTGTGGGCAAATGCTCACATTCAATGGCGTCTGGCACGTTGGAGAGGTGTGCGCTTCACGGATGAATCATGGTTCACATTGTTCAGGGCAGATGGCAGCTGAGAATGTCCCAGTTCTTGCATGGCCAGCATACTCACCGGACATGTCACCCATTGAGCATGTTCGGGATGTGCTTGACCGGCGTATACGACAGCGTGTACCAGTTCCCACGAATATCCAACAACCTCGCACAGCCATTGAAGTGGAGTGGACCAACATTCCACAGGCCACAATTGACAATCTGATAGACTCCATGCGACGATGTGTTGCACTGCATGAGGCAAATGGTGGTCACACCAGATACTGACCGGTTCTGGGTCCCCAGACCCCCAATAGCGCAAAAAACTGCACATTCCAGGGTGGCCTTTTGTTGTGGGCAGTCTGAGGTACACCTGTGCACTACTCATGATGTCAGATCAGCATCCTGATGTGGCACACCTGCGAGGTGGGGTGGATTATCTCAATATAGCAGATGTGCCCACTACCACACATTTGGACTGATTTGTGACCACTGTTTGGGAGGGATGGTTATATTGTGTATCTGAAATGAATTTTAGGTCTCTACGTCCATCCCATGGGGAATGGGAGCAGTAACAAAGGTGTTGCGTTTATATTTTTGTTGAGTGTATATTACATCTGTGCAGTCAGCACTGGCAGAAACAGGAAGAGAGCAGCCTTCAGAAAAAGAAATTATACATCCATCCATCCATCCAGTGGAACATTTTCATCAGATCTTTACAGGAGATGTTTATCTTACTCATCACCTGTTTAATTTTTCTCAGTACACAAGACGAACATGTTCATTCACAGCTGCCTCATCACATTTTAACATCTGAACTCTGTGGAGCCTGATCTCAAGGGTTTTAAGTCTGACACTGAAACCAGAGGATCTTTCTGTCTCTGCAGATTCACTGTGATCCAGTGATGGGAGTGATTTCAGCCCTGAGTGATCACGCTGATGTTTGCACAGAGCAGATAATTTAGTGAATGTTTTGGCACATTGGTAACAGTGAAACAGTTTATTAGTAACGTGGGATCGTTTGTGTTTGGAGTATGAACTGAGATTCCTGAAGCTCTTGTCACACTGGTCACAGCTGTAGTTTCCTTCCATGTGTGTACGTTCATGAAGGTTACGATGACCTGATCGTGAGAAGCTTTTTTCACAGTGTCTGCACTTGTATGGTTTCTCTCCTGTGTGGACTCGTTTGTGTGTTGTAAGCTGACCTGCAGTGGTGAAGGATGACCCACACTGATCACAGAGGTGCTTTTTAACCCCACTGTGAATCAGTTCATGTTGTTTTAAGTAACTTGATGTGGTGAAGCTTCTCCCACATTCTTTGCAGTATTTCAGTTTGTCTCCAGTGTGTCTACGTTGATGTCTTTTTAGGGAGACTTGCCAATTGAAAGTTTTTCCACAGAGGTCACAACGAAACTCTTTCCCACATTGATGACAGGGTTGAGAACTGGATCCATCTGTGTCGCTCTGCTTCTAAACAAAGACACAAAGACAGTGTAAGTCAGTCCTTCAACATTTTTATCCTGAACGTCACCTGAAATAAAGAGCATCTCTGCAGACGTCCAATTACATTTTACTGTTTCAGTTAACACACTCAGTTTACTGGGCTGCAATAACTACAATACTACCACCATAATACTACAGTAATACTAAAATCATAACTGAATGCTGAGCGACTGAAAGCTCTGTTCCCCATAGTACTAAGGTGTGAGGACGGAACAGTAAGATGAATAGCAGATGATGATCTGAGAAGGCAGGAAACAGTGGTGATATGGAGCAGGTCACACAAATATGAAGGAGCAGATTTATGGATACACCTCTATGTAAGAAGTAACATTTTAAAATGTATCCTGGCATCTATGGGCAACCAGTAAAGGTGCTGAAGAACTGGGGTAATATGAGCTCTTGACAGAGTGCAAGTTATGACCCGAGCTGCAGAATTTTTGAAGAAGTTGGAGTTTATGAAGGGACCTTTTAGGGAGACCAAATAGGAGGGAATTACAGTAATTAATACGGGACGTAATAATCACTCACAGCTGCTTTTCCATGCAGTAGAATTGCTAACATGCTAACAGTTTAATGAGCAGAGTTGTTCCAAACAGTCAGGCTAAAATGACAAGATAACAATATAAATACATACCTCACAGTAACTGCACTTGGAGAGTCTCTTTCTGGTGTGGATCTGTTGGTGTTCTCTCAGGTAATGTGGAGATTTAAAAGTCTTCTCACACAGGTCACATTTATAAGGTCGTTCCTCAGTGTGGGTAAACATGTGGCGTTGTAAGTGTGTGTGTTTAGCAAACTCTTTGCCACACTGATCACAGCAGTACACATCATGTCTGCTGTGAATGCGTAGGTGTGTATTTCGGCTGTCTATCCGACTGAAGGTTTTTCCACAGATGTCACAGCTGTATGCCTTAATTCCAGAGTGGGTAACTAGATGACTGTGTAAGCTGCCACTTTGAGTAAAAGCTCTGCCACACCGATCACAGCTGTACGGTTTAACTCCACTGTGGATGAGTTGGTGTTGTTTTAGAGCATTCTTCCAGGAAAAAGACTTTCCACACAAGTCACAGCTGAATGGTCTCTCTCCAGTGTGGATGACCTGATGAAGTTTTAGGTCATACAGAGTAAACTCCTTCCCACACTTGTCACAGGTGTGTTTCTTCTCTCTCTTTCTTCTGTGAGATTTGTCGGCCTCCTGAGAGCGCTGACTTCTCGCTCCATGTTGGTCCTGCAGTGACAGAGATACAAACAGAGGCAGTGAGTGAAATGCAGTCGTGGAACAAACTCAACCTTCAAACTCCCTCCATTAACACTCGTTTTAAACCTGAAGGTGGAGTGTGGCAACAAACACCTTAAAGGTCTCTTATCCCCACCTGCTGGTAGTAGGAACACATTACATCCAACCTGGTGTTAAAAATAATTAATGACTGTTCAAACGTTTCACTGTAGAAAACATTGGATTAATTTTTGATTAAAGGCAATTAAGTGCCATTCATTTTCAATCTATATTAATCGCATTTTATTTGTATGAGCAAAAAAAAAAAAAAAAAAAAAACACAAAAAAGGGAAAATATACACACTTAATGTGTTTACTGCCTGATACCGGGCTACCGTTGTGGTGCTTTGAACGTGTTTTTTTGCAGTGATAAACCAATATTAAGTCTGTTCGAACAACAATAATACTACTATTAATAATAATAATAATAATATTATTATTAATAGTAATCAGAATAATAAAAACAATAATAATAATAATAATAATAATAATAATAATAATAATAATAATAATGTACTTCCACAGCATGTCTTTTATCCCAACCACTCTCTGCAGATGGCCCCGCCCCTCTGTGAGCCTTATTCTGCTGGAGGTTTCTTCCTGTTAAAAGGGAGTTTTTCCTTCCCACTGTCGCCAACATGCTTGCTCAAAGGGGGTCATATTATTGTTGGGTTTTTCTCTGTATGTATTATTGTAGGATCCACATTACAATAAAAAGCACCTTGAGGCGACTATTGTTGTGACTTGGTGCTGTATAAATAACACTGAATTGAACTGAAAATTTAATTAATATCTATGGGCTCAAAGTGTAGTCATTAATATTCTGTACTTGTAAATCAGTTTTGTATGTGTAAAAAGAATTTGTGTGTGCGTAAAAAAGATTTGTGTGTGGACTTAGCAAAAAACCCCTCCCAAAAAACGTTACAAGTACGAATTTTGACCCTATTTTTCTTCCTTTCATCTCATTGGTCAATGTCATGTCAATCACAAATGTAACAATCCAATCAGAGAACAGATGGGTTTGGCTGTCGGAAGGGCGCTTGTTTGAATTGGGCTGTAAAAACTACAATACTACCACCATAATACTACATTAATACTAAAATCATAACTGAATGCTGAGCGACTGAAAGCTCTGTTCCCCATAGTACTAAGGTGTGAGGACGGAACAGTAAGATGAATAGCAGATGATGATCTGAGAAGGCAGGAAACAGTGGTGATATGGAGCAGGTCACACAAATATGAAGGAGCAGATTTATGGATACACCTGTATGTAAGACGTAAGATTTTAAAATGTATCCTGGCTTCTATGGGCAACCAGTAAAGGTGCTGAAGAACTGGGGTAATATGAGCTCTTGACAGAGTGCAAGTTATGACCCGAGCTGCAGAAATTTGAAGAAGTTGGAGTTTATGAAGGGACCTTTTAGGGAGACCAAATAGGAGGGAATTACAGTAATTAATACGGGACGTAATAATCACTCAGAGCTGCTTTTCCATGCAATTGCTAACATGCTAACAGTTTAATGAGCAGAGTTGTTCCAAACAGTCAGGCTAAAATGACAAGATAAAAATATAAATACATACCTCACAGTAACTGCGCTTGTAGAGTCTCTTTCTGGTGTGGATCTGTTGGTGTTGTCTCAGGTGATGTGGAGCTTTAAAAGTCTTCTCACACAGGTCACATTTATAAGGTCGTTCCTCAGTGTGGGTAAACATGTGTTGTTGTAACTTTGTATGTCTTATAAACGGTTTGCCACACTGATCACAGCTGTACACATCATGTCCAGTGTGAATGCGTAGGTGTATATTTCGGTTCCCTCTGTGGCTGAAAGTTTTTCCACAAATCTCACAGCTGTATGCCTTAATTCCAGAGTGGGTAACTAGATGGCTCTGTAAGTGGCTACTGTGAGTAAAAACTCTGCCACACTGATCACAGCTGTACGCTTTAACTCCACTGTGGATGAGTTGGTGTGTTTTAGGGAAAGCTTCCAGGAAAAAGTCTTTCCACACAAGTCACAGCTGAACGGTCTCTCTCCAGTGTGGATGACCTGATGCTGTTTTAGATGACACTTGGAAATAAAACCCATCCCACACTCGTCACAGGTGTGTTTTTTCTCTCCCTTTCTTCTGTGAGGTTTGTCGGCCTCCTGAGAGCACTGACTTCTCGCTCCATGTTGGTCCTGCAGTGACAGAGATACAAACAGAGGCAGTGAGTGAAATGCAGTCGTGGAACAAACTCAACCTTCAAACTCCCTCCATTAACACTAGTTTTAAACCTGAAGGTGGAGTGTGGCACCAAACACCTTAAAGGTCTCTTATCCCCACCTGCTGGTAGTTCTGGTGTTAAAAATAATTCATGACTGTTCAAACAGTAAAATCATGCCCATCCCTCCTGCTGTACACAAATATTAATACTAGCATGCTAACACACTCAGAAAAGTAATGAATGTTTACCAGGTCTATACTTATTTTTATATTTCCTTTTGTTGTTTCCTATTAGATATTTATATAATTTTCTCATTTTTTAACAATAATAAATCCAATGTAACAGTTACTAGCTTGGTTTAGTGAAGGAAAATGTCAGAGTCTGATTGCAACCCGAGGGATTTCTTTTATAAAACATACTACCTACCTAAAAAAAGAAAAAAAAAATCTGTATTTCTATCTGCTTAATTTACAAAACAGATGATTTATTTGTAAAAAAAAAAAATGTTTGGAATCATGTATGATTGTGTTCCACTTCTAACGTCTACACCACTTTGTATTGGTCTTTCACGTGTGTCAACAGAAAATTGTACTTAGTAGTCAGTATAATCTTTTAATGATATAAGTGTGCATATGGTAGAGTACTGCATGTTGACCTTTTGATGACTTGTTGTTCACTACAAGACTTGTTATAAATTTCTTCCCACAGCGATAGTGACAGCTGGACACTCTTATCTTCGCTTCGTACCAGGCAGAGGAGTCGTTCCTTTGTCTCACACACACACACACACACACACACACACCAGGGCTCTAGAGTGCGACCAATTTTTTTTGTGTGTACAGTAGTTTACAATGACAATACAATCTGTTCCCCTCACATATTTTTTAGTTTTTCTTACATGAACAGATACGATAACACACACACAGGCACACCCACACACAAGCTTAAATAAACAAACAAAACAAAACCTAATAAGAAACCCAAAACAAACACAAACAACAAACCCCAAAACACACAAAAAAAAAAAAAAAAAAGGGGGGGGGGGGGGGGAGATATGATATCAATCAGCTGGTAGAGCTTTTAAAGACTTGCAATAGTCTACGAAGGGGCCCCAGATACGATAAAATTCTCTGTATTTGCCCTTCGCCACAAGGCCTATCTTTTGCAATTTAAGAAATGACATCACATCTCTAAACCAAAAAGAAACTGAAGGTGGCTTTGAAGATTTCCAAAGGGGTAAGATGCAACGTCTAGCCAAAAGTGATGTAAAGGCTAATATTTTGAAGTGTGTAGGGTGGGTTAGACCAGTGTTGACTGGAAGCCCAAAAACAGCTAGAAAAGGGTCCATGCAGATTTGGGTCCCAAGAGCCTTGGAAAGAATAACTGAATACTGACTCCAGAAGCCATGGAGTCTTGGGCACAGAAAGAACATATGGCCTAGGTCCCATGGGGTGGCATGACATCTCTCGCACTGATCCATCACTTGTGGGTAAATGTCAGACAGACGAGACTTTGAATAGTAAACCCTGTACAACACCTTGAACTGGATAAGTTGTAACCTGGCACAGGACGTACTATAACGGACATTGGATACTGCCTTCTCCCATTGCTGATCCGAAAAAAATTACTCCTAACTCCCGCTCCCAAGCCCCCCTAATCTTAGCAACTGAATGGACATTTAAACCCATAATTTGTTTATATATTAAAGATATAATTGACTTCTTATTGGGTTTAAGGGATAAGAATTCCTCCCACGGTTGGACATTTGGAAGAAGAGGGTAGGAGGGGAAGAGAGCAGAAGTGCAATGCCATGCCTGAAAATAACAGAATAGATTGGTAGCCGGAAGATTTGTTTCTGAACACAGGTCTAAAAAAGTTAAGAAAGTGCCATCTTTATAGAGATCCTTAAACGTATTAATACCATGACGCTTCCACTGTACATAGGTACCATCAATGAGGCCAGGAGTAAACAGATGGTTCTGCGTGATGGGCATGTGTACTGACGCAGAGACGTACTTAAAATGACTCCTGAATTGTGACCAGATCCTTAGACTAGACTGTACCACGGGATTTTGGGTGAAATGAGAAGGCTTAAGTGGTAGTGGAGAGAACAATAAAGCTTCTAAGGATGAGGAAGTGCACGACAGGCGCTCCAGTTTGCACCACAGCAGTTCTTGAGATTCAAGCCAATGGGTCAATTTGTGAACATGAGAGGACCAATAGTAAAATAAAAAGTTAGGCAAGGCAAGACCGCCATCAAATGTCAGTCTCTGTAATAATGATTTCCTCACCCTGGGGTGTTTCCCTCCCCACAAAAACGATGTAACTAGCTGGTGGTCTCTCTCTCTCTCTCTCTCTGTACTTCAAGAACAGTTTCCCGTCTCCAACCTCTGTTTTCTGTATTATTCATTCGCTTATTACCCACCAGTCTACCGTTGTTTACAGCGCTGTCTTTTTCTTTTCTTTTTTTCACTTAAATGACCTCGGACAAGAAAGCCTATTTTTTCTGTTATTCAAGACTGAAGAAATTTAAACTTTATATGCAGAACATTGTAGAATATTTTTAAGGTTATCTGCTATAAAAAGCCAGACCAGGAAAATCTCCTTCATGTTTTTCTGTGTTTTATTCTCAGTTACTTTCACACAAAGGCATCTGCTGTGATGTTCACAATTCTGAAGAAGTCAGTACTGATAAATGATCAGAATTATAATATTTCTGACTCTCTGAGGCTAAGTTGAATCGAATAAGGACTTTGAAAACCGGAATCGAATGGATTATAGAAATCAGTGATGATACCCAGCCCTAGTGAGCAGTCTAGGCCCGACAGAAGTGGATGTAGCTGCAATAGGAAAAGAACTTTTGCTCACTTTTCTGTTAAGTTAAGGCCTGATCCTTCTGAAATTCATAGCCAGTGCTCTGACACGGTGTCATCAATCTTTGAATGCTGAAAAAGCACAGTGTATCCAGAAAAACACATTATATTATATAAATTATTATAAAATTTGTGTACGCTTAACTTTTGTGCCGGTACGCCTAACTTTTTAAAGTTAGGCGTACCGGTACGCCCATGGCAAAAGGTTAGTCTAGAGCAGTGCTTCCCAAACTTTTTCCAGCCACGTACCCCTTGAGACATGTCACCCTCAGCCGCATACCCCCTCCTACGAACGACTCTTAATTAGTGTCTATAAATACATTGCAACACTGCATGCATAAAAATAAATACTGCACAGTCGATTATTTCTCACCACCAAATGAATTTATTAATATATTTTAGTAATGACAGAATTTTAATAACGAACTTTACTACTTAATACTAGCAGTGTATCAAAAGATTTATTCGAATTCACCGTTTTGTCGAGAGCATAAAGGCCATATATGAACAGAAACTTTATTTAATGTGATGGATGTGCTTGAGCAGAGGCACACAGCTCTTCAATGTTTGGCTCAATTTGGGAAAGGCTGAGTCTTAAATCGTTTTCCACACAAATACTTGCTCTGTATTTTGTTTTCATGTTTGTTAAAGCAGAAAACCCCCTTTCGCATAAGTATGTGGTGGCTAGGGCTGGGCGATATATCAAAAATTTATCGTTACCGAAATTTATGACTCTCATCGACGTCATTTTGCCCATGTCGGTAAATTCGGTATTTAAAAAAAAAAAAAAAAGGAAAGGCATGTGCAGGTTGGCGATGTTCATGTCCCTTTAAGACGCTGTGCTACATTACAGACTTGACGGGGTGGAGTCACATGACTCTACTACCTGTAACAAGACGAGACACGGGTGAACAAATGGAGGACGATTTAAATGTTGAAGCAGCAGCGACGGAGGTAGAGCTGGTGGAGGAGGAAGAGGAGACGCTTGTTAACAAAAAAAATGCATCATCAATCGTTTGGCAACATTTTGGATTCAACAAGGATGATATTGATCAAAAAATTGTTAAATGTAAACTCTGCAAAAAGACTGTTGCGTCAAGTCAAGGTAACACAACCAACCTCTTAATAAATAATATTTATTATTAAACTATTTTGTTTACAAGGGATATACATTTTTTAGAGAGCATGGTTACATATTGTATCCTACACTTTTTATTTTGTTCAGTTAATAAATCTTAACCACTAAAAGTACTTACTACTATTGTCTTCATTTATTTTCAGTGACATTTTACAGTCCTTTAAAGTGGTAATAATATAATTGCAATGAATAGGTCTAGGGGGAATAATATTATCAAAATAACTGGAGGAACTATGCTGCCTGCTACAGCCCCATCAAATGAAAAAAAAACAAAAACGTTTGTTTTTTTGGCACTTGGGGTGGTTATCGTCCATTTATCGTTATCGAGGTTAACTGCTCAATTTATCATGATATTGATTTTAGGCCATATCGCCCAGCCCTAGTGGTGGCGAAAGGAGTCTTGACAGCGCGCTTAGCCAGTGCGCACTCCTATCCAGAAATCCACCAGGGTCTTTTGAGTGTGTTCAACTTTTAGAGATCCATCTGTGGCGATCTCAATTAGGCTCTCCTGGTCAGGTGGTGATAACGAAGTAGGCACGGCGGTGAACGGGTGACGTATCCAATCATTTGAGCCGTCCGTCTCTGGGAAGTATCGGCGTAACTGCACCGCCAGCTCCTCAAGGTGCACGTTACATTTGCGCTTTACACTTTTTGATAGTGTGAGATCATTAGAGCACAGAAAATCATGCAGCACGGGAAAGACTTCAGTGTTGTTTGTATCCATGCAGTTCTTCCAAAGGTTTAACTTCTTTATCATGGCCTCAACTTTATCTTGAACATTGAATATAGTTGCAGAAACGCCTTGTAATCCGAGATTGAGCTCGTTCAGACGAGAAAATATATCACATAGATAAGCCAGGCATGTAAGGTACTCTTCATCATGCAAATGTTCAGACAGCTCAAAGGGTTTCAAACCCTAACATGTTTCAAACGGAGAAGTATTCCCTTTGCAGCAAGAGCCTCTCGGTGGATGCTGCAGTGTACCCAGGAGGCATCTGGCGCGACTGCTTTCACACGCGAAACCACATCTCCGTGTCTCCCAGTCATGGCCCGTGCGTCATCAGTACAGATGCCAACACATCTGTCCCACACGAGTCCATGTGTGTTCATGAATGTGTCCAGCTTTTGAAAAATATCTGTGGCAGTTATCCTTTCTTCCAGCGGTTTACAGAACAGCATGTCCTCCTTGATGGTTCCTTCATGAATGTAGCGCACATATAGGAGATGCACCAGGCCAGCCACATCCGTGGACTCATCTAGCTGTATTGCATAAAATTCACTGTGGCGTATGCGCAAAGTAGCTGCTGTAAAAGATTTTCTGACATTGCATTGATGCGCCGTGAGACAGTATTGTTTGATGATGGAATGGACTGTATCGTCTTTTTTGCCTTTTCCCCCAACATTGTCCCTACCATATCTAAAGCAGCAGGGAGAATGAGGTCCTCCACAATAGTGTGGGGTTTGTTGTTTTTAGCCACTCTGTAACTGACCATGTAAGATGCTTGTAGTCTGTTTTTATTCATAAGATCTGGCACCTGAATGCTGGTTTTACTTGTTGAAAGTGATTTTAGCTGGCACTCAAAATATTCTCTTGGTTTATTTTTCAAATGGGGATGATTTGTCTCTAAATATCTGCGCAAAAGTGAAGGTTTCATTGAGTTCTGAGACAATACTTTTGCACAAATAACACATTGTGGCCGGGAAAATCCACCAATATTTATACACGTGAACCCCAGCGAAATATAATTGTCATCATATTTGCGCTTCTTCGATGAGGTTGTGTTACAGTCCGAGCTGTCATGCTTTCTCCCACTTTGACGCTCCACATCAGACACTTCATCACTTTCCACATGACTGGCTCCAGCTATGCTAGCCACTTGGCTAGTAACCACAGATACATGCATTCTAGCATCCAAATCATTGTTGTTGAACAATCACTGGAAAATGCATATTCAAATATGTGCTTATTGGTTGTTGTGGCTGGTGTCTCTGTGGTAGGGCCTTTTTTTCTTGTTAACCACTTGTACATTTTCGCACTGCACTTAATGCTTGGAAGCAACTTCAACTGCTAGGTGTCAGACATTTGGGCAAGTCACGCCCATGTATTTGGTTAGAGCTATTTTTTTGCTGAACACCAGAGGGTGGTATATAGTCATGTATTTGATAGCCACATAAAACTGCATTAGTTTCGGCTTTTAAAATTTTTGATCCCCACTCCAACCCCGACCCACACGTACCCCCTACAGCCACTTGCGTACCCCCGAGGGTACGTGTACGCTAGTTTGGGAACTACTGGTCTAGAGCCCTGTATACACATCCACATTCCAGTGTAATAAACAAACGCACCCACTGATGTATATAAATAAAGACCAGGACAGTCTCAGAGCCCTCACTCCCGTGCGAGTGCTCTGTGACTGCCCTTGCTGCAAGTAAAACTGTGTGTTTCTCCTCTCTGATTCTCAGCTGAAGAAATGTCTTCGAATACATCTCTTGAAAACGTGGTATTCCAATGAAATTGATTCATGTTTGTGGCTGTAATGTAACAAAATGTGAAAAAAAGTTATAGGGAGCCAAAAATGCAAGCCACTATAAGTCCTCATGTGTTGAAATCAGATATTGGGTCTGTACATGTGACATTATGTTTTTTCAGGTTGTGAAAGATGCTGCAAAACAATCTGAGGCAGATTAACTGTGTTATTTAAAGACTGCATGACGATCCTCTGAAGGTTAGTGCAGGATAAACAGGTTCATTTGCTGAACTGTGATGGATTTAAAGTAAAGGACAGTGTGTGACTGGTGCACAGTGACTGTGGTGCTCATGTCACAGTTAGATTACATCAAGTGTAGCAGAGATTCATTTAAACTGAAGCTCATGATGCTGACATTCATTCACTGAGTACTTGAGAAAAGAAGGCTCTGTGAGCCTGGTTCTGCTGGAGGTTCCTTCCTGTTAAAAGGGAGTTTCTCCTTCCCACTGTCGCCAAAGTGCTTGCTCATAGGAGGTCATATGATTGTTGGATTCCCCCCCCCCCCTCTGTATGTATTATTGTAGGGTCTGCCTACAATATAAACCACGTTCAGGCAACTATTGTTGTGATTTGGCACTGTATAAATAACATTGTATTGAGAATTGAATTGATAATAATACTACTAATATTAAAGGAGGATAATTGATTGTGATTTCTTTGTGTTTGTAAACATAATTTAAAAATACATAATATACAATAATATACAACACAGTCATATAACAGGTTGGGAGGACTTTTTTTTTTATTTTGGGGGGGGTTTACAACGGTAAAATCAGTATCATATATATTATTATATTTATAACAAGGTGCAATAATAACAGTGTGCAATACAAATACACTTGTTCTTCTTTATTATACTGTGTTGTGTTGTTTGTGTTGCGTTGTGATGTGTCAAATCTTGTCGTCTTGTGTTACATGTAGTGCAGATGTAGGACAGTTTTCCAATTTCATTGTACTATTGTACTATGTATGACTGACATAAAGAGTTAACTTAATAATAAAGAATAACAATTGCTTGTGACTTCTTAATGTTTGTAAACACAATTTAAAAATACATAATAAAATGCAACACAGTCATATAACAGGTTGGGAGGATGAGAGTTTTAGACCTGACTGATTATTTGGTGAAACTGTGATATTTTCCTCACCTTCTGTGTTGAGCTCATTGTTTCCTCTGTAGTGACTCAGCTGAGTCCAGATGGCTGAAAATGTTCCTCTGCTGCTCCGTCAGACTCTTCTCCTCCTGCTGATCAGCTAGGACACAAAACAGATCTTTGTTAGGCTCCACACTGCACTGAAGAGTCAAAGTGTCTCATATGTTCATCTGACAACACAAAGTACAAATTTCACTCTGATTGCTTGTAGAAATCTTGTGAGACGTGTTGTGCTGCAAAGTGAGGAAACTCTCTCACTCACTTATACTTCAGGAGGAACTTTGTGACATTGGCTCTAATATTCTAAGCAGCCCTTTACTATGACAGGGCCAGAAAGTCCTATTTGAAGGTTTGGGAGAAGGACCATGTTAAAGGTGGATTGGGGTTTATACACTTTGTTATGATACAGGTAAGGCTGTAAGAGCCTGAGAAGGTGTCCTGAATGAACCTCTAAAACCAGTTTTCAGCTAACGACTCTGCTTCAGTCTGGAAAACAGCAACTACAAGTTTAAAGACTCCATCAACAATTCACACCCAGCAACAGCCTGAACAGCTCCTCCTGTGGTTTCCACAAACAGGGACAGACCTGTTACTCCCCCACCCCACACTTTCAACTCCTTCAGCCCCCCAGTCCCACCACCTCCACCATTCCCTAAACTTTGATTCTGTTCATCTGGACGTAGCTTTTTGTGGGAGAAACATTTCGTGACTTCTTCAGTTTCAGCTGACTGCAGGTTTCCCCAATTTTCAACAGTGCATTTGCATAATGACTGAAACGAGCACCACTGAAGGAACAATGGGCTGGGAGGTCAGTTATTGAGCATTAATATGCAAATTCTCATGAACATTGATCAACAACCACTGATCAAAGCTCATTGATCAAATGCTGTGATTGCAGCGACTCCCCAACTCTCTGAATGGTACTCATGGCCATTGATCAGCAGTCTTTGATTAATGAGCTTTGATCAGTGGTTTCCTTCCTGCTTTGACTGCAGCTGTTTGACACAGGAAGACATTATTACATTCTTCACACTCTCCTGCACATTAACCACCACAATATATTTTTATTCTCTGTGCTTTCAAATATGAACACTGTTTACTTTCATCTCGTTTTCATTAGTTTTTGTTAACATCTTCCTGTGCATCACTTTACAGCAGCCAGACTCATTAAAATGAGACTTTGTAGGAGTTCACTTCCTCTCAAACCTTACATTACATGTAAAGAGTCAAGTGGAAGTTTTTCTAAAGTTATTTAATGATATTTATATTATGGAAGCAGATTTTTGACATTTTATCTTTTTCCCGTTTTTAGATATAATAAACACGCACAAAACAAAAGCAAACGGCCAGAAACAAAGCTGGAAAACCCACCCGATTGACAAAAATCAACTCAAAATACTCCCACACAACAGAACCTCCTCTATTCCTCGCTGGCTCCAAATCTCTCAGTGGAATGATCAGTGGTTTGCTATCTGTCACCATCAAAACACTCCACAAATCCCGCAAATGATTCACTTCCTTTTAAACCATTGAATCAGCAGTTAGGTTCTAAATGAAGCTTCGGACGTCACTGATCATGTGACTCTGGCCAAACGAATCAAGCTTCGACACAGTGCTTCTGAAGCAGTGTGTTGATTTTTTTGACACACGCACCGGAGCTTCAGCTTCAAGCGGGCCATCACTAGTAAATGTCAAGGTGAATCATGTGACACCTGTCGGACCCACGTGACCGTAAATGCACAGACCCGCAAAGCTGTGAATCCTGTACCAGACAGAGGGCAGTATGAATAGAAGTATCACCACTACAAATGCAATCAACTGTACTAATATGACTCTTCCTGAGCCGCAAACAGAAATGTCAACATATACCAGGCAGGAATGTAGCTGTGTCCGCAGCAAATCATATATACATTTGCAACGGTTATCACACCTGCCATGTCAAATATTTTAAAGGGGATATTTTAAAGCGCCCTGAGACGACTTTTGTTGTGATTTGGCGCTATCTAAATAAAACTGAATTGAATTGAATTAAAAATATGACAGAGAACCCCCTGACCCCAACCTAGGGCCTGATAAAGTAAATGTTTTGCCCCAGTCAGTGCTGCCCCCATCCCGCAATAAATCCTCTCAAATTCCTCATTCTCTCAGTAGTTCCCTTCCATGTACGCCTCCCTTGGCTTTGTCTGTTCTGAGTTTTTTGAGACTGACCTTAGTGTCCGTGTGTTTGTTTTATTTTATTTGCTAAATAAGGACATTTCATTTTTATTTGTATCTAAAAATATTAGAAAAAAATGGGGGGGGGGGGGGGGGGGGTTCTTACAGCAACAGAATAATTGCCAAACAGCTATTACCCAAAAACATAGTATCTACATGGTGTACACTGTATTTTCCACACAAAAAAGAAAGAAAGGAAAATAGAGGACAAAAGTGGCATGCCTTAAAAAAAATCTGCAGCACTTTCACAAAAGATTGCCAAATTAATGTCCATGTGGCAGGGGTGTGGTCTCTAGCCTGCTGCTGCTGAGCGTATGGGGCACTGCTGGGATGTCAAAGTGGACAGGTGATTTTGATGGGATTAGTGACTCTCTTCCCTTTTTATAGTGACAGAGGAGACTGGCAAGAGGTGAGTGTATAAGTATAACAATCAAATCATTTTCATTCTACTTATGTTGTGTAAATATCGACACCAAGTTCTTTTAATTCCTCAGAGGCATTCGATGGAAGACAAAACACTGCTCAGTTGACCATTTAACTCTTTATTTCTCTTTCATACTACTTCTAGACGGGAGATGCGTCCTGCATGACACACTGCCACGGATCTCAAAATGTTGGTGTGCCCCTAAAAGTTTTATTACAGAAGCTCTCTCATTCTAGTCTAAAAAACAGTGTCCCATTAACTTTCCACTAGAGATGGTCCCCTCTTATCTGCATTTTCCCAGGCAAGCATGAGTGAGAGTCTGCAGCTTTGTACTCACGAGGACACATGTTCACATGCCTTTTTTTTTCAGGGCTGTGTACTTAATACTACACTTTATAACTATATAACACTTATTAATAAAAAAGCATAGCATTATTGAGGCACTGCAAATTATTTAATCCCAACAGTTGCTAACCTACTCTGAGCTAATACTGATTGTGATGGACCGAGTTGAAAAACAGGAGGAGCCCAGGAATTATTAGAAAAATATAGTTTCCATTTATTTAACCCCCAAAAATTATATTTATAAGCATAATAAATGTTGAGCTCATAAAAGAGGTCAAAGAAACAAAACTGAACTCAGGCAAAGACTGCAACCTTAACAAACCAAATGACTGCCCAAACATACATAACTGACCTAAACATGAAATGACATACAAGGGTATATATACTGGCTGATCAGACCATTGTGACACATGAGGGGTAACAAACAAAACACAATCATAAATCACAAACGATGCAGTACAATCTAGTTTGTTAATAAACTAAACACTAAAGAAGAAAATCAAAAACCCCATTAAACCCTAAACTCAAATAATTAATTAAATACAAATACTTTGTTTTTAAAGTAAAGAAAACACACATTCCCCCTTCAGCAGGAAGTGGTGGTGTGGTCCAATTATCTTCCTTCATATTTAATGGTTTCAAACCCTGGCTACCATCTTTTGTCCAGCAACTCCCAGGGATGATGGCAGGTAAGAAATAAAAAGACAAAAGTTAGTCAGAAAGCAAAGAAATGAAGTAGTATGAATACATAAGTAAACTAAATGTGCGCGCTTACAAATAGAACAAATGTATCCAAACCAATCAATAAAGTTATTGGAAACTAAAATGTATTACTATGTTCAAATGAATGAAAATACAAAAGTTACCGACTTTAGAGTGTGGCCATGGGTTTGGCCATCACACTGATTTTATTCTGATCCTTTGGAGGAGAAAGTTTGGAGAACAAAGCAAACCAAATCCAAAGATGCACGTATCACTGTGTCCCGAGTTGATGATGATCACCCAATAAGAAAGCAGCATCCCCTGGGCATTCAGTGGAAAAATGATGCAAAACAAAATCCTTCTAAATTAATCATCTAACACAGCAAGAATTGAGAGGATAAAGCAAAAAATATACTAAACAAAATTGCAAGTTCACAGTTTGAACAGCGGTTGATCCCTCTGGTTTCTCTGCTGGAATTTTTAGCTGTGAATGTGTGAACAAGCAGCTTTCTTTCAGATTAAGCTCTGGAGCCGGGGAGCATGTTGGTCCAACAAATCACAAAAGTGGTTCTTCAGGTAAAGGTGTGTAATCCTGTGGAATTATACACAGATGTGAACACACAGGATAAATTTACATTTACAAGTTTCAATTAATCTACAAATCTCTGCAAAGTACATCAAAATCCTTACACTACAAAGGAATAACTTGTTCAGACAGGCCAGATAACAGAAGTCAATATAAAATACATCTTGTTAGATACATCTATATACATTTTTACCTGAGACTCCAATTTCAGAGTAAGCCAGCGATCCAGGATCTGACCCACTGGTAGGTCATCACTGATAATCTCTTTGATTCGCAAGGCCAAAGTGGTGTGCATCAGCTTTGTAATCAGGACAGGATTCTTTTTACTTTTCTTGACTTCATCTATAATCTGTAGTCTTAGCTGATCAAGGCGAACAGCAACTTCACCCCAGAAAATTTACTTCTGCCCTGGCATGGACATAACAGTAAAACACAGAAGATAAGACAGACTAACCAGAGAACATAAAAGACACATGACCAGATAGACGTAGATGAAATATAAGTGTGAAGTAGTGCAGCAGTGCACATTGATTCAACAATTTATCCACAAGGCAGTTTATAATCTGCAAATCCAGAAACGCCTTCTAAAGACTCTTAAAATAGTAAGAGATTAGAAAAGTAAGAGCAGCACTTCTGCTAATAATAATGTGTTATACTAAATGTCTTGATGCATTCTCAATCATCCAGGTAAATAAATTTCCAAAACACCAAAAGTTGATTCTGTTCATGGAAAATGAGTATAACAGAAGCAGCTGACTCACAAAAGCTGCAGCTGATTTTTCTTTATTCTTTTTAGAATGAGAGGAAACTTTCTTACCTTTAATTGTTATTTGAAGAGGATCACAAACAGCTGTACATCTGTAGGGCAAGTTCACGATTCTGAAGTAGTATGTGTTTGTATAATCTGTGGTTAAAGTGGAAAACAGAGTGGTGCAGTTTTTTTTTGTCAAATCTCCTGTAATGTTCATTGGATAGATGTAAACTGTCCCACTGCTGTTGAAGATCACATTGTTTGGATTATTGCCAAATTCATAATTATTTTTAATCCACGCTCCAAACACAGGTCTTGTGCTGTCAAACTTTGGCTGCTTGTCCTGATCCTACAAACCTCTTCATCACTGCACCAACAGAGATGGAAGCTATGAGTGGATCTTGTTTACAAATCCCATGCAACTTTAGTGCTGCTGGACCAGTAAAGTGCCTGAAAAACAGAATATCATTAAAATATAGAAATGTAGATAAAGAGAAAATTCATGATGAACAATTTGACTTTAAGAGTCGTGGGTTTGCTTTTTATCTCTTGTTCTGTCAACATCTTCAGTATAAAATGTGTGACTTTGTAAAGTATCTCTTTCTGCTCTGAGCTGTCAGACAGTAAATGACTGAAACTAGATGGCTCACTTGGAATAATGAGGAGACTCAGTAACGTGATGTCTGTCATAAAACCCATCACCTGGAAAAACATGAAGAAAGAAATAATTACACAAATAAGAAACAAAAACAGGAATTTGCCTCATTTTGTAAAGTACTTAAAAAAGAAAAAACAAGAAAAAAACACCATTAACTAAAGCCTTTTTTCGTTACCAGGCACAAAATTTGTAACCTGTATGAATGTTTTCTTACCAAATGATCAGACACAGAGGAGAGACGACAAAGTAAAAGTCACTGTGTGATTTCTGCAGAGACAGCGAGTGAAACACTCTGTTTGGATGTTGTAATGTCAAAGCAAACAGACCTGTGATTGGATTTCTGTCTTTCTTTTTTCAGTCAGTCTGCTTTTTATGTTCCCATCATGCACTCTGCTGTCATTTTAGAAAGCTGCAACTCCCACCTGCCTCTAGATTCATCTGTTCTGAACCCTCCACTCACATGCAAACATATTCCTCAATCTCTCAGTAGTTCCCTTGAACATGAAGCAGTTTATGTACTCTCCTTTGGCATTGTCTGTTCTGCTTTGTTCTTATCAGTTCTGATATGTGTTTTCGGTCCATGTTTGTGTGTGTGTGTGTGTGTGTGTGTGTGTGTGTGTGTGTGTGTGTGTGTGTGTGTGTGTGTGTGTGTGTGTGTGTGTGTGTTTTAATATAGAAGTTAGGACTCTGCATTTTTATTTTTATTTTAAGGTACGGTTTTTTGTTTTGTTTTGTTTTACAAAATAATTGCAATAGAGCCAATTACCCAAAAACATAGTATCAATTCAGTGTATGACTCATATAATTGACTCATTAAATTAAAGCAGAAACATTTAAGCACATTGAGGAAGCTGGTCAACAGGAAGCTGCAGGTAAAGTTCCTGCAACCTGTGTTAATACAGGCACTCAGTCATGTGGTTTGCCATTCTGTGTATTAGTACCTCTTGGAAACACCAAATATTCTGTAATTTCTTCTTCTGTTTTCTGGTTTAATTTATTGAATACATTTCATTTGGAGAAGGCTAATTTGTTAGGAGTTGCTCTGATGTCCCTTTTTTGGATTTTTAGCGCCACCTTCAGGCTCCAACATGCTTTGCTTCTGTTTTTTCTTCAGTCTTTAAACTGACCACAAAACCACAAAACTGAAACAGAGCACATGTGTATGATTTCCCCATTCCACCTATCTTTCTTTCAGGCAACTTCCCAGCTACTCTTTCCAGATGCTCTTCCTAACATAGTAGGCTAGAACCAGGTCATTCTCTCCAAACTTTGAAATCTGAATTTCAATAGTCTCTATCTTTGGTTCAACAGACTCCACTGTCTTGGACTTCAGCTGGTGGCAATAGTTCTTGACCTGCTTTCAAGGTCCACAACAAGCTTTAGCGTCACTCTGAGCAGAGGGTATAGAAGGTGAGAGACAAACTCATCAAACTCACAGAGCAGAACAACAACTAATGTCACAAACCCTTTTAATGAAAGGTTTCTAAGATGGCTGTCTTCCATTTGTAGTGTTGTCCCATCCTGTTTCAGAGTGACACTGAAAAATGTATTTGTAAAAGTATTTGGCTTTTCTAAGCTTTACTACTGTAATTCTTTATAATCTGTACTAGCAGATATTACCATACTACATGTCAAACTAAAATAGAAAATATGAAATCTATAAGCCTGACACACACTTACTACTGTTCTGAATGTGATACAATGCTACGATTAATATTTGTACATAAGCTCCAGTAATGGGCAAGAGTTTTGTATATGCTAGTGGTTGTTAAGTTAAAAAAAAATAGTTTATGCAAAAATACATATTTAATTTTGGGATTTTTTTTTTCTTGCAACAGGTTGGATGTCATGTTCTATTTTTGCCAGTAGGTGGTGGTAATAGGTGTTCAGTGACTGCTTCGTTTTAACTAATGGAGGGAGTTTGAAGGTTCAGTTTGTTCCACGACTGCATTTCACTCACTGCCTCTGTCTGTATCTCTGTCACTGCAAGACAAACACGGACCGAGAAGTCAGCGCTCTCAGGAGGCCGACAAACACAGAAGATTAAACATTTAAAAAGACACCAACTCGTCCACAGTGAACTGAGACCATTCAGCTGTGACTTGTGTGGAAAGTCTTTTACTGAGTCTGGAACCTTAAAAAGACCCAAACTCCTCCAGGGCACAGTTCAACCTACAGCTGTGATCAGTGTGGCAGAGCTTTGGCTCGCATCTGCAACATGCGGAGTCATCAAGTTATACCCTATGGAGTTAAACCATACAGCTGTGACTTCCCTGGACAAACTTTCCGCTGGCTACTGAGATGAAAGCTACATGTTCACACCGGGTATGATGTGTACTGCTGAGATCAGTGTGACAAACAGTTTGCAACAGACTCCCACTTAAAACCCCACGTTTACCCACACTGAGGAGAGGCCTTATAAATTGGACCTGTGTGAGAAGACTTTTAAAGATCCAGTTTCACTTAAAGAAGTTTATTACTTACCCAGTTTATTACTGGCTAATGTGCAGTCTCTGGAGAACAAGCTGTGCGAGCTTCGGGCACGGATCTCATTCCAGCGAGAGATGCGGGACTGCTGCGTGATCTGCCTCACAGAAACCTGGCTATCGAACAAGGTACCGGACTCCGCAATACAACTACCGGGGTTCTCCATGCATCGCGCGGACAGGTCACAGGATCTTACTGGGAAAAGCAGAGGCGGTGGTGTGTGTTTCATGATCAACAACAGCTGGTGTGATTATGCGAACGTGCACCCGGTCAAATCCTTCTGCTCACCGGACCTAGAGTACCTGATGATTAAGTGCCGGCCATTCTGGCTACCGAGGGAATTTACAGCAGTGATTATTACGGCTGTTTACATTCCCCCACAAGCCGACACTGACCGAGCACTCAGGGAACTGTACAGCACGATCAGCAGCGAGGAAACCGCACACCCAGAGGCGGCGTTTATCACAGCCGGAGACTTTAATAAGGGAAACCTGAAGAAAGTCTCACCCAAACTCCACCAACACATCCACTTTAACACTCGTGGAGATCGGCTACTCGACCACTGCTACACTTCTTTCCGGGATGTGTACAAAGCCCTCCCCCGCGCCCCATTCGGCCAATCAGATCACCGCTCCATCCTGCTCCTGCCCGCCTACAGGCAGAAGCTGAAACAGGAAGCTCCAACCCGGAGGGCGGTGCACTGTTGGACGGACCAATCGGAGTCTGCGTTGCAGGACTGTTTTGATCACGCGGACTGGGAAATGTTTCACGTGGCTGCTAGGGACATTGATGAATACACAGACTCAGTCTGCGGATTTATCAGGAAATGCGTGGAAGATGTCGTCCCATCCAGAACAGTTAAATCCTTCCCAAATCAAAAACCCTGGATTAACGGAGATGTTCGCGCGGCACTGGCGGCACGGAGCACCGCCTTTGCCTCCGCGAACACATCGGACTACAAACACGCACATTACCAACTCCGGAAGACGATCAAAGCAGCCAAACGTGAGTACAGGGACAGGGTGGAACAACAGTTTGACAACCCTCGGAGTATGTGGCAGGGACTAAACACGATCACAGACTTTAGAGGGAAAACCAGCACACCGCAGACCACGGCCTCTCTGTGTGAGGATCTAAACGTATTCTACGCTAGATTCGACACAGCGAACACCATGAGACCGGACAGTGTGCACACCGCGGATGACGTCAGTGCGCACACTGTGTCTGAGGAGGATGTGCGGAAGTGCTTCAGGAAGGTGAACGCACGCAAAGCTACTGGTCCGGACGGGATTCCCGGCCGCGTCCTCAGGTCATGCGCGGCTCAGCTGGCTGGAGTGTTCACGCACATCTTCAACCTTTCCCTCTCTCTGTCTGTAGTCCCAGCCTGCTTCAAAATGGCCACCATCGTCCCTGTACCCAAATCCTCCACCATCTCCTCATTGAACGACTGGCGACCTGTAGCCCTGACCCCCATCGTAAGCAAATGCTTCAAGAAGCTGGTCAGGGACTTCATCTGCTCTGCACTACCCGACTCACTGGACCCTCTACAGTTCGCATACCGCCACAACAGGTCCACTGATGATGCCATAGCCCTGACACTACACACTGCCCTGTCACACCTGGAGAAGAGAGACACGTATGTGAGAATGCTGTTTGTAGATTACAGCTCAGCATTCAATACCATCGTTCCCTCGAAGCTGGACAGGAAACTGCAGGATCTAGGACTGAGCAGCTCCCTCTGCAGCTGGATCCTTAGCTTCCTGTCTGACAGACGCCAGGTGGTCAGACTGGGCAGCATCACCTCATCCCCCGTCACACTGAACACTGGTGCTCCACAGGGGTGTATACTGAGCCCTCTCCTGTACTCACTCTACACCTACGACTGCACAGCCACTAACAACTCCAACATCATTGTGAAGTTTGCGGACGACACTACAGTGGTGGGTCTTATCACCAACAGTGATGAGACGGCTTACAGGGAGGAGGTCAGCGCCCTGACCCACTGGTGTCAAGACAACCATCTCACCCTCAACGTCGCAAAGACAAAGGAGTTGATAGTGGACTTCCGGAGGTGCAGAGAAGTACACACCCCCATCACCATCAACGGCGCTGCTGTGGAGAGAGTGAGCAGCTTCCGGTTCCTTGGTGTACATCTGGCTGAGGATCTTACGTGGTCAGTACACACAAACAAAACAGTGAAGAAGGCGCAGCAGCGCCTCTTCTTTCTCAGGAGACTGAAAAGATTCGGCATGAGCCCCCGCATCCCCAGGACCTTCTATCACTGTGCCATTGAGAGCATCCTCACTGGATGCATCACCACCTGGTATGGCAACAGCACCGCCTACAACTGCAAAGCTCTCCAGCGAGTAGTGCGGTGCTCTGAACGGATAATTGGAGGTGAGCTTCCCTCCCTCCAAGACATCTACAGGAAGCGGTGCCTGAGGAAAGCGGGGAGGATCATCAAGGACTCCAGTCACCCCAGCCATAAACTGTTCAGACTGCTTCCATCAGGAAGGAGGTTCTGCAGCATCCGGTCCCGTACCAGCAGACTGAGAGACAGCTTCTTCCATCAGGCCATCAGACTGCTGAACACGTCATAGACACCTCAGCTTCACTACTGGAACTTTAACATTATGCACTCCATACTGTACAGTAATGCCACTGTTTTGCACATGTCTCAACTCTGTATATTTTATTTTATTTATTTTATATATTCTATTCATTGTTTACTCTATTTAATTTGTAAAATATGTGTACACACACACACACACGTAGAAAAATATTTAGTATACACATCCAGAAATGCATATACTATTATTTCAGATGTAGCCATTCTTGTATTTTGCTTGTTTACATTATTGTATTTTGCACAACTCTGTTGCTTGTGAAGCTCGCACACAAGAATTTCACTCACATGTGCTGTACCAATGTACCTGCACATGTGATGTGACAATAAAAGTGATTTGATTTGATTTGATTTAATTTGATTTGAAGAACACCAGCAGATCCACACCACAAACAGACTACAACTGGAGTTACTGTGTTATTTTTATTTTTTAATGTTTGACACAAGAAGTCGGCCCTTAACAGCCCGTTCTAATTTTTGTTTCTGATCCCACTTTTTTTCATATGTATCACTCATTTACATGAATGTTTCAACTGCAGCATTGGGAAATGGAATCTGAATTATACATTTTTTAAACTTGGAGGCACAAAATCTTCTGCCACCAGGTAAAAACACCTGTTAGCCTTGAGCAGCATAGAGGAAATACTGTTACAGTGATTTTAAAACATCTAAATTATCTTTCATTTTAAAAGCCAAGGGGACATAAAAACTTAATGTACAGAATATTGAAGTCAAACTGGATAAAAATCACCTAAAAGTTTGTTAAATCTGCTAATGTAAATTTGATATAAAATAAACCACAACACTGTAATCCCCTTAAAAGATGCACTTGACACAAGCTGAACTACTGCAAAGAATGTGGGAGTAGCTCTAGATTTGAACTGGGAGCGTGAAACTAATACAAGCATCTGACTGGAGGAGCGCAGAGTTCAAGTGGGTAGGTGCAAGCTAAGGAGATCTGAAATGTAACCTGGAGCCAAACCATAGAGAGAGTTAAAAACAAATAATAAAACCTTAAAATCAATTCTATATTTAACTGGCTGCCAATGTAAAGATGCGAATATTGGAGTAATACTCTCTCTTTCTGGTACCCGTTAGGAGCCTTGCGGCTGCATTTTGAACAGGTTGCAGGCGGGACAGGCCTGAGTGACAGATGCCTGAATAAAGAGAGTTACAGTAGTCAAGACGTGATGATACGAAGGCATGGAGCCTAATAGGAGCATGTATAGGGAGAATAAGACGGGGCACAGAATAGAGCCCTGAGGTATTCCACAACTGAGTATAGATGGGAAAGAGTATTTGTTACCCAGCATCACAGAGTATGATCTGCTCTCCAAATAAGAGGCAAACCATTTTAAAGCAGAGCCTTGAATGCCGACACGTCTTTAGACAGTTTAATAAGATTGTGTTGTTGACAGTGTCAAATACTGCACTCAGGTCTCGAAGAATTAAAACTGTACTTTTTCCAGAGTCAGCAGCTAAAAGCACATCATTGAACACCTTCAGTAGAGCGGACTCTGTGCTGTGGAAGGCTCTGAAACAGACTGATATTTATCCAGAATATTATGTGTGTCTAAGAATGAATATAATTGGTGGAGGACAACTTTCTCGAAAACCTTAGACAAAAATGGCAGCTTAGAGATTCGTCTAGAATTGCCAAATACTGACGGGTCCAAACCAGGATTTTTTAGAAGTGGCTGGACAACAGCTTGTTTAAATGAATGAGGGACAGTTCCATTTGAAACACTGCCATTTACAATAGCGAGGATGTTGGGGCCGACTGTCTTCAGCACATCTCTGAGAAATGGCGTAGGTAACACACCCAAGGGGCACATAGTTGGTTTCATGTGCATTATTATATCAGTAAGATGGGATAATGAGACTGCTTTAAATTCGGAGAAAAAGAATGAACATGTAGGTGGTTCAAAAGGACCGTGGAGCTTATCTTTCTTCGTTCTGCTTTCCTGCA
The DNA here is from genome assembly GCF_057382275.1 of Copadichromis virginalis. Lineage (NCBI taxonomy): Eukaryota > Metazoa > Chordata > Actinopteri > Cichliformes > Cichlidae > Copadichromis > Copadichromis virginalis. The sequence goes on from NC_140626.1 coordinate 30,995,485, forward strand.
TTCCTGTCTGACGCCACGAGTGGCCTTATTTAGCCAAGGCTGAGTTTTAAATTTTTGCCATCTACATTTTAGAGGAGCAATTGAGTCCATAATGTTGGTACAAGCATTGTTTTTTTGTTTTAATGCGATCAACATAAAAAATAAAGCTAGAGCCTCAGGACAGTATGTTCAAAATAGTACAAGCATAACATAGCTATTATTCATAAAACACCGGAAGTTATTTGAAAACTCTGAGGACAAAGAACACACAAACACACAGTGCCTCAGTGATTTGCAAAACTGTTTCACAGATCACAGAACTATATCAGGGTGTCATTTCTCAGGCAGAAATGTAGATAAAAATAATGAAATCCCCAAACAAGTGCAAAAAACACAGAGTCAAGAATAGGTTAAATATATAAATATAATCAATTAGAAACAGTAGCACATCAACATAAAACATATAAACATAAAGTTGGAGCCCGAGGACAGTGTGTCCAAAAGCACAACATAGCTATTAATTCAAGTTATTTTAAAATTTTGAGGACAATGAACACACAACCACACAGTACCACACTGCTCTTTATTGAGATTACATGAATATGCGTAGGTTCATTAACATATGATGTCTTATACTTAAACAGATACAGAGTAGGTGTCCTCCTATACCATAAATCAGTAAGAGAAGGTACAACCTCTCTCATGACCTTAGGATGTGTGTGCATGCCAGAGTGCTCTGGGAGGCACACAGAGTCTTTGCTAACTGCTAAGGATCAGACATCCTGTAGAGGCTAAGCCTATGCTTGAAGCCACTGAGGTGGTCGTTAACCGGGGTGACGCGATGTCACTGGTATGTATGAATTAAGTAAAAAGTCCAATAACTCCAGCAGTACTTATCTTGTCCTTTTTGGTCTTTATTCCCATATCAACTTAACATAACAGCGCAACGGTCACAAACTGTTTGCCTTCTTACAATTAATGACACACCTGACGCCGAGTACGTGCGTCTACCTTAAATACCTTTACATGATCAAAACAGAAAAAGGTGACCTCTAGCGACCACATAAGGTATTAACCCAAGAATGGCTCCTACACATCCTATCAATATGCAATCGATTATACACCGTAAAAAAAAAAATCCTAAAAAAACGGTAACATTCCGGCAGCTGGGGAGCCAAAATAATACCATAAAATAACAGTAAATAACTTTCACATGAAATTACAGTTATTTTCAGTAATGACAATACAGTTTGTTGCCCTAATTTTACATGGGATTTTGCCTTTTTCAAATGCTTTTAAACATTAAATTAGGAACATTTTAATGTGATTAAACAATGAAATTACCTATAAACAAGGTCCATGAATGCGGCAATATGAATAATAATACTGAAATGTACAGAAATATACAGTTAACAGTTGGTTTAAATAATAATGGATTGCATTCATATAGTGCTTTTTGAGACCCTCAAAGTGCTTTACAATTCCACTTTATAATTCCCCTCTGGCCATCACCAGTAGGTGGTAGGTGAAGTGTCTTGCCTAACGTTGTCAGTTCGACAACGGGGCTCGAACCTTCTGATTACAAGGCGAACTGCCAACTCTTGAGCCACGATCGCCCTAAATGGCAATAATAATAATAATTATTTGATGTAAAAAAAAATTATAAGAATCATTTTATATATTTTTCCATAGCATTACATTTGAATTAAACAGTTCAATCTTTCAAATAACGGACAAACATTTGTGAATGTATTTTAACAATCTAAATATGCATATGTACAGACAAATACATTTAAAAAAACAAGAAAATTATGTTTTATTACAATACAGTGATTTTACGTTAATTTACATTTGAAATGTAAAATCACAGTCTATTGATGTAAATTTAATGATATTTTAGAAGAACAGTACAAAACTGTAAAATACACAGTAAAATACTTTTATATTACAAATTTTTTTACAGTGTATACCTCTAAGGATATATGAGTATATATTTCTAAGCATAAATGACAATCCAACAATATAAAAGTAACACTATTATTTCAAGTTGGATCCTGATGGGCAGATCAGAGGGATTCACGGTGAACGCGAGCAAAAAACTTGAAGTCTTTCTCCAGTTCACCAAAAATCTGAAATCATTGCTCAAACTCCAGTAACAGTCCCGTTATTTTATCTTTGAACTGCTTCATGTCTACCACACTTTGGGTCATGCACACATTTTTCAAACAGGGGAAGTGAGCTGCATCACCACCAGGGCTGGACTGGGACAAAAAAACGGCCCGGGCATTTTGACTAGCGACCAGCCCACCAGGTATTATAGGAATAGGAATATTCCTATGGTTTTTTTTATAGGAAAAACCATAAAGCCTTTGAATGAAAACAAACACTGTTGTGACAGTGATGTACACTGTCTTGTTGGTATATATGTATCAATCTAATAAACTTAAACCTACAGCATCCTCTCTATTCTGGTATTCTAAACAGTACTTAGCCGAAACCCAAAGACTGCTCGGTCGAGTTAACCTCCTGAACTATCTACAACATATGGTGGAAACCTGAAATCAAGACAGAGAAGACTAAAGGTGAGACATGATCATTACTGAATATTAAAAATAATAAATGACAGATTTAGATATATTTTCATAAATTATTCATTTACCACATCAATAAACAGCATGGCAGGACAAAATATTTTTTTAACATGGCAACCTTTAAAAAGTGAAAGGAGACAGAAAGACAGGTGAGAAAGAATAAAACTTAATTATACAGTATAATGGGACCCTGAAAAAATATTACTATGTACAATAATGGATTTCTATACATTTTACATCAGATGAAAACGTTTGTTGTAAGATTCAAATAATTTTTGGTAAAAGCTAGACATTTTAATTGAGAATAATAAAAGAAAAGTAGTCCTTGTGCCCCACTTTCCCTGTTAATGCCCTACCTGGCCCCCTGGCAAAATTTTGCTAGACCCGCCCCTGCACAGTTATCAGCAGTCAGTTACATTAAAAAAGGATCCTGGTGTTATTTGTCTCTCAGAAACAGTTCATAACTTCCCTTCAACTCATTCATGTCACCTAAAAGGTAAACCTGTTTCTCCATCACCTGTTCAGCTCTGATGATTCAGTAAGGACATCTCCTGGTTTCATCTTCATGTTTCCCTCTCACCACATATCCAAACCGATATCATGACCAGCAGCTTTACAGCTGTGGCTCCAGAAAACATCAGCCGATAGTAGAAATTAATATTACATAAATTCTAACAACAGCTGATCAAGTTTAAACGTGCTGCTGTTGTTTAGCGCGACCTCCTCTGGGTTCCTTGTTCTGGTGCAAAGTGGACAATAAACAAGCAAGAGAGACAGGACTTGCATCAGAAAAGCCGATCATCTGATCATTGATCAGTTTCATGATTGTGGTAGCAAAAGGAGAGGGAGGGGGAGAGGATGAGAGAAGAAGAGACAGCTGACAGCGTAAAGACGCAGAAAAACTCCAGCTTTGTGTCTTTTTCCATTCTAGCTGAAGTCCGGGACAAACTGTGCTCCTTAGGTCAATACGAAACGCGGAATATTTTCTCTGAATACGAGACGATTCGGTTTTTTACGGGACGGTTGGAAACTCTAATAACTTACCTTATAAATAAAATAAAGTTAAACATCAGTAACATCATAGCACCCGCCCAGCAGTATATAAACTCCGTCATGCTAGCTAGTACGCAGAGTTATTGTAACTGACTGTAAAAAGTCAGCATAACGAAAATAAACTCCACCTAAACTTGGTTTATATCTGACCCAGACAGACTGCAGGTCATAAGTTCTCACTTGAAGTTCAGTTCACCTGACACTCGGACCGACGGCCACCTCAAGTCTCTGCTCTTCCTGCCTCACCTTTCCATCATCCACCTGCTGGCCTCCACCACTTGCTAACATTACTGAATCTGTGGAAGCTCCGCAATAGCCACCACCAAACAACAATTGAGTTATTTTTACACATCTCCCAGCATCTGGCCAATCCACCACCTTTCAGTGTTTATACCGTTACGAGAAAAAAAAAGGAAAAAAAACTCATCGGCCCACCGGGCAAATGCCCAGTATGCCCGATGGCCAGTCCAGCTATGATCACCACCAGTGAGCTGCGTCTCCCACAATGACAGCTTCAACTTGAAAGAACGTATGCTGTCATAATACTGCGCGACAACTTTATTGCATCCTTGAAGCTGTTTGTTCAAGTTATTCAGGTGCTCTGTAACATCCACCATAAATGCAAGTTCTGCATCCATTCTGCGGAATGAAATTCTAACACTGGTTTGCCCTTTTCTTCCATGAATTGTTCAATTTTTTCTTGTAAATCAAAGAAATGCCTCAGCATAGCACCTCAGCTCATCCATTTTACCTCAGTGTGGTATTGCAGGCCATAGATGTGGTCTTTTTCTCTGAGAAGGCTGACAAACTGACGGTGATTGAGGCTTCTGGAACAGATGGGATTAACAATTTGGATGACCACCTTCATGACATTATCCATTTTTAATGACTTGCAACACAAAGCTTCCTCGTGCAAAATACAGTGAAAAGCCCAAAAATCAAATACTCCATTTGCAGATTGCGCTTTATCTCTGAACTTGGTTACGGCGCCTGCTTTTTTCCCAATCATTGAGGGCGCACCAGCTGTAGCCAGGCTGACACCGTGGGACTACTCCACTCCAACCCTGTCCAGTGCGCCGACGAGTGTGGTGAAAATAGCAGCTGCGGTCGTTGTATCTGTAATCGGCACCAACTCCACGAACTCCTCTGTAACGGTCAATGTGTCATCAACTCCGCGGATGAAAATTGCCAGTTGCGGAACATCTGTAATGTCCATGCCTTCATCAATTGCAACTGAAAACGCAATAAATAACTTTACTTTTTGCTTCAACTGGCTGTCCAAATCCTCTGAAAGATCAGAAATCCTGTTGGCAACTGTGTTTCTTGTCAGGCTGATATTTACAAAGGCCTGGCGCTTTTCAGGGTACACTATCTCCGATGCCTTCATTATACGTTTTTAAAAATTCACCCTCAATAAATGGTTTTGATGCTAGTGCAATTTCATTAGCGATGAGGTAGCTAGCTTTCACTGCATTGTCACTGATGTCTAGGCTGTGAGTAAATACAGACGGCTGTTTCTTCAGACCCACCAACGGTTCATTCACCTTCTCTCTACTTCACTGTCCTTGAAAGTTGTCATATTTGTCGGCATGAAGACTCACATAGTGGTGACGGAGGTTATATTCTTTCAGATCTGCAACATGCTGGAAACACATACATACAAACATACAGTTTTCCTATTCACTTTCGTAAATAAATAGGAGGATTGATTGTGATATATGTGATAAGACTTTTAAAGATCCAGATTACCTGAAGGAACACCGGCAGATCAACATTAGAAAAGGACAGCACGAGTGAAGCTACTGTAAAAAGTGTTTTTGTTATTTTTATTATCTAAATTCAACTTCTTTTAAAACCTCACAAGTGTGTAATCACAATGCCCACCTTGTTAATTGTCCTGAAAATCTGTATAAGCCAGACAATGAATCAGTGATGTTGCAGTCTTTCTCAGCGATGGTGGTATAGCGGCAAACATAACTGCATTCCAAGCAGTTGACCCGGGTTCGATTCCCGGCCATCGCAGTTGCCACTCGCGGTGCTGTTCAAGCATGTGGGCTGCGTACTGTTTTACACTAAACACGTTCTCCGCTCTTTCTGCAAATGCTTACAATGTCAGGCCAGGTGCATTCTTCATCGGCCTCGCTGCTACCGTTTGCTGTGGAAAGACACTGTTCACACAGGCTTTGAGTTCTCATCACTTCATACCTCTACCTTCTTACATGAAACTGGGATTGGACACGCTACTTCTTCATAAAGACACCCAGTCCCACTTTAAATATTGTGCTCAATGTTTGGAAAGAAGATAACATTTTACTAACCATGTACTGATCAGCTCTTTGCGGTGGCAAAATCATCAGCTGTGTGTGTTACTGTTCATGCAAACAAGCAAGCTAATGTCAGCCAGTTAGCTTCAACTGCAGCTGTGCTGCACCAATCTCACGGAACTGCAAAACCACAAGCTTTCGCACCAAAGTCATGTGAAAGATGTGTGGCGTAGGACTTGGAAGACGTATGTCTTTCATGTATGTAGTTCCACAGCCCAATGTGGTTGTTGTGGCCGAGAGGTCAAGGCGATGGACTCGAAATCCATTGGGGACTCCCCGCACAGGTTCGAATCCTGTCGACAACGGTCAGCTGTTTTGCGGCAGTCCAGACGTTGATTTGAGAAGAAGGCATGGAGATCACCTGAGAAGGTGCCAGGAGAAAGAGCCAGGCCTTTGCTTGTGAAAATAGAGCACGCAGAAGCAATGGACCCAGCTATGTCCTGACAAAATTAGGCACATATTCAGTAAACATGGCATCCTTCAATTGCTCTCTTAGCCACCCCACACGTTCCCCCGTGTAGTCGTCCAGGATCCAGTCTGAGTACCGCCAATGACTCATGCGTCTGACAAATGCTGATTGCTTTGCAAGAGGATCGGGATTGGAGGCACAGCGGATTTCACCGGGAATGGGACAACAGCAGAAATAGCTTCAAACATTACTGCATGAAAAGCACAAGGAGTGGACACATTTCATTGTTTGGAACACTGCTTTTCACTACAGCTCTTTGCATGTAAAAACTTTGCTCTTCTCCACAGCTGGCTGACAGACACGCAAAAGCGCAAGCAAGAGTGGCCACAGACCCACTATGCCGGCCTTTGTACACTCTCTCCATCTAATGATAGAGAGGAAGGATACATTCACTACTTCTAGCCTCCACTATTCAAATTCAGTATTTTCACAGTGTCCTAAAAGCTTCCTGAAAAGCCTTTACACTGTTTTCCAAAACGCTGCATCCAGAGCACAGTCAGGGACTGGAAGGACAGAGTAGATTTCCCCCATATGGACTTCTCTCTTCATTGGCTCCCAATTAAATCCCAAATAAAAATCCAAATACTTGCCCTCACACACAAGGTCTTGAATAATCACCACCAATTTTGTCTACAAGATCTCACAGTGCCATATCATCCCAACAGAGTGCTTTGCTCTCAGACTGCTGGCTTCCGAGGGGATTTTAAAGTGCAATGGAAGGCAGAGCCATCACTTTTCAGGCCCCTCTCTGTGGAACCAGCTCCCACTTTGTATTCGGGACACAGACACTTGCTCTCATTTTTGAATGAAGCGTAAAACCTTTTTGCCAAAGTCCAATAACTTGAAAGAGGAGCCAAAGACGTCCTCGTCCCAGATTCGTCCCAAGACAGATTCACACCTATTCTCACCTTGTCTGCTGTGACCTGAAGAACTCGCGTGACCATTGCGACTCTCAAGGTGCTAAAAATCACGCAAGAGTTTAAATGCGTGAGAGGCCACACTTGAGTAGCAAAGAAGCTTTGCTGATGAGATTAAATGTGCAGTTGCATGAAAGCACTAGTCTTTTTAGTGATCTACCTTTTGACCAGTTTAGAACCTGACAAGCGAGTAATCACAATGCCCACCTTGTTAATTGTCCTGAAAATCTGTATAAACCGGACAATGAATCAGCGATGTTGCAGTCTTTCACAGCGATGGTGGTATAGTGGCGAGCATAGCTGCCTTCCAAGCAGTTGACCCGGGTTCGATTCCCGGCCATCGCAGTTGCCACTCGCAGTGCTCTTCAAGCGTGTGAGCTGCGTGTTGTTTTACACTAAAAACGTTCTCCGCTCTTTCTGCAAATGCTTACAATGTCAGGCCAGGTGCATTCTTCATCGGCCTCGCTGCTACCGTTTGCTGTGGAAAGACACTGTTCACACAGGCTTTGAGTTCTCATCACTTCATACCTATACCTTCTTACATGAAACTGGGATTGGACACGCTACTTCTTCATAAAGACACCCAGTCCCACTTTAAATATTGTGCTGAATGTTTGGAATGAAGATAACATTTTACTAACCATGTACTGATCAGCTCTTTGCGGTGGCAAAATCATCAGCTGTGTGTGTTACTGTTCATGCAAACAAGCAAGCTAATGTCAGCCAGCTAGCTTCAACCGCAGCTGTGCTGCACCAATCTCACGGAACTGCAAAACCACAAGCTTTCGCACCAAAGTCATGCAGCTACCGCATTTACAATCCAGCGTGGCCGTTGTTGTGCACATCCTACTTGAAAGATGTGTGGCGTAGGACTTGGAAGACGTATGTCTTTCAATAATAATAATAATAATGGATTGGATTTATATAGCGCTTTTCAAGGCACCCAAAGCGCTTTACAATACCACTATTCATTCACTCTCGCATTCACACACTGGTGGAGGCAGCTACAGTTGTAGCCACAGCTGCCCTGGGGCAGACTGACAGAAGCGAGGCTGCCATATCGCGCTATCGGCCCCTCTGGCCAACACCAGTAGGCAAGTAGGGTAAAGTGTCTTGCCCAAGGACACAACGACCAGGACAGAGAGCCCAGGGATCGCACCGGCGACCTTCCGGTTACAGATGCGATTCCTAACCCCCTGAGCCACGATCACCCTATATGTAGTTTCAAGTATGTAGTTGCACAGCCCAATGTGGTTGTTGTGGCCGAGCGGTCAAGGCGATGGACTAGAAATCCATTGGGGTCTCCCCGCACAGGTTCGAATCCTGTCGACAACGGTAAGCTTTTTTGCGGCAGTCCTGACGTTGATTTGAGAAGAAGGCATGGAGATCACCTGAGAAGGTGCCAGGAGAAAGAGCCAGGCCTTTGCTTGTGAAAATAGAGCACGCAGAAGCAATGGACCCAGCTATGTCCTGACAAAATTAGGCACATATTCAGTAAACATGGCATCCTTCAATTGCTCTCTTAGCCACCCCACACGTGCCCCCGTGTAGTCGTCCAGGATCCAGTCTGAGTACAACCAATGACTCATGCGTCTGACAAGTGCTGATTGCTTTGCAAGACGACTGGGATCGGGATTGGAGGCACAGCGGATTTCACCGGGAATGGGACAACAGCAGAAATAGCTTCAAACATTACTGCATGAAAAGCACAAGGAGTGGACACATTTCATTGTTTGGAACACTGCTTTTCACTACAGCTCTTTGCATGTAAAAACTTTGCTCTTCTCCACAGCTGGCTGACAGACACGCAAAAGCGCAAGCAAGAGTGGCCACAGACCCACTATGCCGGCCTTTGTACACTCTCTCCATCTAATGATAGAGAGGAAGGATACATTCACTACTTCTAGCCTCCACTATTCAAATTCAGTATTTTCACAGTGTCCTAAAAGCTTCCTGAAAAGCCTTTACACTGTTTTCCAAAACGCTGCATCCAGAGCACAGTCAGGGACTGGAAGGACAGAGTAGATTTCCCCCATATGGACTTCTCTCTTCATTGGCTCCCAATTAAATCCCAAATAAAAATCCAAATACTTGCCCTCACACACAAGGTCTTGAATAATCACCACCAATTTTGTCTACAAGATCTCACAGTGCCATATCATCCCAACAGAGTGCTTTGCTCTCAGACTGCTGGCTTCCGAGGGGATTTTAAAGTGCAATGGAAGGCAGAGCCATCACTTTTCAGGCCCCTCTCTGTGGAACCAGCTCCCACTTTGTATTCGGGACACAGACACTTGCTCTCATTTTTGAATTAAGCGTAAAACCTTTTTGCCAAAGTCCAATAACTTGAAAGAGGAGCCAAAGACGTCCTCGTCCCAGATTCGTCCCAAGACAGATTCACACCTATTCTCACCTTGTCTGCTGTGACCTGAAGAACTCGCGTGACCATTGCGACTCCCAAGGTGCTAAAAATCACGCAAGAGTTTAAATGCGTGAGAGGCCACACTTGAGTAGCAAAGAAGCTTTGCTGATGAGATTAAATGTGCAGTTGCATGAAAGCACTAGTCTTTTTAGTGATCTACCTTTTGACCAGTTTAGAACCTGACAAGCGAGTAATCACAATGCCCACCTTGTTAATTGTCCTCAAAATCTGTATAAGCCGGACAATGAATCAGTGATGTTGTAGCCTTTCACAGCGATGGTGGTATAGTGGCGAGCATAGCTGCCTTCCAAGCAGTTGACCCGGGTTCGATTCCCGGCCATCGCAGTTGCCACTCGCAGTGCTGTTCAAGCATGTGGGCTGCGTGTTGTTTTACACTAAAAACGTTCTCCGCTCTTTCTGCAAATGCTTACAATGTCAGGCCAGGTGCATTCTTCATCGGCCTCGCTGCTACCGTTTGCTGTGGAAAGACACTGTTCACACAGGCTTTGAGTTCTCATCACTTCATACCTATACCTTCTTACATGAAACTGGGATTGGACACGCTACTTCTTCATAAAGACACCCAGTCCCACTTTAAATATTGTGCTGAATGTTTGGATTGAAGATAACATTTTACTAACCATGTACTGATCAGCTCTTTGCGGTGGCAAAATCATCAGCTGTGTGTGTTACTGTTCATGCAAACAAGCAAGCTAATGTCAGCCAGTTAGCTTCAACCGCAGCTGTGCTGCACCAATCTCACGGAACTGCAAAACCACAAGCTTTCGCACCAAAGTCATGCAGCTACCGCATTTACAATCCAGCGTGGCCGTTGTTGTGCACATCCTACTTGAAAGATGTGTGGCGTAGGACTTGGAAGACGTATGTCTTTCAAGTATGTAGTTCCACAGCCCAATGTGGTTGTTGTGGCCGAGCGGTCAAGGCGATGGACTAGAAATCCATTGGGGTCTCCCCGCACAGGTTCGAATCCTGTCGACAACGGTCAGCTTTTTTGCGGCAGTCCTGACGTTGATTTGAGAAGAAGGCATGGAGATCACCTGAGAAGGTGCCAGGAGAAAGAGCCAGGCCTTTGCTTGTGAAAATAGAGCACGCAGAAGCAATGGACCCAGCTATGTCCTGACAAAATTAGGCACATATTCAGTAAACATGGCATCCTTCAATTGCTCTCTTAGCCACCCCACACGTGCCCCGTGTAGTCGTCCAGGATCCAGTCTGAGTACCGCCAATGACTCATGCGTCTGACAAATGCTCATTGCTTTGCAAGACGACTGGGATCGGGATTGGAGGCACAGCGGATTTCACCGGGAATGGGACAACAGCAGAAATAGCTTCAAACATTACTGCATGAAAAGCACAAGGAGTGGACACATTTCATTGTTTGGAACACTGCTTTTCACTACAGCTCTTTGCATGTAAAAACTTTGCTCTTCTCCACAGCTGGCTGACAGACACGCAAAAGCGCAAGCAAGAGTGGCCACAGACCCACTATGCCGGCCTTTGTACACTCTCTCCATCTAATGATAGAGAGGAAGGATACATTCACTACTTCTAGCCTCCACTATTCAAATTCAGTATTTTCACAGTGTCCTAAAAGCTTCCTGAAAAGCCTTTACACTGTTTTCCAAAACGCTGCATCCACACAGCAAAATCTCCAGTGTTAATTCAACTCCTATAGTGTTAAAGTTAACACTTTTCCAGTGTTTATATAATTCTCACTGGTTTAGAGTTAAAGTAACACTTTGCAAAGTGTTATTATTTTAACTCCATTGTAGTGTTAAAAATATAACACCCATAGTGTTAAAATTTCACTCTGTATGGTGTGAAGTGTCTTCACTCAGAGTGTAACTACCTAACATTTATAGTGTTGTTTTAGGACACTGATAAGTGTTCACTTTTACACTGGCTTGGGTTAACTCTTTTCACTGAGGGTGTTACTACACAACAACTATGGTGTTATTTATGACACTTTTAAGTGTTTATTTTCACACTGGATTGTGTTGACTGTTTTCACTTAGAGTGTTATTCTGTAACTTTTACAGTGTTATTTTGGCACTTTAAAGTGACATATATGAGCTTTTAAATACTAGTCTGTATTAATTGTCTGAATACAAAAATGCATTAAAGTGCAATTACTGTATGACTACTGTGTTACATTCAGTGAAAGTCCTTGTTAAGTCCCTTTACAGGATAAAAGGAGAAAACATAAAATTGGTCAAATAAGAATTTTAATAAATATTAAATTCCAAGCACCATACAGCATACGTTCACAACAAAAATAATGGCACAATGTACAGACCATCATCATCACCATAAGCACTTTGCAAATCAAAGGGCTTGTATATTTCAATACAGTCTGCTTTAACAACATCTTTTTCATCAGTTTCAAACATTTTATAAGCATGGCAATGTTCACTGAAATTTTCAACCACAAGCTTCTGAACTATGAAGTAGGTGTGACTATTGACCAAAACTATTGTTTTTATTCTGCAAAACACCGGCATCTCATGTTCAGAACCACAACAAATGACCAATCCTGTTCTGTACTCAGTCCCATTAATGTTAACCCAATTAGCAGAGAAAGCCTCTTCTGCAACAGCAGGCAAGCCTAGGGAGATCATTTCACTATTTTCCTCACTATCAACATCAAATGATTTCAAGGGCCCATACTCAACATGGCTTAAAGGACATGTCTCCCACTTGTATGCTATGGATGTTTGATGTTTTTTGGCAAGTGACACTGTGATGTTCTTAAAGTTCTTAAGGGTGTCTTTGAACACCCTATGTTTAGCCTCACCTCTCATGCTCCATACATGCAATAATGGCCCAATTTTTCTGATGCAAGTTGGGTAGTGCAACATAAAGTGGTGTTTGGGAATCATGTTCCTACCTGGATACAACAATTTGAACAAGTCATGATGTTCCATTGTTAAATGTTTTAGAAGCACAGTCATGCCATGTGTAACAGATGGAGAGAATATGATGTTAATTATTTGCAACAATAGCAATAGCATAGTCCAGTTCTGATTTCCTTCTGGCACAATATCACCAAAAATTAAAGGAATGTTTCTTATCAGACAAAGAGTCTGAATGGAGTTAAGACCTATACTATTACCACTACTGTCTAAGTTCACCCTTGTTGGACGATTTTTGCTCTCCAAGTAGCCATAGTCAAAAGCATAGATCCGTGACAAAAGAGCAGGTTTCGGCAGAAAATTGTCTGACAGATATTCCAACAGTAACTTTATCTCATATTGTGCTACCCCTTCGAGAATATCATGCATAATGTCCAAGGAAAAGTTCTGGCAAACATGAAAGAATTGAAGAGTGTTCAGTGTAGAATTCTTTCTTAAGCCAAACACATGTAGCTTTTGAGGATCAGATTGCAACTCACTGCAGTGCATTTCAAAAAGTTCTTTCCCTCGTAAGATGATCTTTGGATCATCCTCAGTATACACACTCTGTGCATCCTGTTTTGCAATTAAACACAAACGACAAAAGTAACGTCCACTGAAAGACTCAACAAAACCCAAAATTGAGTGCATCCCCAAGTTGTCCCCAGTTATCTGACATATAGTGCCATGGACCTTTTCAGATGAGAAGGGTAAATCAATGCCATGGCTCTCCAAAAACTTTATGTCATCAATCAGAGGCTGTAAAATAGGATCAAAGCCGTATTTTTTCACATCTTCTGCATGAAACAATGCAACCAAATGAATGTTCATCAATGCAGAATTTAACTTTGGAGGCAGATTTCTGAGGACAAAATAGATTGCACCAACTTTGTGAACACCACGTTTGGAACCAAGTGGATTAGCAGTCTCAAAGTCATCATAATAAAGCTGAATTTGCAAAGAAGTCTGTGGTTTTGAAAACAATGGATGAGACTTATAGTAACTCCCATCACAAAAGTCTTCATATCTGTCTTCTTTTGATACACATGGTTTAGCAAGCAGCTCGCAAATATAAGAATTGCGACATATAAATTTGATTGTTTCCAAAATTGGAATGTACACAAAAGTGTCTTTTACTGGTACCTGGTCATAAGTGCCTGATTTTTTATTTAACCTTGTATCATAGCGTATTCCTAAAGTCTTTTCCACTGGATCCACAATTCCCCATTTTTCACGGAAATATGACTTTCTTTTAGCTTCAGTGTCGAACTTCTCAACTGGATTGTCAAAAGTCTCAAGACATTTTTCCACTGGAGATCTAACAGGATTTTCTGTTGGCACAACGTTCAGTACTTTATGTTTAAACTCACAGTGCAGTCCATCAGCAAAATCTTCCAAATCACAAACAAGTGATGACACAAAACTATTTGCCAAACCACTACCATTGAGTTTACCAATAATTTTAGTGCAAATTGCTTCAGAATTTTTTTTAATTCTTTGACCTGACCCATTGTTTTCAGAACACCCAACCTCTAGGCTCTGAGTAACACTTGTTCCTGCAACTGCTATGTCTGTATCTTGTAATCTGTCAAAATCAGCTTGAAATGACTCTGAGGGTTCTGCATCACCACTTTGACAACAATCTTCATCATGAACACTATTTAAATGTTTTTTTAAACCAGAATATGTAGTGAACTGACGGCTGCAACCATCTTGTGAACAAGCCAACTTAAATTTGGTGCTTGGATAAAAACTGTGACCTAGTCGCAAATGACTTATCAAAGCCTGACTGGTGCTATGCAGAGTTTGACAGATAAAACATTTAAACATGGTTCTCATTCAACATTTTGGCACGCAACTCACGAACACGTGGTGACTCATCTGTTGAGGTGGCATCAATGTTGAATATGGTGGTCTGCACAAAACTGTAGAGATGAACCAGTGACTCGTCGTAAGATAAGTTGAACACGTAGTGGGATTTGAAAAGTTCATCAAAAGCACTGAGTGAGCTGGTGGCTTGGCAGGGGATGAGCTGTTTGTCCACTGCGATGTAGAAGGTGTCAATGCTGTTCTGGGTTCGACCAACAGCGAGGATGTATGGTTGTTTACCATCTCTTGCTTGCAAGTGTTCATCAATGCTGCAGCATGACTAAAAACAAATGAGATATTGACATATAGGCCTAGCTTATACTTGCTGAGTATGAACCATTCATTCAGTTTGACATTATGTGCCTTGCTAACTTATTACAAAATACTAAGACACATACTTCATGGAGAGGAAAACTAAAAAGTGCAAAAACTGAAAAAGTGTTTTGTAGGATTTTAAAAAGTGAGACAACATATTTACCTTGTGAAAGTGCACCATTTTGTGTGCTGCATCAGTTGGACTTATTTTGGTTCTCCTCTTTCGTCCAGCTGTGGGTGGCAAAAGTTGAAGGAGTAGCAGCAGAGAGGCCATGTCACTGTCCCAGTCTGTGTATGGTTGAATTTATAAAACAATTTCAAAATGACAGGTAAAAATAAATATTATTAAAATCAAACAAGCATGGTGCGACGCCTACCATTTACATCACTCTCTGTTGGTTTCTCAGCAGCTTTTATCAAACGACACAGGTCAGTTGACTGAGTCAGCTGTTTGGCTTCTTTAATAACCTTTGGCTTGAATGACATGTCCCACTTCTCAAGCAACTTGGTGGCTGTTTCAGCACCAAACAGCAGCAGGAAGTCTTGATTGACCTGTTCATCATACACACAGGACATAAAGACAGTGCTCAACATTGTTTACATTGCAATGTGATTTTGACCAATATGGGATATAGCCTGACTGGGATGACCAATGATCACATCTTTTACTGTTGCCATCCACATCAGCAAAACAAAAAAAAAAGGATTAACAGTTGAAAATATCAAGTGATTTGACTTACTAGTCCTTTGACATCCAAAAAGCGTGGAAATGTTTTGAAGACATCTGCAGTTCTTTGTGGATCATGCACCAGATCCTGGCGATGTTGGAACGTCATTTTCATCTTCTGAAATACACTTGCTTCATCAGGAGAGTGAACAAGAAATGAGATGGCCTCCTTGCAGGCATCTCCATCAAGTTGCTGAGGCAATGTGGTTGCTAATCTTCTGCGCTTAGGCCCTTGTTCTTGATGCACTGGGACTTCCTTCACTGGCCGTTTGGTTGTAGACCTGGACATGGTTTTGAGGCGCCACGCTATATATCCAGTGCCTTTCACTCCGTCGTAGAAATGCTCCTGTCACATTTAAACATAGATGAAAAATAAACATCAAATGCGATCTTACAGACTTTGCAGATTCAGCAAAAAGAAACCCAAGGACTATTATCATGTAACAGGTGCAATACATGTTAAACAACATCCACAATTTCAATACAGTTTTATGACAATAGTTATTACGAAAGAGGAATTAAGATTTTTCTTTTAAATCATTTAGCTGATGTAATTATTCCATGATGAAAACTAAATAATGTGCTGTTTTACAATCACTGCATGACTTACATAGCCGTTTGGAGAAAATGGATCCTTCAATGAGGGAAAGAGTGTAATTATTCCAAGGGCATATTTCTCCTTTTGCTTACGGGAGGGAATTCTGCTATAGAGGAAATACAATTGACAATGTTAAATCAGAAGTATGTGTCTTTACTGCAGTATACATTACAAGAATATTCCATATGGCCCATCTTTACTTTTTTATTAGGTACTATTACTCTTACCCATGTCTCTCAGTCATATCACTTGCCAATATGTTAACAAGCTGCCGCCGGGTGCGGTGGCTCAGTGAATTTTCGGCATTGTATTCTTCAAGAATTTCCTCTCCACCAGGTTTCCTAGTCAAGGCATTTTTAACCATCTGCTCATATAAAAGGGAAAATAATAACAATAAAAACTTGTTTGTCAGTAAAGGTGAAAGTTTAGAGGAATGTCAACAAACCTGTGAAAGACATATCTAGCAAGAAGCACTAACTTCTACTAACATTTTTTCATACAGGGCAAGTTGGGAACCACCATGTTTTGAATTTCAATTTGTATAACAATCTACAGTATAAATGGTGTCAACTCAAAAATACAAAAGACATTTTCTGTTCTCAATTACCTCTTTTGCAGCCTCTGACACAGAAACATTTGGTGCAGAACTGTCTTTGCTGGATCTACTGCGGCCTGCAGGAATGCCCTTTTCCCTGAGGTCACTGTCACTTGATGAAAGTGATATAGTGTCCGTGAGGGAAGATAATGTATCCGAGGAGGATGGTGTGGAATGAGCTAAAGGACAAAAATCTTTGGGAGAGATGATTTGGTTAACTTTCTTTAGGCTACTCCACAATGCCATTAATAACACAATTTCAATGTTCATGTTCAGACAACATTCTATACAAATATGACCCAGCCCTGTCCACTGTCATGTATATTGCATGAAGACAGGTCAATGTCATCTGCATCAAGAGCAAAAGAACTTGGCTCTACATTGAGTGGGCTATACTCTGAAAATTTAAGTTATGATAACATTTACCTTCATCTGAAATCTTTTCACGTATTGTCAGGCATAGGTCTGGTTGGGCCTCCAGTAACTCCAGAAAAATGTCTTCTTCGACAGCTGTGTCAGTTTCATCGAAAATATCAAGGTCAGCAGCATCCGGAAGTCCAAACTTGGTTTTGGCTTTACAAAAAGATAAGCATAATGTCACCTAAAACGCCTGAAAAACTTTTTTAAAAACTAATTTTGACTTTTTTATTTAGCTAATATTTATTAACAGCTGTTTTACCTGTCTTTAAAATGGTTAAATTAGACAAGTCTGCAGCAACAATATAGGCCTAGGCCTACTGCTCTGTACTGTTTTTAATGTCACACATTAAAATAAAATGTGTTAACATTTAATTCGTTTTTTAAATAGATGAGATGCAAACATGATGAACTGATACATGTGTAACAAATTTTGTTCTGCCAGGTTATCTTACCTTCACTGATGAATTCTAGATAAGTGAATCCTGCGTGCAATTTAATGTACTTCTTTACATTGAGGTATTTCACTTTCAGCAACATGTCTTACAACAGCACCTGGTGGAGAGAAGGGGGCACAGAATATTTTTTACCATATATTTAAACCATAGCTTAAGTGGCAACAAATCCGGACAACTTTAAGAAAATATTAGGCTATACATTGTGTGATGATCTGTGAAGGGGTGACAGACCACTTCAACCTCAGGAACATAATTTGGCTTCCCCCTGCGCACTAAAATAGCTGAACTTGGGTACACAGAAATAGCATCCAATGAATTATCCACCCATCCACATGTTTATAAGACGACAACGGCGATCTTCTCGTCTGCACGCAGGCTAGATACTTAGTTCTGCTATGTTGCGAGTAAATCGCTGTAGCCTACTTGGGGAAAAGCATCTCTGTTTAAACCATGTCAGGATGATAATCCACATAAAATTTCCTGTTGAACGCACACCTGCCTTCATCACGCTTTCACTTATGACAACAAATATCCCTTATACTGTAAATTAATGAGTGCAAGTCTTACATTTATATCGGGAGTTTCTGACACATGCACAGCCGTCTGGCTAGTTGCTACTTTGTGGTGGTTGTTTTGTGACACGACATGCTAGGATTATCAGTGGAGGCGACGTCAACGACCCTCAGTCGTTATACCGCTTTGTCTTAAACACTGGATGGTAGCCTATTTCACTAAAACTGTAGAAAAGGGGAAAATGTTCCCTTAGATTAGGCCTACTACAACATAGGGCTGCTCGATTATGGCAAAAATGATAATCACGATTATTTTCACTGAAATTGAGATCTCGATTATTTGACGATATTTATTTAACAATAACAATGTATTGAATAATGACTTTAAAGATTGTCAAAAAATAATATAAAATAGTGTGCAAATACTGATAACAGTCCAAATGTTTGCAATATAAAAAATAAATGAAAAATGTAAACATCTATGTTTAGTGAACGTTGCAGTGTTGCTCTGTGGTGCAGCTACAACACTGTAGCAAAGTTTACACACTATGTCTACTTGATCCACGTCTGATTCCGCGAACCCATAATGTTTCCACACCACTGAAGTTTTTTTTACCTCTCTTTTCAACCAACGGCAGTCACTCTCCTCTCCAAATAACTTCTGCTTAGCTTTCCGAGCTTCCCTCGGGTCCTCTTAATTGTTGTGACACGTGTTCGAAATGCAGAGAGGTGCGCTCGATTTGCCACACGGAGCAGCGCGAGAGTAAAGCACGAGGGAGGGGCTAATAATCGGCTCAGTCATTTTTAATGATCGTTGAAAGCCCAGATCGTAATCGTGATTAAAATTCGATTAATTGAGCAGCCCTACTACAACATGTATGATATATCCTAACCGTTAGCAAGCAACCCATGCACAAACGCAGCGCGCCTTACTTGGTCACTAACATCTAACAGAATTCCATAACCCCCTGCCACTTCAAAGATTTGTAGGCTAGGCTACTGCTAAACTCGCTGGTAGCACGTGTAATTAGCCTATCTTGACGCTTTCCAAAACTTGACTTGAACGTCTCCATGTGATTGTTTAGTTCACTTTTAAATAGGATATTTCTGAGGCGAATGTTCGCTTCCCTTAAAAGCAGTGGGCTAAACGCATTTGTCTTAGCTGCCAGCTAGGCTACCACAAATTCAAATTTTAACATTACATTTAACATATCCAGAGGATAGCTAACTCCTCCCTCGTTTCATTTAATAAGCATTGAACACTGGAAAGCATTTCTCTTATGACATTAGAACTAACTAGAATTGAGAATTATATTAAGCACGCATTTATTTTCGCTGCAATATTAACTTGTTATAGAGGATAGTTTAGCTACCTAAGCTAACGAATCCCATCTCTTACCGCAGATGAATACACTCCACATTAGGAAAATATTGCATGCTTCTGATAAATAATGTTATAGGCTAGTTAGTTACAATATTTAATAATGATAAAATAACATAGGTCTTGTTGTATAGTTCTTACCTGAACAACCTCCTCGATCTTGACAGCAAACTTCTGGCGGACTCCTCATGCCCATGAGCGCGAAAAACCCGGATGTGGAAATCAACTCCAAATGAGTGTTATAGTATTGACTCTTTGAAATAACTCCGGCTACAGAGCTTTTTCAGCACCGTTAGTGTTACTGTAACTCTCAAACCAACACTTTTCAACTCGAAATTTTTAACACCAGTAATTTTAACTCACATCAACACTTCGGATTTTGCTGTGCAGAGCACAGTCAGGGACTGGAAGGACAGAGTAGATTTCCCCCATATGGACTTCTCTCTTCATTGGCTCCCAATTAAATCCCAAATAAAAATCCAAATGCTTGCCCTCACACACAAGGTCTTGAATAATCACCACCAATTTTGTATACAAGATCTCACAGTGCCATATCATCCCAACAGAGTGCTTTGCTCTCAGACTGCTGGCTTCCGAGGGGATTTTAAAGTGCAATGGAAGGCAGAGCCATCACTTTTCAGGCCCCTCTCTGTGGAACCAGCTCCCACTTTGTATTCGGGACACAGACACTTGCTCTCATTTTTGAATGAAGCGTAAAACCTTTTTGCCAAAGTCCAATAACTTGAAAGAGGAGCCAAAGACGTCCTCGTCCCAGATTCGTCCCAAGACAGATTCACACCTATTCTCACCTTGTCTGCTGTGACCTGAAGAACTCGCGTGACCATTGCGACTCTCAAGGTGCTAAAAATCACGCAAGAGTTTAAATGCGTGAGAGGCCACACTTGAGTAGCAAAGAAGCTTTGCTGATGAGATTAAATGTGCAGTTGCATGAAAGCACTAGTCTTTTTAGTGATCTACCTTTTGACCAGTTTAGAACCTGACAAGCGAGTAATCACAATGCCCACCTTGTTAATTGTCCTGAAAATCTGTATAAGCCGGACAATGAATCAGTGATGTTGCAGTCTTTCACAGCGATGGTGGTATAGTGGCGAGCATAGCTGCCTTCCAAGCAGTTGACCCGGGTTCGATTCCCGGCCATCGCAGTTGCCACTCGCAGTGCTGTTCAAGCGTGTGGGCTGCGTGTTGTTTTACACTAAAAACGTTCTCCGCTCTTTCTGCAAATGCTTACAATGTCAGGCCAGGTGCATTCTTCATCGGCCTCGCTGCTACCGTTTGCTGTGGAAAGACACTGTTCACACAGGCTTTGAGTTCTCATCACTTCATACCTATACCTTCTTACATGAAACTGGGATTGGACACGCTACTTCTTCATAAAGACACCCAGTCCCACTTTAAATATTGTGCTGAATGTTTGGAATGAAGATAACATTTTACTAACCATGTACTGATCAGCTCTTTGCGGTGGCAAAATCATCAGCTGTGTGTGTTACTGTTCATGCAAACAAGCAAGCTAATGTCAGCCAGCTAGCTTCAACCGCAGCTGTGCTGCACCAATCTCACGGAACTGCAAAACCACAAGCTTTCGCACCAAAGTCATGCAGCTACCGCATTTACAATCCAGCGTGGCCGTTGTTGTGCACATCCTACTTGAAAGATGTGTGGCGTAGGACTTGGAAGACGTATGTCTTTCAATAATAATAATAATAATGGATTGGATTTATATAGCGCTTTTCAAGGCACCCAAAGCGCTTTACAATACCACTATTCATTCACTCTCGCATTCACACACTGGTGGAGGCAGCTACAGTTGTAGCCACAGCTGCCCTGGGGCAGACTGACAGAAGCGAGGCTGCCATATTGCGCTATCGGCCCCTCTTGCCAACACCAGTAGGCAAGTAGGGTAAAGTGTCTTGCCCAAGGACACAACGACCAGGACAGAGAGCCCAGGGATCGCACCGGCGACCTTCCGGTTACAGATGCGATTCCTAACCCCCTGAGCCACGATCACCCTATATGTAGTTTCAAGTATGTAGTTGCACAGCCCAATGTGGTTGTTGTGGCCGAGCGGTCAAGGCGATGGACTAGAAATCCATTGGGGTCTCCCCGCACAGGTTCGAATCCTGTCGACAACGGTAAGCTTTTTTGCGGCAGTCCTGACGTTGATTTGAGAAGAAGGCATGGAGATCACCTGAGAAGGTGCCAGGAGAAAGAGCCAGGCCTTTGCTTGTGAAAATAGAGCACGCAGAAGCAATGGACCCAGCTATGTCCTGACAAAATTAGGCACATATTCAGTAAACATGGCATCCTTCAATTGCTCTCTTAGCCACCCCACACGTGCCCCCGTGTAGTCGTCCAGGATCCAGTCTGAGTACAACCAATGACTCATGCGTCTGACAAATGCTGATTGCTTTGCAAGACGACTGGGATCGGGATTGGAGGCACAGCGGATTTCACCGGGAATGGGACAACAGCAGAAATAGCTTCAAACATTACTGCATGAAAAGCACAAGGAGTGGACACATTTCATTGTTTGGAACACTGCTTTTCACTACAGCTCTTTGCATGTAAAAACTTTGCTCTTCTCCACAGCTGGCTGACAGACACGCAAAAGCGCAAGCAAGAGTGGCCACAGACCCACTATGCCGGCCTTTGTACACTCTCTCCATCTAATGATAGAGAGGAAGGATACATTCACTACTTCTAGCCTCCACTATTCAAATTCAGTATTTTCACAGTGTCCTAAAAGCTTCCTGAAAAGCCTTTACACTGTTTTCCAAAACGCTGCATCCAGAGCACAGTCAGGGACTGGAAGGACAGAGTAGATTTCCCCCATATGGACTTCTCTCTTCATTGGCTCCCAATTAAATCCCAAATAAAAATCCAAATACTTGCCCTCACACACAAGGTCTTGAATAATCACCACCAATTTTGTCTACAAGATCTCACAGTGCCATATCATCCCAACAGAGTGCTTTGCTCTCAGACTGCTGGCTTCCGAGGGGATTTTAAAGTGCAATGGAAGGCAGAGCCATCACTTTTCAGGCCCCTCTCTGTGGAACCAGCTCCCACTTTGTATTCGGGACACAGACACTTGCTCTCATTTTTGAATTAAGCGTAAAACCTTTTTGCCAAAGTCCAATAACTTGAAAGAGGAGCCAAAGACGTCCTCGTCCCAGATTCGTCCCAAGACAGATTCACACCTATTCTCACCTTGTCTGCTGTGACCTGAAGAACTCGCGTGACCATTGCGACTCTCAAGGTGCTAAAAATCACGCAAGAGTTTAAATGCGTGAGAGGCCACACTTGAGTAGCAAAGAAGCTTTGCTGATGAGATTAAATGTGCAGTTGCATGAAAGCACTAGTCTTTTTAGTGATCTACCTTTTGACCAGTTTAGAACCTGACAAGCGAGTAATCACAATGCCCACCTTGTTAATTGTCCTGAAAATCTGTATAAGCCGGACAATGAATCAGTGATGTTGCAGTCTTTCACAGCGATGTTGGTATAGTGGCGAGCATAGCTTCCTTCCAAGCAGTTGACCCGGGTTCGATTCCCGGCCATCGCAGTTGCCACTCGCAGTGCTGTTCAAGCATGTGGGCTGCGTATTGTTTTACACTAAAAACTAGGGGTGCAACGATACACAAAATTCACGGTTCGGTTCGATACTTTGGTGTCACGGTTCGATATTTTTTCGATACAAAAAAATGTTCATGCCTTTTTAATTTGTCATTTATTAAAATTATAAATATATATTTTAACTCAAAAGTACAGTTTTTAAATTTAACCCTAACCCTTGTGCGCGTTTTTTATTTTGACAGCGAATGCGCACCTGCGGACCACTTATGTGCAGCCCTGGTTATTTAGCTCATCATATTGCAGCCACAGAAATTATTTTGTCCATGAAACCATAAAGCTGCACTTTCTTTTTGCCTTATAGTCTCATTTGTCATAACTTCTCCGTTTTGTGGTAAGCTTTTCTTTGGCTGTCACTTCTTCACCCCGACCTGTCTTATTTGGCTCAGCAGAACTAAAATATATATACTGCTACTTTTACACACGGACTCACATAAGCTCAGCGATTCTCTGCGCGATCAACCTCTCACATGTTTAAGCTTGCTGCGGGAGATTTCACTTGTCATGTTTGCATAGTAAGCTAACAATTAATAAGACTATGTCAGAGGAATTGGTGCACAAATTATCATCACTCACAGATCAGTGCTGTCATTGCAAAGTGAAAGCAAAAAAACAAGCACAAATTCAAACGCGACTTCAATATGTCACATATTGACAGTGGCTCACCGATGCCAATGACATAATTACCCAGCTACATTTCTGAAAGAATGCAAAAGCATTGACATATATTTTTCCTACAATAGCCCGACGGGCAGGGAAGAGATAGATTTTTGTAGCCCGACTGGAAAGATCGCTAGCTCCAGGACGTCAGGCTAGCGATTTTGCAAGCCCTGTATCTGATTGAGGAATCACTCATCTTTGGAAAAGAGAGTTTATTACAGAGAAATGTCTCTTTCCAAAATAAAAGCTATACTATCCGCTTCTTCTGGGCTATATTCTCAGCAGCATAAGGAGAATCACGTGCTAACAGCTGTCTAAATGACTCGGCTAAAGTTAGTAGCATGCTTGTTGTTTTTGTCTTTGCACTAGGATGATGTCGGCGTAAATGTGCAGTCATATTCGTTGTGTTCCCACTAGTGCTTTCAGGTTAATCTCGTTGAAATGACCTTAACGCCACAACACGGCAAATCTCCGTTAACGAGCTACCGCCGATCGCGCCGTGCATGGGGCTAGACGGCCAACACGTTAACGAGCTAACTGCGCTAACACACTAGTTCACACCAATGTAATTAAGCATTGCATGGCACATCCAACATACTGTTTTACTTTAGTCCATGACTCGCTTACCTTCAGGGTCATACGTCACATGAAAACCAAAATAATTCCAAACGCCAGATCTGAATGAGAGTGGGGGAGGTCCATCTTCAAAGGAGAGCTTAACTTCTGTCTCGCTAGCTTGCCCTGCGCTCTTCCTCCTGACTATGCTGTCTGTTTTGAGCGCTCAGCGGATCTGCGCTCGACAGTGCAGCCTAGGCGGAGTAGTCGAACGCAGATTCACTGAGCGCTCAACACAGACAGCATCGTCAGAAGGAAAGTTGATAAAATAAATTACAAATGTTGTATTGTTCGATACATATGCGTACCGAACCGAAAGCACTGTATCGAACGGTTCAATATCGATACGAATATCGTTGCACCCCTACTAAAAACGTTCTCCGCTCTTTCTGCAAATGCTTACAATGTCAGGCCAGGTGCATTCTTCATCGGCCTCGCTGCTACCGTTTGCTGTGGAAAGACACTGTTCACACAGGCTTTGAGTTCTCATCACTTCATACCTATACCTTCTTACATGAAACTGGGATTGGACACGCTACTTCTTCATAAAGACACCCAGTCCCACTTTAAATATTGTGCTCAATGTTTGGAAAGAAGATAACATTTTACTAACCATGTACTGATCAGCTCTTTGCGGTGGCAAAATCATCAGCTGTGTGTGTTACTGTTCATGCAAACAAGCAAGCTAATGTCAGCCAGTTAGCTTCAACTGCAGCTGTGCTGCACCAATCTCACGGAACTGCAAAACCACAAGCTTTCGCACCAAAGTCATGCAGCTACCGCATTTACAATCCAGCGTGGCCGTTGTTGTGCACATCCTACTTGAAAGATGTGTGGCGTAGGACTTGGAAGACGTATGTCTTTCAAGTATGTAGTTCCACAGCCCAATGTGGTTGTTGTGGCCGAGCGGTCAAGGCGATGGACTAGAAATCCATTGGGGTCTCCCCGCACAGGTTCGAATCCTGTCGACAACGGTCAGCTGTTTTGCAGCAGTCCTGACATTGATTTGAGAAGAAGTCATGGAGATCACCTGAGAAAGAGCCAGGCCTTTGCTTGTGAAAATAGAGCACGCAGAAGCAATGGACCCAGCTATGTCCTGACAAAATTAGGCACATATTCAGTAAACATGGCATCCTTCAATTGGTCTCTTAGCCACCCCACACGTGCCCCCGTGTAGTTGTTATTTTCTATTTTCTTCTGATTTTGTATTAGTTGTTAGGATTTGGTTCTGGTGTTCAGTGTTTTATTATCCCTATCTGTGTTCTTCCCCCTTGTGCCTTGTCCGTGTCCCTGAGTTTGTGTTTGTAAAACAGTTTGTGAGTTTTCTGTTTTACTTTGAAGTTCTGTGTTTCGTCGTGTCTAATTAGGTTCAGCTGTGTTCCCCTCTGGTGTGTCATTCCTTCATTACCTTGTGTGTATTTATAGTGTGTGCCTGCCTGTGTTCCTCGTCACTCTGTGTGATTTGGTATTCCCCATTTCTATCTACTTTCCTTTCTCCGTGTCTTTCCTGCATGACTCCCCGCGTCCTTATGGTTTCAGGTAGTGATGGCCAAATGAAGCTTTCTGAAGCTTGTATTGAAAAACGGTTCATTAACTCAAAGCTTTTCAACACAGTCCTCTCTGGTGACATCTGGTGGCCAAAAATATGAAGAGCAGCTTGAATCCACAACATAAAACCAACTGCTTCATTATGATTGCTCACTCTACAGAGTGGAATTCTGTCTGATATTGGGCCACCGTTGTGTTGCTTTATACATGTATTTTTTGGGGTGACAAAAATGTTGTTTATTACTTTAATAAATAATTTTGACCAGTAAACTTTCCTTGTTTAAGTATGCACTGTGGTTTGGTCTTTCTTTGCTTGTGACTTCTTGATGTTGGTACATACAATAATTGAAAAATACCACGTTACATATAATATACATATAATAATGTACAACACATTATGGAGTATGCTTCTGCTGTGAGGTCCTGCCTCCATGTACTTATGCAGTTAATCGCTAGACAGGTGTATTTATAAATAATATTACATTAGGGAAATTTTCCTATACATATTTTTGACCTGGGGGTAGAATTGATTGTGAACTGGAAAGGGAAAGTGCTTATAAACTTGCAAATTAAAAACATGATGCATTTAAGGTAACCCTTTTCCATTTTTATTTAAGAAGAGAATTTGTTCCACTGTGCGATGGCCGAACCTGTTCCTTTTCATGGAGATAATTTCTCCTTCCTTAAGGAAAATCCCTTCACATGGAACAGAAGAGGCTGGAGTGCAGAGAAACTGGTATAGATGCAGTTATACATTCTAACTGGGCCCCACAAACTATCAGCTAAAGAGAATAAATAAATTCAATTGCTGCACATTTTGCAGACTAACATTTTAAAATTATTTAAAACATAAAATATATATTTTTATAACATTAAATGTAAAGAGTCAAATAGAAGTCTTTCTAAAGTTATTTAATGATATTTATATTATGAAAAGCAGATTTTTGACATTTGAAGTTTTTCCCGTTGTCAGATAAAATAAACACACACAAAACAAAAGCAAACAACAAGAACACAAAGCTGGAAAACCCACCCTATTGACCAAAATGAACTCAAAATACTCTCACACAACAGAAACTCCTCTCTTCCTCGCTGGCTCCAAATCTCTCAATAGAAATATCAGTGGTTTGCTATCTGTAACCATCAAAACACTCCACAAATCCCGCGAATGGTTCACCTGCTTATAAACCACTGAATCAGATACCGAAGCAGTCACGTTCTAAATGAAGCTTCGGACGTCACTGATCACGTGACTTTGGCCAAACGAATCAAGCTTCGACACAGAGCTTCTGAAGCAGTGTGTCGAGTTTTTTTGACACAGGCACCGGAGCATCAGCTTCAAGTGGGCCATCACTAGTTTCAGGTTTGTTTACTAGTTTACCCAGTATAGGCTTTAGTTGCTCCCTGTTCCCCATTTCCTGTTTTGTACTGTGTTGTTGCATTTTGGATCCTTTTCTCACTTCACCACACGACTGCTGCCCCAGCGTGACAAGAACAGAGCCAAAAACCAAAGCGTTAGAAAACCACAACCAAAATACATCACAATAATAGAAAACAACGGTGGGTCAAAAGACCCAGGAGCATGTACAAACACTCCTCATTGTCCAGGTATGCTAGTACTAATCATTTGAATTGAACTGGACTTTTACTTTTGCTTTGTGAAGATGTTTTGCCTCCTGGACTATTGTAGACATTGTGTGTGCATCATATTCCAGTGAAATGTTTTTATCCATTATTAATCATTTTGGACTAAAGTGAGGAACTGACTCTTTTTTTTCAGTGTGAACAGCCCGACATCAGTTGGTTCAGAAGTGAATGTCTTGCTTTGTTACTTCTTGAAATTTACAGGAAAGAACGACGATGCTTTCAGACATACGAGAGGGAAAAAAAACTGAACACTGGTGCACTCAGGCAACAGTGCTTTACTTTTGGCAGATTCTTGTCTCCATGATAAGAAAGTCACATGTCACATGACTGTTTCACAATATTATCTTAATTTAAAAAAAATGTAATTTGTCCTTAGAGAACTGGACCTTTCCTGGGGGTTTCGCCTTCACAGCATTGCTGTGGTCATCTCTTTGCCTTGGCCTTCTCTGTCTGGTTCAGAATTTTCTCTGCAAGCAAAAAGGTGCTAACGTTTAGCAAACTCAAACTTTTTCCTTTCATGTGTATTGTTGTTAACTAATCAAAAAAACTCAATGGATCTTTCGTAACAGTTGTTCTGATCTTATCTTGACTTTGCCATACAATTTTTCAGAAGCCCTGCTTCCGAAAAATTTTCAACTTCATTTAGTGAAACTCAGCACATTGCAAGAGGTTTTATGACACCAACATTAGTTTTGAGTCAGCATCTGTAAGCAACTTACCAAGTTTTGAAATAGATCTTTAAACATTTAAAAATATTTAACACTTACATTTAAAAATGATTCTGCAGAAAATAATAATACTCTATATGTTTTTGAAGTTTCAATTCAAGTGATGAAAAAGGCTGCCAAATGACTAATTAGACAGTATATATTGACTTGCTTCAGTGCATTCCAATACAAAAAGAAAAAGGAAAACTGCCGGCTTACATCCGAGTCACTTCTCACCTCTTTGCATTTCTCGCCTCCTTGCCTGTCTTCTGATCTGAAAAAGGAGAAAAACCATCAGTACAAACGGCTTATACATCAAAAGTTAATTCTTAATAAAGTGAAGGGAGAAGATTATTTTACCTTTCGTTTTATAGTACCAGATTAGAAGCACTACTAGTAGTACTACTACTACTACTACTATAGGAATGATAAGCCACACTGGAATGACTCTGTTGTCTGCAGATTGGAAGACAAAAATACATTTAAAACAACAGTACCTAGAGCCCACATGATGCTTGTTTGCTAATGTTTTTATTTTCCACAGATTTTACAGTTAATAACTTTAATACTTACCTTTAATACTGTCTAACTTGAGAAAGGTGTTTGTAATGTGTGTCTCCACAGCGTCACCGATTTCACACGTGTATGTTCCCTCCTGATCTGAGGATAAGTCCTGCAGTGTGAGGCTGCCTGACTCTGACACATCCTTTACATGCTGCTTCCACTCCTCTGAGACTGTGTAGCTGGCATCAGACCCAGTCCGACTCAGGATTATTTGACTGTGGTTGAATCTCCAGACAAGATCGGTTAGTGAAGAGTTTAAGTTGGAGCAGGGAATTGTTGTTGTTTCAGAGTAGGTACCCTTAACTGAAACTGAAAAACACAAGCAAAGACAAAAACAAAGCAAATTAACTGGAAGAAATCAGGGATTCAAGGAGCTTTACTGTCATTTGCATCACATGTTAATATGAGGTGGAACGAAATTATGGACACACGGTCCCGGAGTGAAAAGATGCAAAAAAATTCTGTTTCTTCATTATTAAATCTAAAGTAATAAGTAATAAATAAAATGAAATGACAAGTAACAAAACAATACAATAAATATTACTATAAATACTACTATAACTAGAGTGCAACAACCATAATACTAGTATGGAGTATGGGTATAGCATGTATGTATAATTAAAGGTGTAGATAAATACTTTAGCAGCAAACGGGCATGATGACCAGCACTGATAAAGTGACGGTGTCAGTAAGTGTCAGTAGTGATTAAGGTGCTATAATAGCAGTTCTTGTCCATTTATGCATTCAGAAGTCTCACAGCTTCTGGAATGAAGCCGTTTCTTAGTCTGGTAGTTTTGCATTTGATGCTCCTCAGCCTCCTGCCTGAGGGGAGCGGGACAAAGAGTGTGTCTGCTGGGTGAGTGGGGTACTTAATCATACAGGTGGCCCTCTTCCTGCATTTGGATGTGTGTATGTCGAGGCTGCCTCCGACAACTCTCTGTGTAGCGTTCACCACCCTCTGTAGAGCTTTCCTCTCTGCCACAGTGCAGTGTCCATGCCACACGTTGATGCCAGAGCACAGAATACTCTCCACCACACATCTGTAAATGGACATGAGGACTGAGCGCTTCAGCCTCCTCAGGAAGTAGAGCCTCTGGTGAGCCTTCCTGATCACCTTTTTTTCCCGGGTGAGGTTGCTATCTAAGTATATACCCAGGAACTTGTAGCTGGATACTACTTCGACTGCAGATCCTCCAATGTGCATGGGTTTGTGTGTGTGCACGTCTTCCCCTCCTGAAGTCCACGATCATCTCCTTCGTCTTCTTCTCATTTAAGCAGAGATTGTTTTTCCTGGACCAGTCCTCCAAATGTTCCACCTCCTTCCAGTACATATGCAAATGTACTGTTTATAAGATTGGGGAAACCCACAGTCAGCTGAGACTTAAGAAGTCACTCGTATGAGTGACGAAATGTTTCTCCCATAAAACGCTACGTCCAGATGAACAGAATCAACTTCTGGAGCTTTACTTACCTGGATGATTGAGCATGCATCAAGAAGTGGACATCTATGTCACCGCCTCTGTTCAAAGATGCTCGTTCACAGTGGACAGAGAGGGCAGTTCACAGTTTGACCCTAGAACATTTGACCCTAGAACTGAAGAAGCCTCTCAGATGAGAGATGAAATGTGTTCAAGCAACTTAAAGAGGTTCAGGTGCTTTTCTTTCCAAGCTCCTTAGACCTTTAGCAAAGTTGATGAAAACTTACATAAAGTCCAGAGGGATGAGTCAAAGAAAACAGGAATTCAGAAAAGCACATGAAACGCATAAAGGACAAGGAGCAGAGACAGAAAAAACACATTATGAGAAAGAGAAATATAAATACACGGCATAAACTAGGAGCAGGAATGTGTGGACATAGGTACACAAAGCTCTGATGACGTATCCAAAGAAAGTGCTGACAGTTTGTAATGGAGGAGCGAGCCTGACATGAGGGTCAAACGCCTCCATTGTTTGTATTCCTCTGCGAGCAGGTGTCCTCAAAGTGTTTCGCTCAGCTGTTTCTGATCTCTCCTCATCAAGGCGCAGTACTGAAGACGCAATCAGTGTAGCAGTTCTTCATCAGATGATTATTGTAGCCTTTGTGATCTCACACTAAAACTCTGAAACTTTCAACTTTATTAGTTTAAAGATTTAGCTTTTCAGTTAATTAAGATCTGACACTATCCTATAAACTAAATAAATCCTAAAGAAACCCTAACTTTCCTGTGTGACTTCCATAACATTAGTTCTGCATGTTACATACAGTGGTCCCTTGCTATAACATGGTTCTGTCATGGTCCGGAGTCTGACGACTCAGTGTTTTGTGTTTCTTTATAATATTCTGTGTTCTTGTTTATTCTGTTATGTCTTTGGGTTCCGTTTGCCATTCGTTAGGGTTTTGTTTTGTGCCTGCCTGCTCCCACTGCTCTGAGTTCCCTCTGTCTATGGTGTCACTGTGTCTGCTTGTGAGTCTGTCTGTTCAGTTCAGTGTCTTCTCTGGTTCTCTGTGTCTGTTAGTTTCTGTCACGGCGAGTGAGATGAGCCATGTGGAAAATAAAGGAGGATCCAAACGCAGGCACTTGTAAAGGTGTGAGGGTGGTTTATTAAACACAAAATAAAAATGGACAAAAGGCGAACGGAACAAAGACTAAACTATACTGGGAACAAACTGACTACAGAACACGAACAGAAACAGCTGGCGGTTGACAGCAGGGAAACACACAGATGAAGCAGGGTGGATACACAGACGGACCAGCAACTACAACGACAGAAGACGCGACTTAAATGCACACAGAGAAACACAGGGAGATTACACACAGGTGGGAGACACAGCTGGGAGTAATCAACGAGACAAGAGGTAAAACTGAACACACTCACATGAGACGCAGACCTTCACAATAAAACAGGAACAAGAAACCATCACACAAAGACGCAGACTCGACACTGAGAGACAGACAGAAAATGACATATGGAACTAGAACTAAACGTGCAAAAAACATGAGAACACAAAACCTACGAACAACTCCCTAAACAAGAATAACTGAAACATAGATTCATAATCATCATCATCATCACCATAAGAAAAGAATCCAAAATGCAAAAACACACCAAAACATGACAACTCAAAATACTGGGTCAAACTGACCCAGAACTGTGACAGTTTCCTGTTTTATTCTGAAGGTCCGTGTCCTTTTGCAGTGAGAGGTTTTACAGCCATAAAACATCAATAGTAATTGTAAAAAATGTAACTAAATGAGGGACCAGAGTATATAAAAAGTTTTCCTTCAGCAGAAAATTTATAACATGCTGAATGTGTTGGAAAAATGAACACAATGTTTGAAAATACTCACCTTCCAGCTGATGTTAAATTAAATTTGTGAACATAGCATGTTGTGTGTCCAGCCGGGCTAACCACCTTAATAGTGCTGTAAACTCTGACCTTGAGCTAAACTCAGTTAACTAACCCATTAATCTTGGTTCATAGTTGCTCCCATCTGGTTTGCGACGGGTTATTCCACATAATGAAATATAATCTGTTCTTTTTGCATTCTCGAAAG
Organism: Copadichromis virginalis; assembly: GCF_057382275.1. NCBI lineage: Eukaryota > Metazoa > Chordata > Actinopteri > Cichliformes > Cichlidae > Copadichromis > Copadichromis virginalis. Next base: position 31,027,954 of record NC_140626.1, read on the forward strand.
AAAATTTCAGAAGTAAATAGTTTGTGGATTTGGACTCAATACTTACTCAGCTGCCTCCAAGTTGCCCTCCTGTTGTTCCTGTGTGTGCTGACTGTGCAGATGTAGACCAGATCTGTATCAGTGTGTGGAAATATCAGGAAACTGCTGATGTTGTAAAGCTGCTGTTCAATCTGTTGGACTTTTGTGTTCTCGGGGGTGATGCTGGATGGAGGCCTGGTGGACCAGGTGAGCTGAGGTTCAGGGTAGATCCCCTCTGAGCTGCAGGTGAGTCTGTTTCCTACCTGCTGGATAATGATTTGACGCACCAGAGCTGTAAAACAAAAGAGAAACTTGATTCGCCAATAACTGGGGTTTGAGGACAAGGGTGTATGCACCATTCAATAACAGTTGTTGTTTTTAGTTATTAGAAGGCCAAAGTTAGGCCCACTATCTACTCTTCCCAGACTTAAAAGGTGAACTGTAAAGAAAAAGAACTATTCTTTAATTCTGTCACTGCACAGAATAAAATGATGCACAGCTGTAATTAGACTCCATTTTGCAGTTAACTAATGCTTCAGTATAGCCAACGCATGTTGTTCGTGATCAGCTATTTCTTATATTGCATATTACATTTAAACGTCAGCCTCCTCTGGGAGCTGTTACTGATGTCATTGCTGTAGATCCTGGTGGTGTGGTCTGGATCAGTGAGCTGTTTCTAGCCCTGTATTCTCATCCCTTATGTTCCAGGAGCTTTTCTCAGTGTGTCCTGTCCATGTCAACTGACATGGACCTTGTTAATCTAGGGGACATAACTAGTATTGTTTCAGTTACATATCTCTTCTTATTCCAAGGTAGGCTTCAACGGAATGCACACCCATCATGTGGCCCCACTGCACTATCCACCCATTATTATATATCCACAAAATGTAAGTCCTGAGTATATATTGGTCTGAGGGAGCCTTTTGTGTAATACCTGACTAGATCTAAAAACTTCTTTATGCCTACCTTTTTGACTCTATAGTTTTAAGTTATACTGCATATTTTTCATACCATTCACTTTCAGGTTAACAAATGACTCCTGGTTTCCTTCGATGGTGCTTATGTGGCACTTGTATCTGCCCTGGTCCTGGATTGTAACCCCTGTCACTTGGAGTGAGGCATTTCCAACTGAGATCTGATCCTTGAACAGAGAAGTCCTGTTTCTGAAACGCTGGTCCTGATCTCCAAGTTGGTCTTTGTTGTGGTAGAAGGAGTGGACAAGGATTTTTGCTGTCCCCTGAACCCAGTGGATGAAAACATCAGAACCACTCTGGAAACTGCACGGTAAGACACATCTCTCCATAAAAACACAGGACACCTCAGGATCTGAAACATCTGGTAAGAGGACACAAGTCCACAGCAACCTCTTAATACAATTCAATTTTATTTATATAGCGCCAAATCACAACAGCAGTCGCCTCAAGGTGCTTTATATTGTACAGTAGATTGTACAATAATAGATAAACCCAACAATCATGTGACCCCATATGAGCAAGCACTTTGGTGACAGTGGGAAGGAAAAACTCCCTTTTAACAGGAAGAAACCTCCAGCAGAACCAGGCTCAGGGAGGGGCGGGGCCATCTGCTGCGACCGGTTGGGGTGAGAGAAGGAAGACAGGATAAAAGACATGCTGTGGAAGAGAGACATATTTAAAACAGATATGACTCAATGCAGAGAGGTCTATTAACACATAGTGAGTGAGAAAGGTGACTGGAAAGGAAAAACTCAATGCATCATGGGTAGGGATGGGTACCGGTATTTATGTCAGAACCGGTGCCATCATGGCACCGGTTCTGACATAAACGGTAGTAACCAGACTTTATTTCGGTGCTTTTTTTCCCCCTGAGATGTCATACACTTTGAATTCTAGCCAATCATTTTATCTTTCCGAGGATAGTAGGCGGGCCCAGGTATGTACATTCTTTTAGAGCAGAGCTACAGATTAAAAATGCCCAAGGCGAAGCGGTCAAAAGTCTGGCTGTACTTCACAGCAAAAGATGCAAACTCAGCAGCCTGCAACAAGTGCTTTAAGGTGATACTGTGCAAAAGAGGTAACACCTCGAATCTGATGAAACACCTGGTGATGTATAGCATTTTGTTAAAAGCCGAGAAATTCGCCCTACTTGATAGCTTGCTGCGAGACCTCACATCGAGCACATCTACTGCGGGTGGGTTGCCTGTTATCGGACCCGGAGTTGCAACATCCCCCAAAAACCCGAAGAGTAGAGTCCTGGCCCCTAGCCCCGCCAGTGTAGCAGAAATGATGAGGATGATGATGCAGCAGCAGCCGTTCTTCTCTGCGTGAGTAGCTTAATGTTGTTCGTGTGTAATTTACGTTGAGTAGGCTAACCACGTTATTAAATTAATGCATGTAAGGTGAACTAGCAAACATCATCATAGCTACATGCGGCTGTCTTCTTGTTTGATGGCAGATGCTCCCTTCACCCTGGCCAAAAAGGCTAAAATGACTAAAGAAAAAGAGGGAAACAGCTAAACATGAGAGGTTGTTGGATAAAGTTTGTGTTTTTTTCCATTGTTTAAGCACTGCTTCCAGCCAAGAGTGATACCATATATGCCCTATAGCTGCAGAAAAGGCTAACATTGTTATCTTTTTACAAAAACCAGCTGAACATGAGAGGTTTTTGGACAAAGTGTGTGTTCTCCATTCTTTAAGCACCGGTTCGAGCACCGTTTAAGCACCGGCACCATTTCAAAAGTACCGGTTTGGTACTGGTATCGGATAAAACCTAAACGATACCCATCCCTAATCATGGGAATACCCCAGCCGGACAGATAAAAATGTGACGAAAGTAAAACTTCAGCTCTGAACTTTCAGTTTTAAAATTACCTGCTTTGCCTACTTCTCTTTCTCCACATGAACTGGTATGCAAATTATATGCAAAATCAGAAAAGCCCTGCACCCACATCTCTCTCACTAACTCCACAGTCTCAGTAAGTCCAAGAGTGGCCAGAGCTCTGCGCCAGAAAGCAGATTTACTGAAAACTAAATTTGTCCATCCTGAAGTTTGGAAAATTCAGACAGAAAGCTCATTTAACCTCTGAGCAAGTCACTGGAATAACAGACTCTGAACCTAACCTACTGACAGGAAGCATCTTTTCAATAGTTCCCCTCCCCCTCCTGCTCCATCCACAGGCCTTTTACTTCCTCATTCAAAGTCAACATGAGTAACAGCTGTTAGATGTTAGTGATCATATTTACAGCACAGTGACAAAAGTCACTGGACATTGTTGGTCACTGATGTATTATCATCCTTATTGTGAAGCTTTAAAATGTAAAGTTTGTATCTTGACACATTTTCCTCTGTGCTGCAACATTTACTGTACATTATTGTCTTAATCATTATTTAAATGAAAAACAAGGCAGGAACAAACTCACCTGCTCTGCCAGGAATGATCATCCACAGAAAAGAAAAGACCCTCAAAAACACGGCACAGTTGTTACGGGTCATGCTCCGACTGCAAGTCACACATCCGCATAAACAGTCACTAAAAGAAGAACTGATACTGAAACAAGTTGTTTTTTTATATCCAGTGAGGCAGGACAGACTCAGATGCAGGAGTCATGAAGTGGAAACTATTTACACAATCTTCAGGCAGGGATAAATCCACAGACTTTATTAAAAAGGTCCTTGGAAAGTTTGTTAATGAATCCAGAGTTTTAATCTCACAAAGAGGAACAGAATCTCCTCCACAGCTCTCTCACACATTTCTCCCTCACATGGGAAAATGGCAGGACTGCTGCACAGAGGAGAGAAACAGGTAAGTCATCATCGAGGCAGCTACAGGAACACAGACTTACTGATGGGAGATGGTTTCACTGACGTGGTTGATTCAACACTCAGGCAAAGACTGAATGTTTGCTCCCAGCATAAACAGTTTCCAACTGATCAGCAGATGATAAAAAGTTGAAGTTGACTGTTTCAGGTGTGCTAGAGAGGAGGGTGGAGATCCTGGAAGAGAGAGTAGAGTGACTGAAACAAGGTCGCCTCTTTCTTTGTTTGCTTAGCTGGAAAAACAAACACCTGCTAGGAACCTACCAGAGATAAGGGAGGGGCAGGAGGAGGAGCTTTTTCTACTTTATCTATAAGCTGAGGCTGATGAAAAAAATCCAATTGCAAGGCTCAGTACAATAATTGGTGAAGTCTAGGTGAATTGTAAACATTTAATGAATAAATTGCGATAATGAGTTCTCACATTAAACTGAGATGTCATAAGATGCGTCCTTATGAGGAGCAGCACAGGAAGCTGCTCCTCATAAGGATAGTTCATGCATTCATTACTTCCAGGCTGGACTACTGTAATTCATTATTATCAGGATGTCCAAAAAACTCACTGAAAAGCCTTCAGCTAATCCAAAATGCTGCAGCAAGAGTCCTGACAGGGACTAGAAAGAGAGAGCATATTTCTCCTGTTTTGGCTTCCCTTCATTGGCTTCCTGTTAAATCCAGAATTGAATTCAAAATCCTGCTCCTCACATACAAGGTATTAAATAATCAGGTTCCATCTTATCTTAATGACCTTGTAGTACCATATCAGCCTATTAGAGCACTTCGCTCTCGCTCTGCAGGCCTACTTGTTGTTCCTAGAGTATTTAAAAGTAGAATGGGAGGGAGAGCCTTCAGTTTTCAGGCCCCTCTTCTGTGGAACCAGCTTCCAGTTTGGATTCGGGAGACAGACACTATCTCTACTTTCAAGATTAGGCTTAAAACTTTCCTTTTTGCTAAAGCATATAGTTAGGGCTGGACCAGGTGACCCTGAATCCTCCCTTAGTTATGTTGCAATAGATGTAGGCTGCCGGGGGATTCCCATGATGCATTGAGTTTTTCCTTTCCAGTCACCTTTCTCACTCACTATGTATTAATAGACCTTCATTGAATCATATCTGTTATTAACCTCTGTCTCTCTTCCACAGCATGTCTTTTATCCTGTCTTCCTTCTCTCACCCCAACCGGTCACAGCAGATGGCCCCGCCCCTCCCTGAGCCTGGTTCTGCTGGAGGTTTCTTCCTGTTAAAAGGGAGTTTTTCCTTCCCACTGTCGCCAAAGTGCTTGCTCATAGGGGGTCATATGATTGTTGGGTTTTTCTCTGTATCTATGAAGCGCCTTGAGGCGACTTTTGTTGTGATTTGGCGCTATATAAATAAAACTGAATTGAATTGAATTGAATTGAATTGGAAAAATGTAAAGATTTTCACTTGACTTTCGGGAGCTCCTGACTGAATATATGATCCAGCAGTTACAAAAACATGATTCTATCCATTGAGCTCACCTGCTGTGCCTCCGTGTACAGCAGCCTTTCCTCTGTTTCACAGGTTTTGTACTTTAAATAGTACCTGCTTCTGGGGTTCATTATGTGTCAGTCATCATATTTGAGCTTATACATTTAAGATGTTGTGAATAAGTATTGTGGTTGTATCCTGTAGTTGTGTGTCTGGATCCTTTCGAGGATCAGCCTGACTCAGCATTCATGCGTTCAAATGTTGTTGTTTCACAACAGCAGAGCGCACACACACTGTAAGTAAAACTGGTTCTATAACTGCAAACACTGTGCTGTGCTGACTGCCATAGTGGAAAGTAAAGAAGTACTAAGTTTAATCAGGTTGGTTGAATATGTTTGTACATTTCTTAATACTTTACTTGAGCATTTTCTTTTATATTCATTTTTATCACTGTATACTTTTTATTGCACTAATTGACAGTTTATTACTTTTCAGATTCTTCATATACAACATTGTGAGCTGTAATGAGACATAAATTATTCACGCTGGACTTAAACCATATAGATGTGATCAGAGTATGAACCATTTCACAATCAGGTTAACCCTCGTGTGACCCTAGTGGAAAAATGGGGCCCGTTTGGGTCCCAAGGGCAAAGGATGGGTATAAATTTTGAGGGATGCTCAAGTAACCCTTGAGCATTGTTAACAGGTTTTTACTGTAGATGTGGTGTTATTGTAGTATGTGGTTTCACCACTATGTGAAGCCACTTTACTTTGTGAGGGGTTGGAGCTACAGGTGGGTTTGCAGACTGTAAAATGTCCACCATTTAATGATATTTTTGAAATAAATTCTGGTTTTAAACAAACTGCCTGCTGAAAAGGAGATTTCACTGTCAGCTGTTCCTGATTGTTGCAACATGAAGACAAATTCCATCAACTAAATATGAAAATAAAACTTATAATTTAAAAGTCACTGATTAACCATTTAATATGATCATTTAAAGTCATCATCTTTGCATTTTTTAAAACGTGCTGTACAAACACTACATCCAGTAACTGTATGGAAGACAAATGAATTCTCTGTTATTCAGTGCTCATTAAACCATCATTGTTTCTCATCCTCCGGTTACTACAGTCTTCACCCAGAGATCATGCTTCCTTCCAAATTTGAACAACTTGAGTTATTGCTCAAATATATTTATTTTTGTTGCCACACCTTCATTTTCCACAAAGATTTTATTTTAAAAACACTCCTTAATTTTTTTAGTAATAAAATCTTTCATCAGTTTATAAATTGTAACACTGCTCATGTCCAGTCATCAGAGGCATACTGGATTTATGTCACCAGTTATCCTGATAGCGTTATTGTTTTATTATTGTTTTTGGAACTGACCTAAACTGACCTGTAATGTTGCAGGGCTCTAGACTAACTGTTTGCCATGGGTGCACCGGCACAAAAGGCGCACTTAAATTTTTCAACCGCATCGCTTAACACCGCAGTTTTACATGTGCACTTTTTTTGGGGGGGGGGGGGGGGAATTGCAGTCCATACAGACAATATTCATTTCTAAATTATTAACTAACAATCTTGTGCTTAAAGTGCTTTGTCAATATTGTAGAAAATGTTAAACTTAATCATCATCTCGGCTCCTCTGACGACCTGTTTGCTGTTGCATGCTGCTGAAAGGCAGTGGGGAGAGGGGACACTTGGGCAGTGCATTTATTGCAGCATATAATGTGTTTTTCTGGATACACTGTGCTTTTTCAGCATTATTCAAAGATTGATGACACCGTGTCAGAGCACTGGCTATGAATTTCAGACGGATCAGGCCTTAACTTAACAGAAAAGTTATCAATAGTTCTTTTCCTATTACAGCTACATCCACTTCTGTCGTGCCTAGGCTGCTCACTAGGGCTGGGTATCATCACTGATTTCTATAATCCATTCGATTCTGGTTCTCAAAGTCCTGATTCGATTCAATTTAGCCTCAGACAGTCAGAAATATTATAATTCTGATCATTTATCAGTACTGATACATGTGAGACTTCATCAGAATTGTGAACATCACAGCAGATGCCTTTGTGTCAAAGCAACTGAGAATAAAACACAGAAAAACATGAAAGAGATTTTCCTGGTCTGGCTTTTTATAGCAGATAACCTTAAAAATATTCTGCAATATTCTGCATAATTTTAAAAAGTTTTAATTTCTTCTGTATTGAACAACAGCAGAAAAAATAGGCTTTCTTGTCCGAGGTCATTTAAGTGAAAAAAAAGAAAGAAAAGAAAAAGACAGTGCTGTAAACAACGGTAGACTGATGGGTAATAAGCGAATGAAAAATGCAGAAAACAGATTTGAGACGGGAAACTGTTCTTGAAGTACAGAGAGAGAGAGAGAGAGAGAGAGAGAGAGAGCTCTGCATGAAGTATGATTTTTATCGTGGTGGAAGCAAAACAGCAAAGCTCAGAGGGAATTCATGATGACATTTATCAAATGTGAAGCGCAGTTTGCTGCTTCTTTTGCTGCTGGCTCGGTGAATTTTGGTTGGAGAGACAAAACCTGCAGCTCAGAATCAGCGCAAAAAGACGTAAACACAGAGCTCCGACAGCGTGTCCGTCTACGAGCCGTCGGGTGAGAAAGCCGAGAAAGACAAAGCTGATTCTGATGCGTCGGGTCTGTGTTTACGTCTTTGTGTGGAATCCGTGTACCTGCTCTCATTTGCTGGTTGGTGGTTGTTGAAATGGTTTTGTGAGCTTTAATCTGAGAATCTGGTGTTTCTGGCAAAACACAGTTATATTTAAAAGTCGATTCAGGATTTAATGAATCGATATCGCTTTATTCAAGCTACTCACCTCTCTCTTCCAACTGCACTTTCAACTGGACCACGGCCAATCAGAGAGGTCCCGCCCCTGACTATCTCTGATTGGTTTAGTCCACGATAGGGGCATAATGTGTGTCTGTTGCTGACCACACAGAGAGTTGCAGAGATTTTTATTTTATTTTTGTTACCCGAACAGTCACACCACTGAAAAATTTGGTCGCATTTGTGACCAAATTGTTCGCACTCTAGTGCCCTGTGTTGTCTGTCATCACTGTCAGTGCTGTATGTTTAATATCACTGTGGCTTCAGTGTATCTGTTCTGTTTTACAGTTCATAAACTTTTGTCTTCTGTTTACAGTCTTTGGTTAGACAAGCGCTTTTAGCAACTATTCAGAGGAGAATATACTTCCTGAACAACAATGTCGCCTAGAGGCTGAAGACAGTACTGCATATATCATGTTGTTTTTGGTTTTTCGTTTCTGCTCATACATAACAGTAAAAGTTTAGGATGTTGTGAAGATAAAAGCAAACACTTCAGTCAACCCACACTTGGACCCTGAAATGTGTGAAGATCTAAATATTTATCAAAGTCAGATTTATAATATGTGATGCATAACTGTGTGTTATAGGGGAAAAACAAAAACAAGGTTGAGTATGGAGAGAAACAACAGAGTAACAGAGACTAAAGAAATATTACACAGACGTAAAAAATCCCTTTTTTAAAACCAGTCACTCCTGTTAAAATATAAGATATTAGTAGAATATTTTTACAAAGTTTAAAATGACCTTTACCTTGCAATAACACACCTTGGAAACTGCTATTGTAAATAAGTGCTATATATAAAAGGAAATGCATACATGCATTAATAAAAAATAAAATCAAAATTGAAGTGAAATGAATATAATTGTCACGGCTGTGGCAGCAGTCGTGTGGTGTTGTAAGGAAAGACCCAAGATGCAGATCAACGCAGAGATGCGAGTGAGTTTTAGTGCAGGATAGGAAAACTGAAACATTGTGGAGGTAAGCACAACGACACAGAGCTCTCAGTTCTCACTCCTTCTTTATTCGTCTCCAACATCAACTGCGCATATCGCGCCACAAAACACAGGAACACACTTCCTATACACTGGGTGTGAGTGGAGCCCTCTAGTGGTCCACCACACATGTCCCCCCCCGAACACCCAGCAGAACTAGTCCAGGACCCGGGGCTTAAGCAAACGGCCGGAACGGCTGAACTGGGGGGGGTGGGGAACTGACAGAGGGCAACCCAGCCCGGGAGCGAGGCTGGCACTGGCGGTCAGAAAAAGCTTCAGACGACTTGGACTCCGTTGATTTTGGGTCACTCCTGGGGGAAAAAACAGAATCCATCAGCCCGGTGGCAGGTGGGCGGCCGCGGCGAGGGGCCTGGGCCGGGACCACCTGATCCTCTTGCATAACATGTTCAGGCTTAAGTCTGTCAACAGAGACAACTTCCTGCCGACCGCCAAAGTCCAAAATGAAATGTTTGTTGCCTGGTTTAAGAACCCTGTATGGCCCGTCATATGGTGGACGCAGCGGAGTCCTATGGGCATCGTGCCTGACGAAAACGAAACGAGCAGAGTCCAACAAACTCGGAACAAAAGTGTCAGGCAGGCAGTGGTGCACAGGACCAGGAACAGGAAATGAGTCTCTTGGGGGGCGAAAAGGCAACAAAGAGGTATCGAAACATGGGGGAGGGCTCTCAGGTAAGAATTCCCCAGGGACCCGGAGAGGCTGGCCGAGGACCAGTTCAGCCGGGGAAACCCCGAGGTCTTCTTTAACCGCGCTACACAATCCCAGCAAAACCCACGGAAGACGCTTCCTATACACTGGGTGTGAGTGGAGCCCTCTAGTGGTCCACCACAAAATAACCTAAACTGGGGAAAAGTAGTAAACAAACCTGAAATCATACGAACACGGGAAAACCGCACGGAGAATGTTGGGGTTAGAGACACAGCGATACACAGACAAACCAACGACAAGCAGAGATAGACACACTATAAATACACAAGGTAATCAGGAAAAGAACACAAACCTAGACTGAGACCTTCAAAGTAAAACAGAAAAATTCAAAAACAAACTCAGGGACATGAACAGAGCACTGGGGGAGGACATGGGTAGGTATAGAAAACACTAAACACAAAACCCCCAAGAACAAGAAAACAAGAATTAACCCAAAACACAAGATGATACCAATATTAAACACAAAACTCTGGGTCTAAGGACCCCGGACCATGACAATATCCATTAAGAAAAAATTACCTCCTATTAAGGTCGTGTCCAAATTCATGGGCTGCATCCTCCTGAGGACCCGGCCTTCGCGGTATACTTGGGCCGGGTCCTCAGAAGGTCGGGTAGGCTGGAAGTAAACGGCCGTGAAATTGAACGGTCTAGCCTTCTGATTAGCGTCACCGCTGTCTCGGTGGAGTTTAATAAACTCAGCCGTCTGCTCCTTGCTATCTAAAATATAACCAGACACTGGCGTAAATTCTCGACTGTCTCATACTTCTGTTTAATCAGTTTTCTGTTTGACGTTTAGTCAGCTGTGTAAAAACCAAGGAGGAACCCACCCAGGGGGATTAATACATTTATTTTATCTAATCTAATCTAATAACTTTAATCTCAGCCACACCGATTTACTCACGAACAAACAAAACACTGAAAAAAGCCCAACAATAACATTTTTAGGTTGTCTAAGGGACTTATATATTACGTTTAACCTGAGCAGCGAAAGTCCGCGGTGATCTGAAAATGATGTGCCGGGAGTTGTGCCGTTCTCGGCCGCATCAGTAACCCTCAAGCTCCCGGCTAGCTATCGAGCTGGTGGGTAGCAGAAGCCTCCGAAAACGTCGAAGCACTTTTGCAAATATGCGATATCTTGATAAACCGAGCAGATATTTGATGTTTACACAACTACTTTCTCGCCTGAAAATATGTTAAAAGTTTATTTTGTGACCCAGAAAGATTAGTATGAGTAATTTTAAAACTTAGTAGCGGCCGCCATTGTTGGAAACTGGAGTTTGGCTGGGCTGCGCTATGAATTCTGGGATATGGCAGGCCACGAAGGACACACCCGACCCATCCTTCAAATTCGGGGAAAAGGAGGACGCATTTGTCGGCTGCATTCGGAGGAGTCTACGAATTTGGACAGCCTTCGGCGCGTCGCTGTGACGTAATCGGTCTACAAATGCGACCTCAGGAGGATGCAGCCCATGAATTTGGACACGACATATGAGTTTCATTTTAGTTCAGTGATGGTGGATTATAACCTCCATTCAAAGCATTCAAAAAAGAGAAGAGGAAACTGTAGAACATGTTATATTACACTGTGAGAAGGTAACTGATCCAAAACCTCAGTAACATAAAAATGAAACTGAATCTTATTGATTTACTGCAAAAGGACTCAAGAAGTGAAAGTTATCAGGCCTTATTCCAGTTTTTAAAAGTAAAGTAAATTGTTGCTGGTCGACGTTCCAGTTCACACTCCACACCAGTTGGTGGCGGTAATTCACCATTTTGTTGTTTGACAACGACAAATACAATTTGTAGGAAGACGAAGAAGAAGGGTTGCGAAACAAAGTAAGAATGTTCCATGAGAGGAGGTGTTTGCACAGAGAGCTGCTTTTCCATTCAAAGAGAATAAAGTAGTACCACCGTTTGGATCGATATCTGCATCGATCTGCCCACCCTTGTCTCCTGGATCGTAGCTGAGATCAGCGTGAACCACGTGGGTCTCTGCTCCCTGATCTGTTTCCTGTGTTTGGAAAGAGTTGCAGCTTCATCGCGGAGTTTCTCTCGGTTTGTGGGCTCATCTAAAGGTAAGCACCGAGCTAACTTTACTGTGAGTTCAGTTCATGTTGAGTTTAGCTCCTGAATGAGGTCTTCTGCTGCTCTCCTCGGTGTCTGTTCACAGTTTATTGTGAACACGTTGAGAGAAGAGTGAGAGAGTGTTTGGAGAAAAACACCAGCTAATCATTAGCTCAGCATGCTGGGAGAAGTTGGAGCAGAAAAGTCTTTTCATTGTCCCTGCAGCTGTTTTTCTGCCTGCACCAAACCTCTACAGCCTCATTTCTATTTGAAGTGATAACAGGAAATGGATGAGAGCGATCTGCTGCAGTATCAGGGTCACAATAAGTTTGTCCAGCTGCTGTGGATGAACACATGAGAGGAAGTGAAATGGCCTGTATTTGTCACAATGGCTGTGTCCCAATTCAGGGTCTGCACGCTTGAAGTACGCGCACTACGTACGGTGCGTACTATAAGTACGAGAAGTGCGGAAGTGAGAGGCTTGTGAAATGGGACGGTATACGCTTCGTCGCACTGTTCAGGTTGCCTAGCAACCATGATACTAACCGCGAGACACGTTACATACAGCTTTTTTTGACAGAAATGGAGAAAAATGTTTTGTTAGTCATTCATTTTTGTTATGACATCACTTTGATTAGTTGAGTATCTGAGGCTGAGACCACGGGACTGTAAAACATGATTGTTGGGCTTCATTTCTGTGCTGAACAGTCATTTAAGATTAGTTAGTAAATAACAATTAGTTAATGTTGTTCATGAGACTAAAGTCATCTCACTGCGGTAATGTAAATATAATATGGCCAATATTATAGTATTGTCAGATTATATATATATATATATATATATATATATATATGTGTGTGTGTATATATATATATATATATATATATATATATATATACACATATATATCACTGACTTTCAGCTTGTTGTGTTTGTGCATATATGACTGACTTTAATTATTAAACATTCGCACATAAATAAGTGACGTCATATTCAGTACTTTTGACAGTTCACTCTTCGGCCGCTCCATCTTATTAGGGAAATTCCACATACATAAATGTAAATTTCAAAACTCAACCCCATCATTTAATTTGTTTTTGATTGAAATTGAATATTACTCAAACTCTCTTAAATTAACTTCCAATAAAAAAGGTTTATCATTGATTGAAATTCATTCAGAAATGTTTAACGAATGAGCTGTCACAACTTTCAAGTACAAAGTTGTTATGAAGTCTGTCACATATTCCCCCCCCCTTTTTTTTTTCTTTTTTTTTTGTCCTTTATTTATTCATCCTTCCTATTTCATTGTACTGTATATTGTTACGCTTATTTGCCTTGTATGTCTACTGTACAAACTGAGCTGGAATGACTGACTGTTCACTTTATAATTTCAATAAAGTTTGGAAATAAAAAAGAAACCTCTTCGGCCGCTCCCTTCTGCCGTATTTTGCGGCAAAATTATCCACACTCACCACCGCGCTATGAATTGTGGGATATATGGGACCACGAAGCGTGCTCCGGACCACGCTTGATATTTGGGGAAATCGACGGCGCATTTGGAGTATGCATTTGAAGTACACTTCGAATTGGGACAGCCGTCGTCGCGTGGCGGTGACGTAACCGCACTTAAAATGCGTACTTCAAGCGTGAATTGGGACACAGCCAATAAACTTTATTGTCCAGCTGCTGTGGATGAACACATGAGAGGAAGTGAACTCCTACAAAGTCTCATTTTAATGAGTCTGGCTGCTGTAAAGTGATGCACAGGAAGATGTTAACAAAAACTAATGAAACAGAGATGAAAGTAAACAGTGTTCATATTTGAAAGCACAGAGAATAAAATATATTGTGGTGGTTAATGTGCAGCTCTTGGTGATTTGGGAGAATCATGTTTTTAATCGTGTTGTGGATTGAATGTTGGGTTTTATTTTATCTACAGAAGTTTTTCCCACCTGTGATCGTTCAGATTGATCTGTTGGGTTGACTTGAATCATGTGAAGGTTTAAAGCTGCACTTCCTCCAAAGAGAATAAAGTATAATCATGAAGAATGTAAAAATGTCTTCCTGTGTCAAACACAGCTGCAGTCAAAGCAGGAAGGAAAGCACTGAAACCGCTGATTAAAACTCGTTACTCAAAGATCACTGATCAATTTCCATGAGTACTATTCACAGAGAGTTGGGGAGTCGCTGCAATCACAGCATTTGATCAGTGAGCTTTAATCAGTGGTTGTTGTTCAATGTTCATGAGGATTTGCATATTAATGCTCAATAACTGTCCATTGTTCCTTCAGTGGTGCTAGGGTGCTAACATGCTAAAAGCAGAGTTACTCACCCCTAGGGTTGCCAACCGTCCCTTAAAAAATAAAAACGTCCCGTATTTAGAAACAAAAGTACACGTCCCGTATTGAGCTAATAAGGGACGCACTTTGTCCTGTAATACAGTGATAATCAAAAGTAGTCTATAACTTTTAATGGAATTAACGCTTTGTTTGAAAACATAATTCCCAGCCCCTCTCCTGCTTTGTGACCAATGAGCTGACAGCACACTTATGACAATTCGAGTATGACAAGTCAGATTACCGCTTATCTCATTGGTCGAGGAAAGGTCGCTTACGGAGAAAATACCGGAAGACAACAGATGACCACAACAAGAAGCATGGCCAACAGGGAAACAAACGCCAACACTGCGGTGCAAGTCTCGGACGACAGTACACCTAAAGCTGGACATACACTGTGCGATTTTCAAACTGCACGATTGACTCGCAGGGGTTAGAAGTTGGTAGGTCACGATGCAGGGTCTCACCCGATGCTCTGATGCGACCCGAGTGCTCACACTGTGCCTCCATAAAATGAAGGTTATAACAGAAAATCTGTCGCTCGCTCCCTCTCTGTCTTTCACTCACACAGACACACCACCACCATCAACTTTGCTAAATTGCTAATGAAAACCATTAATCAGGCAGCTGTGATTGAGCAGCAATGTAAATCCAACTATTTTCACGGTTGTTGTGGTCGTGACATTGGCTGGTTGGCAGCCAATGTTAAGGAGCATTACCGCCCCCTGGCACACATCTCAGTGGACATTTAGATGAGAAAATATATATTTGACACATTTTAGGAAAATAATAATAAAATAACAATAAATAAAATGAATGTTCCCTTTAGAAATCTTTTCTTTTTTTGGCTCTATAAAAATAGTTGTTTTTCATTTTCTCAGGCTCTTACAGCCTTACCTGTATCATAACAAAGTGTATAAACCCCAATCCACCTTTAACATGGTCCTTCTCCCAAACCTTCAAATAGGACTTTCTGGCCCTGTCATAGTAAAGGGCTGCTTAGAATATTAGAGCCAATGTCACAAAGTTCCTCCTGAAGTATAAGTGAGTGAGAGAGTTTCCTCACTTTGCAGCACAACACGTCTCACAAGATTTCTACAAGCAATCAGAGTGAATTTGTACTTTGTGTTGTCAGATGAACATATGAGACACTTTGACTCTTCAGTGCAGTGTGGAGCCTAACAAAGATCTGTTTTGTGTCCCAGCTGATCAGCAGGAGGAGAAGAGTCTGACGGAGCAGCAGAGGAACATTTTCAGCCATCTGGACTCAGCTGAGTCACTACAGAGGAAACAATGAGCTCAACACAGGAGGTGAGGAAAATATCACAGTTTCACCAAATAATCAGTCACGTCTAAAACTCTCATCCTCCAAACCGGTTATATGACTGTGTTGTATATTATGTTGTTTTTTTAGACTATTATGTTTACAAACATTATTAAGTCACAAGCAAAGAAAGACTACACCACAGCACATGTGTAAGGCTTATTCATCGAAATTATTTAATAATCAAATGGACATAACATTTTGTTCTTCACCCCAAAAATACACATTCAAAGCATCACAACAGCAGCCCGAATGAAGGAAAATGAAGGAAAATAAAACATATGTGTATTTTCTGTTGCCTACATTGTAGAGGGTGACTTTGCCTCTAAACAGGAACATGAGCAGGGAAGAGGTTAAAGTGGGATTGAGCAGGTGGGAACCCTAAAATCAGCTGTAGTGGCTCAGCGTGGGGAAAAGAATCACAGCTCACAATAATTTCTGTTGAGAGCTCCAGTAGATTTTCTTAAAGTACAGGCTGTGATCAGCTGACCTGCTGCTCTCTGTGGATGTACACAACTGAATTCAACCAGATGTCAGCAGATGTTTCATGAGCTGTCCTGGCTGATTTCCATCCTCTACACTGACAGTACACTGTCTTTATATTAGACACTATACTGTTGGTATGAAGGTGGAACTCAGTGAATGAATGTCAGCATCATGAGCTTCAGTTTAAATGAATCTCTGCTACACTTAATCTAACTGTGACATGAGCACCACAGTCACTGTGCACCAGTCACACACTGTTCTTTACTTTAAATCACAGTTCAGCAAACGAACCTGTTTATCCTGCACTAACCTGCAGAGGATCTTCATGCAGTCTTTAAATAACACAGTTAATCTGCCTCAGATTGTTTTGCAGCATCTTTCACAACCTGAAAAAACATAATGTCACATGTACAGACCCAATATCTGATTTCAACACATGAGGACTTACATGTAAGCTTTAATCTCCAGTTGATCAAATCCCACTGAGCAGTCCTTCCCTTTAAATCTAACCTCTCTTCTTCCTCTCCTGTCCTGTGTGTCTTATCTTTCTCCATCTCTGAGTGAAGTTAGCTCTCTTTCTTTTCTCTCCCTGTGATGTGCAGCAGCTGGACCTTTAGCCAGCAACACACTGTGAGACAAACTGCACACAAACAGTTTGTGTGTTTGCTGATGTTTGTTGATAGAAACGCTGCATTTGAAATTACCTGTTTGTTCAGGTGCTGTGCAAAAAAGAAAGAAGAACAACGTCTCACTTTAACTCCTGACTATGACTCACAGTTTTGCCTCTTTCATCTCTTTTTATGTTTCAAACCCTGGTGATTAGTACACGATCAGGATTGTCTTTCATGTGTTTCTTTTCAGGCTCTAATTGGTTTGATGTTTGATGCCTGCAGTGATGAAATGACTCCTCTCAAATTTCTCAAACCAAAAGTAAAAAATCTGTTTTGTAAATACAATGAGTAGAAAGTCTTTTTTTCTGTGGGGAGTAAAAGTAAAGAAAAAAAGGAAAAATATTTTAGAGTGTTTGAACAGTCATGAATTATTTTTAACACCAGGTTGGATGTAATGTGTTAGAACTACCAGTAGGTGGTGATAAGAGACCTTTAAGGTGTTTGGTGCCACACTCCACCTTCAGGTTTAAAACTAGTGTTAATGGAGGGAGTTTGAAGGTTGAGTTTGTTCCACGACTGCATTTCACTCACTGCCTCTGTTTGTATCTCTGTCACTGCAGGACCAACATGGAGCGAGAAGTCAGCGCTCTCAGGAGGCCGACAAACCTCAACCAAGAAAGGGAGAGAAAAAACACACCTGTGACGAGTGTGGGATGGGTTTTACTGGGAAGGCTAAACTAAAACGTCATCAGGTCATCCACACTGGAGAGAGACCGTTCAGCTGTGACTTGTGTGGAAAGACTTTTTCCTGGAAGAGTGCTCTAAAAAGACACCAACTCATCCACACTGGAGTTAAAGTGTACTGCTGTGATCAGTGTGGCAAACAGTTTACAAACAACACATTGTTACAACGCCACATGTTTACCCACACTGAGGGGAGACCTTACAAATGCGTCCTGTGTGAGAAGACTTTTAAAGCTCCACGTTACCTGAAAGAACACCAACAGATCCACACCAGAAAGAGACTGTACAAGTGCAGTTACTGTGAGGTATGTACCGTATTTCCCGGACTACAAAGCGCACCTGAATATTAGCCGCACAAGCTAAAATCAGAGGAAAATCCTGTTTTGTACATACATTAGCCGCACCTGACCAAAAGCCGCAGGTGTTTCAATGTTGACTTATCATATGTAAGAGAATATGCACAAAGCGAATTGTCAGGAAAGAGATGGCTGTTTGGAGACACACCCCTTTTATTAATATTTTGAAAATCAAGTTATGGGTACATATTTGCACATGTGCTGTGCTTCATAAATGAGTAACAAATGTAGTACATAACAATAACCTACAGCACACCAGAAAAATAGATTCGGACTACCTTTTAGGCTCAGGTGCAGAGACACGGCTTTAACAAGAAGAAAAGTCAGTCATTCACCACCATCTTCCTGCGCACTAAAACCACCAAAGTCCTCTTCTCCAGTGTCGGATACGAACAGGCTCAGGATGGCTTCGTCATCCACTCTCAGCTTCTTTCCTTCGTTGTCACTTTCAAAACCAAAGATAATCCTCATTGTCATTGTCAGTGTCAGAGTCGAACACCCTCTGAAGGGCCGTGGCGGTGTCCTCCTCTTCATTATGCAGCAGTCCAGCCCTTCGAAATCCGTTGGTGATCGTGGATGTTTGCACACTTTTCCACGCTGTCAGAATCCACCGGTAGAGTTGAGCACAACTTGCTTTTCGCAAGTTTATCGCCGCTCGTCATCCACGACTCCCGCTGAACGCATAGCGCTACTTTGAAGTTTGTTTTTCGCGCTACTTGTACAGCACTATGTTGCCTGGCGGATGGACATGTGACCAACATACCACTCTTGAACCCCGATCCTTCCGCCAGGCAACGTAGTGCCGTACAACAGCGGAACAAACAAAACAAATTGTCTTATGATATCACAAAAATCATGGACAATCTATAGAAAAGCCGCACCTGACTAAAAGCCGCAGGGTTCAAAGCTTGTGCAAAAAGTAGCGGCTTATAGCCCGACAATTACGGTATTTATATTGTTGTCATTTTAGCCTGACTGTTTGGAACAACTCTGCTCATTAAACTATGTTAGCATGTTAGCAATTCTACTGCATGGAAAAGCAGCTCTGAGTCATTATTCAGATTTTCATTTCAAATTCAAAAATTCAAATTCAAATTTTATTTGTCACGTACACAGTCATACACAGTACGATATGTAGTGAAATGCTTGGACAACTGCTCGTGACCTAAAGAAAACAAAATAGGAAAAGGCTATGAATAAGATAGGAAATAAATATGAAAAATTAAAAAGGGTAAATTTAACTAGGAAGGAATAAAATATAAATTAAGGTTAAAAATGAAATAACTGTACAACACAAATTAGAATGAAGGGTAAATTTAACTGGGAGAATAAGATAAAATATATAAATTAAAGTTGAAAATAAAATAACTGTACAACAAAATACACAATATAGAACTATATAAGAATGTATGAAGAAATATAAATAAATATATACACAATAACAGCAGCGTGATTTAAGTAATGAAGTGATTTCAGTTGTGATTTTTGTTTACAGGATCATGAAAAACTAAAAGTGCTGAAAATTAATATGATGGTGTTATTTAATGTTCAGGCAGTTTCCTGGTATATAATGACATTTTTATTATTTCCACATAAAAGGCCTTTTGTTTACAGAGCCTGATTCCTCTGTTAGGAGTACATGGAATAAAATAAAACACAAATGAAAATAAGTACAAAACCAAACATTCAGTAATCTTCTATTATGGTTAACAAAGTTGTGTTGTTACGTAATAGTATTTTAGTATAGTAGTAGTGTTAAAATACTCATTTAATATTATAATTGCAGTGTCATGGGGGTAGTAGTGTTTTTCTTGTGTCCCATTCAGCTGAGTGTTATAACTACACAGTTAGTGTTATTAATGCAGTATTAAATTAGTATTATTGCAGTGTTACATTAGTAGTTTTGCACTGTGTTGGTACCCTGCAGATATTAGGATAGTAGTACTTTAGTGCAAGTCAGATGTTATTGTAACATATTAGTAGTATCAGTATTAATGCAGCACGGTGGCACGGTGGTTAGCACTGTTGCCGCACAGCAAGAAGGTCCTGAGTTCAATTCCACCATCAGGCCGGGGTCTTTCTGTGTGGAGTTTGCATGTTCTCCCCGTGTTTGCGTGGGTTCCCCCCGGGTACTCCGGCTTCCTCCCACCGTCCAAAGACATGCAACTTGTGGGGATAGGTTAATTGGATAATCCAAATTGCCACTAGGTGTGAATGTGCGAGTGAAAGTGAGTGCGAATGGTTGTCTGTCCCTGTGTGTTAGCCCTGTGACAGACTGGCGACCTGTCCAGGGTGTACCCCGCCTCTCGCCCTATGACAGCTGGGATAGGCTCCAGCGCCCCCTGCGACCCTGAAAAGGATAAGCGGAAGTGAATGGATGGATGGACAGTATTAATGTAGTATTATGATGGTAGTATTGTAGTTTTTACAGCCCACTAAACTGAGTGTGTTAACTGAAACAGTAAAATGTAATTGGACGTCTGCAGAGATGCTCTTTATTTCAGGCGACGTTCAGGATAAAAATGTTGAAGGACTGACTTACAATGTCTTTGTGTCTTTGTTTAGAAGCAGAGCGACACAGATGGATCCAGTTCTCAACCCTGTCATTACTGTGGTGGTGGGAAAAACTTCCTCTGTGACCTTTGTGGAAAAACTTTCAGCCATAGAAAAAACCTAAAAACACATCAACGTAAACACACTGGAGACAAACTGGAACACTGCAAAGAATGTGGGCGAAGTTTCACCACATCAAGTAGATTAAAACGCCATGAACTGATTCACAGTGGGGTTAAAGAGCACCTCTGTGATCAGTGTGGGTCATCTTTCACCACTGCAGTCAACCTTAAAGAACACAAACGTGTCCACACAGGAGAGAAACCATACAAGTGCAGACACTGTGACAAAAGCTTTTCACGCTCATGTCATTGTAACAAGCATGAACGTACACACATGGAAGGAAACTACAGCTGTGACCAGTGTGACAAGAGCTTCAGGAATCTCAGTTCATACACCACACACAAACGATCCCACGTTACTAAAAAACTGTTTCACTGTTACCAATGTCCCAAAACATTCACTAAATTATCTGCTCTGTGCAAACATCACCTTGATCACTCAGGGCTGAAATCGCTCCCATCACAGTGAATCTGCAGAGACAGAAAGATCCTCTTCTGCTTTCAGGGTGAGACTCAAAACTCCTGAGATCAGGCTCCACAGAGTTCAGATGGAATCTCCTGTAAAGATCTGATGAGGCAACTATGAATGAAAATGGTTCCCTAGTTCCATTTTAAGCTTTCTAAACTGTTCTACTTCAGTGTTCATGTCGAGTGGTTTGCTTTGCTTCAGCAGTTGGATGAAAAAATCTGTTTTCATGTTATCAGTGACCTCCTGACCCAGTATGAACCTTCCAGATCCCTCAGGTCATCTGGATCCGGTCTTTTATCAGTTCCCAGAGTCAGAACCAGACACGGAGAAGCTGCATTCAGCTTTTATGCTCCATATATCTGGAACAAACTCCCAGAAAGCCTCACATCAGCTGAAACACTGAGTTTATTTAAATCCAGGTTGAAGATTCACCTGTTCTCAGCTGCATTTGAATAAAACACCAAATCCACACTTTTAAGCTTAAATTTCAAAACTTACATTTTAACTACTGATTTTATCTACTGTTCTGATTTTATCTACTGTTTTTTTTAATCCATTTTAAATCATGCTTTTCATTTTATTTTATTTTTCTAATGTCTCTGTAAAGCACTTTGAATCACCTTGTTGTTGAATTGTGCTATATAAATAATCTTACCTTATCAAGTTTTTATTGAATGTATTTTGAACGTGAAGTCTTGAAAATGTTAAATAAACATTTAAAATGTTAAACAAAGAAATAGTTTGAGCTGTGATTTCGCTTCCTGTTTTTCAGAGTAAAGACTGAAGTGACAAATGGAAACATGTTTACAGTCACAGTCAGATGAACTGTTTTCAGTGGCACAGATGGAGGTTCATCAGAGGAGGAGACTTGGCTGTTCTCCACTCACACTGAACAGGGTTCCTGCAACTTATTAAAAATCTGAAATGTAAGAACCTGAAATGTAAGAAAAATAAAATATTCAAAACCTGACTTCCGGTAATGGCGGCAAAGTGAGGAGACCCGTGCTTCGCGAGCTCAGTTGTCTTTTTCGTTAAATACTCTCTGTAAATCCAAAATAGAACTTACGTTTTGACATAGTTTGTTTGGGAACATATGAGAACGCTAACATGCCTAAAAAACTGAACAAGGACAAACAAAAAACTACGTCTGAGGCACAAGACGAAAGCGGGGTGGAGGAAGGGCAGATGGACGCTATGCATGAACACGAGCAAGAAAAGCAACCTGCAAACCCAGAAATGCCTTCTACCTTGGACCTTTTAAACGCTATTCGATTGTTCAAGCAAGAGTTCCATACTGAAATGGGTGGTATTATGTCAGCAATAGGAGCTGTTCAAGCTGATATACAAAAATGTGGAGGGCGAATTGACGAGGCTGAAAAAAGAATCTCCAACGCGGAGGACGAAATCACCTTATTGAAAAATGATATGGAATGCCTTGAAAGACAGGCCAAATTTCTATCTAAAAAGGTGGAGGATTTGGAAGGAAGAAGTCGGCGTAATAACATCCGAATCCTCGGCATCCCTGAGAAAGAAGAAGGTACAGATCCACGTACTTTCATGGAGAAGTTTATATCGGACATTTTGAAAATTCCCCCTCCTGTCCTGGAGAGAGCGCACAGGATAATCACAAGGCAAAGCTCCATTGCAAACCGATCGAGAACTTTTATAATTAAGTGCTTAAGTTACAGAGATCGAGATGGCATCATGAAAGCCGCTAGGACGACAAAAGAACTGACGTATAAGGACAATAAGATAGCCTTCCTGCCGGACCTGCCTGCAGAGACATATAGACAGCAGCGTCAGTATGATGGTATGAGGAAGAAGCTGCGGGAGATTGGATCGTGGAAACATCGGATCATTTATCCAGCGAGGCTGCTTTTGACCAACGAGGAACGTACGCATGTATTCGATACACCAGCGGACGTGGACGCCTACATTAAGAGCCTCAATCAAGTACAAGATGTTTGATAAGGTATATGATGGTAGATCACTAACTCGTAAATACACTAAGTGTATTTATGAACCATAATGGACAGAACAATTTATTATATTGCCAAAGGGTTGTTATACAATGCTGGGTTAGACATTGGTTGTTTTGTTCTCTTAATAAGAGTTACTAGTAATTTCACTTATTGTGTCAAATGTGTGAGAGTAAAAACTTGACAAGGTGGATTTATTTCTATTGTTATTATCTTTTTTTTTCTTTAGTTAAATTCTTTTAATCAATTGTAATTACTTTAACAACTGTTGCTAAATGCAGGTGAATAGTTCCTCGGTTTAGGGTGGACATGTTCCAAGAAGAGGGCGGAAGTAGTTTTGGGGTTAAGGGATGCCTGTATGTTCTTACACAGGCTGGGGTGTGGGAAGGGTTGCTCTCTCAAATCGGTAAATTCTCAACATGGTACAATACTTTTCTTTTGTGTATATACAGTGGGGCAAAAAAGTATTTAGTCAGCCACCGATTGTGCAAGTTCCCCCACTTAAAATGATGACAGAGGTCAGTAATTTGCACCAGAGGTACACTTCAACTGTGAGAGACAGAATGTGGAAAAAAAAATAAAAATAAAAATAAAATCCATGAATCCACATGGTAGGATTTGTAAAGAATTTATTCGTAAATCAGGGTGGAAAATAAGTATTTGGTCAATAACAAAAATACAACTCAATACTTTGTAACATAACCTTTGTTGGCAATAACAGAGGTCAAACGTTTACTATAGGTCTTTACCAGGTTTGCACACACAGTAGCTGGTATTTTGGCCCATTCCTCCATGCAGATCTTCTCGAGAGCAGTGATGTTTTGGGGCTGTCGCCGAGCAACACGGACTTTCAACTCCCGCCACAGATTTTCTATGGGGTTGAGGTCTGGAGACTGGCTAGGCCACTCCAGGACTTTCAAATGCTTCTTACGGAGCCACTCCTTTGTTGCCCGGGCGGTGTGTTTTGGATCATTGTCATGTTGGAAGACCCAGCCTCGTTTCATCTTCAAAGTTCTCACTGATGGAAGGAGGTTTTGGCTCCAAATCTCACGATACATGGCCCCATTCATTCTGTCCTTAACACGGATCAGTCGTCCGTTCCGTTGGCAGAAAAACAGCCCCATAGCATGATGTTTCCACCCCCATGCTTCACAGTAGGTATGGTGTTCTTGGGATGCAACTCAGTATTCTTCTTCCTCCAAACACGACGAGTTGAGTTTATACCAAAAAGTTCTACTTTGGTTTCATCTGACCACATGACATTCTCCCAATCCTCTGCTGTATCATCCATGTGCTCTCTGGCAAACTTCAGACGGGCCTGGACATGCACTGGCTTCAGCAGCGGAACACGTCTGGCACTGCGGGATTTGATTCCCTGCCGTTGTAGTGTGTTACTGATGGTGACCTTTGTTACTTTGGTCCCAGCTCTCTGCAGGTCATTCACCAGGTCCCCCCGTGTGGTTCTGGGATCTTTGCTCACCGTTCTCATGATCATTTTGACCCCACGGGATGAGATCTTGCGTGGAGCCCCAGATCGAGGGAGATTATCAGTGGTCTTGTATGTCTTCCATTTTCTGATGATTGCTCCCACAGTTGATTTTTTCACACCAAGCTGCTTGCCTATTGTAGATTCACTCTTCCCAGTCTGGTGCAGGTCTACAATACTTTTCCTGGTGTCCTTCGAAAGCTCTTTGTTCTTGGCCATGGCGGAGTTTGGAGTCTGACTGTTTGAGGCTGTGGACAGGTGTCTTTTATACAGATGATGAGTTCAAACAGGTGCCATTCATACAGGTAACGAGTGGGGGACAGAAAAGCTTCTTACAGAAGACGTTACAGGTCTGTGAGAGCCAGAGATTTTCCTTGTTTGAGGTGACCAAATACTTATTTTCCACCCTAATTTACGAATAAGTTCTTTACAAATCCTACCATGTGAATTCATGGATTTTTTTTTCACATTCTGTCTCTCACAGTTGAAGTGTACCTCTGGTGCAAATTACTGACCTCTGTCATCATTTTAAGTGGGGGAATTTGCACAATCGGTGGCTGACTAAATACTTTTTTGCCCCACTGTATGTAACACCGGTGAAATTGAATAAATATAATAACAGAAGTCCAGATACATGTTTTAAATGTGGAGAAGCCCGTGGAACATTTTTCCACTGTATATGGGAATGCAGAATTGTCCGTGCATTTTGACCGGACCAGGCGGAGGAGCCGGTGGTGGCTGAACAGCCTCGCCAGAACCATCAGCAGACACTGGGACGTGCTGGCTGGGTCCTCCCGGACCCCCAGCTGACGAGGCAAGAGGCTGAACGGGCCCCTCGGACCCTCCAGCGGAGACAGGTGGCTGACCAGAAGATTGAGGAGAGGAGCGACGGTGGCGTCGTTTCCTTCTGAAGGAGGGAACTGAAACTGGCGGAGAAACGGAGACCTCCTCCTCATCCTCCGACCACATGGCCACCAGGAAAAAGGCAGGCGAATGGGCAGGCGAACAAGGTCCCGGCTGGTGTGAGGAAGGAGAGGCAGTCTGAGGTAGCGACGAGGCAGGTGGTGAGTGTGTGTTGTCCTGGAGCGGCGGTAAAGAAGTGGAGGTGGAGGTAGAGAGAGCAAGCTCGCCAGCCCTGACTTGCTCCCTCCAGGCAGCTATGGAGCTGCCCAGCACAGTGTCCATAGAAAGCTGAGTAAGCCAAGGGTTGCTCCGAATGATGGCATCTACAGCGCTTAGCCCAACTGCCATGGTCCTCAAATCATTGGCCTGAGCAATGCGGTCAAGGAGCTTAATCATCCGCTCCATCTCAGCGTTTAATCCAAAAGCTAAAGAGTCTGCGGGGTCCATGTTCTGGTCGTGATCTTCTGTCAGGTTAAGGCTGTGTGCAGGTAGGAGTGGAAGTAGAAGGACCCAAAGTGCAGACACTCGGAGGCAGAAAATGGCTCAAAACTCAGCTTTTATTGCTGGATGGCAAAAAGTAGTGGCCCGCTTGAAGCTGACGCTCCGGAGCGTGTGTCGAAAAAAACAACACACTGGTTCAGAAGCACTGTGTCGAGGCTTGCTTCGTTTGGCAAAAGTCACGTGACCAGTGACGTCTGAAGCTTCATTACGCACGTAACTGCTTCGGTACCTGATTCAAACGGATATAAGGAAGTGAATCATCCACGGGATTCGTGGAGTGTGTTGATGGTGACATAGAGCGACGAGGTGATCATTCCACTGACAGATATGGAGCCAGCGAGGAAGAGAGGACGTTCTGGCGTGTGGAGATATTTTGAGTTGATTTTGCTCAATTCATTTTATCTGCCGAAGTGAAAAACTTGAAATGTCCAAAATCATGTTTTCATAATGTAAATATCATTACAGCATGTGACTTTAGGAACACTTCCATGTGAATTAAAGCTGATGAAGACTACAAAAATGTATTTGACACTATACGTACATTACATTGCTACACAGTTTAGAAAATCATTTTGTTTATTGTTTTTAGGTGATAGTCTGCAGGACCCAGGAATACCTGCATATCTACCAGCTTGCAGTGTGGTTCCTGCACTCCACAGCCTCTTCTGTTCCATGCAAGTGGATTTTCTCCAGGGCAGGAGAAACTATTTCTAAGAAAAGAAACAGACTCAGCCAGTGCACAGTAACACTAATCCTCTTTTTAAATGTAAATAACAAAAGGGCTACCTTACATAGATCATGTTTTTACTTTGCAAGTTCTTGATTAGAGGTGGGTTTTGATTATCGCTTTTCTGATTACAATCCATGCTAAATTGAATAAAGTGATATTGATTCATTAAAATCCCGTGTCGATTTGTAAATTAACGTTATTATGCCTGAAACGCCAGCATCTCAGGTTAAACCTCACAACATGTCGTCAAACACCATGCAGCTAAAACAGTAACTGCGAGCAGGTTTACGGATTCTGCATACAAACGTGAACACAGAGCGCGGACCCGACGCGTCAGAATCAGATTTTGGTGTGTCGTTGGGTCCGCGCTGTGTTTGCCTCTTTTTTTCCCGCTGGCTTCTGCAGCTGCAGGTTTCATAACTCTCTGTTTACATCTCTAATTAAGTCTCACATGTGTCAGCTTTCTTTTAATAGATACGAAATTATGGAGGTCGCTCCCGTTCCTCTTACACCGTGGGACAAGGCAGGGTTGTTGCCTCTCTCCAATGCTTTTTGCTTTAGCTCTTGAGCCGTTGGCCATTGCCATCAGAGCCAATTCCCATATCTCTGGTATAAATTGTGGCACGTCAGAGTACACCATTGGTCTGTATGCAGATGATATCATATTGGCTCTTTCAGATTTAAAGATCTCCCTTCCTCCACTTCTTAAGCTGATTGACAGCTTTGGCCACCTATCAGGGTTCACCATAAATTGGAAGAAGTCTGTTCTTATGCCGCTGTCGTCTGGTCTGGGCCCTGATTTCCTGTCTAGTTTGCCCTTTAAGGTCTCCCAGGATTACTTTTCATACCTGGGTATTAACATCCCTAGGAACTCAAAACTCCTCTTCAGGCTTAATTATTCGGTTCTAACTGATGAGCTCAAGTGTATGATAGATAGGTGGAAACTTCTCCCACTTTCAATGATTGGCCGTATCAATATAATCAAAATGGTTGTGCTCCCTAAATTCATGTACCTATTCCAGAACGTTCCTATTTTTCTCAGGTCTTCCTTTTTCAAAGCGTTGGATGCCATTATCATGCCTTTCGTTTGGGCCTACAAGCCCCCCCCGCATCTCGAAGTCTCACTTGCAAAAGCCCTCGGACGAGGGTGGTCTGGGCCTTCCAGTTTTCAGACATTATTACTGGGCCTGTAATGCCAGAGCCTGGGTCTTCTGGAATCTGCCTATAGTTGGTGATGCTGTGGGATGCAGGTCCAGCCCTAAATGGCTCGAATTGGAGCTTAGCACTGCTATCGAGCACACTGGAGCATCCTTGCCAGCTATCTTATTTTCAAAATCGGTTATTAAAAGTGCATGTGATGACTTTATTCTTTGCAACTCCGTAAAAATATTGAATCAAATTAAGAGAATCTTGAACCTCCCGGTAGTGTCAACTTTTGCCCCGATCTGCCACAATCCTAGCTTTACGCCTAGTACAATGGATGCTGCTTTCAAACAATGGCCTGTCAAAGGGTTAATTGCTATAAAGGATCTTTATATCGACAATCATTTTGCCTCTTTTGCTCAGCTTCAGACAAAGTACAATCTCCCTACAAGTCATTTTTTTCGGTACTTACAAATTAGGAATTATGTCAAGCAAGCATTCTCAAATTTAGATACCATCCCCATACAGCATGTCTTTTACAATATGATGAACGAACCTCCCACCTCAAAACACTTAATTTCTCGGCTTGTCAACCTTTTTTCTTCGGCAGCCCCCTCTTGCCATATTAAAGAGGCTTGGACAAGGGACACTGGTTTGGTTATCTCTGACGATCTATGGGCTGAAGTGTTAAGTCGGATAAAACTATGCTCTGTTAACGCCCGGCTTCAGTTAATTCAATTTAAGGTTGTCCATAGACTGCACTATTCCAAAACCAAATTGAACAAGATTTTTCCTAACGTTTCCCCCAAATGTGATAAATGTAAACTTGTGGACGGTACTCTTGGGCATCTTTTTTGGTCCTGTTCTACGCTTACAGCCTTTTGGACTAGTATTTTTAGTTTCTATAGCACTGTTTATGATAGGCAACTGTATCCTGACTGTCTTATGGTGATCCTGGGCTGCTCCGGCGACTCCTTGGCACTTCCCTTTGCTGTTCAACAGGCCCTCATGTTTGGTATGGTGATTGCCAAACGTTTGATTCTGGGGGAGTAGAAATCTGCCTCCCCTCCCTGCTTCAAGAGGTGGCTCGAGGAGATGGTCTCCTGTCTATACCTGGAAGAAATTCGGTTCTCTACGTCTGATTCCATGGAGAAGTTCAGGAAGATATGGGGGCCCTTTATAGACCACATTAAGAAGGACAGTCCACGCCCTGGGTCCTGACCACATTGTTTTAACTGCTTTCATTCTGAGCTGTTGCCCATAACTGTTTTTGCATGATTGTTATCAGCTCCTCCTAGCGATCTTTGGATTTGATCTTGTGGATTGGACTCACTAGATTGTGAGTTGTTTGACATGTATACCACTTGCTTTGTTTGCTTCTCTGCTGTTTTTAATAAGTGCTGGCCTTGTACCCTGTTGTGTGGTTTGTTGCTCTGTTTTTTTTGTTTGTTTGTTTGTTTTTTTTGGTTGTTATTGTCTTTATTGTCTGTGTTCTTCTGTCCCGCTGTTTGTGAATGTGTAAAAAAATTTTGAAACTTGCATAAATAAATACATTAAAAAAAAAAATAGATACGAAATTATGGATATATACTGTTAAATGATCAGAATTGTAATATTTCTGACTGAGGCAAAACTTTCCAGATTCCAATCAAATTGAATCGGATCCTGTATCGAATCAAAATGATTCTACAAATCAGTGACGATGCAGCCGTACTCAGCCCCCTAAGCATTTTCCCTTTCCAGTTCACAATCAATCCCACCCCTAGGTCAAAAATATGTATAGGAATTGGCCTAATCTAATATTTTGTATGAACCTGTCCAGCTGTCCAGTGATTAAACGACAAGTAGATGGAGGCAGGACTTCACAGCAGGGGCATACTCCATAATGTGCTGTGCATTATCATATGTATATTATATATATTGCTCACTTATTGTATTTACCAACATCAAGGAGTTATGAGCAAAGAAAGGCCACACCATAGTGCATGTTTAAATAGGGAAAGTTTATTGATCAAAATGTATTACGCAAATACGCATTACATTTTTTTCAGCCCCCCAATCGAGAAAACAAAACCAATTACATGTTCAAAGCAACGGAACGGTGGCCCAATATCAGAGAGAACTCCACTCTTGAGTGAGCAGTGATAATTGAGCAGTCCGTTTTATTTTGCAGATTCAAGCTGCTCTTCAAAATTTTCACCACCAGATGTCACCGGAGAGGACTGTGTTGAAAAGCTTCGAGTAATGAACCGTTTTTCAATACAAGCTTCAGTGCTTCGGAAAGCTTCATTTGGCCATCACTAGCAAAAAGTAACAGAAATCCAAATAAACTTACATGACCAGGCAAACGGAACACACAGCATAAATGAGAGTAGATCACGACACAGACACAAAGAAACACGGGGCTTAAATACACAAAGGGAGCAATCAGGGAATGGGTAACAGGAGGGAAACACAGCTGGGGCAAATCAGGCCTAACGAGCCAAGGGGAAGCAAAACCAGACACATTAACATCAGACATGGACTTTCAAAGTAAAACAGGAAACATAACACAGACTCACAGGCAGGCACTATAACAAAGGGAACAAAGACGTGGGACTAGGGTAGACACAGACACTGACTGGATGTGGGGATACAGCAGACAGGGGAGACAGCAACTATGGAACACAGACAGAAAACCAGAACACTAAAACTCTAACCAAACCCCACCCAGAGAACCTAAACTAAGAATGATCCTAAAACCCATAAAGCAAAGCTAGAAAATAATGAAATAACAAAATCAAAGAACCAAAAACACAAAACACTGGGTCAACGACCCAGGGACCCTAACAATTTGCCATCATACGGTGATTGTCTAGCAGTATTTGGATTTTACAGACGGAGGGGCAGCAGCCGCAAGTCAGCGCTTTTTGAATGGCTGAAATCCAAACTGTCCAAAAGAAAATTATCTGAAGAGGATGGCAGTAGCACACGGCAAAAAGAACATTTCCAAACAACCCATAAAAGAAATGCTCTGAAGAGAAATAGAAAAATAGAAATAGGATGGATGCATTATGATGAATACACTGAGGTTTTCAAGCAGGTTAGAGCTAGACGAGGAGGAGGAACAAGAAAAACAGACATTTGCAAGGATGCCAAGAAAAAGGACATATTACAGGTTGCAACAGGCCTGTTCTTTCCAGATGGAGAAAATCATTCAGGGGCCCTTAAGAGCTGGTTTTCACTTCATGACGAGGAAGTGGTTCGGTGTTAATGCTTGGAGGTCATTTGTGTCCTGTGATAGCTTTTCTGATGGTGCATTAATGCATGAGTCAGTATCTAAAAAGTAATCCCCTTCGAGGTGCACGGCTCTGCTTGTTATGCAAGTGAACGCTACTACATACCGTTTTACAATACTGCGCCCTCTTTTCACAACAAGTGGACCAAAATAATCTAGACCAACGTTTCTGAAACTTTGCAGATCTGGAACCACTCTTTCCTCTGGCAGGTCTGCCATCTGTTGTTGGCTGGGTTTTCCTCCATTCAGTTTACAGAATAAACATTTTGCACAGCTTAAACTCCATTTGTTATCCGAAACTTTCTTTCTAAAACAATATCTGGGAAACATGCTCTTTGGCCAGTCTTCTCGAGAATCTCATTTGCCTTTGTTCTCTATTTTTCTCTCAGTTTAAATGAAAAAGTTTGAATCAGAAGTTTAATGTTAGCTGGCATTATTAACTCCTGCAAATACTGCAGTTCCTCCATAGCATTGCAACACTCCTGAATATATAGTCAAGTCCAGTCAAGTCAAATTTATTTATATAGCACATTGAAAACAGCAACTGTTGACCAAGGTGATGGACATTTAAGATCATAAAAAGAGATAAAAGAGATAAAAGAGATAAAACATAAGAAGACATGAAAGAATCATAAAATTAGAAGATTTGAGTAAGAAGTAAGATAAAAGTAGTACAAACTCATCCTGATTTAAAAGCCAAGGAATATAAGTGGATTTTTTAGACGGGTTTTGAAAGTGTCCAATGTTGGAGAGGTCTTTGTGTGACAGTTTGTTCCACAATTTAAGAGCAGTCACAGCAAAGGCCCGGTCTCCTCTGTCTTTAACCTGGACCTCGGGACAGCTGAGAGCATCCACAGACCTCAGTGATCTTACAGGAGTGTACCAATTTAGAAGATCAGAAAGGTTGTTTTTTCCTGCCTTGCTTTGTATCATTGTTTGTAGCTCAACCTCACGTGTCTGAATTTATTTGTTTTTTCATTGACACACTGTATTAACACAAGATTCCTGAAATCATACAAAAGACTACCCTAGTAGTATTTTTTTACTGTAAAAACCACAGACATGTTAAATAAATTATTTTATAATTTGAAATGGTAAATGGACTGGTTCTTATATAGTGCTTTTCTACTCTTCTGAGCACTCAAAGCGCTTTACACAACTTGTGCATTCACCCATTCACACCCATTCGCACAAGCACATTGTTCTAGTTGCTTTCTAAGTAACATTCACACACAAGGATATTTGGCATGCAGACTGGGGAAAGCCAGGAATCGAACCACCAACCTTCCGATCAGTAGATGACCTGCTCTACCACCTGAACTACAGCCACTCACATGCAAACCTACAGCCACCTACAGCCATGCAAATATAAATTGTGTATTTTGAAAACTTATGCACACATTGTGTAAATATATACAATTATTTATCAAAAAATGGAGCCAATACACCAGGGTTTCTTTGTTTTTGTTTTTGTTTTGTTTTTTGGCCACAACTAAGGACCTTACACACCTGCAGCTGATCTGACTTGTCAGGGGAGTAGCTTAGAGCTCCTCGACGCTGGATCGTTGAGTTACACTCCATAGTTAGTGTGTGTCTAAGTGTAGTGTCATGCTGGTCATGTATGCCCGCGGGAGTTAGTGTTTCCCTGTAGGAGGAGCGTGGACGAAAAAGGAAAGAACACACAGGGAGTTTGGGAAGACGAGAGCAGAGAGCACGAACGTTTGGGTGAAGACATGACATGGGAGTCTAGTGAGCTCACAGGGATTTGTGTTCTTGGTATTTGCTCCACTGTATATAAAATGCACTCATCAAAGAGTCCAGCATTTGGGTCCTTCTTCCCCACAGTTGGCCAGCGCTAACCATGAGAAATTATGGTAAATTGCCACATGGGAAGGACAATGTATCAAAAGGAGGGATTTCAGGTTTACTCTATAACTATCTGGTGATTTTTCTACAGTTTTCTACAATTTTCAGTGATTTTTCTATGATTTGTGTGACTAACAGTTAATGTACAGGTATTAAACCCCTACAGGTGCTATTAGATAAGTTGTTGATAACCTACAAGTTCACTGAACAGAAAGTGGAATGCTGATTGATGATGATTGATATATTTTCAAAACGGTTAGAAGTTTTTCCTTCAAGTAAGGAAATACAGGTGCAGTATCCAGAGTATTGCTGGGAGAAATCATCCCAAGGGTGGAAGCTCCAGACTGAAACTGGGTGCTGATCAGAAATCTTCAGAGAGCGGGAAGCAGGGACCAGTCCAGGCACAGCCGACAGCCCAGACAGCGGTCAAGGGCCCGAGTCATGTCATTTGGGGTCCTGCTGCTCATCACAAGAAGATTCCAGAGCACACAGAAAAAACCGCAAAGGTTAAGAAAGATCCCTGCGTTAAGACGCTGAGGAAGACAACAAGGGTGTACAACGTGCTCTGCCCTTTCAACCCACAGCTGCGTTAGAACGAGAGAGTGAGGGGTGAAAAAGCGCCCTCCTCCAACAAGAGTGTGCCAAGCACCAACTTAGTGACGTGCAGGTTGAGGCTCTGTGTCACTGATGAGGGATCAGCGATGGAACGCAGACAACACCTGATAAAACCGCCAGGCAGTTTTGCCTGAAAAGTTCAGTGTGTGTTCAATAAGGTGGTTATTGGTGTGACTTTTTAATTGCGTCACAAAATATTTAAATTTACATGACTCTCCAATTATCAAAAAAACAGGAAAGGTGTATATGAATTGCTTGGTTTCAAACTTTTCTCTAGTTCTGATGTGATTAAAAATAATATGCAAATTTCACAGCCATTTGACTAACAATGACTTGTGCACGCTCTGCATGGCAGGTAGACTGCTTTGTGGGCTGTGCATTAGATCCTAAATACCACAGTAAATATATCAACAGCAGTTTGTTAAACTGTAGCTCCTTTGACATAGCTAATTTGTCCTGACACATTATCTGACACCCTAAATAGGATTTTGGGGTCATTACACTTTATTAAGGGATTTTACGAGACCTGAAACATGCTTTGAGGCTCTCGAGAATGAACTTGTTCTTTCAGAGCTAAATGTGACTGATTGTTTGGAGCACTGACTAGTTAGAATCTAGATCTATCAAACTACTGTAAACCTTAGATCAGAAGTGTTTGATGTATGGTGGTTGTTAGAGTAGGGGGGGGGGTATTATTTGATTCTTATTTAAAGTATTAGATAAAGCTGTTTTGTTATATACATAATGCGAATGTGCTCATAACTGAGTCGGCGCTCCGTATTTTGAGAGTTAAGAGCTTCATTCAGTGTTACTGTCTGTATTGATATATTGCAGGATGACGTAGAGTGCAGAAGGTTTTTTTTGCAGCATGCTTACACATACACATGATGTACACGAGACAAGGTCAGGACGCGGACAGAAGAGGATTAACTAAAGAGTTCAAGCTCTCATTTAGCAGGTGAACAACTAAAGCTCTTTCATATTTCCACGTGTAATCTGTTGTTTTAAATTTTTTTCCTTATTATTATTACTAATATTTTGCATATAAATTTCAGATGAAGAAGAGACGATAGTGAGAGTAAGGATGACCACTAAGTGTAAAATTGTACCTCTAACACTGTAATGATGCACATAATGAACCTCTCTGAGTATTCATTGTTGTTGATGTTACTTGGTGTTGAAGTAAAACTCTTTTAGTGATTTTTGTATGATAAACAATAATAAAAGTGATGTAATGGGAAAATGATCGTTAATCCTCACATTTAGATTTTGTGTTTAGAATCGCACTGTATGATTTTTGTATAACCTTTGCCTGCTTAAGAAAGTGTACTTTATTGGTCCCCGTGGGGAAAATCCCTCTCTGCATTTAACCCATTCACTCATTCATGAAGCAGTGGGCAGCCACTGGGCGCCCGGGGAGCAGTGTGTAGGGACGGTACCTTGCTCAGGGGTACCTCAGGGTAGCTGTTGAGGGGAATCGAACCCCCAACCTTCCGATCACGGGGGTACCACTCTACCTACTGAGCTATCCCTGCCCAGCGATGAAGCAAGTATGTGTGCAGACTTTATTTACAAAATTCAAAGACAGACTGCAGCCATGACAAACAGGCAGCGTGATGCCATTTTGCCAGTCATTGGCATCACTCTGTGAGTCATGAGAGCGACTCATTCATGAAAATCAAAACCGCCATCTTTGAAACCCAGCAGTTTCAACCATATTGCTATAATGACTCCACCCACATTAGTTGGTAGTTAATTATAATGGAAAATGACCAAAACTGAGTAGGTACTAGTGTACCTACATGTATACATGCTTCCCCCAGGTAGTATCATTAGAAGACATAGCATACATTTTCACTGCTATGCTGATGACACCCAGCTCTATCAATCAATGAAGCCAGGTAACACACACCATTTAGTTAGACTGCAGGAATGTCTTAAAGACATAAAGACCTGGAGGGCCGCTAACTTTCTGCTTGTTAATTCAGAACAAACTGAGGTCCTGAAAATCTTAGAAATATGGTATCTAACCAGATTCTGTAAGGAGTAATTTTTGACCAAGACATGTCCTTCAATGTACATATTAAACAAATACGTAAGACTGCTTTCTTCCATTTTCACGACATCTCTAAAATTAGAAATATCCTGTCTCAGGGTGACGCTGAAAAACTAGTTCACGCATTTATTTCTTCCGGGCTGGACTTACTATCAGGATGTCCTTAAAACCCCCTAAAAAGCCTTCAGTTAATCCAAAATGCTGCAGCAAGAGTACAGACAGGGACTAGAAAGAGAGAGCATATTTCTCCTGTTTTGGCTTCCTGTTAAATCCAGAATTGAATTCAAAATCCTGCTCCTCACATACAAGGTCTTAAATAATCAGGCCCCATCTTATCTTAATGACCTTGTAGTACCATATCACCCTATTAGAGCACTTCGCTCTCGCTCTGCAGGCCTACTTGTTGTTCCTAGAGTATTTTTAAAGTAGAATGGAAGGGAGAGCCTTCAGTTTTCAGACTAGAGATAGTCTTGATATGCTAGATAACATGCTTTCTTCCATCTTTAAACAACTTGTGTAATTGCTAAAATATATTTGTTTGTAGCCACAACTTCATTTCCCTAAAGGTTTAAAAAAAAAAACCCACTCCTGCATGTTTTTAGTAATAAAATCCTTCATTACTTTCATAAATTATAACACTGCTCATGTCATGTCATCAGAGGCATCCTGGATTTATGCCATTAAAGTCACCAGTTATCTTGATCTTAATGAGGACTCATGTCATGATTTACAGTCGGTATCTTTGTCATGTTTTAGCTTTATTGTTTTTGCAACTGACCTGTAATGTTGTAAAGTATAGGAAAGTAAAATTTAATTTATAGCACCTTTCAAGATAAAAATCACAAAGTGCTTCAAAGAAGCAGAAATGGACATACAACCTCAAACAAAATCAACCAAAAGCAAGTATAAACAGATACATTTTTAACTGCTTTTTAAAAGAAATGACTGAGTCCACAGATCTCAAACTCAAAGGGAGCGAGTTCCAGTGTCTGGGAGCCACTGATACAAACGCTCGGTCACCTTTTGTTTTTAAACTTGTATGCTGGACAACCAGCAAGCCCTGATCACGAGACCTCAGGGACCTGCTGGGGCGATAAGGAAGAAGAAGATAACTGATGTAAGTTAGAGCTACACCGTGCCAGGCCCTATAGGTCATGATTATAATCAGTACCAGTACCAGTAACAATGATTGATCTTTACTTTATTTTATTTTTTGCGGGGGAGATGAATACCCAAAAAGAAAATCACACATGGTATGTTAGTGGCCAGAAAGGCAATTTAATGACCAAATAACCATTGAAATGACCACTAAAATGATCAAAATTTATATTCCAGTGTGTGCTTCTGTGTGTATGCTCATTAGCAGCATGATGTGCTAACCACAGTAGAGTGGTTTTTGTACACTTTCTACACCTGGTGCATGGGGCTGCTGTTCCAATCCTGGTGGTGCGCCTTTTGCACCTTCTTCTCATTTCGTTGGTGGAGTGTGGATCACACTCTGGTTCAGACTACTGTATCTTGAGATCAATGGCAGAAGTGGCTGAGAATCAGGGACAAGTGTGTCTTGCAGTTGTTGAGGTCACCAGCATGTGTCCCAGCTCTCCCAGGATCACTCTTCATTTGTAGGCTGTAGAGGACTCCCCCACTTCAGTGAAGTTGTTTCCAGCTGGACAAAGGCATCGTATCCCAAGACATCCAGGAGATTGGAGAAAAGAGCCATCAGCCATCAGTTAGTTTTCCTTCTACAACTCGAGGTGCCAACATCCTCTCTAAGTTATCCAATGTGTATTTGTGCCTATTGTAATCCAGGATTGCTTCTTGCTTTCACGCATCCTTTATTCCCCATCACTGACTGGTTCCTTGTGTGCTGCTGTCAAAAGAAGCACATTCCTCCGTTGCTTTGGCATGTGGGATATCGCCGTGGCAGTTTCGGTGAAGCCAAAGACAGACAACAAAATCTTCCTCTGTTGCAACTGGAGGAGCTGGGGAGGAAGCTCTGGGTTGTTTCCCCTGTGCCAGTTTTCATATAAAGAGTTCCTCTTCCAAAGTGACCGAAGTAAAGACATTGTCCTCAGAGCTCCTCCGTCAGTTGGAGTCTGAACCCTATGCCATTTGTTACTTCCTGAGAACTTCCAGTGTTGTCATCCAACATGCTATGTATTGGTTTCTTCTGGTGTAGTCTCCACTTCATCTATAATCCTCCAATCCTTGCACCTTCGCCCCCTGTGCAGGTTTGTGAGGGTGCACAGCAGCTAAATCTCCTTTATTATAAAAAGTTCAAAAGTAGATCTCAGGTGATCCACTCAGTCACCGGCTCCTCGGTCTCAGAAAATGCCCCTATGTTCTTTTCCATCAGCTGCTCAGCCTCCACCTCCATGCCCCCCAACACCAATCCTCCCCCAAAGAAGAGGATTCGGGCACTGGCTAGTACTCATCATCAGTGGTGAATGATGCAGTCAGCCTCTTTGCAGATTCTCCCCTCATCTTCTGGAGAGGAAGTTTCTTCATCTTGGGCAGATGTCTTTTCTTCAAGGGCAGAGGACTGCTTGCTGTCCTTGCTCTCTGACCAGCTCATATAGGCAGTGCTTGAAGCAGTGATGACCTTCTTGCTGTATTGTCAGAATAAATGATCTGGAAGCTGTTAGGCTTACAAAAAGTGTTTGCTGTCATTTGCGCTGCAGCTGCACATTTGAACTCTGTAAAATGTCCTGTGATTGTTGTTTTTTGAGAGTTAATATTTTGGGTACGGTCTCCTTTTTTGAAAAATACACAAGTAGAAGTGCTTTTAGCATGTGCTTCGAAGCTAGGTTTGACTGGGATCCTCAAAGCTCAATACCCTGCACCTAGAAGTAAAAGAAGAAGAAGGGCGGAGCAAAGTGTGGACGCTTCAAGAGAGGTGTTTGCGCAAAAGGAGCTGGATTTTCATTCAAAGCGAATAAAGTAGTACCAACGTTTGGATCGATATCTGCATCGATCTGCCCACCCTTGTCTCCTGCATCGTAGCTGAGATCAGCGTGAACCACGTGGGTCTCTGCTCCCTGATCTGTTTCCTGTGTTTGGAAAGAGTTCCAGCTTCATCGCGATTCAGCTTCATGCATGATTCAAAGGAGAGGAGGAGAGATGAGAAGCACAAGAAGGAGAGGAAAAG
Organism: Copadichromis virginalis; assembly: GCF_057382275.1. Taxonomy (NCBI): domain Eukaryota; kingdom Metazoa; phylum Chordata; class Actinopteri; order Cichliformes; family Cichlidae; genus Copadichromis; species Copadichromis virginalis. The sequence goes on from NC_140626.1 coordinate 31,066,563, forward strand.
AGAGGAGGTGGTCATATCTAGAATAAGATTTGGATATACTGGTTTGAACTCTACACTATTCATGACAGGGAAATATAATACAGGTAAATGTGATTCCTGTGGAGAAGAGGAAACTATAGAACATGATATATTATACGGATCCAAAAACTCAGTAACATAAAAATGGAACTGGATCTTATTGATTTACTGCAAAAAGACTCAAGAAGTGAAAGTGATCAGGCCTTATTCCAGGTTTTAAAAGAGAGTAAACTGTTGCTAGTCGACGTTTCAATTCAATCTCCATACCAGTTGGTGGCGGTAATGCACCATTTTGTTATTTGCCAACCATATAAAGAAGAATAAGCATGCTCGGTGGTGACATGCCGTGCGCAGTTTGCACAGACGGAGCTACTTTTTCATCCAAAGCGAGTAAAGTAGTGAACTTAGAGGAGAAAACAAACCAAAGTATCGATCATATACCACTACCAACGTTTGGATCGATATCTGCATCGATCTGCCCACCCTTGTCTCCTGGATCGTAGCTGAGATCAGCGTGAACCACGTGGGTCTCTGCTCCCTGATCTGTTTCCTGTGTTTGGAAAGAGTTGCAGCTTCATCGCGGAGTTTCTCTCGGTTTGTGGGCTCATCTAAAGGTAAGCACCGAGCTAACTTTACTGTGAGTTCAGTTCATGTTGAGTTTAGCTCCTGAATGAGGTCTTCTGCTGCTCTCCTCGGTGTCTGTTCACAGTTTATTGTGAACACGTTGAGAGAAGAGTGAGAGAGTGTTTGGAGAAAAACACCAGCTAATCATTAGCTCAGCATGCTGGGAGAAGTTGGAGCAGAAAAGTCTTTTCATTGTCCCTGCAGCTGTTTTTCTGCCTGCACCAAACCTCTACAGCCTCGTTTCTATTTGAAGTGATAACAGGAAATGGATGAGAGCGATCTGCTGCAGTATCAGGGTCACAATAAACTTTATTGTCCAGCTGCTGTGGATGAACACATGAGAGGAAGTGAACTCCTACAAAGTCTCATTTTAATGAGTGTGGCTGCTGTAAAGTGATGCACAGGAAGATGTTAACAAAAACTAATGAAACAGAGATGAAAGTAAACAGTGTTCATATTTGAAAGCACAGAGAATAAAAATATATTGTGGTGGTTAATTTCTCCCAATTCTTTCGATCTTTGGGCTGAAGGAAGGACAATACTCGGTGTATAAATGCTCAATCAACAATTACTTCATTTCATACAATTCAACACCTTTGAGCACAAACCATCCGGATGGGGAGACATCAAATCTCCAACTGGTGGAGGGTTACTCAAGCTCTTATAGCCTCTAGTGGCCCCCACCGAGTCGTAAAAGAATGTAAAAATGTCTTCCTGTGTCAAACACAGCTGCAGTCAAAGCAGGAAGGAAAGCACTGAAACCACTGATCAAAGCCCATTAATCAAAGACCGCTGATCAGTGGCCATGATTACCGTTCACAGTGAGTGAGTCGCTGCAATCACAGCATTTGATCAATGAGCTTTAATCATTGGTTGTCGGGGAATGGTGGAGGTGGTGGGACTGGGGGGCTGAAGGTGTGGAAAGTGTGGGGTGGGGGAGTAACAGGTCTGTCCCTGTTTGTGGAAACCACAGGAGGAGCTGTTCAGGCTGTTGCTGGGTGTGAATTGTTGATGGAGTCTTTAAACTTGTAGTTGCTGTTTTCCAGACTGAAGCAGAGTCGTTAGCTGAAAACTGGTTTTAGAGGTTCATTCAGGACACCTTCTCAGGCTCTTACAGCCTTACCTGTATCATAACAAAGTGTATAAACCCCAATCCACCTTTAACATGGTCCTTCTCCCAAACCTTCAAATAGGACTTTCTGGCCCTGTCATAGTAAAGGGCTGCTTAGAATATTAGAGCCAATGTCACAAAGTTCCTCCTGAAGTATAAGTGAGTGAGAGAGTTTCCTCACTTTGCAGCACAACACGTCTCACAAGATTTCTACAAGCAATCAGAGTGAAATTTGTACTTTGTGTTGTCAGATGAACATATGAGACACTTTGACTCTTCAGTGCAGTGTGGAGCCTAACAAAGATCTGTTTTGTGTCCCAGCTGATCAGCCGGAGGAGAAGAGTCTGACGGAGCAGCAGAGGAACATTTTCAGCCATCTGGACTCAGCTGAGTCACTACAGAGGAAACAATGAGCTCAACACAGAAGGTGAGGAAAATATCACAGTTTCACCAAATACTCAGTCACGTCTAAAACTCTCATCCTCCCAACCTGTTATATGACTGTGTTGTATATTATGTTGTTTTTTAGACTATTATGTTTACAAACATTATTAAGTCACAAGCAAAGAAAGACTACACCACAGCACATGTGTAAGGCTTATTCATCGAAATTATTTAATAATCAAATGGACATAACATTTTGTTCTTCACCCCAAAAATACACATTCAAAGCATCACAACAGCAGCCCGAATGAAGGAAAATGAAGGAAAATAAAACATATGTGTATTTTCTGTTGCCTACACTGTAGAGGGTGACTTTGCCTCTAAACAGGAACATGAGCAGGGAAGAGGTTAAAGTGGGATTGAGCAGGTGGGAACCCTAAAATCAGCTGTAGTGGCTCAGCGTGGGGAAAAGAATCACAGCTCACAATAATTTCTGTTGAGAGCTCCAGTAGATTTTCTTAAAGTACAGGCTGTGATCAGCTGACCTGCTGCTCTCTGTGGATGTACACAACTGAATTCAACCAGATGTCAGCAGATGTTTCATGAGCTGTCCTGGCTGATTTCCATCCTCTACACTGACAGTACACTGTCTTTATATTAGACACTATACTGTTGGTATGAAGGTGGAACTCAGTGAATGAATGTCAGCATCATGAGCTTCAGTTTAAATGAATCTCTGCTACACTTAATCTAACTGTGACATGAGCACCACAGTCACTGTGCACCAGTCACACACTGTTCTTTACTTTAAATCACAGTTCAGCAAACGAACCTGTTTATCCTGCACTAACCTGCAGAGGATCTTCATGCAGTCTTTAAATAACACAGTTAATCTGCTTCAGATTGTTTTGCAGCATGTTTCATAATCTGAAAAAACATAATGTCACATGTACAGACCCAATATCTGATTTCAACACATGAGGACTTACATGTAAGCTTTAATGTCCAGTTGATCAAATCCCACTGAGCAGTCCTTCCCTTTAAATCTAACCTCTCTTCTTCCTCTCCTGTCCTGTGTGTCTTATCTTTCTCCATCTCTGAGTGAAGTTAGCTCTCTTTCTTTTCTCTCCCTGTGATGTACAGCAGCTGGACCTTTAGCCAGCAACACACTGTGAGACAAACTGCACACAAACAGTTTGTGTGTTTGCTGATGTTTGTTGATAGAAACGCTGCATTTGAAATTACCTGTTTGTTCAGGTGCTGTGCAAAAAAGAAAGAAGAACAACGTCTCACTTTAACTCCTGACTATGACTCACAGTTTTGCCTCTTTCATCTCTTTTTATGTTTCACACCCTGGTGATTAGTACACGATCAGGATTATTTCATGTGTTACTTTTTAGGTTCATATTGGTTTGATGTTTGATGCCCTTAGTGATGAAATGACTCCTCTCAAATTTCTCAAACCAAAAGCAAAAAATCTGTTTTGTAAATACAATGAGTAGAAAGTCCTTTTTTTCTGTGGGGAGTAAAAGTAAGGAAAAAAAGGAAAAATATTTTAGAGTGTTTGAACAGTCATGAATTATTTTTAAGACCAGGTTGGATGTAATGTGTTAGAACTACCAGCAGGTGGGGATAAGATGCCTTTAAGGTGCTTGGTGCCACACTCCACCTTCAGGTTTAAAACTAGTGTTAATGGAGGGAGTTTGAAGGTTGAGTTTGTTCCACGACTGCATTTCACTCACTGCCTCTGTTTGTATCTCTGTCACTGCAGGACCAACATGGAGCGAGAAGTCAGCGCTCTCAGGAGGCCGACAAACCTCAACCAAGAAAGAGAGAGAAAACATACACCTGTGACGAGTGTGGGAAGGATTTTACTTGGAAGTATGAACTAAAACAGCATCAGGTCATCCACACTGGAGAGAGACAATTCAGCTGTGACTTGTGTGGAAAGTCTTTTTTCTGGAAGAGTGCTCTAAAAAGACACCAACTCATCCACACTGGAGTTAAAGTGTACTGCTGTGATCAGTGTGGCAAACAGTTTATAAACAACACATTGTTACAACGCCACATGTTTACCCACACTGAGGGGAGACCTTACAAATGCGACCTGTGTGAGAAGTCTTTTAAAGCTCCACGTTACCTGAGAGAACACCAACTGATCCACACCAGAAAGAGACTCTACAAGTGCAGTTACTGTGAGGTATGTATTTATATTTGTATTTTGTCATTTTAGCCTGACTGTTTGGAACAACTCTGCTCATTAAACTGTGTTAGCATGTTAGCAATTCTACTGCATGGAAAAGCAGCTCTGAGTCATTATTCAGATTTTCATGTCAGTTTTGATTTTTGTTTACAGGATCATGAAAAACTAAAAGTGCTGAAAATTAATATGATGGTGTTATTTAATGTTCAGGCAGTTTCCTGGTATATAATGACATTGTTATTATTTCCACATAAATGGCCTTTTGTTTACAGAGCCTGATTCCTCTGTTAGGAGTACATGGAATAAAATAAAACACTAATGAAAATAAGTACAAAACCAAACATTCAGTAATCTTCTATTATGGTTAACAAAGTTGTGTTGTTACATAATAGTATTGTAGTATAGTAGTAGTGTTAAAATACTCATTTAATATTATAATTGCAGTGTCATGGGGGTAGTAGTGTTTTTCTTGTGTCCCATTCAGCTGAGTGTTATAACTACACAGTTAGTGTTATTAATGCAGTATTAAATTAGTATTATTGCAGTGTTACATTAGTAGTTTTGCACTGTGTTGGTACCCTGCAGATATTAGGATAGTAGTACTTTAGTGCAAGTCAGATGTTATTGTAACATATTAGTAGTATCAGTATTAATGTAGTATTATGGTGGTAGTATTGTAGTTTTTACAGCCCACTAAACTGAGTGTGTTAACTGAAACAGTCAAATGTAATTGGACGTCTGCAGAGATGCTCTTTATTTCAGGCGACGTTCAGGATAAAAATGTTGAAGGACTGACTTACACTGTCTTTGTGTCTTTGTTTAGAAGCAGAGCGACACAGATGGATCCAGTTCTCAACCCTGTCATCACTGTGGTGGTGGGAAAGAGTTTCATTGTGACCTTTGTGGAAAAACTTTCAGCCATAGAAAAAGCCTAAAAACACATCAACGTGAACACACTGGAGACAAACTGGAACACTGCAAAGAATGTGGGCGAAGTTTCACCACATCAAGTAGATTAAAACAACATGAACTGATTCACAGTGGGGTTAAAGAGCACCTCTGTGATCAGTGTGGGTCATCCTTCACCACTGCAGATGGGCTTAAAACACACAAACGAGTCCACACAGGAGAGAAACCATACAAGTGCAGACACTGTGACAAAAGCTTTTCACGCTCATGTCATTGTAACAAGCATGAACGTACACACATGGAAGGAAACTACAGCTGTGACCAGTGTGACAAGAGCTTCAGGAATCTCAGTTCATACACCACACACAAACGATCCCACGTTACTAAAAAACTGTTTCACTGTTACCAATGTCCCAAAACATTCACTAAATTATCTGCTCTGTGCAAACATCACCTTGATCACTCAGGGCTGAAATCACTCCCATCACAGTGAATCTGCAGAGACAGAAAGATCCTCTTCTGCTTTCAGGGTCAGACTCAAAACTCCTGAGATCAGGCTCCACAGAGTTCAGATGGAATCTCCTGTAAAGATCTGATGAGGCAACTATGAATGAAAATGGTTCCCTAGTTCCATTTTAAGCTTTCTAAACTGTTCTGCTTCAGTGTTCATGTTGAGTGGTTTGCTTTGCTTCAGCAGTTGGATGAAAAAATCTGTTGTCATGTTATCAGTGACCTCCTGACCCAGTATGAACCTTCCAGATCCCTCAGGTCATCTGGATCCGGTCTTTTATCAGTTCCCAGAGTCAGAACCAGATACGGAGAAGCTGCATTCAGCTTTTATGCTCCATATATCTGGAACAAACTCCCAGAAAGCCTCACATCAGCTGAAACACTGAGTTTATTTAAATCCAGGTTGAAGATTCACCTGTTCTCAGCTGCATTTGAATAAAACACCAAATCCACACTTTTAACCCTCCTGCCTTCTTGGGACCTTTTTGTGCCACTGCTATGTGTTAAATGGCTGCCATTTCCACTGTGTTCAGTGGAATATAACCAAACTTGCCACAGGATAGTTTTTACCTGTCAATGTTAATATTCCAGTGTGAATTCCTTAAATCAGCCTAAAATGGCTGAGCAGCAGAAACCCCCACACCCATCACCCTGGGGACCATTTTCTGCCCATTGACTTCCATTATAAACGCTATTTTTCAACCCCAAATTATCATCATATGATTTTATTTTTTCTTCTTTTCTTGGATGTCAATGAAGACTCAGGGCCTTGAAGTTTTAATTTTTAAATTGCAAAAAAAATGCAAAAAAAATAATGGCAGGTCAAAATGTATGTTGGTGCCAATCTTTGGTCCATCTAAAGGCCTACTTATAATGACAATCACATATTACTTAAACTGGTTTTTTGTGGAAATATTTAGTTTCGTTTTTTGGTTTTTGGGGCTTATAACACAGGGCGCTCATGTAATAACACTGGGATTTGAAGGGTTAAAACAACGAAAATATAATTAAAACTTTACATGAATATTTCAGGGAGAAGTAGTTTTACAAGGTTGGCTAATTTAAAGTGGAATAAAATATGGATATATGGTCTTTTTATGCCGTGGCTGAGAATGGTCCCTAGGGTGATGGGTGTGAGTTTTTTAAAGGATGGCAGGAGGGTTAAGCTTAAATTTCAAAACTTACATTTTAACTACTGATTTTATCTACTGTTCTGATTTTATCTACTGTTTTTTAATCCATTTTAAATCATGCTTTTTATTTTATTTTTTTTAATGTCTCTGTAAAGCACTTTGAATCACCTTGTTGTTGAATTGTGCTATATAAATAATCTTACCTTATCAAGTTTTTATTGAATGTATTTTGAACGTGAAGTCTTGAAAATGTTAAATAAACATTTAAAATGTTAAACAAAGAAATAGTTTGAGCTGTGATTTCGCTTCCTGTTTTTCAGAGTAAAGACTGAAGTGACAAATGGAAACATGTTTACAGTCACAGTCAGATGAACTGTTTTCAGTGGCACAGATGGAGGTTTATCAGAGGAGGAGACTTGGCTGCTCTCCACTCACACTGAACAGTAGTGATGGGCAGATGAAGCTTCATGAAGCACTGAAGCTTTTCATCCAATTGGTTCACCCCAGCACAAAGCTTCTTGAAGCTTCATTTGCTCTAGTAGGACACCTACTGGACATAAAAATATTAGTTGGCAAGAATTTGAAGTGTGGCCTTTTGCACACAGTCAACAACAAAAGGAGTGTGTAAAACATCTATATTGTAGTGATGGCAGCATACTGTGTATATTTATACTGGCAGTATGGAAAATGATCATTTGGAAATGCTTAAAATGGAAATGATCATTTACTGTGAGGTGAGGACAGTGGTTGTGCTTTTGTAACGTTGAGGTATGGACAGCTACACACTGAGGCCTCAGTCCTGCCTGTTCACATTTTATTCTGTAAAAACTAAAAATTTTTATGACCTTTTTGGTGGGGAGAACATAGCTGGGATTTAATGATTTAACAAATCTTTTGAATCCTTTGTCCTCCACAATGCTAAATGGCTGGGAGTCCTCGATCACCATGCTGACCAGGTCGTCATCTATTTGAGATTGTTCTCCTGAGGAAAGACAATAAAGACAAAGCACAAATATAAATATCACGTAACTTATTACAGTTGTATAATATTGTTATATCATTTAGTAACATTACTGCATGCTATATTATCATGGCATTTGATGGCTCACCTCTTGCTTCTCAATCGGTGTTCCCCTTATTCTCATGCAAAGCTCTGTAGTGCCTAAGCATGGATGAGGTGTTGTTGTTATATCCCAGCTCCCTGGCACATAGCAAACACTTCACCTTGTACAAAAGTAAAGACAGCTTAACATATATTGTATTGCACCATCAGTATTATGAAAATACATCTTCTGTAGAAATTTACATACCTTGTTGGGAGGAATAAGATCAAAATGTTACCACACAGGGGAGGACATCCTCCTCTTCTTAGCTGGCTCCATTCTCTCCTGACTTTCTCTCCTCACTCTCATAAACCTCCAAACTGTCTCCAAACTCTCACTAACCGCAACTCTCCATCAAACACCCACATTTTTGAATGAAGTCTGAGGGGTTTATATCGCTGTCATATCTCGCGGCAAAGTTCGAACCACTTCATGAACCAGTCACGTGGTACAGCCGGGCAGCGAGGCTTCGGACGTCATCATTTTCAGCTCCTCCCATAAATGAAGCAAGCCTCGATATGCGCATCGCGGAAACGCCCCCTCCATTACTCGACACAAGCTTCGAAGCCTCGATACAGAACGTCACATCACTACTGAACAGGGTTCCTGCAACTTACAGTAGGGCAAAAAAAGTATTTAGTCAGCCACCGATTGTGCAAGTTCCCCCACTTAAAATGATGACAGAGGTCAGTAATTTGCACCAGAGGTACACTTCAACTGTGAGAGACAGAATGTGAAAAAAAAAATCCATGAATCCACATGGTAGGATTTGTAAAGAATTTATTCGTAAATTAGGGTGGAAAATAAGTATTTGGTCACCTCAAACAAGGAAAATCTCTGGCTCTCACAGACCTGTAACGTCTTCTGTAAGAAGCTTTTCTGTCCCCCACTCGTTACCTGTATGAATGGCACCTGTTTGAACTCATCATCTGTATAAAAGACACCTGTCCACAGCCTCAAACAGTCAGACTCCAAACTCCGCCATGGCCAAGACCAAAGAGCTTTCGAAGGACACCAGGAAAAGTATTGTAGACCTGCACCAGACTGGGAAGAGTGAATCTACAATAGGCAAGCAGCTTGGTGTGAAAAAATCAACTGTGGGAGCAATCATCAGAAAATGGAAGACATACAAGACCACTGATAATCTCCCTCGATCTGGGGCTCCACGCAAGATCTCATCCCGTGGGGTCAAAATGATCATGAGAACGGTGAGCAAAGATCCCAGAACCACACGGGGGGACCTGGTGAATGACCTGCAGAGAGCTGGGACCAAAGTAACAAAGGTCACCATCAGTAACACACTACAACGGCAGGGAATCAAATCCCGCAGTGCCAGACGTGTTCCGCTGCTGAAGCCAGTGCATGTCCAGGCCCGTCTGAAGTTTGCCAGAGAGCACATGGATGATACAGCAGAGGATTGGGAGAATGTCATGTGGTCAGATGAAACCAAAGGAGAAATTTTTGGTATAAACTCAACTCGTCGTGTTTGGAGGAAGAAGAACACTGAGTTGCATCCCAAGAACACCATACCTACTGTGAAGCATGGGGGTGGAAACATCATGCTATGGGGCTGTTTTTCTGCCAAGGGGACAGGACGACTGATCCGTGTTAAGGACGGAATGAATGGGGCCATGTATCGTGAGATTTTGAGCCAAAACCTCCTTCCATCAGTGAGAACTTTGAAGATGAAACGAGGCTGGGTCTTCCAACATGACAATGATCCAAAACACACCGCCTGGGCAACAAAGGAGCATTTGAAAGTCCTGGAGTGGCCTAGCCAGTCTCCAGACCTCAACCCCATAGAAAATCTGTGGCGGGAGTTGAAAGTCCGTGTTGCTCGGCGACAGCCCCAAAACATCACTGCTCTCGAGAAGATCTGCATGGAGGAATGGGCCAAAATACTTTTTTCACATTCTGTCTCTCACAGTTGAAGTGTACCTCTGGTGCAAATTACTGACCTCTGTCATCATTTTAGGTGGGGGAACTTGCACAATCGGTGGCTGACTAAATACTTTTTTGCCCCACTGTATTAAAAATCTGACCTGAAATGTAAGAAAAATAAAATATTCAAAACCTTTTTTTCCTAATCTTTTTATTTAGTGTTAGACAATAAAACATAAAAGGTAATGCACATACACACCCAACACATACACAAAACTCGTTTGGCTCTCGGTGAAGGCGGTCGCACTTTTTCTCCTCTCCTCTCCCTTATCTTCCCTGCTTAGCTTCTTATGTCCTTTTCTTGTCTGGTGTTTTTACTTTTCCCTGGAACACTCTCTCACAGTCTGTTTCTAAACTCAAGGCTGGAGCTGAACAACAACACTCTGATAATGGACTGTGTTTAGACTGTTCTTCCCATTCCATGCAAGGCCACCTGGGTTGTCTGGTAGACTGTTTACTTAGCCTAGCAGGGTGAAGGACACTATCTTAGCTGAACTCTGGACATGCACACACATACATATACACTGATAAGCACACACTCATCCCCCCTCCCTTTCCAAATGCCTTCAATGCTTGTTCCCTCCTGGGGAACACGGCCAGCGGTGAGCCCGCGCTGGAATGGTAGCACTGGGCAGGATGGCTGCTGTGTTTGCTTCGGATTACTCCTCACCCCCTACCCAACCCTGTGGCTTGTCACGTGTTCCATAATGTTGTGCTGTGGACATTTATGTGCTTTTCTGTGCAGAGGATTTTTTTGTTTCCTGTTCTCATGCTGTCCTCCCAGGAGCCCAGCATGAGTAGAGGTCTCTGTTTTTCCTCTTATACCCTCCCATTGTAGTGTATATTTCAGTGTTTTTTCTGTAACGCTACCGATCTCCAACCTGTATCCCTATGTGATGGGGGGGGGTCTCATTTCACTGCAGGGCAACCTGCATATGTCGAATTGATTGATTGATCGACTGACAATGAAAAAAAACTAAAGCAGACAAACTTTCAGTAAGTCACATAGTTAATCCCTCATATAACGGCTACACATACGTATATATATATGGAAGCCGGTTTCCGCCACTAAATAAAAACCAAAAAAATAGTATCCATAACTCAAAATTTCGAGTTACTTTTCTCAAAATTTCGAGTTACTTTTCTCAAAATTTCAAGTTACTTTTCTCAAAATTTCGAGTTAGCTCTGCCAATCAAAAATCTACGTGAATGAGGTCGCTTCCTTGTTACCCGGAAGCATATGGCGCAGAGGAACGCGCACTCAAAAATGGATCCCAACAAATTGGTGCTTTCGCGAGTACGTTTGCTGATAGTAACACCATGTGATTCAGCTAATAACACAAGGATTTTATCATTTGTGAAGCCAGGCTGAAAACACTCAGCAATCTGTGCATTCACAACTGGATGTAATACCGGTAGCTTAGCTGTAGCATTTGTAGCTGAGGGCTTCAGCTTCCGGGTAACAAGGAAATGACGTCATTCACGTAGATTACTGATTGGCAGCGCTAACTCGAAATTTTGAGTTACTTTTCTCAAATTTTTGAGTTAATAAATCAAACGGGTGCGCACTCAAAACTAGATTGTGTCGTGAGCTACTGTATAACAACAAATGGCGCCAGGCTCTTCAGCTTTGAATACCTTCCTACAAATGATAACTGGATAAAAGGTATACAAAACAGTGTGACAGCGATTGTTACATACAAAGTTGAATAGAATGCAATGTGAAGGTTAACCAAAGGTACCTATAAGGTTTCTGTTACACGCTAATGACACCTGTTACGTCTGATGAAACAGACGTTTTGCTGAAAGCATAGGTAATAAGTGTACAGCACTATATAAAACAAAACCACAAATCACCCAAAACAGGGAATATGACTGAAAACTATATAAATAAGGAACAAAACCAATAAAAATGTAACCAGGCAAATGGGAAAAGGTGGGATTGACTGTATTGTGATGCTGATTGTAGTTACAGTGCAAATGGACACTTAAAAATGCCATTCCCACTTCCCCACCATAGTCAGAGCTCATAATGTAGGTAGGCACAGATACTTTGATGATAACATGGTGGCTTTATAATAGGTAATTTTAATTTACATCCTTCCTTACAGCATGGGAGACTTGACTGAATTCTTGAAACAAAGAGAAGTCTCTGAGGAATTTATACAGACCTTGGAGAATGAGAAGGTACTTAATTCCAACAAGATACTGGTTGAAATGCAACTTTTCCTCATTGTTCTTAAGTTAAAAATAGGATTGTATTTTCAAGGCTGGTTGTTTTAATAAATTAAATTATTTTTCCATCTTTAGATTGATGCCAGTGTCATAAGTCTAATGACAGATGAGGAGCTGAAGACTTATTTGCCATCATACGGTGATTGTCTAGCAGTATTTGGATTTTACAGACGGAGGGGCAGCAGCCGCAAGTCAGCGCTTTTTGAATGGCTGAAATCCAAACTGTCCAAAAGAAAATTATCTGAAGATGATGGCAGTAGCACACGGCAAAAAGAACATTTCCAAACAACCCATAAAAGAAATGCTCTGAAGAGAAATAGAAAAATAGAAATAGGATGGATGCATTATGATGAAGACACTGAGGTTTTCAAGCAGGTTAGAGCTAGATGAGGAGGAGGAACAAGAAAAATAGACATTTGCAAGGATGCCAAGAAAAAGGACATATTACAGGTTGCAACAGGCCTGTTCTTTCCAGATGGAGAAAATCATTCAGGGGCCCTTAAGAGCTGGTTTTCACTTCATGACGAGGAAGTGGTTCGGTGTTAATGCTTGGAGGTCATTTGTGTCCTGTGATAGCTTTTCTGATGGTGCAATAAAGCATGAGTCAGTATCTAAAAAGTAATCCCCTTCGAGGTGCACGGCTCTGCTTGTTATGCAAGTGAACGCTACTACATACCATCTTACAATACTGCGCCCTCTTTTCACAACAAGTGGACCAAAATAATCTAGACCAACGTTTCTGAAAGGTTGCAGATCTGGAACCACTCTTTCCTCTGGCAGGTCTGCCATCTGTTGTTGGCTGGGTTTTCCTCCATTCAGTTTACAGAATAAACATTTTGCACAGCTTAAACTCCATTTGTTATCCGAAACTTTCTTTCTAAAACAATATCTAGGAAACATGCTCTTTGGCCAGTCTTCTTGAGAATCTCATTTGCCTTTGTTCTTTATTTTTATCTCAGTTTAAATGGTAAATGGCCTGCATTTGTATAGCGCTTTTCTAGTCCATAGGACCCCAAAGCGCTTTACACTACATTCAGTCATTCACCCATTCACACACACATTCACACACTGGCGATGGAAAGCTACATTGTAGCCACAGCTGCCCTGGGGCGCACTGACAGAGGCGAGGCTGCCGGACACAGGCGCCACCGGGCCCTCTGACCACCACCAGTAGGCAAACTGGGGTTAGTATCTTGCCCAAGGATATTTGGCATGCAAAAGTTTGAATCAGAAATTTAATGTTAGCTGGCATTATTAACTCCTGCAAATACTGCAGTTCCTCCATAGCATTGCAACACTCCTGAATATATAGTCAAGTCTAGTCAAGTCAAATTTATTTATATAGCACATGGAAAACAGCAACTGTTGACCAAGGTGATGGACATTTAAGATCATAAAAAGAGATAAAAGAGATAAAACATAAGAAGACATGAAAGAATCATAAAATTAGAAGATTTGAGTAAGAAGTAAGATAAAAGTAGTACAAACTCATCCTGATTTAAAAGCCAAGGAATATAAGTGGATTTTTTAGACGGGTTTTGAAAGTGTCCAATGTTGGAGAGGTCTTCGTGTGACAGTTTGTTCCACAATTTAAGAGCAGTCACAGCAAAGGCCCGGTCTCCTCTGTGTTTAACCTGGACCTCGGGACAGCTGAGAGCATCCACAGACCTCAGTGATCTTACAGGAGTGTACCAATTTAGAAGATCAGAAAGGTTGTTTTTTCCTGCCTTGCTTTGTATCATTGTTTGTAGCTCAACCTCACGTGTCTGAATTTATTTGTTTTTTCATTGACACACTGTATTAACACAAGATTCCTGAAATCATACAAAAGACTACCCTAGTAGTATTTTTTTACTGTAAAAACCACAGACATGTTAAATAAATTATTTTATAATTTGAAATGGTAAATGGACTGGTTCTTATATAGTGCTTTTCTACTCTTCTGAGCACTCAAAGCGCTTTACACAACTTGTGCATTCACCCATTCGCACAAGCACATTGTTCTAGTTGCTTTCTAATTAACATTCACACACATTCATACTCCGATGGATGCATCGGAGAGCAATTTGGGGTTAATATCTTGCCCAAGGATATTTGGCATGCAGACTGGGGAAAGCCAGGAATCGAACCACCAACCTTCCGATCAGTAGATGACCTGCTCTACCACCTGAACTACAGCCACTCACATGCAAACCTACAGCCACCTACAGCCATGCAAATATAAATTGTGTATTTTGAAAACTTATGCACACATTGTGTAAATATATACAATTATTTATCAAAAAATGGAGCCAATACACCAGGGTTTCTTTGTTTTTGTTTTTGCTTTTGTTTTGTTTTTTGGCCACAACTAAGGACCTTACACACCTGCAGCTGATCTGACTTGTCAGGGGAGTAACATAGGAGTGTAGCTTAGAGCTCCTCGACGCTGGATCGTTGAGTTACACTCCAAGTTAGTGTGTGTCTAAGTGTAGTGTCATGCTGGTCATGTATGCCCGTGGGAGTTAGTGTTTCCCTGTAGGAGGAGCGTGGACGAAAAAGGAAAGCACACACAGGGAGTTCGGGAAGACGAGAGCAGAGAGCACGAATGTTTGGGTGAAGACATGACATGGGAGTCTAGTGAGCTCACAGGGATTTGTGTTCTTGGTATTTGCTCCACTGTATATAAAATGTAGGGGTGCAACAATAAACAAAATTCACGGTTCGGTTCGGTTCGATACTTTGGTGTCACGGTTCGATATTTTTTCGATACAAAAAAAATGTTCATGCCTTTTTAATTTGTCATTTATTAAAATTATAAATATATATTTTAACTCAAAAGTACAGTTTTTAAATTTAACCCTAACCCTTGTGCGTGTTTTTTATTTTGACAGCGAATGCGCACCTGCGGACCACTTATGTGCAGCCCTGGTTATTTAGCTCGTCATATTGCAGCCACAGAAATTATTTTGTCCATGAAACCATAAAGCTGCACTTTCTTTTTGCCTTATAGTCTGATTTGTCATAACTTCTCCGTTTTGTGGTAAGCTTTTCTTTGGCTGTCACTTTTTCACCCTGACCTGTCTTATTTGGCTCAGCAGAACTGAAATATATATCTGTCTGTGAAGGTTCTCAGTCATCCAGGTCATCGTAGTCAAATATAAATCCTGCTGCTTTTACACACTCACTCACATAAGCTAAGCGATTCTCTGCGCGATCAACCTCTCACATGTTTAAGCTGCGGGAGATTTCACTTGTCATGTTTGCATAGTAAGCTAACGATTAATAAGACGATGTCAGAGGAATTGGTGCACAAATTATCATCACTCACAGATCAGTGCTGTCGCTCTCTATACACAGTTCGCACAATTGCAAAGTGAAAGCAAAAAAACAAGCGCAAATTCAAACGCGATTTCAATATGTCACATATTGACAGTGGCTCACCGATGCCAATGACATAATTACCCAGCTACATTTCTGAAAGAATGCAAAAGCATTGACATATATTTTTCCTTCCTACAATAGCCCGACGGGCAGGGAAGAGATAGATTTTTGTAGCCCGACTGAAAAAATCGCTAGCCCCAGGACGTCAGGCTAGCGATATTGCAAGCCCTGTATCTGATTGAGGAATCATGCATCTTTGGAAAAGAGAGTTTATTACAGAGAAATGTCTCTTTCCAAAATAAAAGCTATACTATCCGCTTCTTCTGGGCTATATTCTCAGCAGCATAAGGAGAATCATGTGCTAACAGCTGTCTAAATGACTCGGCTAAAGTTAGTAGCATGCTTGTTGTTTTTGTCTTTGCACTAGGATGATGTCGGCGTAAATGTGCAGTCATATTCGTTGTGTTCCCACTAGTGCTTTCAGGTTAATCTCGTTGAAATGACCTTAACGCCACAACACGGCAAATCTCCGTTAACGAGCTACCGCCGATCGCCCCGTGCATGGGGCTAGACGGCCAACACGTTAACGAGCTAACTGCGCTAACACACTAGTTCCCACCCATGTAATTGAGCATTGCATGGCACATCCAACATACTGTTTTACTTTAGTCCATGACTCGCTTACCTTCAGGGTCATACGTCACATGAAAACCAAAATAATTCCAAACGCCAGATCTGAATGAGGGTGGGGGAGGTGCCCTGCGCTCTTCCTTCTGACTATGCTGTCTGTGTGGAGCACTCAGTGGATCTGCGCTCGACAGTGCAGCCTAGGCGGAGTAGTCGAACGCAGATTCACTGAGCGCTCCACACAGACAGCATCGTCAGAAGGAAAGTTGATAAAATAAATTACAAATGTTGTATTGTTCGATACATATGCGTAACGAACCGAAAGCACTGTATCGAACGGTTCAATATCGATACGAATATCGTTGCACCCCTAATATATATATATATATATATATATATATATATATATATATATATATATATATATATATATATGAGGATGTGGAGGGTGAAGGTAACGGTGGTCCCCGTGGTAATCGGAGCACTAGGTGCGGTGACTCCCAAGTTAGGCGAGTGGCTCCAGCAGATCCCGGGAACAACATCGGAGATCTCTGTCCAGAAGAGCGCAGTCCTGGGAACAGCTAAGATACTGCGCAGGACCCTCAAGCTCCCAGGCCTCTGGTAGAGGACCCGAGCTTGAAGGATAAACCGCCCGCAGGGGCGTGCTGGGAAATAAAAAATATATATATATATATACATAAACGGAGCTATTTTTTCATCCAAAGCAAGGGCGTAGATTTGGTTTTGGCATTGGTGGGGACGGATTTTGATTAAAAAAAAAAAGGAGAAATATACTTGCCTACATATGCTATTCTACGTGTTTTTAAACCATTTAAAAATACAGTCATGACAATAAAAGAATATGACTTTAAGGACTTAACAACATTACTTCAGTTATAGGACACCAACATCTCTGAATGACCTGCTGGTTTTTGTCCATAAAACTACTCATCTAAGATTACCACAAAGTAACAGATCTCTTAGCAAAATTATGCAACATTTTAGGCACTCTTGCCCCTATCTGTCAGGGTCCTGGGTCTCTTGACCCAGTGTTTTTAGTTCTTTGTGATTTTTGTATTATTGTACTTGTGTGTGTGATTTATTCTATGTCTGTGAAGGTTCTCAGTCATCCAGGTCATCGTAGTCAAAGGAGCTTGCAAAGAAAAGCGTCTGGACTTCTTTAAGTTGCTTGAAGACGTTTCACCTCTCATCCGTGAAGCTTCTTCAGTTCTGAGGTCAAATGGTGGAGAGTCCCAGATATAAACCTAGTGGGAGTGACCCCCCACAGAGGGACAAAAGGACCCCTTGATGATCCTCTAATCGCCTGACCCAAGGTGTGAAACTGGGTGTGGGTCCCAATCAGCCAGAGTTTCGGGTGCGTTCATTGTGAAACCTGGCCCCACCTTATCATGTGAATTCCTGAGATCAGATGGCCCAGGATGTGAGTGGGCGTTAAGGCGTTAGGGTTGTCTAAAGGCAAAGAAAGATGCCCAACGGATTTACTTTACCAAACTGACCATCCCAGCCTTGCCGTAATGGTCCATTTGATTCACCTTTTATTGTTTATTTTATTTTCACTTACTGAATACGGGACAGACTTGACTGGGGGAAAGAAGGGGAGAAAGAAAGAAAGAAGGAAAGAGAAACCGCTGAGAAGAGGGACGGGGGAGAAGGGCAAAAGACAAAAACCAACAGAACGGGCAGAGAAAAAAAATGCATATATCAATCACCTGGATCACCTGCTGAGAAAGAAAAAAGAAAGCAAGCAGAAGAGAACAAGAGTAATAGAATAAACAACATCACAATGATATATGGGAATATGACAGTAAATACTAAATGTTAAACATTATTGTGCAGCACATAAGATCAACAGAACACAGTGTGCTTTGAGGTAGGAGCCAAAAAGGGTGTAGTTTGTGGGTGTGATCACCCGTGTGTACACCTGTGAGCATGGACGCGCTTGTTTTTTGTTTTTTTAAAAGGTTCCTTCATGTAATAATCTGCTAGAGGGTGTGGGGGGGGGGGGCCACAGCCCCGTCCTCCAGGGCGTGAAGCAGGTGTGGAGGAGATCAAAACTCCAGACATCCAGAGGCCCCCAGAACACAAGAGACCAAGGAAGACCAACAGAGGGGCAGCTGCGCCACTGTCCCGGAAAGAGCTGAGGAGAGTCCCAGATGAGGGCTCACTCAGCAGCCGCGGAGCAGAAGCCAGGGGGAGTTGCAGTGACGCGCCCGTGAGCTCCGCCGGCAGCCAGCTGCGCCTGAGTGACCGAAGTGGCCCGAGCAAGCCCCAGGCTCCAGGCCCCGATAAGCGGCCGCCAAGGAGTGAGCCGGTGTGTACCTGGACGCCCATCCCCGGACACAAAGAACCAGCAACGCACCGATGTCTGAGGGGGTCCGCCACTGGCAGGGGAACTGGTGGTAGGGGGAGATAGGCCTCCAAACCTTGGAGGGCCTGAGATGTCCCCAGAGAGGTGGCGCCTGATACCCAACCTGACATATAGACACAGACATACAGGCACACACAGATACAAACATCCATTCCCGCCCTCATGCTCTCATATGCACTTACTCCACACTCAACCAACGTGGAGACAGACATAAAGAGACGCTGTACACACGATCACACTCCCCAAGCGTACTCTACAAACCAGGTCTACGTGCCCCCGCCCCTGGAGGGGGGAACTGCACCCAGACCCAGGTGGTGTTTCCCTTTTTCCTGCGGTGGGGGGAGGCAGACCGCCCCGACTCCGCAGCAGCAGGAAGGCTCCACACTCCAGACCGCAGTCGGACGGCCAACTCCTCCTCCTAGTCCTAGCCCCCCCGCTCCAGCAGGTCGCAGAGAATGGGGGTGAGAGAAGACTCCAAACCTCCCTCCACCCGCTCATTGTAGTGTTGATGCATGTGTGTTCTAAGGTGCATTTAAAACCCAGGAGGGCTTGGAGCTACCTGCCAGAGAGCAGCAGGTAAGCGCATGGTCCCTCCTGCTAGCCCTCAATGTCTAAGTGTATTTAAAATTGAGAGGTGGGCAACGATGCCAGGGGTGGATGGTACTTTGGACTCCGTGTATCGTGCCCACCCCCAAGATCCTATATGTATGTGTAATGAGAGTGTGAGTAATGTGAATGTCTAAGTTGTGGGATAAAATTGAGGCAGAGGCAGCCAGAAGGGGACGGGGGGACGGGGGGGGGGGGGGGGGGTAGCCTCCTCTGCACCCTGGTGACATACCCCTACTCCAAGGCCCTGCATGTGTGGGTGGTTGTGGTGGAGCGGGTATAGGCAAATGCTAAGGGCGCCGTCCATCAGGGGGCGCCATGCCAGTGCCACAAATGTTGAAAAAAAAAAAGTTGGTACTATTATTTCTAAATACAAAAAATAATCCCACGTTAATTAAAATGCAAAGTAAAGCTTATTTAATAGAAATATTATTTGTTACAACATTACACTACACTGCTGATGTAGGGGGGCGCCACCTAAAATCTTGCCTAGGGCGCCAGATTGGTTAGGGCCGTTTCTGGGTCCAGCAACACTGACACACCGACGCATGTATCAAGCTCACCTAGCGATGCCTGTATCGATGCGTGCGTCGCTTTAAGAAAAAGTCACGTGATCGACACAGCTGCTGTATCGTTCATTGCCAACGACCCAATCTGTGTTTAAAAGGTACCGCATCTGCATCTGCCAACGGAATGAGTCGCTACCAAAAAAACACAAAATTACTCTCGCAAAGATTAAAAAAATAATAATAATACACATCTCTCTCCATAACAAAATGGAGCCCGAAAGAAAAAGAAATGTTTCTGCTGTGTGGGATCATTTTGATCTTTTAACTGCAAATAAGGTAATAGTTTGTCTGTCTTTGTTTCAGTGTAATCTATCATTCTTCAAGGTTCTTCAAGGTTCTTTATTTGTCACATGCATAGTTATACAAGTATAACATACAGTGAAATGTAGCCTGACACGCTCCTCGACATGTGCAAAAATTGTATATGCTATATACATATAGTATATACATATAGTATATACACTGGGTGAATGTGCAGTAGTAGCAGCAAGCAGGTGAATTCTGTACATTAATATGAATAGACATCTGACTATTTTACAGGATAGACAATATAAACATATTTAAAATTAAAGGAATTGAAATGTACATTGTGCCTTGGTTTAGTGTCTGGAAGAGTCCTGTCTCAGTCAATTATAGATGATGTGAGAGGGCGGGTGTGTGTGTTTAGGGCACGGATGGCTTGGGGATAGAAGCTCCTCTTGAGTCTCTCTGTCCTTGCCCGGAAGATGTGGAACCTTCTACCAGATTGCAGAAGTTGGAACAGTTTGTTGCCAGGATGGGACGGGTCCTTCAGTATCTGCGCTGCTCTAGTCCGGCATCTCCTGGTGTAGGTGTCCTATTTTCCATAATAGGAAAAACAGCAATGTGACTTGAAGTGTAAATTATTTATTTCATTTCATGCAGGTTAAATGTCGCATCTGTTCTGCAGAGCTTTCTTACACAAACAAAAGCACCTCCTCAGTGTTTAGGCATTACAGAGCCAAACATGAAAATGAGGAGACAAACACACCGAGGATGAACACTGGTGGGCCTATATAGACACTGAACATCTTTATCATCATTTGTTTTAATTAATATGTGTTTTATTATTTTCATCTAGGAAGACTGTTCTAGACCAGGCAGTACTGGATTTTATTATAAAGGACTGCCAACCCCTTAGTATTGTGGAGATTCAGTGTAACGTACTGAGGGAATAGGAAGACATATTATCAGAACCTTATCCACCTGGCTTTACAGCTTTTGTGTACCCCAGCTTCATCTGTTCCTGTGAGTTTTCCAAAGCTGGGGAAATGGTGTAAAAAACAAAACAAAAAACGCAATAGACTGAATGCAAATACATTGGATAAACCTAATTTTCTGAATACAAATTTATAATAAACTCTGAGTCAAATGGGTAATATTACATTCACAATACTTTCATTTTAATTTTCACTTAATGTCATTCATAATATGTTTTAAAGATGTCTACAATATTTGTAATATAGATGTAAAATGATTCCATGGAAAGTACAATACCTTACAGTGTATACAGTGTATATAAGTATGACTAGGTCATTGAATCAGTGTCTGTTGTGAGTCTCAAGTCAGTTGCCTGCAATGATATTTAAGGTCCAGCAGGTGCCAGTATGGAGCAAAACAGCAAAACTGTGTCGACACAGCATGGATACAGTTTGTGCTAAAACGCTTCATGAGGCCTCATCTACCCATCATTAAAAAAATACTTTCTTATATCCAGGATCTTTTTGCTGCCATCCTCCTCTCCTCCTCACAGCGCAGGCTTGCCGCTGCTAAAACTAAACAGACCTCCCTGAAAGGCTCAGCCAATCACATTGGCCATATTTGTCACATGACGTAGGACTCCAGTAGAGAACGTAATTTAACTCTTTCTGCACCGCTGGGTGAGTGAAACGAGACGCTGACAGATCGTTTTGTTGTTTTTTTTTTTTTTTTTTTAAATTTCTATCGGTTTTGTTTTTCTTTACTCAAAGAGATCAAATTATTGGTGGGGACATGTCCCTTCCGTCCATCCCAAATCTACGCTCTTGATCCAAAGTGAGTAAAATAGTGAATTTGGATGATAAAACAAACTAAACCAGCGTTTGGATCGATATCTGGATCGATCTGCCCACCCTTGTCTCCTGGATCGTAGCTGAGATCAGCGTGAACCACGTGGGTCTCTGCTCCCTGATCTGTTTCCTGTGTTTGGAAAGAGTTCCAGCTTCATCGCGGAGTTTCTCTCGGTTTGTGGGCTCATCTAAAGGTAAGCACCGAGCTAACTTTACTGTGAGTTCAGTTCATGTTGAGTTTAGCTCCTGAATGAGGTCTTCTGCTGCTCTCCTCGGTGTCTGTTCACAGTTTATTGTGAACACGTTGAGAGAAGAGCGAGAGAGTGTTTGGAGAAAAACACCAACTAATCATTAGCTCAGCATGCTACTGGTGTCAACCCAGCTTCCAGTTTGGGAATTAAAGTCAAGTCAGCCTCCACCATGCTTTGTGTTTCCTTTGTATTCTAAGTATTACGGCAGGATGCGCGGACACCTGATTTCAAAATAGAGACCAGCTTCGACTGAATTAACAGATATGTCAAGAACATAAAAAATATTATTTAGTCTTTAGTCAGCTGCTGTGGATGAACAGGATGTACTCAGGATGTGTCATATACGATCATGGGGCCTCACAACGAGAAACAGGAAACAGATGGAGGTGAGAGAGTGCTGAAACCGTTAGTGAGGAACAAACATCAATACTATAAAAGGAGTTGCAGACAACTGTAACTCACTGGCGCATGTTATGTTATCTGCTTAGGCATGAAGGGGCGTGAACCCTGACATGTAAAACTGTGTATCGAAGTGCTTCCTCTTTGAGATCTACTGGACTACGCTGAGGGTGGTGTCGTGTACATCTCCCACATATGTGCTTAATAAATAATTGTTGTTGACTGGACAAGATCTGAGTAATGTTTTTTTGTTCTCAGCCCAACATCAAAGAATCAGGACAGTACCGTTCAGAGAGTTGGGGAATGGCTGCACAGAATCAAACTTTTAGGAATGGTGGAGGTGGTGGGACTGGGGGGCTGAAGGAGTTGAAAGTGTGGGGTGGGGGAGTAACAGGTCTGTCCCTGTTTGTGGAAACCACAGGAGGAGCTGTTCAGGCTGTTGCTGGGTGTGAATTGTTGATGGAGTCTTTAAACTTGTAGTTGCTGTTTTCCAGACTGAAGCAGAGTCGTTAGCTGAAAACTGGTTTTAGAGGTTCATTCAGGACACCTTCTCAGGCTCTTACAGCCTTACCTGTATCATAACAAAGTGTATAAACCCCAATCCACCTTTAACATGGTCCTTCTCCCAAACCTTCAAATAGGACTTTCTGGCCCTGTCATAGTAAAGGGCTGCTTAGAATATTAGAGCCAATGTCACAAAGTTCCTCCTGAAGTATAAGTGAGTGAGAGAGTTTCCTCACTTTGCAGCACAACACGTCTCACAAGATTTCTACAAGCAATCAGAGTGAAATTTGTACTTTGTGTTGTCAGATGAACATATGAGACACTTTGACTCTTCAGTGCAGTGTGGAGCCTAACAAAGATCTGTTTTGTGTCCCAGCTGATCAGCAGGAGGAGAAGAGTCTGACGGAGCAGCAGAGGAACATTTTCAGCCATCTGGACTCAGCTGAGTCACTACAGAGGAAACAATGAGCTCAACACAGGAGGTGAGGAAAATATCACAGTTTCACCAAATAATCAGTCACGTCTAAAACTCTCATCCTCCCAACCTGTTATATGACTGTGTTGTATATTATGTTGTTTTTTACAGACCACAGCACATGTTAAAATAAGGAAGGTTTATTCATCAACATTATTAATAATCAAATGGACATTTGTCAGAGTTTTACCCCTGATACTGCTGGATAAACAGAAACTCACTCAGGAATGAGGTCACACAGAGCTCAAGTTTTCACTTGCGAGGGGGAAGCAGTTGTCTCCAACCCACTTCAACTTGCTTTCCCCCTGCAGGTTGTTTTTATTGGTTACACACATGAAGCATAAAGCTTGTTGCTGTATTACCTATGAGAAACTACTATAACTGGTTACGAAGTGATTGTGCTGTGCAAGTGTGATTATACATTGTGTGTGGTTATATGATGAGAGTGCAGCTCTCCCAGATTGTTGTTGGTAGAATCTGTTCTTCTCAAGGCTGCTTGTTCCCCTTATCAATGTCATGCATGTAGTCATATGCGTAGGTTACCTAGATAGCAAACAGAAGCATTCTAGCTTTCTAAATGGCATTGTGTAGCTTTTTAAAGGGCAACCTACAACACATACATTAAACCTAACAGTTTTTTCATGACCCCAAAAAATACACGTTCAAAGCACCACAACAGCAGCCCGATATCAGACAGAAGCTGTCAGCTGAGCTCTGTAGAGTGGGCAATTATAATGAAGCTTCATTATAATTTGTAGATTCAAGCTGCTCTTCACATTTTTGGCCAGCAGATGTCACCAAAGAGGACTGTGTTGAAAAGCTTTGAGTAATGAACCTTTTTCAATACAAGCTTCAGTGTTTCAGAAAGCTTCATTTGGCCATCACTGATATAAATAATATTATAGAAATGATCAGAGGAGGCAAAAGTACATTTACTCTATACTTAAGTAGAAGTACAGATATTAGTGTTATAAATACTTCAGTAAAAGTATTCATTCACCTTCTTTATTTAAGTACCAGTGAAAAAGTACAGGCTCTGAAATGTAATCAGAGTAAACAAGTAAAAGTAGCTCCTTGAAGAACATTTTAACCACATGTTTTTATCCAAAGTTAACTGAACCTTGTGCTTTGTTAATGTAATAATAAAATAAGATTAGTAAATGAAGTAAAAACTATTTATTTCTAATAAAGGTTCTCTGTTTGAATCAGGTGTGAATGTGCGAGTGAATGGTTGTCTGTCCCTGTGTGTTGGCCCTGCGACAGACTGGCGACCTGTCCAGGGTGTACCCCGCCTCTCGCCCTATGACAGCTGGGATAGGCTCCAGCGCCCCCCGCGACCCTGAAAAGGATAAGCGGAAGCGAATGGATGGATGGATGTTTGAATCAGTTAATTAGAAAATGAAGGAAAATAAAACATGTGTGTATTTTCTGTTGCCTACATTGTAGAGGGTGACTTTGCCTCTAAACAGGAACATGAGCAGGGAAGAGGTTAAAGTGGGATTGAGCAGGTGGGAACCCTAAAATCAGCTGTAGTGGCTCAGCGTGGGGAAAAGAATCACAGCTCACAATAATTTCTGTTGAGAGCTCCAGTAGATTTTCTTAAAGTACAGGCTGTGATCAGCTGACCTGCTGCTCTCTGTGGATGTACACAACTGAATTCAACCAGATGTCAGCAGATGTTTCATGAGCTGTCCTGGCTGATTTCCATCCTCTACACTGACAGTACACTGTCTTTATATTAGACACTATACTGTTGGTATGAAGGTGGAACTCAGTGAATGAATGTCAGCATCATGAGCTTCAGTTTAAATGAATCTCTGCTACACTTGATGTAATCTAACTGTGACATGAGCACCACAGTCACTGTGCACCAGTCACACACTGTTCTTTACTTTAAATCCATCACAGTTCAGCAAACGAACCTGTTTATCCTGCACTAACCTGCAGAGGATCTTCATGCAGTCTTTAAATAACACAGTTAATCTGCCTCAGATTGTTTTGCAGCATCTTTCACAACCTGAAAAAACACAATGTCACATGTACAGACCCAATATCTGATTTCAACACATGATGACTTACATGTAAGCTTTAATGTCCAGTTGATCAAATCCGACTGAGCAGTCCTTCCCTTTGAGGAATTATGGATTTGATCAACTGGTCTGTGAATGCAATTGACACCCCTTCTCAACAAGAAGTCTGGGCTCGGGTGAGCCTGAGTGCTTAAGATATCTACCTATTCGGAACCATGATAACAGGGTTCTTGCTGATCGGAGCTGGCTTGGCCCTGGCTTATCGCAGAATTAAGGAAGTGGAACTGACTGTTCAAACCCCCACAAGGCTGCCCGCTGGGATTGAAATGATGGGACGAGGCGTGAGTTTCTCAAAATGGGCTCATTGAGTGCAGCACGGAGAAGATCTTGGAGAACGCATGGCTGCCGTGAATACTCAGAACAAGACCTCTGAGTGAAAAACTGGATTACATCTGGAGGGGCTAGCTCCAATAACACCTTTGAGCGCAAATTGGATCAAATCTTGGGAAGTGCACTGCGGTCGTGAGTTCTCAGAACCTGCTCTTTGACCACAAGAATGACAACATCACGGAGCGTAAGTTTGGATAACATCATGGAGAAGCTCACGGCTCTCCAACGGGAGATTGAGAGACCAGCGTTGGAACAGCTTTGAAATACATATGAGTTGTTCGCACTAAAGTAAAAACCATCATCACTTCATGCGGCTACCCCTTCGGCGCCAGCTGCGGCCTCAAGGCTGGAGCCGAACAAAACACCCTGATAACGACTGTGTTTAGTCTGTTCCTTCCCATTCCATGCAAGGCCACCTGGGTTGGCTGGAAGACTGTTTACTTAGCCTGATAGGGCGGAGGACACTGTCTCAGCTGAACTCTGGACACGCGCACACACATACACTTACACTGATAAGCACACACTCATCCCCCTCCCTTTCCAAACGCCTTCGATGCTTGTTTCCTGTTTCCTGCTTCCTGCGGGGGAACACGGCGGGTCTGTGTGCTGGAATGGTAGCGCTGTGCAGGGCGGCTGCTGTGTTCGCTTCGGATTACTCCTCACTCCTCACCCAATCCTGTGGCTTGTCATGTCTTTCACAAAGTTGTGCTGTGGACATTTATGTGCTTTTTGTACAGAGAAGTTTTTTGTTTCCTGTTCTCATGCTGTCCTACCATGGAAGCACAGCACGAGTAGAGGTCTCTTTTTTTCCTCTTGTACTTTCCCATTGTAGTGTACATTTAAGTGTTTTTCTGTAACGCTACCGATCTCCAACTTGTATCCCCATGTAATGTCTGTGTTGTGTGTGTAAGGTCGGGGGGGGGGTCCCATTTCACTGCAAGGCAACCTGCATGTGGTGAATAAAGCTTTGATTGATTGATTAAATCTAACCTCTCTTCTTCCTCTCCTGTCCTGTGTGTCTTATCTTTCTCCATCTCTGAGTGAAGTTAGCTCTCTTTCTTTTCTCTCCCTGTGATGTACAGCAGCTGGACCTTTAGCCAGCAACACACTGTGAGACAAACTGCACACAAACAGTTTGTGTGTTTGCTGATGTTTGTTGATAGAAACGCTGCATTTGAAATTACCTGTTTGTTCAGGTGCTGTGCAAAAAAGAAAGAAGAACAACGTCTCACTTTAACTCCTGACTATGACTCACAGTTTTGCCTCTTTCATCTCTTTTTATGTTTCACACCCTGGTGATTAGCACACGATCAGGATTGTCTTTCATGTGTTACTTTTCAGGCTCAAATCAGTTTGATGCCCTTAGTGATGAAATAACTCCCCTCAAATTCCTCAAACCAAAAGTAAAAAGTCTGTTTTGAAAATGTAATGAGTAGAAAGTCCTTTTTTTAATGTGGGGAGTAAAAGTAAGGAAAAAAAGGAAAAATATTTTAGAGTGTTTGAACAGTCATGAATTATTTTTAACACCAGGTTGGATGTAATGTGTTAGAACTACCAGCAGGTGGGGATAAGAGACCTTTAAGGTGTTTGGTGCCACACTCCACCTTCAGGTTTAAAACTAGTGTTAATGGAGGGAGTTTGAAGGTTGAGTTTGTTCTACGACTGCATTTCACTCACTGCCTCTGTTTGTATCTCTGTCACTGCAGGACCAACATGGAGCGAGAAGTCAGCACTCTCAGGAGGCCGACAAACCTCACAGAAGAAAGAGAGAGAAAACATACACCTGTGACGAGTGTGGGAAGGATTTTACTGGGAAGGGTTCACTAAAACATCATCAGGTCATCCACACTGGAGAGAGACCGTACAGCTGTGACTTGTGTGGAAAGACTTTTTCCTGGAAGGATGCTCTGAAACAGCACCAAGTCATCCACAGTGGAGTTAAAGCGTACAGCTGTGATCAGTGTGGCAGAGCTTTTACTCACAGTAGCAGCTTACAGAGGCATCTAGTTACCCACTCTGGAATTAAGGCATACAGCTGTGACATTTGTGGGAAAACCTTCAGTCAGATAGGGTACCGAAATATACACCTACGCATTCACACCGGACATGATGTGTACTGCTGTGAAAAGTGTGGCAAACAGTTTACAACCAACACGCAGTTCCAACAACACATGTTTACCCACTCTGAGGAGAGACCTTATAAATGTGACCTGTGTGAGAAGACTTTTAAATCTCCACATGACCTGAGACTACACCAAAAGATCCACACCAGAAAGAGACTCTACAAGTGCAGTTACTGTGAGGTATGTATTTATATTTTTATCTTGTCATTTTAGCCTGACTGTTTGGAACAACTCTGCTCATTAAACTGTCTTAGCTAGGGTTGGGTTTTGATAATCGATTTACCGATTAAAATCGAGTCTGGCATGGATAACGTGATATCGATTCATTAAAATCCTGAATCGATTTTTTATTATAATTTTATTTTTTCCCGAAACGCCCGAATCTCTGGTAAAACCTCATACAATTTCGACAACCACCAAACAGTAAATGAGAGCAGGAACACGGATTCTGCACAAAGACGTAAACACAAAGCGCCGACTCGCAGATCAGAATCAGTGAGATGTCGCCTTTCTCCCCTGACGGCACGGACATGGTCGGGGCTGAAAGCTTGCAGCTCACTGATTCTGATGTTTCGGCAATTCTACTGCATGAAAAAGCAGCTCTGAGTGATTATTCAGATTTTCATTTCAGTTATGATTTTTGTTTGTTTTTTATTTGCTCTTTATTTCAGGCGACGTTCAGGATAAAAATGTTGAAGGACTGACTTACACTGTCGTTGTGTCTTTGTTTAGAAGCAGAGCGACACAGATGGATCCAGTTCTCAACCCTGTCATCACTGTGGTGGTGGGAAAGACTTTCATTGTGACCTTTGTCACAAAGCTTTCAGTCGGCAAGAAACCCTGAAAATACATCAACGTAAACACACTGGAGACAAACTGAAATACTGCAATGAATGTGGGAGAAGCTTCAGCACATCAAATGGATTAAAACGACATGAACTCATTCACAGCGGGACAAAAAAGCACATCTGTGATCAGTGTGGGTCATCTTTCATTGCTGCAGGTGGGCTTAAAACACACAAACGAGTCCACACAGGAGAGAAACCATACAAGTGCAGACACTGTGACCAAAGCTTCTCACAATCAGCTAATCGTAACTATCATGAACGTACACACATGGAAGGAAACTACAGCTGTGACCAGTGTGACAAGAGCTTCAGGAATCTCAGTTCATACTCCAGACACAAACGATCCCACGTTACTAATAAACTGTTTCACTGTTACCAATGTGCCCAAACATTCACTAAATTATCTGCTCTGTGCAAACATCAGTGTCATCACTCGGGGCTGGAATCACTCCCATCACAGTAAATCTGAAGAGACAGAAAGATCCTCTTCTGCTTTCAGGGTCAGACTCAAAACTCTTGAGATCAGACTCCACAGAGTTCAGAGTGAATCTCCTGTAAAGATCTGATGAGGCAACTATGAATGAAAATGGTTCTCTAGTCTCATTTTAAGCTTTCTAAACTGTTCTGCTTCAGTGTTCATGTCGAGTGGTTCGCTTTGTTCCAGCAGTTGGATGAAGAATTTTGAGCTGTGATTTCATTTCCTGTATTTCAGAGTAAAGGCTGAAGTGACAAATGGAAACATGTTTACAGTCAGTCAGATGAACTGTTTTCAGTGGCACAGATGGAGGTTTATTAGAGGAGACTTGGCTGCTCTCCACTCACACTGAACAGGGTTCCTGCAGCTTATTAAAAATCTGACCTGAAAGTTATGAAAAATTTCCTTGTAACACTTGAGTTACAGTAGCGGGGCTGCTCCGTAATCCAGTTCAATAACACATCTCCTGACATTAAACATAAGCTTATTTAATAATGTGGATCTCTTTTTGTCCAGATTTTTATTCAGAGGCAGCAACTGTGGTAAGAATTGACCCGGATCTTTACAGATCTTACAGTTTAGTATCAAGTTCATTTTCTTGTTGATGCAGAGCCAGAATTTAGATATTTTTAGACAATTCCATAAAAGACGCATGTAAGTTCCATCTGCTGTTTTACATTTGAGAAGAAAAGGTTGAAAGATCTTTAAAATCTTTTATTTTTCCCTAAACTTGCTGTAGGTATTAAAACTTATGATTTTGTGTTTAAGATGTCGAAACAATTAATTTTGGGAATTGATTTTTTTAAAGTTGTGGTTTCATTTGCTCAGAGTTCATCAATGTTTTCCTGATACAAGGTGGGATGGATCCATGCTTTTATGCTGTTTAAGACAAATTCTGAAAGCTGAACGTTGCAGAGATTGAGACCCATTAGACCAGGCAGCATTTTTCAATCTTCTATTGTCCTGAGCTGTGGCCTCAGTTTCACTGGAAGTTGAACCCAAGTACGGTGTTCAGCTGTGGACTGGTCCATGGACCCGCCTGTCCTCCAGGAACACAGGTACACATCCTGGACAGGGAGGAACGCCTGTTTGAGACCAGAGTCAAGGAGACCATTTACATGACAAGGGAAAGACTCTGAATCAAGGAGGGGGCTTAAAGGTGCATTTATTTCCTTTGCAACGTCCATTTAAATTTCCATTTAAACACAGACAACAAGTAACTAGGCTAAGCACAGTAGGAAATGGTTTGCCCCTTCTCATCAGCAACACCTGGACAGAATTACCCTTGACCTTAAATAACCCCGTACCTACCTCTGTTATAACCAGCAAGGTGTTCAAATAGCGCACCACTTCAGTTTTTTTATTATATGATGACTTCTGCATTATTAAGTGATAAGAACAAGTAGTCTGATGTCCTGTAATCATGATGACGCTAAAATTGGAGATACAATAGAAGATACAATAAATAAAATAATTTTTTGTACAAAGTATCAGTATCGGTTCAGTATCCTCGATACCAGCCTGAATTTTACTTGGTATCGAATCAGAAATGAAATCAGTGGTATCCCACATTACTAGTCATGATACATCTTTACAATATGCATAAGAGGGCAAACCATGTTTCATTTATAGGCAAGGCAAGTTTATTTATATAGCACAATTCCACAACAAGGTGATTCAAAGTGCTTTACAGAGACATTCAAAAACAAAAACAAATAAAAAGCACGATTTAAAATTGATTAAAAAACAGTCGATAAAATCAGTAGTTAAAATGTAAGTTTTGAAATTTAAGCTTAAAAGTGTGGATTTGGTGCTTTATTCAAATGCAGCTGAGAACAGGTGAGTCTTCAACCTGGATTTAAATAAACTGAGTGTTTCAGCTGATCTGAGGCTTTCTGGGAGTTTGTTCCAGATATAAGGAGCATAAAAGCTGAATGCAGCTTCTCCGTGTCTGGTTCTGACTCTGGGAACTGATAAAAAGCTGGATCCAGATGACCTGAGGGATCTGGAAGGTTCATACTGGGTCAGGAGGTCACTGATGTATTTTGGTCCTAAACCATTCAGAGCTTTATAGACCAGCATCAGGACTTTAAAGTCTATCCTCTGACGGACAGGCAGCCAGTGTAAAGACCTCAGAGCTGGACTGATGTGGTCCACTTTTTTGGTCTTAGTGAGGACTCGAGCAGCAGAGTTCTGAATGAGCTGTAGTTGTCTGACTGATTTTTTAGGTAGACCTGTAAAGATGCTGTTACAGTAGTCAAGCCTACTAAAGATGAATGCATGGACTAGTTTTTCCAGGTCCTATTGAGACATCAGATCTTTTATCCTTGAAATATTCTTGAGGTGATAGTAAGCTGATTTTGTTATTGTCTTAATGTGTTTTTCTAAGTGTAGGGCTGCATCCATCACTACACCCAAATTTCTCGCCTGGTTGGTGGTTTTTAGGTGTATAGATTGAAGTTCTCTGGTGACCTGTAATCGTTTTTCTTTGGCACCAAAGACTATTACTTCAGTTTTGTTTCTGTTTAGCTGGAGAAAATTGTGGCACAACCAGTCATTAATTTCCTCAATGCATTTACCAAGAGCCTGTACAGGGCCTCGGTCTCCTGGTGACATTGTGATATATATTTGTGTGTCATCTGCATAGCTATGATAGTTTATTTTGTTGTGCTTTATAATCTGTGCCAGTGGGAGCATGTAAATGTTAAACAGAAGGGGTCCCAAGATGGAACCTTGGGGAACTCCACATGTGATACTTGTCTGCTCAGATGTGAAGTTACCTATTGATACAAAGTATTTCCTGTTTTCTAAGTATGTTTTGAACCAGTTTAGTACAGTTCCTGAAAGACCTGTCCAGTTCTCCAGTCATTTGAGTAATATGTTGTGGTCAACTGTATCAAATGCTGAACTGAGATCCAGTAAAACTAAGACTGACATTTTTCCACTGTCTGTGTTCAGACATATGTCATTAAACACTTTGGTCAGAGCGGTTTCAGTGCTGTGGTTCTGTCTAAAACCTGACTGGAAGGCATCATAGCAGTTATTCTGTTTTAAGAAGTAATTGAGCTGTTGAGAAACTGCTTTTCAATGATCTTACTTAAAAATGGGAGATTTGAGATCGGCCTGTAGTTGTTCATTTGTGTCTTGTCAAGATTGTCCTTTTTTAGTATAGGTTTGATTACAGCAGTTTTTAGTGGTTCTGGAAACACACCTGATATTAAAGAAAAGTTGACGATCTGTAACACGTCTTTGAGACCTTTTTGAAAAAACCTGTTGGCAGGACATCTAAACAGCAAGAGGAGTTGTTCAGTTGACCTAAGATGTCCTCCAGGTCTTTGCTGTTAATCGGGTGAAACTGTTTCATGGTGTTTAAACAGTTTTTCGGTGGACACAGTACATATCCTGAATCTGCTGTTGATGTACCAATTGCTTGTCTAATCTTTTGGATTTTTTCTGTGAAGAATTTGGCAAAGTCATTGCAGGTCATGGTCGAATGAAGTTCAGCTGCCACTGACACAGGAGGGTTTGTTAGCCTGTCAACTGTAGAAAAAAAACATCATTCTATACATCATTCTACCAGTAATCTAGTTCATCAGTTTGTAGCTTCACAAAACAAAACTAAAAGGAATTTTTGCCACAGGTTTTTCAATGAATTTTGTTAATTTTGTTTCCAGATAAGAGAGGCCAGACCTTTCTTATCCTCTGTGTTTAATCTGGACCTTGGGACAGCTAAGAGCATCTGATCCACAGACTTCAGTGATCTTACAGGAGCGAACCAATTTAAAAGATCAGAAAGGTTTGAGGGTGCTAACCCATGCAACGCCTTAAAAACACATAATAAAACGTTAAAATTAATTCAAAACCTAACTGGCAGCCACTGTAAGGATGCCAGTACGGGAGATATGTAGTCTTGGTTGCATAAAATAAGATAACCTTTATTAATCCTTCGTGTGGGAAATTTTTGTTACAGCAATGGACAGTGCAAAGTTGCATAGAAAATTTTGAGAAAAAACACTGGAATAATACAGTGGGGCAAAAAAGTATTTAGTCAGCCACCGATTGTGCAGGTACCCCCACTTAAAATGATGACAGAGGTCAGTAATTTGCACCAGAGGTACACTTCAACTGTGAGAGACAGAATGTGAAAAAAAAATCCATGAATCCACATGGTAGGATTTGTAAAGAATTTATTGGTAAATCAGGGTGGAAAATAAGTATTTGGTCAATAACAAAAATACAACTCAATACTTTGTAACATAACCTTTGTTGGCAATAACAGAGGTCAAACGTTTACTATAGGTCTTTACCAGGTTTGCACACACAGTAGCTGGTATTTTGGCCCATTCCTCCATGCAGATCTTCTCGAGAGCAGTGATGTTTTGGGGCTGTCGCCGAGCAACACGGACTTTCAACTCCCGCCACAGATTTTCTATGGGGTTGAGGTCTGGAGACTGGCTAGGCCACTCCAGGACTTTCAAATGCTTCTTACGGAGCCACTCCTTTGTTGCCCAGGCGGTGTGTTTTGGATCATTGTCATGTTGGAACACCCAGCCTCATTTCATCTTCAAAGTTCTCACTGATGGAAGGAGGTTGTGGCTCAAAATCTCACGATACATGGCCCCATTCATTCTGTCCTTAACACGGATCAGAATAGAATGAAATAAAATACTACATACAATCGAATAAAATAGACTACAAATGCTATATAGAATTGAGTATAATACAACGATGCCAGAAAGAGTATTGCACATGTGTGGATGTGTGTGCTTAGTCAGTTGAAGTCTTTCTTGTGCTGTGGAGTCTGATGGCAGTGGGGAGGAAAGACCTGCGAAATCTCTCCGTCCCACATCATAGGTGCCGCAGCCACTGAAGGAGCTGCTCAGAGCTGTCAGAGTCTCCTGCATGGGGTGGGAGATGTTGTCCAACAGGGATGACAGCTTAGCCACCATTCTCCTGTCACTCACCACCTCTAGGTCCAGAGGGCATCCTAGAACAGAACTGAAAGTAGAGATAGTGTCTGTCTCCCAAATCCAACCTGGAAGCTGGTTCCACAGAAGAGGGACCTGAAAACTGAAGGCTCTCCCTCCCATTCTACTTTTAAATACTCTAGGAACAACAAGTAGGCCTGCAGTGCGAGAGCGAAGTGCTCTAATAAGGTGATATGGTACTACAAGGTCATTAAGATAAGATGGAGCCTGATTATTTAAGACCTTGTATGTGAGGAGCAGAATTTTGAATTCATGCCAGTATATGACATCCCCTCATCTCATCTATCACTCTCCACTTGGTGTCCATCTGAGAACAAGGCACAACTTGCTATTGCAATAAACTATTATGTAATTATCCACACCTAACAACTCCTGCACTTAATCTATAATAAAAATTGTGACAGCAGCAAAACATTCCAGTTGTGCTTATTATTATTCTTATACTGGAATACCTCTCCAACAACTGGTCCATGTGTTAATGTTACCTGTGCTCTTTGTAATCCAGCTGCTGAGGAATCCTCTGCCTTTAGTAGCCTCACACAGCTCTGTTTCCTCCCCATGTCCTTACCAGCCATGTCTGGACAATGTTATATCATGAATAATAATTTTAAAAATCTATATACATAAAACACACACAGTGACATTTTAGACCTTCTTCAGAATACTGGATATACTTTGGGCATCATGGTGCTGATCCAGAATCCTTCCCTTATTATTTATTACTAGAGCTACAATAATAAGGCAATGAGGGGGGGAAAGTAATAAATATGAAATATTGTATTCATGATGTATTCGTTTCACTATTCACTCTGTGCAGGCAGAAAGCTTATTACATGTTTAAACTGTAGAGATACAATCATTTTACTGCTGTAAAATCAGCATTTTGTCTTATTTAAAATATAAATCTAATATGATCTGCTTCTTAATGTATGTTCTTTAAAATACAGCGTGTGATTTTTAAATATTAATTATATATAATATTAATTATAATCATCCATAATTATGTGGACATGAATATTAGATAGCTTTTAGTGAAATACAAGCCCTCGCGGAAAGGCAGGAGAAGCCCTGTAACTTACTTTAAAACTAAATATGTTCCATAAAACGCTGACAGAGCTACAGACCCATGACAGCCTTACCCAGTTAGCCAGCAGCTACGACCAGCACTACTTGTGCAGTTAATAAAAGGACAGGTAATGTTTGTCGCGCTGTTGCACACACAGCACGCTCAATTGTTTCAATTCGTCAGTTGCCACAAGACAACTTACCAACGTGTACGTAATAAGCTAATACTGTGTGCTGTAGACTACAGTGTGCACTGTACACCTACTTACTGGTTTTGTCGCATCAGTCTGTGGCTACGTCCACACGTATACGGGTATTTTTGAAAACGGAGATTTTCCATTTTCGTTTTAAAAAATAATCCCGTCCAGACGTAAAGGCAGAAATGAAGGAAAACGCTGCTATGAACATGCCAAAGCAACAGTGCAAAAATATTCCTAACCGTGCAGAAATGTTGGCCAATCAGAAGTCTGGAAGCCTCAGTGGGAAAAAGTAAACAAAGCTGGGGCATAGAAGCAGAACCGAGTCGTATGTGTGGAGGGACAGTAACTGTGTGTATATGTAAGCATTTAAACACTGCAGAGAGTACAATTAACAGTAACAGTATTGTAGAAATTCATTTCACCGAAACAATAACGTGGCGCACAGTGTGACGTCAAAAAAGGCGCACACCTTTGACGCTGCGTTTTCTCCGTTTTTCTCGTCCACACGTAAATGCAAAAACTGAGTTTTCAAAAATATCCACTCTGGCCGGAGTTTTTAAAAATCTCCGTTTTCAGTGACCAAAAACGCCGTTTTCGTGTGGACGAAAGGTGCAAACACATAGAAAAATCTGCATTTTCAAAAATACCCATTGGTTAATGGCGATCATGTGACTGATGCAAGTCATTTCCTTTTATTTAGCAAAAACTAGGATTGATAGTTAAATATTATTTTTGAGGGGCACAGACAGGACTCCACAAGTACACACACATAAAAAAAATGCCTCAACAAACGGGCACTTTGGGCTCCCATCAGGAAAGGGACGGGTGCTCAAGCCCCTTCCGCCCCACACCCAACCAATCCTTGAAATGTGTGGAAAAGTAGGACACGTTCGTCACCACATTTGGAGGACTCTTCGACTTTGAAAAGCCTTCATCGCATCACTGTGACATAATTGCCTACAAATACGGCATTTGAAGTATCAATCCCCTGAATTTGGACACAGTCTTCCTCTCCTGGTGCATGCTCACTTTTTTTTCGTGGTTTGCAAATAAGGAGGTGGGGCATTGCCACCACTAACTAGTGTGGACCAGAATTCACTCTTGCCTGTGTGTGCGCGTACCCGTGTGTATGTGTGTGCACGTGAGTGAGTGTGCATGTGGGTGCGTAACAGTTAAAGCACTGTGTGTGTGTGTCTCTGTGACTTCCTGCCGGTCAAAAGTAATCTCCTCACCAAGCTACATCAGATTACTTTAGACAACACACAAAACAGAGTTAACATATTACAAACACTGAGACCCCCACTCTGCATCCACTGGGCCAGTGGCCTCTTGTTGTCTTACATTTACAGATAAGCATGTGGAGAGTCTCCTTCAAACCTACTTCTAACTTATAACAATTATGAGTTTTTATTAAAGGTACAAGCATCAGCATCAGCAACCCCACACTGTAGCTTCCTGCCTCCATTTATGACAGCAGACCCCCAGTGTCCATAAATTCCTTTCTCTCTAAACAATTACACACTCTCAGGCTACAGCTAAGCCAAACTAAAACACAGACAAATCCTTCCTTATTCCTATAATCTAAACAAGTTTAACACATCATATTATAATAATTTTTTTCTTGTACTCACTCTTAACAAATAATAAAAAATAGATGTTAAAAAAAAACAACCAGACAGAAAGATGATAAATTCCCCTCTTGCCCGTGCAGGTGGTTTATCATTCAAGCTCAGGTCCTCTAAAAGAGGCCTGGGGGCTTGAGGGTCCTGTGCATCCTAGCTGTTCCTAGGACTGCGCTCAAATCTCCAATGTTGTTCCTGGGATAAGCTGGAGCCAAATATTCTGATGTCACAGTAGATTTCACATTACACGAAAAGAAGAACAAGAATAGGGAATTTAATTTAAACTTACATACAGTACAGACTTACATTGATCAGTATTATAATTATGTACAAATATATACAGATGCATCAAAGAATACAGCCAGTCAAACCGGGGTAGCATTTGTGGTACCTGAAAAGGATCAATGGTGGACCGTCAGTACACACTGGAGAAATGCTTCCAGTACTGTCAGCTGTTCAGTGGGTAGAAGACATGTGACCGTTACAATCAGGCATTTGTTCAGACTGAAGCTCTTCATTGGCCAGTTTACAGTGTAGCCACTCAGAAAGTAGAGCAGATGTACTAACAGAGGTTCAGCAAACATTTAACGAAATACACATGATGGGACTTATAGTTGGCTTTTTATGGATCCAGCTCACTATGGAGTCAGAGGAAATGAAACGACAGAGTTGTGAAGAAAGCCACAAAACATGGGGTTAACTGAACTGGCTATTAACTTCTGTCAGACAGAGATAACGAGTATAATAAGGTGAGAAATAAAGGAAACATGACAAAAACAGTGGGAGGGAGAAAGGAGGGGACGATGGTTGTATAAAAATTTAAGGAGGGTAGGAGAAATGAGAAGCACAGGAAGGAGTAGGAGAGAGGAGGTGGTCATATCTGGAATAAGATTTGGACATATTGGTTTGATCACTACTATTGGTGACTGTCAAACCTTTGAGTCGCCGAGAAGCTGAATAGGGGGATAATGTTGACGCGCCCGCTGTTCAAAACGTAAGTTTACTGCAAAAGGGTTCAAGAAGTGAAAGTTGTCAGGCCTTATTCCAGTTTTGGGTGTCGACGTTTCACTCCACACCATTTGGTGGCGGTAATGCTCCATTTTGGTGTTTGACAACCGCCAATAACCAATAAAAAGAAGAAGAAGTCTGTTCCGGGATCACATGCTGGAAACAGTTTACGCAGACGGAGTTACCGTTTCATCCTAAGCGAGTAAAATCCTGAATTTGGATGATAAAACAAACTAAACCACCGTTTGGATCGATATCTGCATCGATCTGCCCACCCTTGTCTCCTGGATCGTAGCTGAGATCAGCGTGAACCACGTGGGTCTCTGCTCCCTGATCTGTTTCCTGTGTTTGGAAAGAGTTCCAGCTTCATCGCGGAGTTTCTCTCG
The DNA here is from genome assembly GCF_057382275.1 of Copadichromis virginalis. Classification (NCBI taxonomy): domain Eukaryota; kingdom Metazoa; phylum Chordata; class Actinopteri; order Cichliformes; family Cichlidae; genus Copadichromis; species Copadichromis virginalis. The sequence continues at coordinate 31,105,118 of NC_140626.1, forward strand.
GTTTGTGGGCTCATCTAAAGGTAAGCACCGAGCTAACTTTACTGTGAGTTCAGTTCATGTTGAGTTTAGCTCCTGAATGAGGTCTTCTGCTGCTCTCCTCGGTGTCTGTTCACAGTTTATTGTGAACACGTTGAGAGAAGAGTGAGAGAGTGTTTGGAGAAAAACACAAACTAATCATTAGCTCAGCATGCTGGGAGAAGTTGAGTGTTTGCTGTGATGCACAGGAAGATGTTAACAAAAACTAATGAAACAGAGATGAAAGTAAACAGTGTTCATATTTGAAAGCACAGAGAATAAAATATATTGTGTTGGTTAATGTGCAGCTCTTGGTGATTTGGGAGAATCATGTTTTTAATCGTGTTGTGGATTAAATGTTGGGTTTGATTTCATTTTGTCTACAGAAGTTTTTCCCACCTGTGATCGTTCAGATTGATTTGTTGGTTTGACTTGAATCATGTGAAGGTTTAAAGCTGCACTTCCCCCAAAAAGAATAAAGTATAATCATGAAGAATGTAATAATGTTTTCCTATGTCAAACACAGCTGCAGTCAAAGCAGGAAGGAAAGCACTGAAACCACTGATCAATGACCATGAGTACTGTGGGAAATATAAATGTTGTAATTTTAAATAAGTGCCATATTAATCAAGAGGTTATAGAAGGTTTAAACTGGAAGACATTTAAAGTAGTGTTTTGCTTGTAACTGCATACGTGCCTGCGCAGATTAGAACAGGATGGACTCAGGATGTGTCATATACGATCATGGGGCCTCACAACGAGAAACAGGAAACAGATGGAGGTGAGAGAGTGCTGAAACCGTTAGTGAGGAACAAACACCAATACTATAAAAGGAGTTGCAGACAACTGTAACTCACTGGCGCATGTTATGTTATCTGCTTACGCATGAAGGGGCGTGAACCCTGACATGTAAAACTGTGTATCGAAGTGCTTCCTCTTTGAGATCTACTGGACTACGCTGAGGGTGGTGTCGTGTACATCTCCCACATATGTGCTTAATAAATAATTGTTGTTGACTGGACAAGATCTGAGTAATGTTTTTTTGTTCTCAGCCCAACATCAAAGAATCAGGACAGTACCGTTCACAGACAGTTGGGGAATGGCTGCACAGAATCAAACTTTTAGGAGTGGTGGAGGTGGTGGGACTGGGGGGCTGAAGGAGTTGAAAGTGTGGGGTGGGGGAGTAACAGGTCTGTCCCTGTTTGTGGAAACCACAGGAGGAGCTGTTCAGGCTGTTGCTGGGTGTGAATTGTTGATGGAGTCTTTAAACTTGTAGTTGCTGTTTTCCAGACTGAAGCAGAGTTGTTAGCTGAAAACTGGTTTTAGAGCTTCATTCAGGACACCTTCTCAGGCTCTTACAGCCTTACCTGTATCATAACAAAGTGTATAAACCCCAATCCACCTTTAACATGGTCCTTCTCCCAAACCTTCAAATAGGACTTTCTGGCCCTGTCATAGTAAAGGGCTGCTTAGAATATTAGAGCCAATGTCACAAAGTTCCTCCTGAAGTATAAGTGAGTGAGAGAGTTTCCTCACTTTGCAGCACAACACGTCTCACAAGATTTCTACAAGCAATCAGAGTGAAATTTGTACTTTGTGTTGTCAGATGAACATATGAGACACTTTGACTCTTCAGTGCAGTGTGGAGCCTAACAAAGATCTGTTTTGTGTCCCAGCTGATCAGCAGGAGGAGAAGAGTCTGACGGAGCAGCAGAGGAACATTTTCAGCCATCTGGACTCAGCTGAGTCACTACAGAGGAAACAATGAGCTCAACACAGGAGGTGAGGAAAATATCACAGTTTCACCAAATAATCAGTCACGTCTAAAACTCTCATCCTCCCAACCTGTTATATGACTGTGTTGTATATTATGTTGTTTTTTACAGACCACAGCACATGTTAAAATAAGGAAGGTTTATTCATCAACATTATTAATAATCAAATGGACATTTGTCAGAGTTTTACCCCTGATACTGCTGGATAAACAGAAACTCACTCAGGAACGAGGTCACACAGAGCTCAAGTTTTCACTCGCGAGGGGGAAGCAGTTGTCTCCAACCCACTTCAACTTGCTTTCCCCCTGCAGGTTGTTTTTATTGGTTACACACATGAAGCATAAAGCTTGTTGCTGTATTACCTATGAGAAACTACTATAACTGGTTACGAAGTGATTGTGCTGTGCAAGTGTGATTATACATTGTGTGTGGTTATATGATGAGAGTGCAGCTGTCCCAGATTGTTGTTGGTAGAATCTGTTCTTCTCAAGGCTGCTTGTTCCCCTTATCAATGTCATGCATGTAGTCATATGCGTAGGTTACCTAGATAGCAAACAGAAGCATTCTAGCTTTCTAAATGGCATTGTGTAGCTTTTTAAAGGGCAACCTACAACACATACATTAAACCTAACAGTTTTTTCATGACCCCAAAAAATACACGTTCAAAGCACCACAACAGCAGCCCGATATCAGACAGAAGCTGTCAGCTGAGCTCTGTAGAGTGGGCAATTATAATGAAGCTTCATTATAATTTGTAGATTCAAGCTGCTCTTCACATTTTTGGCCAGCAGATGTCACCAAAGAGGACTGTGTTGAAAAGCTTTGAGTAATGAACCTTTTTCAATACAAGCTTCAGTGTTTCAGAAAGCTTCATTTGGCCATCACTGATATAAATAATATTATAGAAATGATCAGAGGAGGCAAAAGTACATTTACTCTATACTTAAGTAGAAGTACAGATATTAGTGTTATAAATACTTCAGTAAAAGTATTCATTCACCTTCTTTATTTAAGTACCAGTGAAAAAGTACAGGCTCTGAAATGTAATCAGAGTAAACAAGTAAAAGTAGCTCCTTGAAGAACATTTTAACCACATGTTTTTATCCAAAGTTAACTGAACCTTGTGCTTTGTTAATGTAATAATAAAATAAGATTAGTAAATGAAGTACAAACTATTTATTTCTAATAAAGGTTCTCTGTTTGAATCAGGTGTGAATGTGCGAGTGAATGGTTGTCTGTCCCTGTGTGTTGGCCCTGCGACAGACTGGCGACCTGTCCAGGGTGTACCCCGCCTCTCGCCCTATGACAGCTGGGATAGGCTCCAGCGCCCCCCGCGACCCTGAAAAGGATAAGCGGAAGCGAATGGATGGATGGATGTTTGAATCAGTTAATTAGAAAATGAAGGAAAATAAAACATGTGTGTATTTTCTGTTGCCTACATTGTAGAGGGTGACTTTGCCTCTAAACAGGAACATGAGCAGGGAAGAGGTTAAAGTGGGATTGAGCAGGTGGGAACCCTAAAATCAGCTGTAGTGGCTCAGCGTGGGGAAAAGAATCACAGCTCACAATAATTTCTGTTGAGAGCTCCAGTAGATTTTCTTAAATTACAGGCTGTGATCAGCTGACCTGCTGCTCTCTGTGGATGTACACAACTGAATTCAACCAGATGTCAGCAGATGTTTCATGAGCTGTCCTGGCTGATTTCCATCCTCTACACTGACAGTACACTGTCTTTATATTAGACACTATACTGTTGGTATGAAGGTGGAACTCAGTGAATGAATGTCAGCATCATGAGCTTCAGTTTAAATGAATCTCTGCTACACTTGATGTAATCTAACTGTGACATGAGCACCACAGTCACTGTGCACCAGTCACACACTGTTCTTTACTTTAAATCCATCACAGTTCAGCAAACGAACCTGTTTATCCTGCACTAACCTGCAGAGGATCTTCATGCAGTCTTTAAATAACACAGTTAATCTGCCTCAGATTGTTTTGCAGCATCTTTCACAACCTGAAAAATCATAATGTCACATGTACAGACCCAATGTCTGATTTCAACACATGAGGACTTACAGTGGCTTGCATTTTTGGCTCCCTATAACTTTTTTTCACATTTTGTTACATTACAGCCACAAACATGAATCAATTTCATTGGAATACCACGTTTTCAAGAGATGTATTCGAAGACATTTCTTCAGCTGAGAATCAGAGAGGAGAAACACACAGTTTTACTTGCAGCAAGGGCAGTCACAGAGCACTCGCACGGGAGTGAGGGCTCTGAGACTGTCCTGGTCTTTATTTATATACATCAGTGGGTGCGTTTGTTCATTACACTGGAATGTGGATGTGTATACAGGGCTCTAGACTAACCTTTTGCCATGGGCGTATCGGTACGCCTAACTTTAAAAAGTTAGGCGTACCGGCACAAAAGTTAGGCGTACACAAATTTTATAATAATTGATATAATATAATGTGTTTTCTGGATACACTGTGCTTTTTCAGCATTCAAAGATTGATGATACCGTGTCAGAGCACTGGCTATGAATTTCAGAAGGATCAGGCCTTAACTTAACAGAAAAGTGAGCAATAGTTCTTTTCCTATTGCAGCTACATCCACTGCTGTCGGGCCTAGGCTGCTCACTAGGGCTGGGTATCATCACTGATTTCTATAATCCATTCGATTCCGGTTTTCAAAGTCCCGATTCGATTCAACTTAGCCTCAGACAGTCAGAAATATTATAATTCTGATCATTTATCAGTACTGACTTCTTCAGAATTGTGAACATCACAGCAGATGCCTTTGTGTGAAAGTAACTGAGAATAAAACACAGAAAAACATGAAGGAGATTTTCCCTGGTCTGGCTTTTTATAGCAGATAACCTTAAAAATATTCTACAATGTTCTGCATATAAAGTTTAAATTTCTTCAGTCTTGAATAACAGAAAAAATAGGCTTTCTTGTCCGAGGTCATTTAAGTGAAAAAAAGAAAAGAAAAAGACAGCGCTGTAAACAACGGTAGACTGGTGGGTAATAAGCGAATGAATAATACAGAAAACAGAGGTTGGAGACGGGAAACTGTTCTTGAAGTACAGAGAGAGAGAGAGAGAGAGACCACCAGCTAGTTACATCGTTTTTGTGGGGAGGGAAACACCCCAGGGTGAGGAAATCATTATTACAGAGACTGACATTTGATGGCGGTCTTGCCTTGCCTAACTTTTTATTTTACTATTGGTCCTCTCATGTTCACAAATTGACCCATTGGCTTGAATCTCAAGAACTGCTGTGGTGCAAACTGGAGCGCCTGTCGTGCACTTCCTCATCCTTAGAAGCTTTATTGTTCTCTCCACTACCACTTAAGCCTTCTCATTTCACCCAAAATCCCGTGGTACAGTCTAGTCTAAGGATCTGGTCACAATTCAGGAGTCATTTTAAGTACGTCTCTGCGTCAGTACACATGCCCATCACGCAGAACCATCTGTTTACTCCTGGCCTCATTGATGGTACCTATGTACAGTGGAAGCGTCATGGTATTAATACGTTTAAGGATCTCTATAAAGATGGCACTTTCTTAACTTTTTTAGACCTGTGTTCAGAAACAAATCTTCCGGCTACCAATCTATTCCGTTATTTTCAGGCATGGCATTGCACTTCTGCTCTCTTCCCCTCCTACCCTCTTCTTCCAAATGTCCAACCGTGGGAGGAATTCTTATCCCTTAAACCCAATAAGAAGTCAATTATATCTTTAATATATAAACAAATTATGGGTTTAAATGTCCATTCAGTTGCTAAGATTAGGGGGGCTTGGGAGCGGGAGTTAGGAGTAATTTTTTTCGGATCAGCAATGGGAGAAGGCAGTATCCAATGTCCGTTATAGTACGTCCTGTGCCAGGTTACAACTTATCCAGTTCAAGGTGTTGTACAGGGTTTACTATTCAAAGTCTCGTCTGTCTGACATTTACCCACAAGTGATGGATCAGTGCGAGAGATGTCATGCCACCCCATGGGACCTAGGCCATATGTTCTTTCTGTGCCCAAGACTCCATGGCTTCTGGAGTCAGTATTCAGTTATTCTTTCCAAGGCTCTTGGGACCCAAATCTGCATGGACCCTTTTCTAGCTGTTTTTGGGCTTCCAGTCAACACTGGTCTAACCCACCCTACACACTTCAAAATATTAGCCTTTACATCACTTTTGGCTAGACGTTGCATCTTACCCCTTTGGAAATCTTCAAAGCCACCTTCAGTTTCTTTTTGGTTTAGAGATGTGATGTCATTTCTTAAATTGCAAAAGATAGGCCTTGTGGCGAAGGGCAAATACAGAGAATTTTATCGTATCTGGGGCCCCTTCGTAGACTATTGCAAGTCTTTAAAAGCTCTACCAGCTGATTGATATCATATCTCCCCCCCCCCCCCCCCTTTTTTTTTTTTTTTGTGTGTTTTGGGGTTTGTTGTTTGTGTTTGTTTTGGGTTTCTTATTAGGTTTTGTTTTGTTTGTTTATTTAAGCGTGTGTGTGGGTGTGCCTGTGTGTGTTATCGTATCTGTTCATGTAAGAAAAACTAAAAAATATGTGAGGGGAACAGATTGTATTGTCATTGTAAACTACTGTACACACAAAAAAAATTGGTCGCACTCTAGAGCCCTGGTGTGCGTGCGTGTGTGTGTGTGTGAGACAAAGGAACGACTCCTCTGCCTGGTACGAAGCGAAGATAAGAGTGTCCAGCTGTCACTATCGCTGTGGGAAGAAATTTATAACAAGTCTTGTAGTGAACAACAAGTCATCAAAAGGTCAACATGCAGTACTCTACCATATGCACACTTATATCATTAAAAGATTATACTGACTACTAAGTACAATTTTCTGTTGACACACGTGAAAGACCAATACAAAGTGGTGTAGACGTTAGAAGTGGAACACAATCATACATGATTCCAAACATTTTTTTTTTTTTTACAAATAAATCATCTGTTTTGTAAATTAAGCAGATAGAAATACAGATGGTTTTTTTTCTTTTTTTAGGTAGGTAGTATGTTTTATAAAAGAAATCCCTCGGGTTGCAATCAGACTCTGACATTTTCCTTCACTAAACCAAGCTAGTAACTGTTACATTGGATTTATTATTGTTAAAAAAAATGAGAAAATTATATAAATATCTAATAGGAAACAACAAAAGGAAATATAAAAATAAGTATAGACCTGGTAAACATTCATTACTTTTCTGAGTGTGTTAGCATGCTAGTATTAATATTTGTGTACAGCAGGAGGGATGGGCATGATTTTACTGTTTGAACAGTCATGAATTATTTTTAACACCAGGTTGGATGTAATGTGTTAGAACTACCAGCAGGTGGGGATAAGAGACCTTTAAGGTGTTTGGTGCCACACTCCACCTTCAGGTTTAAAACTAGTGTTAATGGAGGGAGTTTGAAGGTTGAGTTTGTTCCACGACTGCATTTCACTCACTGCCTCTGTTTGTATCTCTGTCACTGCAGGACCAACATGGAGCGAGAAGTCAGCGCTCTCAGGAGGCCGACAAACCTCACAGAAGAAAGGGAGAGAAAAAACACACCTGTGACGAGTGTGGGAAGGGTTTTACTTTGAAGGGTTCACTGAAACAGCATCAGGTCATCCACACTGGAGAGAGACCGTTCAGCTGTGACTTGTGTGGAAAGACTTTTTCCTGGAAGGGTTCCCTAAAAAAACACCAACTCATCCACAGTGGAGTTAAAGCGTACAGCTGTGATCAGTGTGGCAGAGCTTTTACTCACAGTAGCCACTTACAGAATCATCTAGTTACCCACTCTGGAATTAAGGCATACAGCTGTGAGATTTGTGGAAAAACTTTCAGCCACAGAGGGAACCGAAATACACACCTACGCATTCACACTGGACATGATGTGTACTGCTGTGAACAGTGTGGCAAACCGTTTATAAGACATACAAAGTTACAACAACACATGTTTACCCACACTGAGGAGAGACCTTATAAATGTGACCTGTGTGAGAAGACTTTTAAATCTCCACATCACCTGAGAGAACACCAACAGATCCACACTAGAAAGAGACTCTACAAGCACAGTTACTGTGAGGTATGTATTTTTATTTTTATCTTGTCATTTTAGCCTGACTGTTTGGAACAACTGTGCTCATTAAACTGTTAGCATGTTAGCAATTGCATGGAAAAGCAGCTGTGAGTGATTATTACGTCCCGTGTTAATTACTGTAATTCCCTCCTTTGGTCTCCCTAAAAGGTCCCTTCATAAACTCCAACTGCTTCAAATTTCTGCAGCTCGGGTCATAACTTGCACTCTGTCAAGAGCTCATATTACCCCAGTTCTTCAGCACCTTTACTGGTTGCCCATAGAAGCCAGGATACATTTTAAAATGTTACTTCTTACATACAGGTGTATCCATAAATCTGCTCCTTCATATTTGTGTGACCTGCTCCATATCACCACTGTTTCCTGCCTTCTCAGATCATCATCTGCTATTCATCTTACTGTTCCGTCCTCACACCTTAGTACTATGGGGAACAGAGCTTTCAGTCGCTCAGCATTCAGTTATGATTTTAGTATTACTGTAGTATTATGGTGGTAGTATTGTAGTTTTTACAGCCCAATTCAAACAAGCGCCCTGCCGACAGCCAAACCCATCTGTTCTCTGATTGGATTGTTACATTTGTGATTGACATGACATTGACATGACATTGACCAATCAGATGAAAGGAAGAAAAATAGGGTCAAAATTCGTACTTGTAACGTTTTTTGGGTTTTTATTTTTTTGCTAAGTCCACAAACAAATCTTTTTTACGCACACACAAATTCTTTTTACACATACAAAACTGATTTACAAGTACAGAATATTAATGACTACACTTTGAGCCCATAGATATTAATTAAATTTTCAGTTCAATTCAGTGTTATTTATACAGCACCAAGTCACAACAATAGTCGCCTCAAGGTGCTTTTTATTGTAATGTGGATCCTACAATAATACATACAGAGAAAAACCCAACAATAATATGACCCCCTTTGAGCAAGCATGTTGGCGACAGTGGGAAGGAAAAACTCCCTTTTAACAGGAAGAAACCTCCAGCAGAATAAGGCTGACAGAGGGGCGGGGCCATCTGCAGAGAGTGGTTGGGATAAAAGACATGCTGTGGAAGTACATTATTATTATTATTATTATTATTATTATTATTATTATTATTATTGTTTTTATTATTCTGATTACTATTAATAATAATATTATTATTAATAGTAGTATTATTGTTGTTCGAACAGACTTAATATTGGTTTATCACTGCAAAAAAACACGTTCAAAGCACCACAACGGTAGCCCGGTATCAGGCAGTAAACACATTAAGTGTGTATATTTTCCCTTTTTTGTGTTTTTTTTTTTTTTTTTTTTTTTTTTTTTTTTTTTTTGCTCATACAAATAAAATGCGATTAATATAGATTGAAAATGAATGGCACTTAATTGCCTTTAATCAAAAATTAATCCAATGTTTTCTACAGTGAAACGTTTGAACAGTCATTAATTATTTTTAACACCAGGTTGGATGTAATGTGTTCCTACTACCAGCAGGTGGGGATAAGAGACCTTTAAGGTGTTTGGTGCCACACTCCACCTTCAGGTTTAAAACGAGTGTTAATGGAGGGAGTTTGAAGGTTGAGTTTGTTCCACGACTGCATTTCACTCACTGCCTCTGTTTGTATCTCTGTCACTGCAGGACCAACATGGAGCGAGAAGTCAGCGCTCTCAGGAGGCCGACAAACCTCACAGAAGAAAGAGAGAGAAAAAACACACCTGTGACAAGTGTGGGAAGGATTTTACTTTGAAGGGTCATCTTAAACAGCATCAGGTCATCCACACTGGAAAGAGACCGTTCAGCTGTGACTTGTGTGGAAAGTCTTTTTCCTGGAAGAATGCTCTAAAACAACACCAACTCATCCACAGTGGAGTTAAACCGTACAGCTGTGATCAGTGTGGCAGAGCTTTTACTCAAAGTGGCCACTTACAGAGCCATCTAGTTACCCACTCTGGAATTAAGACATACAGCTGTGACATTTGCGGAAAAACCTTCAGTCGGATAGACAGCCGAAATACACACCTACGCATTCACACCAGACATGACGTGTACTGCTGTGATCAGTGTGGCAAAGAGTTTGCTAAACACACAAACTTACAACGCCACATGTTTACCCACACTGAGGAACGACCTTATAAATGTGACCTGTGTGAGAAGACTTTTAAATCTCCACGTTACCTGAGACGACACCAACAGATCCACACCAGAAAGAGACTCTCCAAGTGCAGTTACTGTGAGGTATGTATTTATATTGTTATCTTGTCATTTTAGCCTGACTGTTTGGAACAACTGTGCTCATTAAACTGTTAGCATGTTAGCAATTCTACTGCATGGAAAAGCAGCTGTGAGTGATTATTACGTCCCGTATTAATTACTGTAATTCCCTCCTATTTGGTCTCCCTAAAAGGTCCCTTCATAAACTCCAACTTCTTCAAAAATTCTGCAGCTCGGGTCATAACTTGCACTCTGTCAAGAGCTCATATTACCCCAGTTCTTCAGCACCTTTACTGGTTGCCCATAGAAGCCAGGATACATTTTAAAATGTTACTTCTTACATACAGGTGTATCCATAAATCTGCTCCTTCATATTTGTGTGACCTGCTCCATATCACCACTGTTTCCTGCCTTCTCAGATCATCATCTGCTATTCATCTTACTGTTCCGTCCTCACACCTTAGTACTATGGGGAACAGAGCTTTCAGTCGCTCTGCATTCAGTTATGATTTTAGTATTACTGTAGTATTATGGTGGTAGTATTGTAGTTATTGCAGCCCAATAAACTGAGTGTGTTAACTGAAACAGTAAAATGTAATTGGACGTCTGCAGAGATGCTCTTTATTTCAGGCGACGTTCAGGATAAAAATGTTGAAGGACTGACTTACACTGTCTTTGTGTCTTTGTTCAGAAGCAGAGTGACACAGATGGATCCAGTTCTCAACCCTGTCGTCACTGTGGTGGTGGGAAAGACTTTCATTGTGACGTGTGTGGAAAAACTTTCAGTTGGCAAGTCTCCCTAAAAAGACATCAACGTAGACACACTGGAGACAAACTGAAATACTGCAAAGAATGTGGGAGAAGCTTCACCACATCAAGTTACTTAAAACAACATGAACTGATTCACAGTGGGGTTAAAAAGCACCTCTGTGATCAGTGTGGGTCATCCTTCACCACTGCAGGTCACCTTAAAACACACAAACGAGTCCACACAGGAGAGAAACCATACAAGTGCAGACACTGTGAAAAAAGCTTCTCACGATCAGGTCATCGTAACCTTCATGAACGTACACACATGGAAGGAAACTACAGCTGTGACCAGTGTGGGTCATCCTTCACCACTGCAAGTCAACTTAAATCACACAAACGATCCCACGTTACTAATAAACTGTTTCACTGTTACCAATGTGCCAAAACATTCACTAAATTATCTGCTCTGTGCAAACATCAGCGTGATCACTCAGGGCTGAAATCACTCCCATCACTGGATCACAGTGAATCTGAAGAGACAGAAAGATCCTCTGGTTTCAGTGTCAGACTTAAAACCCTTGAGATCAGGCTCCACCGAGTTCAGATCGAATCTCCTGTAAAGATCTGATGAAAATGTTCCACTGGATGGATGGATGGATGTATAATTTCTTTTTCTGAAGGCTGCTCTCTTCCTGTTTCTGCAAGTGCTGACTGCACAGATGTAATATAGATCCATGTCACTGTTTGGAAGTATCAGAGAACTGCTGATGCTGTAAAGCTGCTGCTCAGTCTGGTGGGCTGTTGTGTTTTTGTTGGTGATGCTGGATGAAGGGCTGATGGACCAGGTGAGCTCAGGTTGAGGGTAGATCCCGTCTGAGCTGCAGGTGATCCTTTGTCCTATTTGTTGGAGACACAGACTGGAGCTAGAAAAAAATCTAAGAATAAAAAAAAAAAAAGAAAAATATATTTCTAAACAAGTCAGAACACAGTTTTCCTTTTCTGTTTATTTCATGTTAACATGATTTAATTTAACAAAAATCATGTAAACATGGTGAATGGACTGCTGAGGACTGGGGCAAAGTCATTGTTGGGTTTAGATTTTATTATTGTCATTTGTATTAGGAAATATTTAACCATATATGCTTAGAGGTGTATAATCAATTGTGTAGTGATAGGATGCGTGATCTTTAGCAGGCTGCAAAGGCTTGGTGTGCATTCCAGGAATGCACACCTACATCCTGGGAGCATGGGAAGAGGTCGTACCTTGTTTTATTGTTTTACGGTAGGATTAATTCAATTCAATTCAATTTTATTTATATAGCGCCAAATCACAACAAAAGTCGCCTCAAGGCGCTTCATAGATACAGAGAAAAACCCAACAATCATATGACCCCCTATGAGCAAGCACTTTGGTGACAGTGGGAAGGAAAAACTCCCTTTTAACAGGAAGAAACCTCCGGCAGAACCAGGCTCAGGGAGGGGCGGCCATCTGCTGCGACCGGTTGGGGTGAGAGAAGGAAGACAGGATAAAGACATGCTGTGGAAGAGAGACAGAGGTTAATAACAGATATGATTCAATGCAGAGAGGTCTGTTAATACATAGTGAGTGAGAAAGGTGACTGGAAAGGAAAAACTCAATGCATCATGGGAATCCCCCGGCAGCCTACGTCTATTGCAGCATAACTAAGGGAGGATTCAGGGTCACCTGGTCCAGCCCTAACTATATGCTTTAGCAAAAAGGAACGTTTTAAGCCTAATCTTAAAAGTAGAGATAGTGTCTGTCTCCTGAATCCAAACTGGAAGCTGGTTCCACAGAAGAGGGGCCTGAAAACTGAAGGCTCTCCCTCCCATTCTACTTTTAAATACTCTAGGAACAACAAGTAGGCCTGCAGAGCGAGAGCGAAGTGCTCTAATAGGGTGATATGGTACTACAAGGTCATTAAGATAAGATGGGGCCTGATTATTTAAGACCTTGTATGTGAGGAGCAGGATTTTGAATTCAATTCTGGATTTAACAGGAAGCCAATGAAGGGAAGCCAAAACAGGAGAAATATGCTCTCTCTTTCTAGTCCCTGTCAGTACTCTTGCTGCAGCATTTTGGATTAGTTGAAGGCTTTTCAGCGAGTTTTTTGGACATCCTGATAATAATGAATTACAGTAGTCCAGCCTGGAAGTAATAAATGCATGAACTAGTTTTTCAGCGTCACTCTGAGACAGGATATTTCTAATTTTAGAGATGTTGCGCAAATGGAAGAAAGCAGTCTTACATATTTGTTTAATATGTGCGTTGAAGGACATGTCCTGGTCAAAAATGACTCCAAGGTTCCTCACCGCGTTACTGGAGGCCAAGGTAATGCCATCCAGAGTAAGAATCTGGTTAGATACCATATTTCTAAGATTTTCAGGGCCGAGTACAATAACCTCAGTTTTATCTGAATTAAGAAGCAGAAAGTTAGCGGCCATCCAGGTCTTTATGTCTTTAAGACATTCCTGCAGTTTAACTAATTGGTGTGTGTCATCTGGCTTCATGGACAGATAGAGCTGGGTGTCATCAGCATAGCAGTGAAAATGTATGCTATGTCTTCTAATGATACTGCCTAAGGGAAGCATGTATAATGTAAACAGAATTGGTCCTAGCACTGAACCCTGTGGAACTCCATAATTAACCTCAGTGTGTGAAGAGGACTCTCCATTTACATGCACAAATTGGAGTCTATTAGATAGATATGATACAAACCACTGCAGCGCAGTACCTGTAATACCTACAGCATGTTCTAATCGCTCTAATAGGATATTATGGTCGACAGTATCGAACGCTGCACTGAGGTCTAGCAGGACAAGCACAGAGATGAGTCCACTGTCAGAGGCCATAAGAAGATAATTTGTAACCTTCACTAAAGCTGTTTCTGTGCTGTGCTGAGCTCTGAAACCTGACTGAAACTCTTCAAATAAACCATTCCTCTGCAGATGATCTGTTAGCTGTTTGACAACTACTCTTTCAAGGTTTTTGATATGAAAGGAAGGTTGGAGATTGGCCTATAATTAGCTAAGACTGCTGGGTCTAGAGATGGCTTTTTGAGTAAAGGTTTAACTACAGCCAGCTTGAAGGCCTGTGGTACATAGCCGATTATTAGAGATAGGTTGATCATATTTAAGATCGAAGAATTAATTAATGGCAGGACTTCTTTGAGCAGTTTTGTAGGAATGGGGTCTAAAAGACAGGTTGATGGTTTGGAGGAAGTAATTATTGAAGTTAACTCAGAAAGATCAATTGGAGAAAAAGAGTCTAACTTAACATCAATGGTACTAAGAGTAGCTGTAGATAATAATACATCTGTGGGATGATTATTGGTAATTTTTTCTCTAATGATAAAAATTTTATTTGTGAAGAAGTTCATGAAGTCATTACTAGTTAACGTTAAAGGGATGGTTGGCTCAAAAGAGCTCTGACTGTTTGTCAGCCTGGCTACAGTGCTGAAGAGAAACCTGGGGTTGTTCTTATTTTCTTCAATCAGTGATGAATAGTAAGATGTTCTGGCTTTGCGGAGGGCTTTCTTATAAAGCAGCAAACTATTTCTCCAGGCTAAATGAATATCCTCTAGATTTGTGACACGCCATTTCCTCTCCAGATTACGAGTCATCTGCTTTAGGGTACGTGTTTGAGAATTATACCACGGAGTCAGGTACTTCTGATTTGAGGCCTTAGTTTTCACTGGAGCTACAGTATCCAGAGTCGTACGTAGTGAGGAGGTGAAATTATTAACAAGATAATCGACCTCTGTTGGGGTAGCGTTCAGATAGCTGCTCTGCTCTATGTTGGTACAGGGCATTGGAGATGATAACAGTGGGTGGATTATATTCTTAAACTTAGTTACAGCACTTTCAGAAAGACATCTACTTTGATAAAGTCTACTCTTCACCGCTGTGTAATCAATTATTGTAAAAGTAAATGTTATCAGGAAATGATCAGACAGGAGAGAGTTTTCAGGAAACACTGTTAAATGTTCAGTTTCTATGCCATATGTTAAAACAAGATCTAGAGTGTGATTAAAGTGGTGGGTGGCTTCTTTTACATTTTGAGAGAAACCAATTGAGTCTAATAACAGATTAAATGCCATGTTGAGGCTGTCATTTTTAGCATCTACATGGATGTTAAAATCACCCACAATAATTATTTGATCTGAGCTCAGAACTAAATTAGATATAAAGTCTGAGAAATCAGACAGAAACTCTGTGTAAGGCCCAGGTGGACGATAGATGATAACAAGTAAGACTGGTTTCTGAGTTTCACAGCTGGGGTGGACAATGTTAAGCATCAGGCTTTCAAATGAATTAAAAGTCTGTCTTGGTCTTTCATTAATTAATAGGCTAGTGTGAAAAATTGCTGCCACACCGCCCCCTCGGCCTGTGCTTCGAGATTTCTGGTAGTTAGAATGACTCGGGGGTGTTGATTCATTTAAACTAACATAATCATCCTGCTGCAACCAGGTTTCTGTAAGGCAGAGTAAATCAATTTGTTGATCAATTATTAAGTCATGTACTAACAGGGACTCTGAGGAGAGAGATCTAATATTTAATAATCCACATTTCACTGTTTTACTCTTTGGTTCAGATGTGGATACTGTATTGTTCTTCCTTTGTGATTGTTTATGTTTAAGTTGTTTGTTGCTGGTTTTTAGTTTGTTTTTGTCTTTTTTGGAAGCTGACACAGTCTCTATGGAGATGGATTTTTGGGGGGGTAGCAGGAGGAGAGAAGCTGCAGAGAGGCGTGTAAGACTGCAACTCTGCTTCCTGGTCCCAACTCTGGATAGTCATATTTTGGGGGGTTTAATAAATTTGTCCATATTTCTAGAAATGAGAGCTGCTCCATCCAAAGTGGGATGGATGCCGTCTCTCCTAACAAGACCAGGTTTCCTCCAGAAGGTTTGCCAATTATCTATGAAGCCCACATCGTTTCTGGGACACCACTCAGACAGCCAGCAATTTAAGGAGAACATGCGGCTAAACATGTCACTCCTGGTCTGATTGGGGAGGGGACCAGAGAAAACTACAGAGTCCGACATTGTTTTGGCAAAGTTGCACACCGATTCAATATTGATTTTAGTGACCTCCGATTGGCGTAACCGGGTGTCATTACTGCCGACGTGAATTATGATTTTACTGAATTTACGTTTACCCTTAGCCAGCAGTTTTAAATTTCCTTCAATGTCGCCTGCTCTGGCCCCTGGAAGACAATTGACTATGGTTGCCGGTGTCTCTAGCTTCACATGTCTGAAAACAGAATTGCCAATTACCAGAGTTTGACCCCCGGCGGGTGTGTCGCCGAGTGGGGAAAAACGGTAAGACACATGAACGGGTTGGTGGTGTACCTGGGGCTTCTGTTTAGGACTATGCTTCCTCCTCACCGTGACCCAGCCTCCCTGTTTCC
Organism: Copadichromis virginalis; assembly: GCF_057382275.1. NCBI lineage: Eukaryota > Metazoa > Chordata > Actinopteri > Cichliformes > Cichlidae > Copadichromis > Copadichromis virginalis. The sequence continues at coordinate 31,121,394 of NC_140626.1, forward strand.
CCAGCTGCTTGGGGTCTGCCGGGGAACAGCTAGCGGGGCCTACGCTATCTTCGGCTGCACCAGCTACAGGGGCCTGGCTAGCTACGGGTGAATGAAGGGTGCGAAGCCGAGTCTCCAATTCAGTAATCCTGAATTAACGTAGCTATGTCAGTTTTAGTCTAAGTGCTTTTTTACATATAGATGAACTGTTGGATTTTCCAGACGAGCAGGTTAAGGGAAGTCGTTTATGGGGTCACACTCTGACCCCACACACACACACACACACACACAGACAGTATTCTTTGTTCACATGTATACCTATGTAAGATGTTGTATGTTAATGACCCTATGCATATTCATGTGACCACAATAAAATGAGTGCTATGGGGACCCTGGCTGAGAGTCTGACGGAGGTCAAGTGGTGGAACGACACTTGGCTCCAGGCAGGTCTCCCTCATGCATGAGTAACACGAAGAACTTTGGTGCCTTGTGTCTTGCTTTTTGCTGTGTAGCAAGTTGTCCTTAACGTTCCAGCGAATAGGTTTATGCTGCAAACCTATCAGTCATATTCTCAGCTGAAGCCTCTTTCCGATTGTTTGAAGCATCTGGGAAAAAGGCTTGTGCAGAGAAGAAAAGGTGAGCGCTACCATCAGTCCTGTGTCATGCCAACAGTAAAGCATCCTGAGACCATTTATGTGTGGGGTTGCTTCTCATCCAAGGGAGTCTGCTCACAATTTTGCCCCAAAACACAGCCATGAATAAAGAATGGTACCAAAACACCCTGCAACAGAGCTACAGATTAAAAATGCACTTGACTTATACTGACATGTATACACTATACATACACTGGAGTGGTTATATAATGGAATCACTGTGATAAGCATCTAACCTACATGTTTAAAATCACAAGACCCGCATATTTACGTCAAATATTATCTACAATTATATTAATGAAGTTTTTGCCACCTGGGATTGTTTTTTCTCGCCTCAGCTGCCAGAAGGCAAGAAGAACTGTATTTTCTTCCTGTTGATATAATTCTGTGTATTAAACTCTGTTCCAAGAATTTTAATCTTTTCCAGAGGATCTTTTTGAGTGCTTTGATTTTGCTGAATCTAAAACAGCTCGATCTCCACATCGTTGGCGGAATAAGTGCGACCTGTGGGAGGTACCTATTGAAATTGGTACCTACCTGGATTATTGAGCACGCATCAAGACATTATTTTATTAATATCTTTAAAATGATAGCAGCACAAACGTAGCACAAATGTTTGACATCATTTTTATAGATTTGGGTAATGTGGGGGGGCTGGTTGACCTTTTGACCTTTACATTTTTGTTAATATCCTGTAAAACAGAGATAGCACAAACGTAGCACAGTTGATTGACACCAGTTTTGTTTGTTTCCATTATTGTGGGGGGACTGGTTGACCTCTGATGACCTCTAGAAATTTTCCTGAATATCTTTAAAATGATAGCAGCACAAATGAAAATTTTTGCAGCATAAACCAGCACAAACGTTTGATACCACTTTTGTTGGATTTGAAGAAGGTGGGGGGGCCAACTTCACTCACATTTAAGGAACCTAGGATCTAATGCCAAAAGGACAAACTATAAACAAAAGAGAAAACAGAGCGATGTGTGATCCAGGACTGTTTTTTATAAAATCAAGTTTTTAAATTGTTTTTAGGTGCTACTGTTACGTGTTTGATTCTATTTTGATATAACATTAAACCCTTGTGAACTGAATATGCCTACGGCTCCACCCTCGCTCTGGAGGGGGGAGAAGCAGAGAGTGCTTGCTGGTGCTGTCCTTACGTGACGAAACTATTGAGGAAAAAACGCCGTGTATATCTTGTTTATCATGACTCTGGTTTTACGTGGCCTATAAACACAATTTAAAAACTGGTATATACCACCTTGTTGCTTCGTCTTTAATTGGTCATGGGATTGGCTTACCACGACTACTTTATTCTTCCTCAGTCAAACAGCTCCAGGTGTTGTGCTAGACAGTGATCGTGATTACCGTTCGCGGGAGCGCCCAGCTGCTTAAAGCTGTAGCGTCCAGATTACTTACGTAGTCAGCTACTTCCGTGCAACTGATATAAGATGCAGTAAGCTGAACACAGCTTCAACCCTCTGTTTGTTGAAAAATAGTGACGGACCGCGTTTCCTTGCTAGTAACTGTAACGGCATTGTAACGATAGGAATAGTAAGTAGTTCGATTACTCGTTACTGAAAGAAGTAACGCCGTTATTCCCATCACTGATCCTCACCAGCTGCATCACTGTGTGGTATGACTCCTGCACTGGGTCCTGCAGGAAAAAAATGACAACGGGTAGTGAGAGCAGCAGAGAGGATTGTGGGGACCTCTCTTGCCTCCCTCTCTAGGAGATCTACTGCGCCTGCCTCATCCGGAAGGTCCTCTTCATTACAGGTGACTCTCTTCATCCCTTAAACAGCTTCTTCAGTTTGCTGCCATCAGGAAGGATACTGAAGAGCCTCCGGGCCAGAACCCGCAGACTGAGAGACAGCTTCGTCCATCAGGCTGTCAGGATGCTGACCATCTCTGAATCGAGAAGGGGGGCCCAAGGGTACATCTTTCGCCATCTTACAATGCTGTGATTGCAGCCATTCCCCAACTCTCGGTGAATGGTACTCATGGCCATTTGAGAATCTGTGTCTTTGATTAGTAGTCGTTGATGAATGGTCATAAGAATTTGCATACTAACAATCATGGAACTAACCCCCCAGCCCATTGTTCATTCAGTGGTGCTAGTTTCCTTCGCTGTGCAAATGTACTGTTTATAAGGTTGGGGAAACCTGCAGTCAGCTGAGACTGAAGTCACTTGGATGACTGACAAAACGTTTCTCCCACTGAAAATGTCCAGGTGAACAGAATCAACTTTTGGAATTTACTTACCTGGATGATTGAGCACACATAAAGACATTATTTTATTAATATTTTTGAAATGATAGCAGCACGAACGACAATTTTTGCAGCACAAACCAGCACAAACGTAGCACAATTGATTGACACCGGTTTTGTTTGATTCCATTAATGTGGGGGGGCTGGTTGACCTCTGATGACCTCTAGAATTTTTTATTAATATCTTTAAAACGATAGCAGCACAAACGAAAATCTTTGCAGCACAAACGTTTGATAACACTTGTTGGATTTGAAGAAGGTGGGGGGGGCCAACTTCACTCACATGAATAGGGAGGATGGAGTAGGTTGAAGTTTATTAGATTGATCAGTTTTGCTGAACTCTGAAATATTTTGGGTGCAGTGTATTTTTTGCATACAGGTATAACAATAATAATTACTGTTTTTTTTAACTTCAGTATGAAGTTATACAAAAAGCAGCAAGATATTTAAAAAACAGTTTTATTGATTAAAAAGCAGATATCCAAATTTATGATATCGGTATCGCACATAAAAAAGTGGTCGACCCCTCAGGGTTAAAATGTAACTAGGTGGATATTTTCATTGACATCATGTGTTTACATCACATAAGGTTTCTCCTCAGTGTGGGTAAACATGTGTTGCTGCAAGCTCGAGTCTGTTGTAAACTGTTTGCCACAGCAGTACACAAGATGTCTGGTGTGAATGCGTAGGTGTCTATTTCGGCTCTCTATGTGGCTGTATCACACTGATGTTTGCACAGAGCAGACAATGACGTGAATGTTTGGGCACATTGGTAACAGTGAAACAGTTTATTAGTAACGTGGGATCGTTTGTGTTTGGAGTATGAACTGAGATTCCTGAAGCTCTTGTCACACTGGTCACAGCTGTAGTTTCCTTCCATGTGTGTACGTTCATGATAGTTACAATTACCTGAATGTGAGAAGCTTTTGTCACAGTGTCTGCACTTGTATGGGTTCTCTCCTGTGTGGACTCGTTTGTGTGTTTTAAGCTCCAATGCAGAGATGAAAGATGACCCACACTGATCACAGAGGTGCTTTTTAACCCCACTGTGAATGAGTTCATGGCATTTTAATCTACTTGATGTGGTGAAGCTTCTCCCACATTCTTTACAGTTTTTCAGTTTGTCTCCAGTGTGTTTACGCTGATGTACTTTTAGATTGTCTTTTCGACTGAAAGTTTTTCCACAAAGATCACAACGAAAGTCTTTCCCACCACCACAGTGACGACAGGGTTGAGAACTGGATCCATCTGTGTCTCTCTGCTTCTAAACAAAGACACAAAGACAGTGTAAGTCAGTCCTTCAACATAAATAAAGAGCATCTCTGCAGACGTCCAATTACATTTTACTGTTTCAGTTAACACATTTTACTGGGCTGCAATAACTACAATACTACCACCATAATACTACAGTAATACTAAAATCATAACTGAAATGAAAATCTGAATAATCACTCAGAGCTGCTTTTCCATGCAGTAGAATTGCTAACATGCTAAGACAGTTTAATAAGCAGAGTTGTTCCAAACAGTCAGGCTAAAATGACAAGATAACAATATAAATACATACCTCACAGTAACTGCACTTGTAGAGTCTCTTTCTGGTGTGGATCTGTTGGTACCTCAGGTAACGTGGAGCTTTAAAAGTCTTCTCACACAGGTCACATTTATAAGGTTTCTCCTCAGTGTGGGTAAACATGTGTTGTTGCAAGCTTGAGTCTGTTGTAAACTGTTTGCCACACTGATCACAGCAGTACACAACATGTCTGGTGTGAATGCGTAGGTGTGTATTTCGGCTCTCTATGTGGCTGAAAGTTTTTCCACAAATGTCACAGCTGTATGCCTTAATTCCAGAGTGGGTAATTAGATGCCTCTGTAAGCTGCTACTGTGAGTAAAAGCTCTGCCACACTGATCACAGCTGTACGCTTTAACTCCACTGTGGATGAGTTGGTGTTTTTTTAGGTAACCCTTCCAGGAAAAAGACTTTCCACACAAGTCACAGCTGAACGGTCTCTTTCCAGTGTGGATGACCTGATGCTGTTTTAGGAATGCCTTAAAAGTAAAATCCTTCCCACACTCGTCACAGGTGTGTTTTTTCTCTCCCTTTCTTCTGTGAGGTTTGTCGGCCTCCTGAGAGCGCTGACTTCTCGCTCCATGTTGGTCCTGCAGTGACAGAGATACAAACAGAGGCAGTGAGTGAAATGCAGTCGTGGAACAAACTCAACCTTCAAATTCCCTCCATTAACACTAGTTTTAAACCTGAAGGTGGAGTGTGGCACCAAACACCTTAAAGGTCTCTTATCCCCACCTGCTGGTAGTTCTGACACATTACATCCAACCCGGTGTTAAAAATAATTCATGACTGTTTAAACTCTAAGATCATGCCCATCCCTCCTGCTGTACACAGTTATTAATGCTAGCATGCTAACACACTCAGAAAAGTAATAAATGTTTACCAAGTCTATACTTTTTCATGTTTCCTGTTTCCTATTATATATTTCTATCATTTTGTCATTTTTCAATATTAATAATTACAATGTAACATTTAAAAGTTGATTCAGTGAAGGAAAATATTTTACTTTTGCTCCCTACATTAGAAAAAGAAAATCGTATTTTGTACTCCTTACATTTACAAAACAGATGTGTTACTTTTAAGGCATCTGAGGGCTTTATTTCATCACTGCAGGCATCAAACATCAAACCAACTTGAGAAACGGGAAAAGTAACACATGAAAGACAATCCTGATCGTGTACTAATCACCAGAGTATGAAACATACACTCAACAAAAATATAAACGCAACACCTTTGTTACTGCTCCCATTCCCCATGGGATGGACGTAGAGACCTAAAATTCATTCCAGATACACAATATAACCATCCCTCCCAAACAGTGGTCACAAATCAGTCCAAATGTGTGGTAGTGGGCACATCTGCCATATTGAGATAATCCATCCCACCTCACAGGTGTGCCACATCAGGATGCTGATCTGACAAAAGGCCACCCTGGAATGTGCAGTTTTTTGCGCTAATGGGGGTCTGGGGACCCAGAACCGGTCAGTATCTGGTGTGACCACCATTTGCCTCATGCAGTGCAACACATCGTCACATGGAGTCTATCAGATTGTCAATTGTGGCCTGTGGAATGTTGGTCCACTCCACTTCAATGGCTGTGCGAGGTTGTTGGATATTCGTGGGAACTGGTACACGCTGTCGTATACGCCGGTCAAGCACATCCCGAACATGCTCAATGGGTGACATGTCCGGTGAGTATGCTGGCCATGCAAGAACTGGGACATTCTCAGCTGCCATCTGCCCTGAACAATGTGAACCATGATTCATCCGTGAAGCGCACACCTCTCCAACGTGCCAGACGCCATCGGATGTGAGCATTTGCCCACACAAGTCTGTTACGGCGACGAGCTGGAGTCAGGTCAAGACCCCGATGAGGACGACGGGCATGCAGTTGAGCGTCCCTGAGACAGTTTCTGACAGTTTGTGCAGAAATTGTTTGGTTGTGCAAACCAATTGTTCCAGCAGCTGTCTGGGTGGCTGGTCTCAGACGATCTTGGAGGTGAACCTGCTGGATGTGGAGGTCCTGGGCTGGTGTGGTTACACGAGGTCTGCGGTTGTGAGGCCGGTTGGATGTGCTGCCATATTCTCTGAAACGCCTGTGGAGACGGCTTATGGTTGAGAAATGAACATTCAATGCACGAGCGACAGATCTGGTTGACTGACTGTTTGGAACAACTCTGCAAATTAAACTGTGTTAGCATGTTAGCAATTCTACTGCATGGAAAAGGCTGCATCTGAGGCGGCACAGTCAATCTCCCTCAGATTGTTTTGCAGCATGTTTCATAATCTGAAAGAAAAAACATAATGTCACATGTACAGACCCAATATCTGATTTCAACACATGAGGACTTACATGTAAGCTTTAATCTCCAGTTGATCAAATCCGACTGAGCAGTCCTTCCCTTTGAGGAATTATGGATTTGATCAACTGGTCTGTGAATGCAATTGACACCCCTTCTCAACAAGAAGTCTGGGCTCGGGTGAGCCTGAGTGCTTAAGATATCTACCTATTCGGAACCATGATAACAGGGTTCTTGCTGATCGGAGCTGGCTTGGCCCTGGCTTATCGCAGAATTAAGGAAGTGGAACTGACTGTTCAAACCCCCACAAGGCTGCCCGCTGGGATTGAAATGATGGGACGAGGCGTGAGTTTCTCAAAATGGGCTCATTGAGTGCAGCACGGAGAAGATCTTGGAGAACGCATGGCTGCCGTGAATACTCAGAACAAGACCTCTGAGTGAAAAACTGGATTACATCTGGAGGGGCTAGCTCCAATAACACCTTTGAGCGCAAATTGGATCAAATCTTGGGAAGTGCACTGCGGTCGTGAGTTCTCAGAACCTGCTCTTTGACCACAAGAATGACAACATCACGGAGCGTAAGTTTGGATAACATCATGGAGAAGCTCACGGCTCTCCAACGGGAGATTGAGAGACCAGCGTTGGAACAGCTTTGAAATACATATGAGTTGTTCGCACTAAAGTAAAAACCATCATCACTTCATGCGGCTACCCCTTCGGCGCCAGCTGCGGCCTCAAGGCTGGAGCCCAACAAAACACCCTGATAACGACTGTGTTTAGTCTGTTCCTTCCCATTCCATGCAAGGCCACCTGGGTTGGCTGGAAGACTGTTTACTTAGCCTGATAGGGCGGAGGACACTGTCTCAGCTGAACTCTGGACACGCGCACACACATACACTTACACTGATAAGCACACACTCATCCCCCTCCCTTTCCAAACGCCTTCGATGCTTGTTTCCTGTTTCCTGCTTCCTGCGGGGGAACACGGCGGGTCTGTGTGCTGGAATGGTAGCGCTGTGCAGGGCGGCTGCTGTGTTCGCTTCGGATTACTCCTCACTCCTCACCCAATCCTGTGGCTTGTCATGTCTTTCACAAAGTTGTGCTGTGGACATTTATGTGCTTTTTGTACAGAGAAGTTTTTTGTTTCCTGTTCTCATGCTGTCCTACCATGGAAGCACAGCACGAGTAGAGGTCTCTTTTTTTCCTCTTGTACTTTCCCATTGTAGTGTACATTTAAGTGTTTTTCTGTAACGCTACCGATCTCCAACTTGTAACCCCATGTAATGTCTGTGTTGTGTGTGTAAGGTCGGGGGGGGTCCCATTTCACTGCAAGGCAACCTGCATGTGGTGAATAAAGCTTTGATTGATTGATTAAATCTAACCTCTCTTCTTCCTCTCCTGTCCTGTGTGTCTTATCTTTCTCCATCTCTGAGTGAAGTTAGCTCTCTTCCTTTTCTCTCCCTGTGATGTACAGCAGCTGGACCTTTAGCCAGCAACACACTGTGAGACAAACTGCACACAAACGGTTTGTGTGTTTGCTGATGTTTGTTGATAGAAACGCTGCATTTGAAATTACCTGTTTGTTCAGGTGCTGTGCAAAAAAGAAAGAAGAACAACGTCTCACTTTAACTCCTGACTATGACTCACAGTTTTGCCTCTTTCATTTCTTTTTATGTTTCACACCCTGGTGATTAGTACACGATCAGGATTGTCTTTCATGTGTTACTTTTCAGGCTCAAATCAGTTTGATGCCCTTAGTGATGAAATAACTCCCCTCAAATTCCTCAAACCAAAAGTAAAAAGTCTGTTTTGAAAATGTAATGAGTAGAAAGTCCTTTTTTTAATGTGGGGAGTAAAAGTAAGGAAAATAAGGAAAAATGATTTTAGAGTGTTTGAACAGTCATGAATTATTTTTAACACCAGGTTGGATGTAATGTGTTAGAACTACCAGCAGGTGGGGATAAGAGACCTTTAAGGTGTTTGGTGCCACACTCCACCTTCAGGTTTAAAACTAGTGTTAATGGAGGGAGTTTGAAGGTTGAGTTTGTTCCACGACTGCATTTCACTCACTGCCTCTGTTTGTATCTCTGTCACTGCAGGACCAACATGGAGCGAGAAGTCAGCGCTCTCAGGAGGCCGACAAACCTCACAGAAGAAAGAGAGAGAAAAAACACACCTGTGACGAGTGTGGGAAGGATTTTACTGGGAAGGGTTCACTAAAACATCATCAGGTCATCCACACTGGAGAGAGACCGTACAGCTGTGACTTGTGTGGAAAGACTTTTTCCTGGAAGGATGCTCTGAAACAGCACCAAGTCATCCACAGTGGAGTTAAAGCGTACAGCTGTGATCAGTGTGGCAGAGCTTTTACTCACAGTAGCAGCTTACAGAGGCATCTAGTTACCCACTCTGGAATTAAGGCATACAGCTGTGACATTTGTGGGAAAACCTTCAGTCAGATAGGGTACCGAAATATACACCTACGCATTCACACCGGACATGATGTGTACTGCTGTGAAAAGTGTGGCAAACAGTTTACAACCAACACGCAGTTCCAACAACACATGTTTACCCACTCTGAGGAGAGACCTTATAAATGTGACCTGTGTGAGAAGACTTTTAAATCTCCACATGACCTGAGACTACACCAAAAGATCCACACCAGAAAGAGACTCTACAAGTGCAGTTACTGTGAGGTATGTATTTATATTTTTATCTTGTCATTTTAGCCTGACTGTTTGGAACAACTCTGCTCATTAAACTGTCTTAGCTAGGGTTGGGTTTTGATAATCGATTTACCGATTAAAATCGAGTCTGGCATGGATAACGTGATATCGATTCATTAAAATCCTGAATCGATTTTTTATTATAATTTTATTTTTTCCCGAAACGCCCGAATCTCTGGTAAAACCTCATACAATTTCGACAACCACCAAACAGTAAATGAGAGCAGGAACACGGATTCTGCACAAAGACGTAAACACAAAGCGCCGACTCGCAGATCAGAATCAGTGAGATGTCGCATTTCTCCCCTGACGGCACGGACATGGTCGGGGCTGAAAGCTTGCAGCTCACTGATTCTGATGTTTCGGCAATTCTACTGCATGAAAAAGCAGCTCTGAGTGATTATTCAGATTTTCATTTCAGTTATGATTTTTGTTTGTTTTTTATTTGCTCTTTATTTCAGGCGACGTTCAGGATAAAAATGTTGAAGGACTGACTTACACTGTCGTTGTGTCTTTGTTTAGAAGCAGAGCGACACAGATGGATCCAGTTCTCAACCCTGTCATCACTGTGGTGGCGGGAAAGACTTTCATTGTGACCTTTGTCACAAAGCTTTCAGTCGGCAAGAAACCCTGAAAATACATCAACGTAAACACACTGGAGACAAACTGAAATACTGCAATGAATGTGGGAGAAGCTTCAGCACATCAAATGGATTAAAACGACATGAACTCATTCACAGCGGGACAAAAAAGCACATCTGTGATCAGTGTGGGTCATCTTTCATTGCTGCAGGTGGGCTTAAAACACACAAACGAGTCCACACAGGAGAGAAACCATACAAGTGCAGACACTGTGACCAAAGCTTCTCACAATCAGCTAATCGTAACTATCATGAACGTGCACACATGGAAGGAAACTACAGCTGTGACCAGTGTGACAAGAGCTTCAGGAATCTCAGTTCATACTCCAGACACAAACGATCCCACGTTACTAATAAACTGTTTCACTGTTACCAATGTGCCCAAACATTCACTAAATTATCTGCTCTGTGCAAACATCAGTGTCATCACTCGGGGCTGGAATCACTCCCATCACAGTGAATCTAAAGAGACAGAAAGATCCTCTGGTTTCAGTGTCAGACTCAAAACCCTTGAGATCAGGCTCCACAGAGTTCAGAGTGAATCTCCTGTAAAGATCTGATGAGGCAACTATGAATGAAAATGGTTCTCTAGTCTCATTTTAAGCTTTCTAAACTGTTCTGCTTCAGTGTTCATGTCGAGTGGTTCGCTTTGTTCCAGCAGTTGGATGAAGAAGTTTGAGCTGTGATTTCATTTCCTGTATTTCAGAGTAAAGGCTGAAGTGACAAATGGAAACATGTTTACAGTCAGTCAGATGAACTGTTTTCAGTGGCACAGATGGAGGTTTATCAGAGGAGGAGACTTGGCTGCTCTCCACTCACACTGAACAGGGTTCCTGCAGCTTATTAAAAATCTGACCTGAAAGTTATGAAAAATTTCCTTGTAACACTGAGTTACAGTAGGGGGCTGCTCCGTAATCCAGTTCAATAACACATCTCCTGACATTAAACATAAGCTTATTTAATAATGTGGATCTCTTTTTGTCCAGATTTTTATTCAGAGGCAGCAACTGTGGTAAGAATTGACCCGGATCTTTACAGATCTTACAGTTTAGTATCAAGTTCATTTTCTTGTTGATGCAGAGCCAGAATTTAGATATTTTTAGACAATTCCATAAAAGATGCATGTAAGTTCCATCTGCTGTTTTATATTTGAGAAGAAAAGGTTGAAAGATCTTTAAAATCTTTTATTTTTCCCTAAACTTGCTGTAGGTATTAAAACTTATGATTTTGTGTTTAAGATGTCGAAACAATTAATTTTGGGAATTGATTTTTTAAAGTTGTGGTTTCATTTGCTCAGAGTTCATCAATGTTTTCCTGATACAAGGTGGGATGGATCCATGCTTTTATGCTGTTTAAGACAAATTCTGAAAGCTGAACGTTGCAGAGATTGAGACCCATTAGACCAGGCAGCATTTTTCAATCTTCTATTGTCCTGAGCTGTGGCCTCAGTTTCACTGGATGTTGAACCCAAGTACGGTGTTCAGCTGTGGACTGGTCCATGGACCCGCCTGTCCTCCAGGAACACAGGTACACATCCTGGACAGGGAGGAACGCCTGTTTGAGACCAGAGTCAAGGAGACCATTTACATGACAAGGGAAAGACTCTGAATCAAGGAGGGGGCTTAAAGGTGCATTTATTTCCTTTGCAACGTCCATTTAAATTTCCATTTAAACACAGACAACAAGTAACTAGGCTAAGCACAGTAGGAAATGGTTTGCCCCTTCTCATCAGCAACACCTGGACAGAATTACCCTTGACCTTAAATAACCCCGTACCTACCTCTGTTATAACCAGCAAGGTGTTCAAATAGCGCACCACTTCAGTTTTTTTATTATATGATGACTTCTGCATTATTAAGTGATAAGAACAAGTAGTCTGATGTCCTGTAATCATGATGACGCTAAAATTGGAGATACAATAGAAGATACAATAAATAAAATAATTTTTTGTACAAAGTATCAGTATCGGTTCAGTATCATCGATACCAGCCTGAATTTTACTTGGTATCGAATCAGAAATGAAATCAGTGGTATCCCACATTACTAGTCATGATACATCTTTACAATATGTATAAGAGGGCAAACCATGTTTCATTTATAGGCAAGGCAAGTTTATTTATATAGCCCAATTCCACAACAAGGTCATTCAAAGTGCTTTACAGAGACATTCAAAAACAAAAACAAATAAAAAGCACGATTTAAAATTGATTAAAAAACAGTCGATAAAATCAGTAGTTAAAATGTAAGTTTTGAAATTTAAGCTTAAAAGTGTGGATTTGGTGCTTTATTCAAATGCAGCTGAGAACAGGTGAGTCTTCAACCTGGATTTAAATAAACTGAGTGTTTCAGCTGATCTGAGGCTTTCTGGGAGTTTGTTCCAGATATATGGAGCATAAAAGCTGAATGCAGCTTCTCCGTGTCTGGTTCTGACTCTGAGAACTGATTTAAAGAAAAATGGATCCAGATGACCTGAGGGATCTGGAAGGTTCATACTGGGTCACTGATGTATTTTGGTACTAAACCATTCAGAGCGTTATAGACCAGCATCAGGACTTTAAAGTCTATCCTCTGACGGACAGGCAGCCAGTGTAAGGACCTCAGAGCTGGACTGATGTGGTCCACTTTTTTGGTCTTAGTGAGGACTCGAGCAGCAGAGTTCTGAATGAGCTGTAGTTGTCTGACTGATTTTTTAGGTAGACCTGTAAAGATGCTGTTACAGTAATCAAGCCTACTAAAGATGAATGCATGGACTAGTTTTTCCAGGTCCTATTGAGACATCAGATCTTTTATCCTTGAAATATTCTTGAGGTGATAGTAAGCTGATTTTGTTATTGTCTTAATGTGTTTTTCTAAGTGTAGGGCTGCATCCATCACTACACCCAAATTTCTCGCCTGGTTGGTGGTTTTTAGGTGTATAGATTGAAGTTCTCTGGTGACCTGTAATCGTTTTTCTTTGGCACCAAAGACTATTACTTCAGTTTTGTTTCTGTTTAGCTGGAGAAAATTGTGGCACAACCAGTCATTAATTTCCTCAATGCATTTACCAAGAGCCTGTACAGGGCCTCGGTCTCCTGGTGACATTGTGATATATATTTGTGTGTCATCTGCATAGCTGTGATAGTTTATTTTGTTGTGCTTTATAATCTGTGCCAGTGGGAGCATGTAAATGTTAAACAGAAGGGGTCCCAAGATGGAACCTTGGGGAACTCCACATGTGATACTTGTCTGCTCAGATGTGAAGTTACCTATTGATACAAAGTATTTCCTGTTTTCTAAGTATGTTTTGAACCAGTTTAGTACAGTTCCTGAAAGACCTGTCCAGTTCTCCAGTCATTTGAGTAATATGTTGTGGTCAACTGTATCAAATGCTGAACTGAGATCCAGTAAAACTAAGACTGACATTTTTCCACTGTCTGTGTTCAGACATATGTCATTAAACACTTTGGTCAGAGCAGTTTCAGTGCTGTGGTTCTGTCTAAAACCTGACTGGAAGGCATCATAGCAGTTATTCTGTTTTAAGAAGTAACTGAGCTGTTGAGAAACTGCTTTTTCAATGATCTTACTTAAAAATGGGAGATTTGAGATCGGCCTGTAGTTGTTCATTTGTGTCTTGTCAAGATTGTCCTTTTTTAGTATAGGTTTGATTACAGCAGTTTTTAGTGGTTCTGGAAACACACCTGATATTAAAAAAAAGTTGACGATCTGTAACAGGTCTGACTCTAAAGTCTTTGAGACCTTTTTGAAAAAACCTGTTGGCAGGACATCTAAACAGCAAGAGGAGGAGTTCAGTTGACCTAAGATGTCCTCCAGGTCTTTGCTGTTAATCGGGTGAAACTGTTTCATGGTGTTTAAACAGTTTTTCGGTGGACACAGTACATATCCTGAATCTGCTGTTGATGTACCAATTGCTTGTCTAATCTTTTGAATTTTTTCTGTGAAGAATTTGGCAAAGTCATTGCAGGTCATGGTCGAATGAAGTTCAGCTGCCACTGACACAGGAGGGTTTGTTAGCCTGTCAACTGTAGAAAAAAACATCATTCTATACATCATTCTACCAGTAATCTAGTTCATCAGTTTGTAGCTTCACAAAACAAAACTAAAAGGAATTTTTGCCACAGGTTTTTCAATGAATTTTGTTAATTTTGTTTCCAGATAAGAGAGGCCAGACCTTTCTTATCCTCTGTGTTTAATCTGGACCTTGGGACAGCTAAGAGCATCTGATCCACAGACTTCAGTGATCTTACAGGAGCGAACCAATTTAAAAGATCAGAAAGGTTTGAGGGTGCTAACCCATGCAACGCCTTAAAAACACATAATAAAACGTTAAAATTAATTCAAAACCTAACTGGCAGCCACTGTAAGGATGCCAGTACGGGAGATATGTAGTCTTGGTTGCATAAAATAAGATAACCTTTATTAATCCTTCGTGTGGGAAATTTTTGTTACAGCAATGGACAGTGCAAAGTTGCATAGAAAATTTTGAGAAAAAACACTGGAATAATACAGTGGGGCAAAAAAGTATTTAGTCAGCCACCGATTGTGCAAGTTCCCCCACTTAAAATGATGACAGAGGTCAGTAATTTGCACCAGATGTACACTTCAACTGTGAGAGACAGAATGTGAAAAAAAAATCCATGAATCCACATGGTAGGATTTGTAAAGAATTTATTGGTAAATCAGGGTGGAAAATAAGTATTTGGTCAATAACAAAAATACAACTCAATACTTTGTAACATAACCTTTGTTGGCAATAACAGAGGTCAAACGTTTACTATAGGTCTTTACCAGGTTTGCACACACAGTAGCTGGTATTTTGGCCCATTCCTCCATGCAGATCTTCTCGAGAGCAGTGATGTTTTGGGGCTGTCGCCGAGCAACACGGACTTTCAACTCCCGCCACAGATTTTCTATGGGGTTGAGGTCTGGAGACTGGCTAGGCCACTCCAGGACTTTCAAATGCTTCTTACGGAGCCACTCCTTTGTTGCCCGGGCGGTGTGTTTTGGATCATTGTCATGTTGGAAGACCCAGCCTCGTTTCATCTTCAAAGTTCTCACTGATGGAAGGAGGTTGTGGCTCAAAATCTCACGATACATGGCCCCATTCATTCTGTCCTTAAGACGGATCAGAATAGAATGAAATAAAATACTACATACAATCGAATAAAATAGGCTACAAATGCTATATAGAATTGAGTATAATACAACGATGCCAGAAAGAGTATTGCACATGTGTGGATGTGTGTGCTTAGTCAGTTGAAGTCTTTCTTGTGCTGTGGAGTCTGATGGCAGTGGGGAGGAAAGACCTGCGAAATCTCTCCGTCCCACATCATAGGTGCCGCAGCCACTGAAGGAGCTGCTCAGAGCTGTCAGAGTCTCCTGCATGGGGTGGGAGATGTTGTCCAACAGGGATGACAGCTTAGCCACCATTCTCCTGTCACTCACCACCTCTAGGTCCAGAGGGCATCCTAGAACAGAACTGAAAGTAGAGATAGTGTCTGTCTCCCAAATCCAACCTGGAAGCTGGTTCCACAGAAGAGGGACCTGAAAACTGAAGGCTCTCCCTCCCATTCTACTTTTAAATACTCTAGGAACAACAAGTAAGCCTGCAGTGCGAGAGCGAAGTGCTCTAATAAGGTGATATGGTACTACAAGGTCATTAAGATAAGATGGAGCCTGATTATTTAAGACCTTGTATGTGAGGAGCAGAATTTTGAATTCATGCCAGTATATGACATCCCCTCATCTCATCTATCACTCTCCACTTGGTGTCCATCTGAGAACAAGGCACAACTTGCTATTGCAATAAACTATTATGTAATTATCCACACCTAACAACTCCTGCACTTAATCTATAATAAAAATTGTGACAGCAGCAAAACATTCCAGTTGTGCTTATTATTATTCTTATACTGGAATACCTTTCCAACAACTGGTCCATGTGTTAATGTTACCTGTGCTCTTTGTAATCCAGCTGCTGAGGAATCCTCTGCCTTTAGTAGCCTCACACAGTTCTGTTTCCTCCCCATGTCCTTACCAGCCATGTCTGGACAATGTTATATCATGAATAATAATTTTAAAAATCTATATACATAAAACACACACAGTGACATTTTAGACCTTCTTCAGAATACTGGATATACTTTGGGCATCATGGTGCTGATCCAGAATCCTTCCCTTATTATTTATTACTAGAGCTACAATAATAAAGCAATGAGGAGGGGAAAGTAATAAATATGAAATATTGTATTCATGATGTATTCGTTTCACTATTCACTCTGTGCAGGCAGAAAGCTTATTACATGTTTAAACTGTAGAGATACAATCATTTTACTGCTGTAAAATCAGCATTTTGTCTTATTTAAAATATAAATCTAATATGATCTGCTTCTTAATGTATGTTCTTTAAAATACAGCGTGTGATTTTTAAATATTAATTATATATAATATTAATTATAATCATCCATAATTATGTGGACATGAATATTAGATAGCTTTTAGTGAAATACAAGCCCTCGCGGAAAGGCAGGAGAAGCCCTGTAACTTACTTTAAAACTAAATATGTTCCATAAAACGCTGACAGAGCTACAGACCCATGACAGCCTTACCCAGTTAGCCAGCAGCTACGACCAGCACTACTTGTACAGTTAATAAAAGGACAGGTAATGTGTGTCGCGCTGTTGCACACACAGCACGCTCAATTGTTTCAATTCGTCAGTTGCCACAAGACAACTTACCAACGTGTACGTAATAAGCTAATACTGTGTGCTGTAGACTACAGTGTGCACTGTACACCTACTTACTGGTTTTGTCGCATCAGTCTGTGGCTACGTCCACACGTATACGGGTATTTTTGAAAACGGAGATTTTCCATTTTCGTTTTAAAAAATAATCCCGTCCAGACGTAAAGGCAGAAATGAAGGAAAACGCTGCTATGAACATGCCAAAGCAACAGTGCAAAAATATTCCTAACCGTGCAGAAATGTTGGCCAATCAGAAGTCTGGAAGCCTCAGTGGGAAAAAGTAAACAAAGCTGGGGCATAGAAGCAGAACCGAGTCGTATGTGTGGAGGGACAGTAACTGTGTGTATATGTAAGCATTTAAACACTGCAGAGAGTACAATTAACAGTAACAGTATTGTAGAAATTCATTTCACCGAAACAATAACGTGGCGCACAGTGTGACGTCAAAAAAGGCGCACACCTTTGACGCTGCGTTTTCTCCGTTTTTCTCGTCCACACGTAAATGCAAAAACTGAGTTTTCAAAAATATCCACTCTGGCCGGAGTTTTTAAAAATCTCCGTTTTCAGTGACCAAAAACGCCGTTTTCGTGTGGACGAAAGGTGCAAACACATAGAAAAATCTGCATTTTCAAAAATACCCATTGGTTAATGGCGATCATGTGACTGATGCAAGTCATTTCCTTTTATTTAGCAAAAACTAGGATTGATAGTTAAATATTATTTTTGAGGGGCACAGACAGGACTCCACAAGTACACACACATAAAAAAAATGCCTCAACAAACGGGCACTTTGGGCTCCCATCAGGAAAGGGACGGGTGCTCAAGCCCCTTCCGCCCCACACCCAACCAATCCTTGAAATCTGTGGAAAAGTAGGACACGTTCGTCACCACATTCGGAGGACTCTTCGACTTTGAAAAGCCTTCATCGCATCACTGTGACATAATTGCCTACAAATGCGGCATTTGAAGTATGAATCCCCTGAATTTGGACACAGTCTTCCTCTCCTGGTGCATGCTCACTTTTTTTTCGTGGTTTGCAAATAAGGAGGTGGGGCATTGCCGCCACTAACTAGTGTGGACCAGAATTCACTCTTGCCTGTGTGTGCGCGTACCCGTGTGTATGTGTGTGCACGTGAGTGAGTGTGCATGTGGGTGCGTAACAGTTAAAGCACTGTGTGTGTGTGTCTCTGTGACTTCCTGCCGGTCAAAAGTAATCTCCTCACCAAGCTACATCAGATTACTTTAGACAACACACAAAACAGAGTTAACATATTACAAACACTGAGACCCCCACTCTGCATCCACTGGGCCAGTGGCCTCTTGTTGTCTTACATTTACAGATAAGCATGTGGAGAGTCTCCTTCAAACCTACTTCTAACTTATAACAATTATGAGTTTTTATTAAAGGTACAAGCATTAGCAACCCCACACTGTAGCTTCCTGCCTCCATTTATGACAGCAGACCCCCAGTGTCCATAAATTCCTTTCTCTCTAAACAATTACACAATCTCAGGCTACAGCTAAGCCAAACTAAAACACAGACAAATCCTTCCTTATTCCTATAATCTAAACAAGTTTAACACATCATATTATAATAATTTTTTTCTTGTACTCACTCTTAACAAATAATAAAAAATAGATGTTAAAAAAAAACAACCAGACAGAAAGATGATAAATTCCCCTCTTGCCCATGCAGGTGGTTTATCATTCAAGCTCAGGTCCTCTAACAGAGGCCTGGGGGCTTGAGGGTCCTGTGCATCCTAGCTGTTCCTAGGACTGCGCTCAAATCTCCAATGTTGTTCCTGGGATAAGCTGGAGCCAAATATTCTGATGTCACAGTAGATTTCACATTACACGAAAAGAACAAGAATAGGGAATTTAATTTAAACTTACATACAGTACAGACTTACATTGATCAGTATTATAATTATGTACAAATATATACAGATGCATCAAAGAATACAGCCAGTCAAACTGGGGTAGCATTTGTGGTACCTGAAAAGGATCAATGGTGGACCGTCAGTACACACTGGAGAAATGCTTCCAGTACTGTCAGCTGTTCAGTGGTGTTACACCCCGGCCTAGGCAACCGGGGTGCAACGCAGGAAAATAAAAATAAGGCAAAACACACGAGAAAAAAAACTAAAGCTCTCCACCAAAATCCCAAAACGAAGGTGTCTCAAACGAAAATATTAACAAACCCATTCACAACTATTTACAACAGACTATTTATTTACAACAAACACACCAAACTATTTACAACACGGGGGAGATCACGACCATGACCAACTGACACACAGGGCTTAAATACATAGAAGGAGCAATCAGGGAATGGACCACAGGAGGGAAACACAGCTGGGGCAAATTAGACCTGACGAGACAGGGAAAACGTAAACTGAACACACTAAGATAACACAGACTTTCAAAGTAAAGCAGGAAATACATAACAGTCACGCAAAAACAAAACACTGACACACCGAAACGTAACAGTGGGTAGAAGACATGTGACCGTTACAATCAGGCATTTGTTCAGACTGAAGCTCTTCATTGGCCAGTTTACAGTGTAGCCACTCAGAAAGTAGAGCAGATGTACTAACAGAGGTTCAGCAAACATTTAACGAAATACACATGATGGGACTTATAGTTGGCTTTTTATGGATTCCAGCTCACTATGGAGTCAGAGGAAATGAAACGACAGAGTTGTGAAGAAAGCCACAAAACATGGGGTTAACTGAACTGGCTATTAACTTCTGTCAGACAGAGATAACGAGTATAATAAGACAAGAAATAAAGGAAACATGGTAAAAAAAAAAGTGGGAGGAAGAAAGGAGGGGACGATGGTTGTATAAAAATTTAAGGAGGGTAGGAGAAATGAGAAGCACAGGAAGGAGTAGGAGAGAGGAGGTGGTCATATCTGGAATAAGATTTGGACATATTGGTTTGATCACTACTATTGGTGACTGTCAAACCTTTGAGTCGCCGAGAAGCTGAATAGGGGGATAATGTTGACGCGCCCGCTGTTCAAAACGTAAGTTTACTGCAAAAGGGTTCAAGAAGTGAAAGTTGTCAGGCCTTATTCCAGTTTTTAAAACAGAGTATACATTGAGGGAGGATTCTGGTGTCGACGTTTCACTCCACACCAGTTGGTGGTGGTAATGCACCATTTTGGTGTTTGACAACCGCCAATAACCAATAGAAAGAAGAAGAAGTCTGTTCCGGGATCACATGCTGGACACAGTTTATGCAGACGGAGTTACCGTTTCATCCCAAGCGAGTAAAATCCTGATTTTGGATGATAAAACAAACTAAACCAACGTTTGGATCGATATCTGCATCGATCTGCCCACCCTTGTCTCCTGGATCGTAGCTGAGATCAGCGTGAACCACGTGGGTCTCTGCTCCCTGATCTGTTTCCTGTGTTTGGAAAGAGTTGCAGCTTCATCGCGGAGTTTCTCTCGGTTTGTGGGCTCATCTAAAGGTAAGCACCGAGCTAACTTTACTGTGAGTTCAGTTCATGTTGAGTTTAGCTCCTGAATGAGGTCTTCTGCTGCTCTCCTCGGTGTCTGTTCACAGTTTATTGTGAACACGTTGAGAGAAGCGTGAGAGAGTGTTTGGAGAAAAACACCAGCTAATCATTAGCTCAGCATGCTGGGAGAAGTTGGAGCAGAAAAGTCTTTTCATTGTCCCTGCAGCTGTTTTTCTGCCTGCACCAAACCTCTACAGCCTCGTTTCTATTTGAAGCGATAACAGGAAATGGATGAGAGCGATCTGCTGCAGTATCAGGGTCACAATAAACTTTATTGTCCAGCTGCTGTGGATGAACACATGAGAGGAAGTGAACTCCTACAAAGTCTCATTTTAATGAGTCTGGCTGCTGTAAAGTGATGCACAGGAAGATGTTAACAAAAACTAATGAAACAGAGATGAAAGTAAACAGTGTTCATATTTGAAAGCACAGAGAATAAAATATATTGTGGTGGTTAATGTGCAGCTCTTGGTGATTTGGTGAAATCATGTTTTTAATCATGTTGTGGATTAAATGTTGGGTTTTATTTCATTTTGTCTACAGAAGTTTTTCCCACCTGTGATCGTTCAGATTGATTTGTTGGGTTGACTTGAATCATGTGAAGGTTTAAAGCTGCACTTCCCCCAAAAAGAATAAAGTATAATCGTGAAGAATGTAAAAATGTCTTCCTGTGTCAAACACAGCTGCAGTCAAAGCAGGAAGGAAAGCACTGAAACCACTGATCAATGACCATGAGTACTGTGGGAAATATAAATGTTGTAATTTAAAATAAGTGCCATATTAATCAAGAGGCGATAGAAGGTTTAAACTGGAAGACATTTAAAGTAGTGTTTTGCTTGTAACTGCATACGTGCCTGCGCAGATTAGAACAGGATGGACTCAGGATGTGTCATATACGATCATGGGGCCTCACAACGAGAAACAGGAAACAGATGGAGGTGAGAGAGTGCTGAAACCGTTAGTGAGGAACAAACACCAATACTATAAAAGGAGTTGCAGACAACTATCGTGCATGTTATGTTATCTGCTTACGCATGAAGGGGCGTGAACCCTGACATGTAAAACTGTGTATCGAAGTGCTTCCTCTTTGAGATCTACTGGACTACGCTGAGGGTGGTGTCGTGTACATCTCCCACATATGTGCTTAATAAATAATTGTTGTTGACTGGACAAGATCTGAGTAATGTTTTTTTGTTCTCAGCCCAACATCAAAGAATCAGGACAGTACCGTTCACAGACAGTTGGGGAATGGCTGCACAGAATCAAACTTTTAGGAATGGTGGAGGTGGTGGGACTGGGGGGCTGAAGGTGTGGAAAGTGTGGGGTGGGGGAGTGACAGGTCTGTCCCTGTTTGTGGAAACCACAGGAGGAGCTGTTCAGGCTGTTGCTGGGTGTGAATTGTTGATGGAGTCTTTAAACTTGTAGTTGCTGTTTTCCAGACTGAAGCAGAGTCGTTAGCTGAAAACTGGTTTTAGAGGTTCATTCAGGACACCTTCTCAGGCTCTTACAGCCTTACCTGTATCATAACAAAGTGTATAAACCCCAATCCACCTTTAACATGGTCCTTCTCCCAAACCTTCAAATAGGACTTTCTGGCCCTGTCATAGTAAAGGGCTGCTTAGAATATTAGAGCCAATGTCACAAAGTTCCTCCTGAAGTATAAGTGAGTGAGAGAGTTTCCTCACTTTGCAGCACAACACGTCTCACAAGATTTCTACAAGCAGTCAGAGTGAAATTTGTACTTTGTGTTGTCAGATGAACATATGAGACACTTTGACTCTTCAGTGCAGTGTGGAGCCTAACAAAGATCTGTTTTGTGTCCCAGCTGATCAGCAGGAGGAGAAGAGTCTGACGGAGCAGCAGAGGAACATTTTCAGCCATCTGGACTCAGCTGAGTCACTACAGAGGAAACAATGAGCTCAACACAGGAGGTGAGGAAAATATCACAGTTTCACCAAATAATCAGTCACGTCTAAAACTCTCATCCTCCCAACCTGTTATATGACTGTGTTGCATATTATGTTGTTTTTTAGAGACCACAGCACATGTTAAAACAAGGAAGGTTTATTCATAAAAAATATTTATTAATCAAATAGACAAAACATTTTTTCATCATCCCCAAAAATACACGTTCATAGCACCACAACAGCAGCCCGATATCAGACAGAAGCTGTCAGCTGAGCTCTGTAGAGTGGGAAATTATTATGAAACTCTTCAAACTCTCTTTACTCTATACTTAAGTACAGATATTAGTGTTAAAAATACTTCAGTAAAAGTATTCATTCAACTTCTTTACTTAAGTAACAGTGAAAAAGTACAGGCTCTGAAATGTAATCAGAGTAAGAAAGTAAAAGTAGCTCCTTGAAGAACATTTTAACCACATGTTTTTATCCAAAGTTAACTGAACCTTGTGCTTTATTAATGTAATAATAAAATAAGATTAGTAAATGAAGTACAAACTATTTATTTCTAATAAAGGTTCTCTGTTTGAATCAGTTAATTAGAAAATGAAGGAAAATAAAACATATGTGTATTTTCTGTTGCCTACACTGTAGAGGGTGACTTTGCCTCTAAACAGGAACATGAGCAGGGAAGAGGTTAAAGTGGGATTGAGCAGGTGGGAACCCTAAAATCAGCTGTAGTGGCTCAGCGTGGGGAAAAGAATCACAGCTCACAATAATTTCTGTTGAGAGCTCCAGTAGATTTTCTTCAAGTACAGGCTGTGATCAGCTGGATGTACACAACTGAATTTTGCTGATGTTTGTTGATAGAAACGCTGCATTTGAAATTACCTGTTTGTTCAGGTGCTGTGCAAAAAAGAAAGAAGAACAACGTCTCACTTTAACTCCTGACTATGACTCACAGTTTTGCGTCTTTCATCTCTTTTTATGTTTCATACCCTGGTGATTAGTACACGATCAGGATTGTCTTTCATGTGTTACTTTTTAGGTTCATATTGGTTTGATGTTTGATGCCCTTAGTGATGAAATGACTCCTCTCAAATTTCTCAAACCAAAAGCAAAAAATCTGTTTTGTAAATACAATGAGTAGAAAGTCCTTTTTTTCTGTGGGGAGTAAAAGTAAGGAAAATAAGGAAAAGATTATTTTAGAGTGTTTGAACAGTCATGAATTATTTTTAACACCAGGTTGGATGTAATGTGTTAGAACTTCCAGCAGGTGGGGATAAGATGCCTTTAAGGTGTTTGGTGCCACACTCCACCTTCAGGTTTAAAACTAGTGTTAATGGAGGGAGTTTGAAGGTTGAGTTTGTTCCACGACTGCATTTCACTCACTGCCTCTGTTTGTATCTCTGTCACTGCAGGACCAACATGGAGCGAGAAGTCAGCGCTCTCAGGAGGCCGACAAACCTCACAGAAGAAAGGGAGAGAAAACATACAGCTGTGACGAGTGTGGGATGGGATTTACTCTGAAGTCTAATCTAAAACATCATCAGATCATCCACACTGGAGAGAAACCGTTCAGCTGTGACTTGTGTGGAAAGACTTTTCCCAGGAAGGATTCCCTAAAAAACCACCAACTCATCCACAGTGGAGTTAAAGCGTACAGCTGTGATCAGTGTGGCAGAGCTTTTACTCAAAGTGGCCACTTACAGAGGCATCTAGTTACCCACTCTGGAATTAAGGCATACAGCTGTGACATCTGTGGGAAAACCTTCAGTCAGATAGGGCACCGAAATACACATCTACGCATTCACACCGGACATGATGTGTACTGCTGTGATCAGTGTGGCAAACGGTTTATAACCAACATGCAGTTACAACGCCACATGTTTACCCACACTGAGGAGAGACCTTATAAATGTGACCTGTGTGAGAAGACTTTTAAATCTCCACATTACCTGAGACGACACCAACAGATCCACACCAGAAAGAGACTCTACAAGCGCAGTTACTGTGAGGTATGTATTTATATTTTTATCTTGTCATTTTAGCCTGACTGTTTGGAACAACTCCGCAAATTAAACTGTGTTAGCATGTTAGCAATTCTACTGCCTGGAAAAGGCTGCATCAAGGCGGCACAGTTAATCTGCCTCAGATTGTTTTGCAGCATGTTTCATAATCTGAAAAAAAAAAACGTGTCACATGTACAGACCCAATATCTGATTTCAACACATGAGGACTTACATGTAAGCTTTAATCTCCAGTTGATCAAATCCCACTGAGCAGTCCTTCCCTTTAAATCTAACCTCTCTTCTTCCTCTCCTGTCCTGTGTGTCTTATCTTTCTCCATCTCTGAGTGAAGTTAGCTCTCTTTCTTTTCTCTCCCTGTGATGTGCAGCAGCTGGACCTTTAGCCAGCAACACACTGTGAGACAAACTGCACACAAACAGTTTGTGTGTTTGCTGATGTTTGTTGATAGAAACGCTGCATTTGAAATTACCTGTTTGTTCAGGTGCTGTGCAAAAAAGAAAGAAGAACAACGTCTCACTTTAACTCCTGACTATGACTCACAGTTTTGCCTCTTTCATCTCTTTTTCTGTTTCATACCCTGGTGATTAGTACACGATCAGGATTGTCTTTCATGTGTTACTTTTCAGGCTCAAATCAGTTTGATGTTTGATGCCTGCAGTGATGAAATAACTCCCCTCAAATTTCTCAAACCAAAAGTAAAAAAGACTGTTTTGAAAATGTAATGAGTAGAAAGTCCTTTTTGTTTGAGGAGTAAAAGTAAAAAAAAAAAGTCAAAAATATTTTAGAGTGTTTGAACAGTCATGAATTATTTTAAAACCAGGTTGGATGTAATGTGTTAGAACTACCAGCAGGTGGGGATAAGAGACCTTTAAGGTGTTTGGTGCCACACTCCACCTTCAGGTTTAAAACTAGTGTTAATGGAGGGAGTTTGAAGGTTGAGTTTGTTCCACGACTGCATTTCACTCACTGCCTCTGTTTGTATCTCTGTCACTGCAGGACCAACATGGAGCGAGAAGTCAGCGCTCTCAGGAGGCCGACAAACCTCACAGAAGAAAGGGAGAGAAAAAACACACCTGTGACGATTGTGGGAAGGATTTTACTGAGAAGGATAAACTGAAGCAGCATCAGGTCATCCACACTGGAGTTAAAGCGTACAGCTGTGACTTGTGTGGAAAGACTTTTCCCAGGAAGGATTCCCTAAAGAGACACCAAGTCATCCACAGTGGAGTTAAAGCGTACACCTGTGATCAGTGTGGCAGAGCTTTTACTGACAGTAGCAACTTAAAGGCTCATCTAGTTACCCACTCTGGAATTAAAGCATACAGCTGTGACATCTGTGGAAAAACTTTCAGCCTGATTGTGAGCAGAAATACACACCTACGCATTCACACCGGACATGATGTGTACTGCTGTGATCAGTGTGGTAAACACTTTACAAGAAACCAGCAGTTACAACAACACATGTTTACCCACACTGAGGAGAGACCTCATAAATGTGACCTGTGTGAGAAGACTTTTAAAGCTCCACGTTACCTGAGACGACACCAACAGAGCCACACCAGAAAGAGACTCTCGAAGCGCAGTTACTGTGAGGTATGTATTTATGTTTTTATCTTGTCATTTTAGCCTGACTGTTTGGAACAACTCTGCTCATTAAACTGTGTTAGCATGTTAACAATTCTACTGCATGAAAAGGCTGCATCTGAGGCGGCACAGTTAATCTGCCTCAGATTGTTTTGCAGCAAGTTTCATAATCTGAAAAAAAGACATAAAATCATATGTACAGACTAGAGATGGACCAATCCGATATTATGTATCGGTATCTGTCTTATACTGACGTAAATTACTGGATCGGATATCGGAGAGAAATAAAAAATGTAATCTGATCCATTAAATATCAAAAAAGCACTTCACAAAACTTGCGACATGGCGTAACTCGGCTCATAACCGTAGCACGTGGCAGCAGTATGCATCACGTGATAAAGTGGTTGTGGCGTGCGGGACCTGTCTGCAGTCTGTTTGAGCATTTGGAGCCTTGCTACCAATCCGGCATTTCATCTCTGAGGAAGTTATCCCCGAGAGAAGTAAAGCAAGTGTGTAAGTTCATCTCTGAATGTTTGTAAAGCATTCCAGCGTTAAGCTTAACAACCGATATATGGAGCGACTGCCTCTTCTCTCTCTCTCCCTCTCCTGCTGCTACTTCAATCATGAAACTGATTAATGATCAGCTGATCGGCTTTTCTGTCGCGAGTCCGTCTCTCTTGTTTGTTTTTGGCCCACTTCGCACCAGAAAGAGGAAACCAGCGGCTGAACAACTGCAGCACGTTTAAGCTTGATAAGCTGTTGTTAGAATTTATTTACGTTCCACACCAGGATCTTTTTCTACGTAGCTGACGCTGGTAACTGTGCAGGGGCTGATCTAGCAAAGTTTAGCCAGGGGGGCCGATAGGGCATTAACAGGGAAAAGGGGGCACAAAGACATATTTTTCTTTCATATTCTCATTTAAAATGTCTAGCTTTTAATAAATAATTATACGAAGCTTACACCCAAAGTTTTAATCTGATGTAAAATGTATAGAAGTTCATTACTGTATATAGTAACTATCAAGTCTAATATACCCTAGTAAGCTATACTACTTTTTCCTTTGGGAAGGTCCCATCTGTGCAGTCTGCAAATCTGTTGAAGATGTTGAATCTATTTAAATGTTCTTGAAAAATAATTGATTTCCTTGCAAGTATCATGAGGTGGAGGGTGGGTGGTTGCCTTTTGTTTTTGTTTTTTTTTGCTGGGAGTTTTAGAGCCCTATTAGTTAGGTTGCTTACTCTTTAAAATACCAGAATAGGGAGGATGGAGTAGGTTTACATTCATTAGATTGGTCAGTATTGCTGAACTATGAAATATTTTGGGTGCAGTGTATTTTTTGCATACAGGTATAACAGAATAGCTTTAGTTTTTTTTTTTTGTTTTTTTTTTTGTTTTTACTTGAGCATGAACTTATACAAAAAGCAGCAAGATATTTAAAAAAACAGCTTTATTGATTAAAAACACACTATATGTCAAGAGATGTTTGTTTTCATATAATTTGATAAGCTTCATGAAATGTGCTAAACGTCTATGTGACTTTTCACCCAATAACCTTGTGATGAATTTATCCAGCTACTGAACCATTTCCTGTTTTTTGAGTACAAATGTAGAAAAGGGAAAGAACCCGTTGCTTTTAGTACACTCTGTACAAAGTGTAGACAGGAAACTGCAGGTTTGCAGAGCATGTTTTTTACAGAAGTGAAACTATAATCTTAAGTGTGTATGTGCTGATTCTGTTGCTCTGAGTGACGTTGTTATTTTTGTACACACACACACACACACACACACACACACACACACAGACATGTATAAATGTACCACGCAGGCAGATCGCAGATTCGCAGATCTCAGAAGTGACTGCCCACGCATGTAAATACGACTGCAGTCTTTGTGTTTTCTAACTCAGGTGTCTTAGCTGAAGAATTACAGGGTGATTTAAAGAAATCCCCTGTCACTATATCAGATTCATATCGACAGATATCCAAATTTATGATATCGGTATCGGACATAACAAAGTGGTATCGTGCCATCTCTAGTACAGACCCAATATCTGATTTCAACACATGAGGACTTACATGTAAGCTTTAATCTCCAGTTGATCAAATCCCACTGAGCAGTCCTTCCCTTTAAATCTAACCTCTCTTCTTCCTCTCCTGTCCTGTGTGTCTTATCTTTCTCCATCTCTGAGTGAAGTTAGCTCTCTTTCTTTTCTCTCCCTGTGATGTGCAGCAGCTGGACCTTTAGCCAGCAATACACTGTGAGACAAACTGCACACAAACAGTTTGTGTGTTTGCTGATGTTTGTTGATAGAAACGCTGCATTTGAAATTACCTGTTTGTTCAGGTGCTGTGCAAAAAAGAAAGAAGAACAACGTCTCACTTTAACTCCTGACTATGACTCACAGTTTTGCCTCTTTCATCTCTTTTTATGTTTCATACCCTGGTGATTAGTACACGATCAGGATTATTTCATGTGTTACTTTTCAGGCTCAAATCAGTTTGAGTTTGAAACCAAAAGTAAAAAGTCTATTTTGAAAATATAATGAGTAGAAAGTCTTTTTTTCTGTGGGGAGTAAAAGTAAGGAAAATAAGGAAAAGATTATTTTAGAGTGTTTGAACAGTCATGAATTATTTTTAACAGCAGGTTGGATGTAATGTGTTAGAACTACCAGCAGGTGGGGATAAGATGCCTTTAAGGTGTTTGGTGCCACACTCCACCTTCAGGTTTAAAACTAGTGTTAATGGAGGGAGTTTGAAGGTTGAGTTTGTTCCACGACTGCATTTCACTCACTGCCTCTGTTTGTATCTCTGTCACTGCAGGACCAACATGGAGCGAGAAGTCAGCGCTCTCAGGAGGCCGACAAACCTCACAGAAGAAAGAGAGAGAAAACATACACCTGTGATGAGTGTGGGAAGGGTTTTATTTCCAAGTGTCACCTGAAACATCATCAGGTCATCCACACTGGAGAGAGACCGTTCAGCTGTGACTTGTGTGGAAAGTCTTTTTCCAGGAAGGATTCCCTAAAAAACCACCAACTCATCCACAGTGGAGTTAAAGCGTACACCTGTGATCAGTGTGGAAGAGCTTTTGCTCAAAGTGGCCACTTACAGAGTCATCTAGTTACCCACTCTGGAATTAAGGCATACAGCTGTGACATCTGTGGGAAAACCTTCAGCCGGTTAGGGAACCGAAATACACACCTACGCATTCACACCAGACATGATGTGTACTGCTGTGATCAATGTGGCAAACAGTTTATAACCAACAAACAGTTCCAACGCCACATGTTTACCCACACTGAGGAGAGACCTTATAAAGCTCCACATTACCCGAGAGTACACCAACAGATCCACACCAGAAAGAGACTCTCCAAGTGCAGTTACTGTGAGGTATGTATTTATATTTTTAACTTGTCATTTTAGCCTGACTGTTTGGAACAATTATGCTCATTAAACTGTCTCAGCTAGGGGTGGGTTTTGATAATCAATTTACTGATTAAAATCAATTCTGGCTTGGATAATGTGACATCAATTCATTAAAATTCTGAATCGATTTTTTTAATATAATTTTATTTTGCTCGACATGCCCGAATCTCAGGTGAAACCTCACAAAATTTTGACAACCACCAAACAGTAAATGAGAGCAGGTACACGGATTCTGCACAAAGACGTAAACACAAAGCGCCGACCCGCAGATCAGAATCAGTGAGATGTCGCCTTTCTCACCCGACAGCACGGACACGGTCGGGGCTGAAGGCTTGCAGCTCACTGATTCTGATGTTTCGTCAATTCTACTACATGAAAAAGCAGCTCTGAGTGATTATTCAGATTTTCATTTCAGTTATGATTTTTGTTTGTTTTTTATTTGCTCTTTATTTCAGGCGATGTTCAGGATAAAAGTGTTGAAGGACTGACTTACACTGTCTTTGTGTCTTTGTTTAGAAGCAGAGCGACACAGATGGATCCAGTTCTCAACCCTGTCATCACTGTGGTGGTGGGAAAGACTTTCGTTGTGACCTTTGTGGAAAAAATTGCAGTCAAGTCAAGTCAAGTAGTCAAGTATTTATTTATTGTCATTGTCAAAGAACAATGAAATTGCGTTTGGGGCTTCCGTACACCCGTAAAAAAAAAACTAAAAAAAAAACAAAAAAAACCCCTTAACCCTTTAGAGCCGATCGGAGCGGGAACGCTCTGTTATGCGTAACTATTTTTAAATCCCAGTAGCTCTGCAACCACGTAAGCTAGCGCAAAATTTTTTTTTGCATATGAAACCGGAGGAGTTGTACTTACATATTGTGCCATCAGCTTGTCCTAGGTCACAGTTTCCTTCCACATAAAGCTTAGCAAAAACTGCATAAAAAGCGCTTGCAGGAACAAAAACATAATATTCCAGAAACACGCTTTGCCGGTCCGATCAGCTGTTCAAAACACTTCCTACGTTGGAATAGACGTCAGCGCGAACTTTTGCATTTCCGCCATTACCTGGCCGAAACCGGAAGTGACGTCATTTTCGCGGAAATGTAGTCTTTTTTGCGATCAGGGCCTCAGGGCCTATACTGCTCTTTTTAAAAGTTATCTTTGACTTTATGACTTTCTGTGTCGTTTCTGGGATGCTTAGGACTCATATTGCACTGCTGGAAATAGTTTATTTTGATGCATATGCTGCTTTTTTGCAAATTTGCACTATAATATTTATTTTCGTTTTTCCTGCAGTGTATAAAAATTGGTGTATTTCAAAAATAAAACTATGAAGACACTCAAAATAAATTTCCTGTGGTGGGAAACTATTTTGTGCAACTTTTTTGTATTTACAGTTTTGAGGGATAAGCCTCTTAAATTTCTCTAACTACAAATATATGTTAAAAAATCAAAAACGATTTTCAATTTTTTTGTAGTTTATTGCACTTTTTTTGCAATTTATGTAATTACTATGCACTTAATGAATACATATTATTAAAATCTGGGCTATAATGGTTGTATTGATATATAGCAACTTGAAATGCTCCCAAAAATGGCTCCACAGTATGTAAAAATATAATATAAGCTCTGGCGGACTTGGTTCTATGGTAGGTCTTAAAGGGTTAAAACCCAAGTGTAAATATTTAACCCAGTGTAACTTCAGTGCAATGAGACAATCCTTAGCAACAACATGAGAACAAGACAGGTAATGTTCATAGGACATTCAGACAAAGAACTGAGAAACATGACAAAATGCAACAATGCAACCCGTTCAATATTATTGTACTGTGAGATATGATGGTTGTCTATTTAAGAAAGAAGGGGAGGGGGGGGGGGGGAAGAGAGAATAAAGATATAATGCACCAATGCAAACCAGTTCAGTGCTATTAAGAAGTTGGATATGGTTATTGTCCGTGAGAGGGGGGCAGAGAGGGGAGGGGGGCAGAATTCAGGAGCCTCACAGCCTGTGGATACAGGCTGTTGGCCAGTCTGGATGTTCTGGCCTGTATAGACCTGTACCTTCTCCCTGAGGGCAGCAGGTGGAAAAGGTGGCGCGCAGGGTGATGTTGGTCCCGCAGGATACTGTGCACCTTCAGACAGCGAGTGGGGAAGATATTACTAATCTCTGGCAGAATTGTTCCAATAATTCTGCCAGCTTCTTTCACCACCCGCTGGAGTGCTTGCTGGTTGGCCTTGGTGCAGCTGGGGAGCCACACTAGAAATCCATGCGTCAGGACGCTGCTGATGGCACAGTTGTAGAAGTTC
This sequence comes from Copadichromis virginalis, assembly GCF_057382275.1. Taxonomy (NCBI): domain Eukaryota; kingdom Metazoa; phylum Chordata; class Actinopteri; order Cichliformes; family Cichlidae; genus Copadichromis; species Copadichromis virginalis. The sequence goes on from NC_140626.1 coordinate 31,153,041, forward strand.
AACATCAGAGATCTGGGAATGTGTGCGCTCCGTAGTCTCCTCAGGTAGTAGAGGCGCTGTTGGGCCTTCCGTGCAACTGAGGTGATATGGTTGCCCCAGGACAGGTCCTCGGTCACAGTTACCCCCAAGAATTTAAAACTGCTCACCCTCTCCACCGCCTCACTGCCAATGAAGAGAGGCAGATGGTTGTTATGACCCTTCCTCCGGAAATCTACAATGATCTCCTTGGTCTTTTTGGTGTTTAAGACCAAGTTATTGTCGTGGCACCATGACTCTAGTTGTTGCACCTCTGTCCTGTAGTTTGTCTCATCGTTGTTGGATATAAGTCCGAGCACTGTGGTGTCATCGGCAAACTTAACAATGAGATTGGACGCGCAGGAGGAAATACAGTCATGGGTGAAGAGGGTGTATAGCAGAGGGCTCAGAACACACCCCTGAGGGGCACCAATACACCTTAAAAAGACATCAACGTAGACACACTGGAGAAGAACTGAAATACTGCAAAGAATGTGGGAGAAGCTTCACCACATCAAGTGGATTAAAACGACATGAACTCATTCACAGTGGGACAAAAAAGCACATCTGTGATCAGTGTGGGTCATCTTTCATTACTGCAAGTGGGCTTAAAACACACAAGTCCACACAGGAGAGAAACCATACAAGTGCAGATACTGTGACAAAAGCTTCTCACAATCAGCTAATCGTAACTATCATGAACATACACACATGGAAGGAAACTACAGCTGTGACCAGTGTGACAAGAGCTTCAGGAATCTCAGTTCATACTCCGAACACAAACGATCCCACGTTACTAAAAAACTGTTTCACTGTTACCAATGTGCCCAAACATTCACCTCATTGTCTGCTCTGTGCAAACATCAGCGTGATCACTCAGGGCTGAAATCACTTCCATCACTGGATCACAGTGAATATGAAGAGACAGAAAGATCCTCTGGTTTCAGGGTCAGACTTAAAACCCTTGAGATCAGGCTCCACAGAGTTCAGAGTGAATCTCCTATAAAGATCTGATGAGGCAACTATGAATGAAAATGGTTCCCTAGTCTCATTTTAAGGTTTCTAAACTGTTCTGCTTCAGTGTTCATGTCGAGTGGTTCGCTTTGTTCCAGCAGTTGGAAGAAGAAGTTTGAGCTGTGATTTCATTTCCTGTATTTCAGAGTAAAGGCTGAAGTGACAAATGGAAACATGTTTACAGTCAGTCAGATGAACTGTTTTCAGTGGCACAGATGGAGGTTTATCAGAGGAGGAGACTTGGCTGCTCTCCACTCACACTGAACAGGGTTCCTGCAGCTTATTTAAAATCTGACCTGAAAGTTATGAAAAATTTCCTTGTAACACTTGAGTTACAGTAGCGGGACTGCTCCGTAATCCAGTTCAATAACACATCTCCTGACATTAAACGTAAGCTTATTTAATAATGTGGATCTCTTTTGTCCAGATTTTTATTCAGAGGCAGCAACTGTGGTAAGAATTGACCCGGATCTTTACAGATCTTACAGTTTAGTATCAAGTTCATTTTCTTGTTGATGCAGAGCCAGAATTTAGATATTTTTAGACAATTCCATAAAAGATGCATGTAAGTTCCATCTGCTGTTTTACATTTGAGAAAAAAGTTTGAAAGATCTTTAAAATCTTTTATTTTTTCTTAAACTTGCTGTAGGTATTAAAACTTATGATTTTGTGTTTAAGATGTCGAAACAATTAATTTTGTGAATTCATTTTTTTAAAGTTGTGGTTTCATTTGCTCAGAGTTCATCAACGTTTTTCTGATACAAGGTGGGATGGATCCATGCTTTTATGCTGTTTAAGACAAATTCTGAAAGCCGAACGTTGCAGAGATTGAGACCCATTAGACCAGGCAGCATTTTTCAATCTTCTATTGTCCTGAGCTGTGGCCTCAGTTTCACTGGAAGTTGAACCCAAGTACGGTGTTCAGCTGTGGACTGGTCCGTGGACCCGCCTGTCCTCCAGGAACACAGGTACACATCCTGGACAGGGAGGAACGCCTGTTTGAGACCAGAGTCAAGGAGACCATTTACATGACAAGGGAAAGACTCTGAATCAAGGAGGGGGCCTAAGGGGACTTTTATTTCCTTTGCAACATCCATTTAAATTTCCATTTAAACACAGACAACAAGTAACTGGACTAAGCACAGTAGGAAATGGTTTGCCCCTTCTCATCAGCAACACCTGGACAGAATTACCCTTGACCTTAAATAACCCCGTACCTACCTCTGCCATAACCAGTACATAAAATGAAATACAACCCTCTAGTGGTGATAAGGACAGGGAAATAAGAAAAATGGCTGAGGCAGAGGACATAGGCTGTGTCCCAATTAAGAGACTGCACGCTTGAAGTACGCATTTTAAGTGCGGTTATGTCACCGCCACGCGACAACGGCTGTCCCAATTTGAAGTGTACTTCAAATGCATACTCCAAATGCGCTGTCGATTTCCCCAAATATCAAGCGTGGTCCGGTGCACGCTTCGTGGTCCCATATATCCCACAATTCATAGCGCGGCGGTGGGTGTGGAGAAGTGTGCCGCAAAATACGGCAGAAGGGAGCGGCCGAAGAGGTTTCTTATTTATTTCCAAACTTTATTGAAATCATAAAGCAAACAGTCAGGCATTCCAGTTCAGTTTGTACAGTAGACATACAAGGCAAATAAGAGTAACAATATACAGTACAATGAAATAAGAAGGATGAATAAATAAAGGATAGAAAAGAAAAAAAGGGGGGATATGTGACAGACTTCATAACAACTTTGTACTTGAAAGTTGTGACAGCTCATTCGTTAAACATTTCTGAATGAATTTCAATCAGTGATAAACCTTTTTTATTGGAAGTTAATTTAAGAGAGTTTAAGTAATATTCAATTTCAATCAAAAACAAATTAAATGATGGGGTTGAGTTTTGAAATTTACATTTATGTATGTGGAATTTCTCTAATAAGATGGAGCGGCCGAAGAGTGAACTGTCAAAAGTACTGAATATGACGTCACTTATTTATGTGCGAATGTTTAATAAGTAAAGTCAGTCATATATCCACAAACACAACAAGCTGAAAGTCAGTGATTATATATACACACATAGATATACACTCAACAAAAATATAAACGCAACACTTTTGTTTTTGCTCCCATTCCCCATAGGATGGACGTAGAGACCTAAAATTCATCCCAGATACACAATATAACCATCCCTCCCAAACAGTGGTCACAAATCAGTCCAAATGTGTGGTAGTGGGCACATCTGCCATATTGAGATAATCAATCCCACCTCACAGGTGTGCCACATCAGGATGCTGATCTGACATCATGAGTAGTGCACAGGTGTACCTCAGACTGCCCACAACAAAAGGCCACCCTGGAATGTGCAGTTTTGTCTCACAGCAAAATGCCACAGATGCCACAAGCAATGAGGGAGCGTGCAATTGGCATGCTGACAGCAGGAATGTCAACCAGATCTGTCGCCCGTGCATTGAATGTTCATTTCTCAACCATAAGCTGTCTCCACAGGCGTTTCAGAGAATATGGCAGCACATCCAACCGGCCTCACAACCGCAGACCTCATGTAACCACACCAGCCCAGGACCTCCACATCCAGCAGGTTCACCTCCAAGATCGTCTGAGACCAGCCACCCAGACAGCTGCTGGAACAATTGGTTTGCACAACCAAACAATTTCTGCACAAACTGTCAGAAACCGTCTCAGGGACGCTCAACTGCATGCCCGTCGTCCTCATCGGGGTCTTGACCTGACTCCAGCTCGTCGCCGTAACAGACTTGTGTGGGCAAATGCTCACATTCGATGGCGTCTGGCACGTTGGAGAGGTGTGCGCTTCACGGATGAATCATGGTTCACATTGTTCAGGGCAGATGGCAGCTGAGAATGTCCCAGTTCTTGCATGGCCAGCATACTCACCGGACATGTCACCCATTGAGCATGTTCGGGATGTGCTTGACCGGCGTATACGACAGCGTGTACCAGTTCCCACGAATATCCAACAACCTCGCACAGCCATTGAAGTGGAGTGGACCAACATTCCACAGGCCACAATTGACAATCTGATAGACTCCATGCGACGATATGTTGCACTGCATGAGGCAAATGGTGGTCACACCAGATACTGACCGGTTCTGGGTCCCCAGACCCCCAATAGCGCAAAAAACTGCACATTCCAGGGTGGCCTTTTGTTGTGGGCAGTCTGAGGTACACCTGTGCACTACTCATGATGTCAGATCAGCATCCTGATGTGGCACACCTGTGAGGTGGGATGGATTATCTCAATATAGCAGATGTGCCCACTACCACACATTTGGACTGATTTGTGACCACTGTTTGGGAGGGATGGTTATATTGTGTATCTAGAATGAATTTTAGGTCTCTACGTCCATCCCATGGGGAATGGGAGCAAAAACAAAAGTGTTGCGTTTATATTTTTGTTCAGTGTATATATATATATATACCGTATTTTCACGACCATAAGACGCACTGTGCTAAAAGGCGCAGTCTCAGTTATGTGTGCCGTTACTGTATTTAACACACACATAAGGCGCACTGGATCATAGGGCGCATACAAGTACCGTATGCGTATTTAAAAATAAAGCGGGAGCAAACCTGAGTTCGGTACTCACATTTTTATTACCAGTAATCATCATCATCAACAACACACAAGCATACAAGTGTGCGTATTTAAAAATAAAGCTGGAGCAAAACAAAGTTTGGTACTCACATTTTTATCATCAATCAAACCCATCGAAGTCCTCATCCTCTGTGTCTGAATTGAACAGCTGCGCTAAATCTCCATCAAACATGCCAGGTTCACTTTCTTCACTGTCAGAGTCACTTTCCGTGCCGTGCGGCTCCTCGGAAATGATGCCGGCTTTTGCGAAAGCTCGAACAACAGTGCCAGCAGACATGTTAGCCCAAGCATCTACAATCCATTCGCAAATTGTGGCGTAACTCGCCCGGCGCTGCCTTCCACTCTTTGTGCCAAGCACAACAGTAAAAGAAGACTTTTCATACCCGTTGTGCGTATCGCTACCGTGCTGGTCCCCTTCTCCACAGTGTGACTCACTGGGATGTCAAAAGTGAGCGGGACCTCGTCCATGTTAGTGATGTGGCTGGGCTGGATGTGTTTGCTGCAATAGGAGCGGAAGATGGCCAGCTTTTCCTTATAATCCGCTGGAAGTTGCTGCGCTACCGTAGTCCTGGTCCGGATGGAAAAATGGCACCATTTCATAAAAAGTGAAAGTGAAACTGCTTTTAGCCGAATGGTGACCGTCGAAACGCTTCTCCCGCTCGTTCTTTGCTCGATGATCCACCGCTCGAGTCTTTCCTCCAACTCGGCCACACTTCACCCTTTAGCGTTCTCATGGTGTTCTCTACTACGTCCTCATTACAACACACAGGGCGCACTGCGCTATAGGGCGCGCCGTACTTTTTGAAGAAAATCTAAGACTTTTAAGTGCGCCTTATGGTCGTGAAAATACGGTACATATATATACATACACATATATATACATACATACATACATACAGTGGGGCAAAAAAGTATTTAGTCAGCCACCGATTGTGCAAGTTCCCCCACCTAAAATGATGACAGAGGTCAGTAATTTGCACCAGAGGTACACTTCAACTGTGAGAGACAGAATGTGAAAAAAAAAAAATCCATGAATCCACATGGTAGGATTTGTAAAGAATTTATTGGTAAATCAGGGTGGAAAATAAGTATTTGGTCAATAACAAAAATACAACTCAACACTTTGTAACATAACCTTTGTTGGCAATAACAGAGGTCAAACGTTTACTATAGGTCTTTACCAGGTTTGCACACACAGTAGCTGGTATTTTGGCCCATTCCTCCATGCAGATCTTCTCGAGAGCAGTGATGTTTTGGGGCTGTCGCCGAGCAACACGGACTTTCAACTCCCGCCACAGATTTTCTATGGGGTTGAGGTCTGGAGACTGGCTAGGCCACTCCAGGACTTTCAAATGCTTCTTACGGAGCCACTCCTTTGTTGCCCGGGCGGTGTGTTTTGGATCATTGTCATGTTGGAAGACCCAGCCTCGTTTCATCTTCAAAGTTCTCACTGATGGAAGGAGGTTGTGGCTCAAAATCTCACGATACATGGCCCCATTCATTCTGTCCTTAAGACGGATCAGAATAGAATGAAATAAAATACTACATACAATCGAATAAAATAGGCTACAAATGCTATATAGAATTGAGTATAATACAACGATGCCAGAAAGAGTATTGCACATGTGTGGATGTGTGTGCTTAGTCAGTTGAAGTCTTTCTTGTGCTGTGGAGTCTGATGGCAGTGGGGAGGAAAGACCTGCGAAATCTCTCCGTCCCACATCATAGGTGCCGCAGCCACTGAAGGAGCTGCTCAGAGCTGTCAGAGTCTCCTGCATGGGGTGGGAGATGTTGTCCAACAGGGATGACAGCTTAGCCACCATTCTCCTGTCACTCACCACCTCTAGGTCCAGAGGGCATCCTAGAACAGAACTGAAAGTAGAGATAGTGATCTTCTCGAGAGCAGTGATGTTTGCAACACGGACTTTCAACTCCCGCCACAGATTTTCTATGGGGTTGAGGTCTGGAGACTGGCTAGGCCACTCCAGGACTTTCAAATGCTTCTTACGGAGCCACTCCTTTGTTGCCCGGGCGGTGTGTTTTGGATCATTGTCATGTTGGAACACCCAGCCTCATTTCATCTTCAAAGTTCTCACTGATGGAAGGAGGTTTTGGCTCAAAATCTCACGATACACGGCCCCACTCATTCTGTCCTTAACACGGATCAGTCGTCCTGTCCCCTTGGCAGAAAAACAGCCCCATAGCATGATGTTTCCACCCCCATGCTTCACAGTAGGTATGGTGTTCTTGGGATACAACTCAGTATTCGTCTTCCTCCAAACACGACGAGTTGCGTTTATACCAAAAAGTTCTACTTTGGTTTCATCTGACCACATGACATTCTCCCAATCCTCTGCTGTATCATCCATGTGCTCTCTGGCAAACTTCAGACGGGCCTGGACATGCACTGGCTTCAGCAGCGGAACACGTCTGGCACTGCGGGATTTGATTCCCTGCCGTTGTAGTGTGTTACTGATGGTGACCTTTGTTACTTTGGTCCCAGCTCTCTGCAGGTCATTCACCAGGTCCCCCCGTGTGGTTCTGGGATCTTTGCTCACCGTTCTCATGATCATTTTGACCCCACGGGATGAGATCTTGCGTGGAGCCCCAGATCGAGGGAGATTATCAGTGGTCTTGTATGTCTTCCATTTTCTGATGATTGCTCCCACAGTTGATTTTTTCACACCAAGCTGCTTGCCTATTGTAGATTCACTCTTCCCAGTCTGGTGCAGGTCTACAATACTTTTCCTGGTGTCCTTCGAAAGCTCTTTGGTCTTGGCCATGGCGGAGTTTGGAGTCTGACTGTTTGAGGCTGTGGACAGGTGTCTTTTATACAGATGATGAGTTCAAACAGGTGCCATTCATACAGGTAACGAGTGGGGGACAGAAAAGCTTCTTACAGAAGACGTTACAGGTCTGTGAGAGCCAGAGATTTTCCTTGTTTGAGGTGACCAAATACTTATTTTCCACCCTAATTTACAAATAAATTCTTTACAAATCCTACCATGTGAATTCATGGAATTTTTTTTCACATTCTGTCTCTCACAGTTGAAGTCTACCTCTGGTGCAAATTACTGACCTCTGTCATCATTTTAAGTGGGGGAACTTGCACAATCGGTGGCTGACTAAATACTTTTTTGCCCCACTGTATTATGTGGTAAGCCTTGTATGACTGCAGACGAGTCAGAACACTTACAATCTTTGTAACACCAGCTAGATAAGGTGTAGTTGATTAAGGCCTAAAGCCAAGTGGATTGAGCATGGGGGAAAAAATAAATTTTATTTCTATAGTCTAGAGATGAAAGATTTGTTATTTAATGGCTTTTTGGATTGTTTAAAAAATGAAGAACTATCCCCAACAATGAAAACAGGATTAATAACCTTATTGCCCAAACCAAACAAAAATTTACAAGTGCTACACAATTGGAGACCCATAACACTTTTATGTAATGATTACAAATTATTAGCCTTAGTATATGCAAATAGGATTAAGAGCATCTTAAACAAATTAATTGATGAGTGCCAATCAGCGTTTATTAAAGGAAGGCAGATTCATAATAGCATAAGATTAATATTAGATATGATTGACTACCGATCCGTTATTAATTCAGAAAGTTTAATATTATTTATTGACTGTTTTTTTTAAAGCATTTGATTCAATAGACCATAATTTTTAATTTAGATCTTTAGAACTTTTTGGATTTGGAAACAAATTTTGCAAAGTGATCAAACTGTTCTACAAGCAGATTTATAGTTATGTTTCGCTCAATCCAGGCATAACACCTAGGATAGACGTATTCCGTGGAATTCGACGGGGTTGCCCAATTTCTCCAAAATTATTTATTCTTTGCACTCAATTAATGGCTTACCTCATTGTGAACCATTCAGACATCGAAGGAATAAATATTTTTGATATTGAACTTGTTAGAGGATTTTTAAGTTTTATTGTCATGAAATGCAACTGAGTTGTACTGATAAGTGTTTACTATTTCTGCTTATGCAAACGTCTTTCTATCATGAACTCTCTGAACAGTCACATCACAACACCACAATGAGTTGTGAAAACAAGCTGTTATTGTTAGATTAAGTTCCAGAAACTGAATGTAATTAAAATTTTTTCTAAAGCTTCAGGCTTGTGTCTGAATCTAAAGAAGTGTGAACTTTTGCCACTTTATGATTGTTTGGAAAATAGCATGAGGACGATTCCAGTGAAAAATAAAGTCAAATATTTAGGCATTTATTTAAACAAAGACATCAACACTAGAGAATCAAAAAACCTAAAAGACAAAATTGATGGTATGTCCAAAACGCTAAATCATTGGTTAACAAGAGATATTACAATTTTTTCTTTTTTTTTCTTTTTTTTGTCCCATTTGGATCTTTAGCCATCAGAATTGTTGTCTTAAGGCCAAGAAAGATGCCAAGCGGATTTATTTTACCAAGTGGATCATCATGGCCTTGCCATATTGGTCCATTTGATTGACCTTTATTATAATTATGTATTTATTTTAATTTCGGTTGCTACAAACAGGACAGGCATGACTGGGGGATAGGACAGGGAGAAAGAGTGAAAGAAAGAGAGGGAGAGAAAGAAAACCAAAGGGGAGAAGAGACGGTGAGAAAGGGGGAAGAAAGAAAGAAAAACAAGCCAGAGGCCCCAGAGTACGAGGACCCGAGGAGGACCACCAAAAGGGGGGGGAACCGTGCCACCCTCCTGGGAAGAGCCGAGTAGAGTCCCAAACGAGAGGTCACCCAGCAGCTACGGAGCAGAGGCCAGAGGGGGTTGCAGTGGCGTGCCCGCGAGCTCTGCCGGCAGCCAGCTGTGCCAGAGAGGACAGAGCTTCAGGCCCAGAGGCCAGAGGACTGAGGGCACCCCACCCCCCGGTAGGAGCCCAGCCGGGCCACAGGCGCCAGGCTCCGCCAATCGGCCACCAGGAGTGAGCCGGTACATACATGAGTGCCCAGCCCCAGTCGACAAGAACCACCAACACACCAACATCTGAGGGCATCATCCACCGGCAAGGAGTGTGGTGAGGGGAGATAGGCCTCCGTCCTTTAGAGGGCCCGAGATGTACCCAGAGAGGTTGAGTCTAAGACCCAACCTGACATATAGACACAGACGAACAGGCGCACGCGGACACAAACATGCATTCCTACCCCCATATACACAACCAAATACTCGGCACTCACCCAACGTGTAGACAGACACAAGTAGACACTGCACAGACAGTCACACTCCCCAAACATACTCTATATCCCAGGTCCAGGTGCCCCCAGAGGGGCAAGCCGCACCTAGACCCAGGAGATGTTACCCTTGTCTCTGGGGTGGAGGCAAGCGGACCACCTCCTTATCTGCAGTAGCAGGGAGGGCCCGCATCCCAGACCCCAATCTGACGGCCAGCACCTCCTCCCAGCCCCCCAGCCCTGATGGCTAACAGAAGCGGGGTGAGTGAAGACCCCAAAACCTCCCTACGCCCGCTCATATGTAGTGTTGCTGTGTGCTGTTCTAAAGTGCCTTTAAAACACAGGAGAGCACATCCCGGACCCACCCAGGGGCAGCCAGGCTACCAGGCCAGTAACCAACGTCCGCCAGCACAGACCCTGCCCCATCTCCGCTGTACGCAGCCACAAGAAAAACACCATCTAAGAGCCACCAGAGCCCCTAACCAGGTCATGGCCACATCCCCCGGGTTAGGCCCTCCAGGGAAAACGTCCCTAGGGACTCCCCAGACGTCCTAAGGCCGTCCCTACCCCCATATCAACTACAATAGCGAAGGCAGGACCAAACCATGACACCCCACCCCCACTAGGTGATGGAGCCCAAAGGGATTGATCAAATGTGATGGCAGAGGCTGTATCAAGACGAATGTGATCTATTAGAGGGTTTTTATATTGGTTACAATTAAGATTATTTTTATTTTTCCAGTTAATGAGGACCATTTTCTTTGCAATGCATAGGGCCATAAAAACAACGTGTTTATTTCTGCAGTGACCTCATCCAAGTTGCCCAGCAAGCACACTAAAGGGGAGGCTGGAATGTTACATTTCAGACACTTTGATAAGTCTTCACATATCTCACGCCAAAACTTCTGAACTGGTGGACAGAACCAAAGAGCGTGGATGTAATTGTCCGGTGTATTTGCTGTGCAGTGTGAGCAGTTGTTGGAAGGCGTATAGCCCATCTTGAACATCCTATGACCAGTATAGTGCACTCTGTGTAATATTTTGTATTGTATTAATTGCAAACTGGGATTTCTGATCCATTGAAAGGTTTTTAAGCATATCTGAGACCAAAGGTTTGGGTCTAAGCTGATCGATAAATCTGCTTCCCATTTTGCAATAGGAAGGGATATTGATTCATCTATTTTAGAAAGTGTTCTGTATATTTTAGACAATAATTTGGGGGGTTTTAGACTAAAAAAATTGTACCACACTTGGTGGTGTTTGTAATTCAGCTTCACTGGGATTAAATTTCTTTTTTACTATGGGTTTAATTTGTTGATAATCCAAAAATCGTTTCTTGTTGATCCCATATTTTGTCTGTCAAACGAAATAAAGTCTGTTCCTTCCAATATATGTTCCAAGTATTTAATTCCTTTGCAACTCCAATCTGGAAAGTTTATCATATTATTGTTTTGTAATATGTCCGGATTGTTCCAGATAGGTGTACGTTTGCATGGGATTAATGAAGACTCTGTCATTTTTAGAAACTCCCACCATGCTGTCAGAGAAGAGCTGATGCTGACGCTTTTGAAGCATTCATGTCGTTGGATGTTTGAGATTTCTAGGTTATTACAGTGTTCTACATCTATCCAAGGTTCATCTAAGAGGGTGTGTTTAAACCATCTAGAGATGAACTGAAGCCTGTTGGCTAAAAACTAGTGATTAAAGTTAGGCAGATCTAATCCTCCTTTATCCTTGGTCTTTTTCAGTGTTTTTAAGATGATACGTGGGGGTTTATCTTTCCAAAGGAATTTAGAAATATACGAGTCTAGAGATCTGAACCAATCTTGTGATGGCTTATTTGGGATCATTGAAAATAAATAGTTTATTTTTGGCAAGACCATCATTTTTATAGCAGCGACCCTTCCCATGAGTAATATGGGTAAAGATTTCCATCTAGCCAGATTGCCTTCTACTGTCTTTAAAAGTGGGATGTGGTTTAATTTAGTTAATTCTGAAAGCTTAGGAGAGACATTAATACCTAAATATTTTATATTTCCAGATTGCAGTGGGGAAGGAGAGGAATTATGGAAGGAGCAATTAATCGGAAGAACTGTAGATTTTGACCAGTTAATTGAATAATCTGAGACACTTGAGGAAGAATTTATTAATGCAATTACCCCAGAGAGATTGGTTTGTGAATTTTGGAGAAAAAGTAACACATCATCTGCATAAAGGCTGATTTTATGTTCTACATTCTTACATTTTCTGCCCTAAATTGTTGTAGCCTGTCTAATTGCTGCTGCTAGTGGCTCAATAAAAATAGCAAACAGTGAAGGGGAGAGTGGGCATCCCTGCCTGGTGCCCCTCAGGAGACAGAAGCTGGAGGATGTTTGGTCATTTGTTCTGACACAAGCTGTTGGGGAATTATATAATATTTTTAACCAGTTTATGAAAGAGGATCCAAACCCAAATTTGTGTAAAGTTGCAAATAGAAATTTCCAGTTAACTCTGTCAAATGCTTTTTCTGCATCTAAAGAAAATATTACGGTTTCAATGTTTTTACTGTATGAGTAGTCTATTAAATTAAGTAATCTACGTGTATTTGTTGATGAGTGCCTACCTTTTATAAAACCAGTTTGGTCAGGATGAATTAAAAGGGGGGTTATTTTCTCTAATCTTTTTGAGAGAGCTTTGCAGATTATTTTAAGGTCTACATTAATAAGGGATATTGGACGATAGCTTGAAGGAAATACAGGGTCTTTGCCTGGTTTTAGTAAGAGACTGATATTTGCAGAGTTCATATTTGGTGGTAGTCTACCATTTTCTTTGATTTCCTGCAACATCTTGTGAAAAACTGGTGCCAGAATCGTCCAGAATTCTTTGTAAAAATCTGTTGAAAAGCCGTCTGGACCTGGAGCCTTATTATTGGGCATACTTATCAGAGCTTCCTGGAGTTCACCTGGTGTCAGTGGCGAGTCCAGTGCCATTGTTTGGGTGTCTAATAATTTTGGAAGAGTTATGTTGTCGAGAACTTGATCAATTTCATTTTTAGATGGGTTTATTTGTGGTGTATATAAAGTTTCATAGAAATCCCTAAAAAATTTGTTTATTTTTTTAAGATCATATATTGTATTCCCAGATAAATCTTTAACAGCACATATAGTGTTTTTTTCTTTATTGATTTTTAACTGGTTAGCAAGAAATTGTCCGGATTTGTTACCGTGTTCATAATTTTGCAGGCGAAGTCTTTGTACTAAGAATTTAGTCTTTTTATTAATAATTTCATTTAATTCTAGTTTTGTCTTGCGTATTTTGTTTAATATTTCTTGATCTTGGTGTGACACATAGGCTTTTTCTAAGAATTTGATGTTTTTTTTCTAGTTCCTGAATATTTTTGTTTTCTTCTTTCTTCTTATGTGATGAGAAAGAGATTGTTTTACCTCTCATCACGGCTTTCCCTGCTTCCCAGAGGACAGATGCTGATGTTCCAGGTATGTCATTAAAGCCTAAATATAGAGTCCACTCCTTTTTAAAGTATTTGATAAACTCTTTGTCTTTGAGCAGTGATGTATTAAATCTCCAGTTTTTACTTGGCGTAGTATTATTCATCTGTATTAGTGTTAAAGATACAGGACCATGATCACTGACAGCTATAGGACGAATCTCAGTGTCTGAAATGTTACTCAGCAGTGAGCTGCTGACTAGAAAATAATCCAGACGAGAGTAGGAGTGATGGACATGTGAGAAGAAAGAATATTCCTTACTGTTGGGGTGAAGGGAGCGCCATGCATCACAAAGACCAAAGTCGCTCATATACTGTTTGATTATATTTGTGGACTGCCAATTACGCTGAGTTCCTGCTGTATTGAGCCTATCCATTTCTTCATTTAGTCCCAGGTTGAGGTCTCCCCCAAGAACAATTGTGCAATCTAGGTGTTCGGAGAGTGTACTAAAAAAAAAAACGTGGAAGAATGAGGGGTTATCAACATTTGGACCATATATACTTACAATACCTAGCTTTTGGTTAAGTATAGATAGTTTGACGATTAGGAATCTGCCCTCTGGATCTATAACTGTATCGAGTACTGTGAAATTAATATTTTTATGCATTAGAATTGCTACTCCTCTTTGTCTAGAATTATAACAGGCTGAGAACAGATTAGGAAACTCAGGCGTTTTAAGTTTATTCAAACCTGGGACAGGCATGTGGGTCTCTTGTAATAAAAAAACGTCTGCCTGTAATTTTTTAAGTTGGTTAAGTATTTTTAACCTTTTTTCCCTAGAGCCAGCTCCATGCACATTACATGTGACAAATCTTAGCATGCCCATAGTTGTGTGTTTGTGGCTAATGATGTACGCTGTGTGTCTCGCTTAGACGGGTGAGGAAAATGGAAAGACATAATTTTTTTGTAAATAAAGAGAAGAAAATGCGCGGCGAGAAGCTCCATAGGTCTGACTATGTGTGTGCATAATAACTAAAATGAGCAAATGTGTGCGTGTGTCCTATATCTGTGTGCGCTGTGTGGCTGTTGTAAATGTGTTGCCTTTAAACGCATGTGTGTGCGTGATCGTGCAGAGTGAGCATGTAGAAATAGACAGTGTTGTTTGTGGATGGATAGGGAAACAGGTGATCGACATAGTGATAGAAAAGAGAAGCAAATAAACCAAAGAGCAAGAGAGAGAGAGGGAAAAAGAAATAGAAACGGAAACATTCCAATTAAGGCATTGGCGGAGAGTGACGTTATACTAAATTAGCAAGCTGATATTACATAGTTAAGCAAAAGTTAATACAAGAGAGTGTGAGTGAAGAGAATAGTGCAGCGGATTCTTATTTGGTGTGCAGTCAATACAGCCATGGAGTGGTGCCGGGGTCGCGGTAGAGTTGTCCGTCCACGTAGAGCCGGTCCACGGCGATGACAGCCCGGGAGCCTTTCTGGATAAAACTACGTCGGACTGGGAAGAGGACCCTGCGTCGTTCCAGGATCTCTCTGGGGAACTGATCGTTCATGCTGAAATCCGTTCCTCACAATTTTTGGACGCAATCTATTATCCAAATCAGAGGGCGTCTCAAAGATGGTTTATCCAGCTTACTCATTATACATTACCCCGAAAAGTATTAAAAAGATTAACTCTATAATCTATCAATTCATTTGGCGCAATAAAACACATTACATTAAAAAATCACAACTCGTCAAAGATTACGCTAAAGGTGGTATAAAGACAATTGATTTTCAATTAATGGTTGGAGTATTTAAAATAAACTGGATAAAAGCCTTCCTCTTGAAACCTTACTCCATATGGTTCCATATCCCAAAAAATATTTTCAAAAAGGTGGGAGGGTTGGATTTTCTCCTGAAATGTGATTTTGATATATTGAAGTTGCCTGTGAAACTGTCAGAATATCATAAGCAGGTCTTGTCTTATTGGAAGAAGGTTTTTGCCCATAACTTTTCACCACATTGCTCCACCTTGTGGAATAACAGGACCATTACAATTAATAGGAAGTCATTGTTCATTAAAGAGTGGTATGAAAAAAACATTATCTTTATAACAGATTTACTTGATGAAAAGGGACAGTTTCTCTCAGTGGGTGTTTTTAATGCAAAGTTTAACATTCAGTGTTCCCTTAGAGAATATGACAAGGTTTGTAAGGCGATCCCCTTACCTCTGTTGAGTTTGATACAAGGCTATTTATATTACTCTAAGGGACAAATTAGTTTACCTTCTCTACAGCTAAATCAGATTCCTTTGACTGATAAAAACTGTAATAATAAAACCATGAACAAAATATTTAAAAATGAATTATTTCACGATTTTAACAGTAACACAAAATTAAAAGGGAGTAACGTTAAAATAACGAACAAATATACACATGTTTTAAGTTGGCCTATCCCCCCCAAAGTTAAAGAAATGCAATTTAAAATAATTAATGGATATTACCCAGCAGCTGAAATGCTTAGAAAAAGGTTTGGGTTTGAGGTAGAGCCATGTGGATTTTGTTCACAAAATGTGGAAAGTATTGATCATTTGTTTTTTTCCTGCTCAGTAACAACTGACTTTTGGCAAGATCTAGTAGACTGGTTGAGTATAAGAATAGATGGGATGACCCCACTGACTCTAACACAAGTTTTATATAATAATGGTGATCCATCTAAGGAACTGTCCATGCTACACAAGGTGGTGATAATTATGGGCAAATACCACATACACAAATGCAAATGGCAAAGTAAAAGACCTTCCCTAACTGTATTGAAAATTGAATTAAAATCTTTTTTGTCATCTTTAGAATTACTGAGGGATTCATGTAAAGAGGCTGCTTTGATATGCGACAATGGGACTCAATCTCTATCCTTTTAATGATTGTGTTTTTGGTGTACTAAGTAAGCCACATGTATGTTAAAGTGTTCGCAGAAAGGAAACTGTTATATGTCATAAAAATGGCCTTCATATATTTATGTATATGTATATATGTGGGGTTTTTTTTTTCCTATTTCGTTTGGTTTCTTATTCAACCTTTTCAAGATGTTGTTGCACTAATTTTGTCTCCCAACGAGAGATTGTAATATGTGCATAAATTTAATTAAAGTATGAAAAAAAAAAACACGTGTAGATTCATCAGCCAGATGAAGTGTTTACTGACAATTGACAGTGATAGCGCACATCATCATCACTATTCCAGCAATCCTCTCCTCACAGACAAGCATAAACACACTCGACTATCACTAAATCAGATTTAACACACGTTTGTAATGACGATAATTCAGTTTATAATAGGGTTTATTCGCACGGTCAGCAGGTGGCGGTATCCTCGTACACTGGGGAGTAAACTGCCATTAAACGAACAAAAGAAGAAGAAAACATCTGCACATGAGCGGTACGGATCGGGTAGACCCGATTTGTACGGTCAGACTTTACACATGCGCAGTAAGGATCGGAGAGTCCTGATCCGTAACGTTCTTTTTATTTTTCGTTTTTGTCTACATTGTACTGAAATGCTTCATTATTGCAAACATTTTAAGATATACTTGTTATTCTTAACATCTTAACAGATACTCTGACCCATAACTATCGAAAAACGCTACGACCGGAAGTAGAAACCTTTTGCGCATGCGGGGTACCGATCGGGTTTCCGGTACGGATCGGGTTTTTTGTTTTTTGTTTTTGTTTTTTAAATTAAACTTTATTTACAAACAACAGTTTAACATACAAGGCACCATCATTAATCCGATTATGTTACATCCTCGGTTGAGCATTATAGCAAAACAAACAAACAAACAAAACGAACAAAAAAACCCCCAAAAACAACAACAATAAGCACAAAGTTAAAAGAGTTAGCACAAAAATAAAGAACAGTCATTGAAGGATTCGAACCAAAGGCAAAAATTAACGTGCAAAAAAAGGGCAGTCGTGATTATAAAATAGGGAGTTTTTTGGTTTTTTTAACATAGGTTAAACTCTTTAAATAAAACAAGTTTATGGGCTTTCTTGTTATTCACAAGTTTCAGCGATTTAGCCCAGAGTCTAAAGTCATTCAGCCATCTGTTTATACATGGTTTAGCTTTAAAGTATCTGCATTTGTGAATAAAAATTTTTCCCATTAACAAAATCGTCCTAATCAACAGGTCAAAATCTGCATTCTCAGCAAGTATTCCAAATTTTATTACTGTCACCGTCAAATGTGGTAACTGAATTCTCCTGGACTGCAGCCAGCTCCACATGTCAGTCCAGAAGGAGTGCACTGATTCACAGTTGAAAAACAAGTGATCCAGACTTTCAATATCATTTTCACAAAATGTGCAGGCGTTCACATCTAAATTAAATTTCCGTCTTAAGAATTCATTGGTTGGATAAACCTCATTAATGATTTTAAAGTGAACGGTACGAATCGGGTAGTGACAGTGACAACTCAGACGGAGCTACCGTTTCTTCCTAAGCGAGTAAAAGAGTGAATTTGGATGATAAAACAAACTAAACCACCGTTTGGATCGATATCTGCATCGATCTGCCCACCCTTGTCTCCTGGATCGTAGCTGAGATCAGCGTGAACCACGTGGGTCTCTGCTCCCTGATCTGTTTCCTGTGTTTGGAAAGAGTTGCAGCTTCATCGCGGAGTTTCTCTCGGTTTGTGGGCTCATCTAAAGGTAAGCACCGAGCTAACTTTACTGTGAGTTCAGTTCATGTTGAGTTTAGCTCCTGAATGAGGTCTTCTGCTGCTCTCCTCGGTGTCTGTTCACAGTTTATTGTGAACACGTTGAGAGAAGAGTGAGAGAGTGTTTGGAGAAAAACACCAACTAATCATTAGCTCAGCATGCTGGGAGAAGTTGGAGCAGAAAAGTCTTTTCATTGTCCCTGCAGCTGTTTTTCTGCCTGCACCAAACCTCTACAGCCTCATTTCTATTTGAAGTGATAACAGGAAATGGATGAGAGCGATCTGCTGCAGTATCAGGGTCACAATAAACTTTATTGTCCAGCTGCTGTGGATGAACACATGAGAGGAAGTGAACTCCTACAAAGTCTCATTTTAATGAGTGTGGCTGCTGTAAAGTGATGCACAGGAAGATGTTAACAAAAACTAATGAAACAGAGATGAAAGTAAACAGTGTTCATATTTGAAAGCACAGAGAATAAAAATATATTGTGGTGGTGTTAATTTCTCCCAATTCTTTCGATCTTTGGGCTGAAGGAAGGACAATACTCGGTGTATAAATGCTCAATCAACAATTACTTTATTACATACAGTTCAACACCTTTGAGCACAAACCATCCGGATGGGGAGACATGCATGCAGAGGGTCACAGCAAATCTCCAACTGGTGGAGGGTTACTCAAGCTCTTATAGCCTCTAGTGGCCCCCACCAAGTCGTAAAAGCCTAAACATTCACATTCTTTCTCTCTCTCAGTGAGTTATGACCTGTTTATCTGCTTCCAACAAGGGGTGAAGCTCCTGTGGAATGTGCTTTGTGCTCTCTGCACAAGGTATTCTCTTCTTAACTCAGCAGTATGAAATGTCATGAGACAGTGTAGCTCATTCACAGTAAATCAACAGTATAGGATAATACAAACCTATCTGATAAATCTAGTGATTCTCACATTCTTTTTAATTCAGCAGTATAATGCAAACTAGAACTACAGCTACATACTAATTATACTCTCTATAATAAGAAGTATGATGCTGCTTACAGCAGTATAATGATTCACTCATTTCGATTACAGGCATAGGATAACATATGATAGAATAATAATCTCACAGTGGTTAATGTGCAGCTCTTGGTGATTTGGGAGAATCATGTTTTTAATCATGTTGTGGATTGAATGTTGGGTTTTGTTTTATTTTGTCTACAGAAGTTTTTCCCACCTGTGATCGTTCAGATTGATTTGTTGGGTTGACTTGAATCATGTGAAGGTTTAAAGCTGCACTTCCCCCAAAAAGAATAAAGTATAATCGTGAAGAATGTAAAAATGTCTTCCTGTGTCAAACACAGCTGCAGTCAAAGCAGGAAGGAAAGCACTGAAACCGCTGATCAAAGCTCATTAATCAAAGACTGCTGATCAATGGCCATGAGTACCATTCACAGAGAGTGAGTCACTGCAATCACAGCATTTGATCAATGAGCTTTAATTAGTGGTTTTTGGGGAATGGTGGAGGTGGTGGGACTGGGGGGCTGAAGGAGTTGAAAGTGTGGGGTGGGGGAGTAACAGGTCTGTCCCTGTTTGTGGAAACCACAGGAGGAGCTGTTCAGGCTGTTGCTGGGTGTGAATTGTTGATGGAGTCTTTAAACTTGTAGTTGCTGTTTTCCAGACTGAAGCAGAGTCGTTAGCTGAAAACTGGTTTTAGAGGTTCATTCAGGACACCTTCTCAGGCTCTTACAGCCTTACCTGTATCATAACAAAGTGTATAAACCCCAATCCACCTTTAACATGGTCCTTCTCCCAAACCTTCAAATAGGACTTTCTGGCCCTGTCATAGTAAAGGGCTGCTTAGAATATTAGAGCCAATGTCACAAAGTTCCTCCTGAAGTATAAGTGAGTGAGAGAGTTTCCTCACTTTGCAGCACAACACGTCTCACAAGATTTCTACAAGCAATCAGAGTGAAATTTGTACTTTGTGTTGTCAGATGAACATATGAGACACTTTGACTCTTCAGTGCAGTGTGGAGCCTAACAAAGATCTGTTTTGTGTCCCAGCTGATCAGCAGGAGGAGAAGAGTCTGACGGAGCAGCAGAGGAACATTTTCAGCCATCTGGACTCAGCTGAGTCACTACAGAGGAAACAATGAGCTCAACACAGAAGGTGAGGAAAATATCACAGTTTCACCAAATAATCAGTCACGTCTAAAACTCTCATCCTCCCAACCTGTTATATGACTGTGTTGTATATTATGTTGTTTTTTACAGACCACAGCACATGTTAAAATAAGGAAGGTTTATTCATCAACATTATTAATAATCAAATGGACATTTGTCAGAGTTTTACCCCTGATACTGCTGGATAAACAGAAACTCACTCAGGAACGAGGTCACACAGAGCTCAAGTTTTCACTCGCGAGGGGGAAGCAGTTGTCTCCAACCCACTTCAACTTGCTTTTCCCCCTGCAGGTTGTTTTTATTGGTTACACACATGAATATTCATAAAGCTTGTTGCTGTTTTACCTATGAGAAACTACTATAACTGGTTACGAAGTGATTGTGCTGTGCAAACGTGATTATACATTGTGTGTGGTTATATGATGAGAGTGCAGCTCTCCCAGATTGTTGTTGGTAGAATCTGTTCTTCTCAAGGCTGCTTGTTCCCCTTATCAATGTCATGCACGTAGTCATATGCGTGGGTTACCTAGATAGCAAACAGAAGCATTCTAGCTTTCTAAATGGCATTGTGTAGCTTTTTAAAGGGCAACCTACAACACATACATTAAACCTAACAGTTTTTTCATCACCCCAAAAAATACACGTTCAAAGCACCACAACAGCAGCCCGATATCAGACAGAAGCTCTCAGCTGAGCTCTGTAGAGTGGGCAATTTTAATGAAGCTTCATTATAATTTGTAGATTCAAGCTGCTCTTCACATTTTTGGCCACCAGATGTCACCAAAGAGGACTGTGTTGAAAAGCTTCGAGTAATGAACCTTTTTCAATACAAGCTTCAGTGTTTCAGAAAGCTTCATTTGGCCATCACTGATATAAATAATATTATAGAAATGATCAGAGGAGGCAAAAGTACATTTACTCTATACTTAAGTAGAAGTACAGATGCTCTATTGACGACTCTGCAATAGTCGGTCTCATCACTGATGGGGATGACAAGGAGTACAGAGAACTGACCAAAGGTTTTGTTGACTGGTGCCAGCAGAACTACCTCCAGATCAACACTAGTAAAACCAAGGAGCTGGTGGTAGACTTCCGCAGGCACAAACATCCCCCACTGCAACCACTCAACATTCAAGGTATGGACATTGAGACTGTGGACAGCTACGGGTACCTTGGTGTTCATCTGAACAATAAACTGGACAGGTCTCATAATTCAGACGCCCTCTACAGGAAAGGGCAGAGCTCTGTTCTAGGATGCCCTCTGGACCCAGTAGTGGTGGTGAGTGACAGGAGAATGGTGGCTAAGCTGTCATTCCTGTTGGACAACATCTCCCACCCCATGCAGGAGACTCTGACGGCACTGAGCAGCTCCTTCAGTGGCTGCGGCACCTACGATGTGGGACGGAGAGATTTCGCAGGTCTTTCCTCCCCACTGCTGTCAGACTCCACAAGAAAGACTTTTGCAGCTGATTTGCAGCAGTTGTACTTTTGTATTTTCTTATTCAGTTGTATATAGCATTTGTATTCTATTTTATTCTATTCTATTATTCTATTGTATTTTATTTCATTTTATTGCATTCCAGTGTTTTCTAATTTCTGCTACATAACTTTGCACTTTTGCTGTAACGAAACAAATTTCCCACCTGTGGGACTAATAAAGGTCATCTTATCTTATCTAACTGTGACATGAGCACCACAGTCACTGTGCACCTGTCACACACTGTTCTTTACTTTAAATCCATCACAGTTCAGCAAACTAACCTGTTTATCCTGCACTAACCTGCAGAGGATCTTCATGCAGTCTTTAAATAACACAGTTAATCTGCCTCAGATTGTTTTGCAGCATCTTTCACAACCTGAAAAAACATAATGTCACATGTACAGACCCAATATCTGATTTCAACACATGAGGACTTACATGTAAGCTTTAATCTCCAGTTGATCAAATCCCACTGAGCAGTCCTTCCCTTTAAATCTAACCTCTCTTCTTCCTCTCCTGTCCTGTGTGTCTTATCTTTCTCCATCTCTGAGTGAAGTTAGCTCTCTTTCTTTTCTCTCCCTGTGATGTACAGCAGCTGGACCTTTAGCCAGCAACACACTGTGAGACAAACTGCACACAAACAGTTTGTGTGTTTGCTGATGTTTGTTGATAGAAACGCTGCATTTGAAATTACCTGTTTGTTCAGGTGCTGTGCAAAAAAGAAAGAAGAACAACGTCTCACTTTAACTCCTGACTATGACTCACAGTTTTGCCTCTTTCATCTCTTTTTATGTTTCATACCCTGGTGATTAGTACACGATCAGGATTGTCTTTCATGTGTTACTTTTCAGGCTCAAATCAGTTTGATGTTTGATGCCCTTAGTGATGAAATAACTCCCCTCAAATTCCTAAAAACAAAAGTAAAAAATCTGTTTTGTAAATGCAACAAAATACAGATTTGTTTTGTAATGTGGGGAGTAAAAGTAAGGAAAATAAGGAAAAAATATTTTAAAGTGTTTAAACATTCATAAATTATTTTTAACACCAGGTTGGATGTAATGTGTTAGAACTACCAGCAGGTGGGGATAAGAGACCTTTAAGGTGTTTGGTGCCACACTCCACCTTCAGGATTAAAACTAGTGTTAATGGAGGGAGTTTGAAGGTTGAGTTTGTTCCACGACTGCATTTCACTCACTGCCTCTGTTTGTATCTCTGTCACTGCAGGACCAACATGGAGCGAGAAGTCAGCGCTCTCAGGAGGCCGACAAACCTCACAGAAGAAAGGGAGAGAAAACATACACCTGTGATGAGTGTGGGAAGGATTTTACTGAGAAGTCTACACTAAAACGTCATCAGGTCATCCACACTGGAGAGAAACCGTTCAGCTGTGAGTTGTGTGGAAAGACTTTTTCCTGGAAGCGTTCCCTGAAAAATCACCAACTCATCCACAGTGGAGTTAAAGCGTACAGCTGTGATCAGTGTGGCAGAGCTTTTACTCACAGTAGCAGCTTACAGAATCATCTAGTTACCCACTCTGGAATTAAGGCATACAGCTGTGACATTTGTGGAAAAACCTTCAGCCAGATAGGGAGCCGAAATATACACCTACGCATTCACACTGGACATGATGTGTACTGCTGTGATCAGTGTGGCAAACAGTTTATAACCAACATGCATTTACAACAACACATGTTGACCCACTCGGAGGAGAGACCTTATAAATGTGACCTGTGTGAGAAGACTTTTAAAGCTCCACATCACCTGAGACGACACCAACAGATCCACACCAGAAAGAGACTCTCCAAGTGCAGTTACTGTGAGGTATGTATTTATATTGTTATCTTGTCATTTTAGCCTGACTGTTTGGAACAACTCTGCTCATTAAACTGTGTTAGCATGTTAGCAATTCTACTGCATGGAAAAGCAGCTCTGAGTGATTATTCAGATTTACATTTCAGTTATGATTTTTGTTTACACGATCATGAAAAACTAAAAGTGCTGAAAATTGATAATTCATGTGTTATTTAACGTTTCCTGGTATATCATAACATGGTTTTTATTTCCGCATAGATGGCATTTTGTTTACAGCGGCTCGTTCCTCTGTCAGGTGTACATGGAATAAAATAAAACACAAATGAAAATAAGTACAAAACCAAACATTCAGTAATCTTCTATTATGGTTAACAAAGTTGTATCGGTTTTGTAATATTGTAGCAGTAGTATCATTGCTTGTTTTTAACTTTAGTACTTTTAGACACTAGTGTTAAAATACTAATTTAATGTTATAATTGCAGTGTCATGGGGGTAGTAGTGTTTTTGTTGTCCCAGTCAGCTGAGTGCTTTAAATGCACAGTTACAGTGTCATTAATGCAGTATTGTCAGAATCAGAATTTATTGATCCTACGGGAAATTATGTTGGTTACAGTGCTCCAGTACAAGCAGTAGCAAAAACAGACAACACAAGAAGAAAGAAATAGCACAATATACACACACACACACACTATTGCCACAAGCAGGAATGACTTTCTGTGCCATTCAGGGGTGCTCTTTGGTAATGTCAGTCTCTCATTGAACGTGCTCCTGTGGCTAGCAAGCATGTCATGGAGTGGGTGGGAGGAATTATCAATTCAATTTCAATTAGATTAATCAGATATTAATAACACATATGATTCAGTGCAGAGAGGTCTATTAATATATAGTGAGTGAGAAAGGGGACTGGAAGGGGAAAACGCAATGCATTATGGGAATCCAACATTGTCTTTATCCTGGATAACATTCACCTCTCCGACACTACCCTAAGGGAGTCCAGCTCCATCCCAACAACATTGCTGGCCTTGCAGCAACTGTAACATGCGCTGGTTGGCGCATGCACACAATTTTTTTTTTTTTTAATTTTAAATTAGTATTATTGCAGTGTTACATTAGTAGTTTAGCACTGTGTTGGTAGCCTTTAAATTACCCTGAAAATATTAGTGTGGTAGTACTTCAGTGTAACTCAGATGTTACTGTAACATGAAATAAGTATTACTGTAGTATTATGGTGGTAGTATTGTAGTTATTGCAGCCCAGTAAACTGAGCATGTTAACTGAAACAGTAATTGGACGTCTGCAGAGATGTTCTTTAGTTCAGGCGACGTTCAGGATAAAAATGTTGAAGGACTGACTTACACTGTCTTTGTGTCTTTGTTTAGAAGCAGAGCGACACAGATGGATCCAGTTCTCAACCCTGTCATCACTGTGGTGGTGGGAAAGACTTTTTTGCGACCTTTGTGGAAAAACTTACATTCGAAAAGACGGGCTTCAAGAACATCAGCGTAAACACACTGGAGATAAAATGATAAAATGCAAAGAATGTGGGAGAAGCTTCACCAGATTAAGGGACTTAAAACATCATGAACTGATTCACAGTGGGGTTAAAAAGCACCTCTGTGATCAGTGTGGGTCATCCTTCATCACTGCAGGCAACCTTAAGACACACAAACGAGTCCACACAGGAGAGAAACCGTACAAGTGCAGATACTGTGACAAAAGCTTCTCACAATCAGCTAATCGTAACTATCCTGAACGTGCACACATGGAAGGAAACTACAGCTGTGACCAGTGTGACAAGAGCTTCAGGAATCTCAGTTCATACTCCAGACACAAACGATCCCACGTTACTAATAAACTGTTTCACTGTTACCAATGTGCCACCACATTCACTAAATTATCTGCTCTGTGCAAACATCAGCGTGATCACTCAGGGCTGAAATCACTCCCATCACTGTGAATCTGCAGAGACAGAAAGATCCTCTTCTAGTTTCAGTGTCAGAGTTAAAACCCTTGAGATCAGGCTCCAAAGAGTTCATCAAAGCTATCCAAGTTACATGGTTTATTAAAATAATCACATTACAGCATTTACATTCATGTTAGACTACTTTTAATTAACTGCTTTAGCCCACAATGAAAAAAAAAAACCATTTTGTTCATGACCTGTGTAGGATCATGAACAAAACTAACTCGGGATCTCGCAAAAGTTTCATACATCTCCGAAAACATCGGAGCACTTTTGCAAGTATGTGATGTCTTGTAAACCGAGCAGATATCTGACGTTTGCACAACTACATTCACGCCTCAAAATATCTTAAAAGTGTATTTTCTGACCCAGAAAGAGTAATATTACAACTAAGTAGCTGCTGCCATTGTTGGAATTCAACTTTTGTTGAAACGTTTCTGAAAGGTTGCAGATCTGGAACCACTCTTTCCTCTGGCAGGTCTGCCATCTGTTGTTGGCTGGGTTTTCCTCCATTCAGTTTACAGAATAAACATTTTGCACAGTTGAAACTCCATTTGTTATCCGAAACTTTCTTTCTAAAACAATATCTGGGAAACATGCTCTTTGGCCATTCTTCTCGAGAATCTCATTTGCCTTTGTTCTCTATTTTTCTCTCAGTTTAAATGAAAAAGTTTGAATCAGAAATTTAATGTTAGCTGGCATTATTAACTCCTGCAAATACTGCAGTTCCTCCATAGCATTGCAACACTCCTGACTATATAGTCAAGTCCAGTCAAGTCAAATGTATTTATATAGCACATTGAAAACAGCAACTGTTGACCAAGGGGCTGTACATTTAAGATCATCAAAAGAGATAAAAACATAGGACGACATGATAAAAGTTAAAAGGAATCATAAAATTAGAAGATTTGAGTAAGAAGTAAGATAAAAGTAGTACAAACTCATCCTGATTTAAAAGCCAAGGAATAAAAGTGGGTTTTTTAGATGGGTTTAAAAAGTGTCCAGTGTTGGAGAGGTCCTGATGTGAAATTTGTTCCACAATTTAAAAGCAGTCACAGCAACGGCCCGGTCTCCTCTGTGTTTAATCTGGACCTCGGGACAGCTGAGAGCATCCACAGACCTCAGTGATCTTACAGGAGTGTACCAATTTAAAAGATCAGAAAGGTTGTTTTTTTCCTGCCTTGTTTGGTATCATTGTTTTTAGTTCAAACTCACGTGTCTAAATATAGTTATTGTTGTACTAACACAAGATTCCTGAAATCACATAAAAAAAACATAAAACCTAGCAGTATTTTTTTTTTACTGTAAAAACCACAGACATGTTCAGTAAATTATTTTAGAACTTGAAATGCAAATATAAATTGTACACTTTTAAAACTTATGCACACATTGTGTAAATATATACAGTTATTTATCTAAAAATGCAGCCAATGCACACCTGGCATTTTTTTATTTTATTTTGTACAACCATTTAAAAATATTAGTATAACTAAAATGAGAGAACAAACAGGGGCCCGTTCTTCGTACCTCGCTAAGTAGGTTAGCTGGATTAGATTGTTGACGATTTCGCGTGATCTTGGATCGTTCGGTTCCCCGAAGCTCATCCGGGACTTGCTGCCATAGCAACAGAGCCGTAAGCGTAAACCTGCTCGGGAGCAAACAGGATTAGATCGCGGCCACGCAGGTATGTCCGCTTCATTTATACGAAAGCAACAGCGATATCCCACCACTGTTTCACCATAAATAAATAACATCAATGTAACTAAAGATAGTGCAGCACCTGATCCATTTATTGATTTCACACAGATACATACAGGTCAATTCCTAAAAAAGGGAAATGTACTATTAACATTCTATTACATGTATTTGATTATTACAGATGTAATTCATATTTCAGAGTAGCAATTGCAAATTACTTTGTGTAATCAAGATGAGAGACCACGGCTATAAAAGCGAAGGTGGATTTGGGAAGCCTGTCGCAGCCATGTCCTGTCCGTATACGCGAGCCACCCATTGCGGAAGGTGCAAGATTGATAAGGAGAGTCCTCAGAATTCAGCGTATATTGTGGGACAGACAGGATCCTTTAGCTCAGCGCGACAGTGTGCTCATTGAGAGATATCGATATTCCCGTGAGGGTATTATTTACTTAACCAACTTGTTGACGAGGGGGTGCAGGACCACCACCTGTCTTTTTTTTGCTCTGCCCTTTTCTTGGTTGCTGTTATGAACAAACAAACAGATTATTCCAGGGTCTCTTTTCAAGAGACTACAAGCAATATAAGTGATAAATATTACCATTCTGTAGAATATTCTTATATTTCACTTTTACTTGTTCCCATGTTCTAGTGGGTCCTGTTGTGGCTCTAATGTGTAAGGGGATATAATATAACATAATATAATATAATGTAATATAATATTGGATAATATAGTGTAATATAATAAATCTACCCTACCGCCTACTGGTGTTGGCCAGAGGGGCCAATGGCGCAATATGGCAGCCTGGCTTCTGTCAGTCTGCCCCAGGGCAGCTGTGGCTACAACTGTAGCTGCCTCCACCAGTGTGTGAATGTGAGAGTGACTGAATAGTGGCATTGTAAAGCGCTTTGGGTGCCTTGAAAAGCGCTATATCAATCCACTCCATTATTATTGTTATTATTAAATCACTTACGAGTTTAATTTGTCAGCAACTTTCTGCCAGCCCTCTCTCCTTGCTTTTGCAGCCTTTGCAGTGTTCCCTTGCGTTCTGATTAAACTCTGAAACTCCTGAAATCCCTCACTCAAGAGTTCTTGCTCTGCTGCCGAAAAATACCGAGCGCTCTCCTTCGACATTTTCGCCGACCAATCAGAGGGTTGCCGATCAATGTTTCTACTATCGATGCGTAGCCCCTTTTACGACACCCAGTGATCTCACATTACTTCATCCAGCTGTACTAATCGTCAACAGCAGGTGTGTTCGGAGAACCGGATTAGCGAGCTCACGGTTAGCGCGATGATTCGGTCTTGGATGTGTCATTTGATCTTGGATGTAGTAAGCGACGTACGAAGAACGGGCCCCTGGTGTCACAATAAGATGCCCCACAAATTATCTGTGTCTGTCCGCCACAACAAAGAAGAGAACACCACAGGGATAAACTTGCAGGTCTGACAACAGGAGCTTCATCACTTCTCTTTTCCACCTGCAGACTGTGTTTACATTGCCATCTGCCAAAACTACACAACACAACACACCAACTACACACTCCACACTAAACGTCACAAATCTCCCACATCTCAAACCACGTAGTACAAACTCAATTTCTCTGTCTCTCTGGTGTCACTCCCAAAATGTTCCCCTCTTCCTAAACAACCAAATCCCAAATCTATAAAAAATTGGTCGACATAGTACATTTTTCAACCAATAGGAAAGAGGTGGCCTTTTTCTTTCTTTACTGTTTTTCTGCTGTCCTTAGAAAATACTTTTTTAAAAAACATGTGACGAAAGTATTTAGAAAAAGCTTGGCTAATATTTTTTTTTAATCATAACTCTGGTTTTAGTGGCCTGTCATTAACATTTTAAAACCGGTGTATACAATTCACCGGACAATTATATCCACGCTCTTTGGTTCT
Organism: Copadichromis virginalis; assembly: GCF_057382275.1. Taxonomy (NCBI): domain Eukaryota; kingdom Metazoa; phylum Chordata; class Actinopteri; order Cichliformes; family Cichlidae; genus Copadichromis; species Copadichromis virginalis. Next base: position 31,182,037 of record NC_140626.1, read on the forward strand.
GTCCACCAGTTCAGAAGTTTTGGCGCGAGATATGTGAAGACTTATCAAAGTGTCTGAAATGTAACATTCCAACTTCCCCCTTAGTGTGTTTGTTGGGCAGCTTAGATAATGTCACTTCAGAAAAGAATATAGCCCATATGGTTTTCACTGCCCTATGCATAGCCAAGAAAACAGTCCTCATGAACTGGAAAAATAAAAATAATCTTAATTCTAACCAATATAGAAATTATCTATTAGATTACATTAGTCTTGATACAGCCTCTGCCACCACATCAGATCAATTGCTCTGGGCTCCTTTGATCAGCTCCATCACCTAGTGGGGGTGGGGGGGTCATAGTTTGGTCCCGCCTTCACTGTTGTGATTGGTGTGGGGGTAGGGACAGGCCTAGGGCGTCGGGGGGTTCCCCGGAGGCATCTTCCTTGGGGGGTTCAACGCGGGGTAGCGGTCATGTCCGGTTAAGGGCTCTGTTGGCTCTCAGGTGACTGTTTCCTCGTGGCTGTATGCAGCAGGGCTAGGGGAGGATCTGTGCTGACGGACGTGGGTTACTGACCTGGTAGCCTGGCTGCCCCTGGGTGGGTCCGGGATGGGCGTGAGGTTCTGGGGGCGCTCCGTCTCTGGGCTGGGGCCCTGGCCGGGCCTCGGGGGCTTGGGTCCTGGTTGGTGTGTTGCCGGGGTTGTGGGCGGGCGGGTGCATGGGGGCCCAGCCCTGGCACAGGGTGCCGCCGGTGCGTCGAGCCACCTGGGGGGCTCTTCAACTGGTGGGGGAGGTTGTCACATCTTGCAGGAGCTTTCCTCTCTTCAGGAACTCTCTGCAGGAGGGGGAGATATAGGAGAGGTGGAGGAAGATCTCAGCCTGGGCGTCTATTGTCTTATGTAGTCTGGAAGATGTGTGGTTGGTGGGGTGGGTGCAGTTTTCTCTGTGGTGGGGTTGGGTGGACTGTCCCGGGCTCTGTGGGGCCGGGAGGCGCTGCTGCACTGGGCCCCGGTCTGGATGGGCCTGGGCCCCATTTCCCTGGCGGGTCGCGGAGTATGGGGGTGCCTACTGGGGTCAGCGGGGGAGCTGGCCCCAGGGAGGGGTCACTTGCCCCTCCCTTCCTTCCCTCCCCATCTCCAGCTGCCTCCCTCTTCCCGCTCCACCACAACCACCCACACATGCAGGGCCTTGGAGTAGGGGTATATCACCAGGGTGCAGAGGAGGCTAACCCCCCCCCGTCCCCTCTGTCCCCTTCTGGCTGCCTCTGCCTCAATTTTATCCCACAACTTAGACATTCACATCACTCACACTCTCATTACACATACATATAGGATCTTGGGGGTGTGCACGATACACGGAATCCAAGTTACCATCAGGGTGTACACCTCACCCCTGGCGTCATTGCCCACCTCTCAATTTTAAATACACGTAGACATTGAGGGCTAGCAGGAGGGACTATGCGCTTACCTGCTGCTCTCTGGCAGGTAGCTCCATGCCCTCCTGGGTTTTAAATGCACCTTAGAACACACATGCATCAACACTACAATGAGCGGGTGGAGGGAGGTTTGGAGTCTTCTCTCACCCCCATTCTCTGCGACCTGCTGGAGCGGGGGGGCTAGGAGGAGGAGTTGGCCGTCCGACTGCGGTCTAGAGTGTGGGGCCTCCCTGCTGCTGCGGAGTCGGGGCGGTCTGCCTCTCCCCACCGCAGGGAAAAGGGTAACACCACCTGGGTCTGGGTGCAGTTCCCCCCTCCAGGGGCAAGGGTACCTAGACCCGGTTCGTAGAGTACGCTTGGGGAGTGTGATCGTGTGTACAGCGTCTCTTTATGTCTGTCTGCACGTTGGTTGAGTGTGGAGTAAGTGCATATGAGAGCATGAGGGTGGGAATGGATGTTTGTATCTGTGTGTGCCTGTATGTCTGTGTCTATATGTCAGGTTGGGTATCAGACGCCACCTCTCTGGGGACATCTCAGGCCCTCCAAGGTTTGGAGGCCTATCTCCCCCCACCACCACTTCCCCTGCCAGTGGCGACTCCCTCAGACATCGGTGCGTTGGTGGTTCTTTGTGTCTGGGGATGGGCGTCCAGGTACACGCCGGCTCACTCCTTGGCGGCCGCTTATCGGGGCCTGGATCCTGGGGCTCGCTCGGGCCACTTCGGAGGTGGGGTGCCCCCAGCCTCTCGGCCTGGGGCTTGGTCACTCAGGCACAGCTGGCTGCCGGCGGAGCTCACGGGCGCGTCACTGCAACTCCCCCTGGCTTCTGCTCCGCGGCTGCTGAGTGAGCCCTCATCTGGGACTCTCCTCAGCTCTTTCTGGGACAGTGGCGCGGCTGCCCCTCTGTTAGTCTTCCTTGGTCTCTTGTGTTCTGGGGGCCTCTGGATGTCTGGAGTTTTGATCTCCTCCATACCTGCTTCATACCCTGGAGGACGGGGCTGTGGCCCCCCCACACCCTCTAGCAGATCATTACATGAAGGAACCTTTTAAAAACAAGCGCGTCCATGCTCACAGGTGTACACACGGGTGATCACACCCACAAACTACACCCCTTTTGGCTCCTACCTCAAAGCACACTGTGTTCTGTTGATCTTATGTGCTGCACAATAATGTTTAATATTTAGTATTTACTGTCATATTCCCATATATCATTGTGATGTTGTTTATTCTATTACTCTTGTTCTCTTCTGCTTGTTTTCTTTTTTCTTTCTCAACAGGTGATCCAGGTGATCGATATATGCATTTTCTTTTTCTTTTTTTTTCTCTGCCCATTCTGTTGGTTTTTGTTTTTTGCCCTTCTCCCCCGTCCCTCTTCTCAGCTGTTTCTCTTTCCCTCTTTCTTTCTCCCCTTCTTTCCTCCAGTCAAGTCTGTCCCATATTCAGCAAGTGAAAATAAAATAAACAATAAAAGGTGAATCAAATGGACCATTATGGCAAGGCTGGGATGGTCAATTTGGTAAAGTAAATCCGTTGGGCATCTTTCTTTGCCTTTAGACAATAATTCTGATGGCAAAAGAGCCAAACGGGACAGGCAAAAAAAACAAAAAAAAAACAAACAAATGTGTGGAAGTGAATTATAACAACATTGAGGCTTGCCACCCTCTACCCCGAAAAAATGACGGTGACAAACCAGCCATCATTGTGAGATTTGCTAACAGAAAACACAAAACAGCACTGTTAAAACAAGGAAAGAAACTGAAAGGAGCCGATGTCTTCATGAATGAACATCTGATAAAAAGAAATGCGGACATTGCCAGGAAAGCACGTTACTTGAAGAAATAGGGAAAAATTCAGAATACATGGACCACCAACTGTAAAGTATTCATTAAACTCAATGGAACACCGGAACAAGCCAAAGTGTTGGTCAACAGAAATATGGAGGAGCTGGACAAATACTGAGGTTCAACCTACACTGGAGGCATGAACAGTAGCGGTTTTTTATACGGACGACACGGGCGGTTGCCCGGGGCGGCATCGTGGTGGGGGCGGATTAAAAAAAAATAATAATAAATTGCTCGTGCTCATGTTGCCCCGACATCAGACAGCGCATATGGGGAATGTCACAGGCACCGATCGGTTTTCTATCGCCCATTTGCTGGGAGTAAGGGCGCCCTCCGTTTGCGAGGTGCGCCTGCTGCTTGCGGCACAGGGAGGAGAGGGCGGGGCGGCGGGGGAGTCTCTGGCTGGCTAGAGCGGCATTTAATAACCAACTGGCAAAATAAAACAATAAAAAAAACCAACAAACACGAAAACACGAGACATTATGATACAGACTTATAATTTGCACCGATGTTTTTTCGAAATTCTATAGGCGAAAAGTGAGCGCGAGAGCCCTCGGTGCGCCTGCTTGCTGCTGAAGTCAAAGTAAACTTTATTGACAGCTCCGCTACATACAGTCCAGTATATAGAGAGACGAGACGACGAGGCTCCAGTTACAGCAGTGCAAGTAAACAAACAACAAATATAAGAAGAGTAAGAAAATAAATATGCACTTTAGGACTCGGGGTAAAGGGATCAATAACAATTTAAAATTTATAATTTACAGTTTTATGATCTCACACACAACCTGTCGACAGGGGAGGGGGGCCGGCTGCTTCCAGATAGAGCACATTTCATTCATAATGATGCAAATCCAAGCCCATTATGTATTCATGATTTGAATCCTGGGTTGTGTGAAATCCCAGAAATAAAGCCTACACAAAGTGAATCTGAGAACTAAGGTGTAGGTCTGTTAGGTTATGTTGTGGTGATCCTCGGGTTGGGGGATTTGTGTTCATACTAGTGCAAAATTAAAACCAATGGAAGATGTACAAGAAAAGTTCAAAGCCATCAGGTGCTCAGTTTAGAAAAAATAGAAAAGAAGAAGAGAAACGAGCAAAAGATACAGGTAAGCAGATGTGTGATTGGATGATGGCAGGTCATCCTGAAACAATCAGAGTCAGAATACTTTATTAATCCCTAAGGAAATAATGTGGGTTACAGTTGCTCCAAAAAGAAATGGTAAAAATATCAACAGTAACAGACTAAACTCCAAACAATACATTATGTTACAGATTTTAATATTAATTAGTCGTTGTCAATCGTTGATTCGTCCAGTTCTCATTGTATGACGAATTATGATGGCTGTTTGGTAGCCGTTTGCATACAATGCATTCTCTCTCTCTCTTCATATGTGTGTCTGTGTGTGTGTGTGTTTCTCTGGCGAAATTCAGTATGGTTCCGACAACAGTTTTATGTTAATGTATAATCCTTAATATGTTTTGTGTCTGTGTGTGGGGGGGGGGGGGGTGGGGGGGGGGGGCAGAGGGAGTGTTCGCGCCAAACAGGCTAGGACTGCCACTTGGTATGAATACACATTTGACATGACACAACACAACACATGGCACAGTCTAAAAGAACTTCATCTGCATCTGGCAACAATATCACTATAACTCATTGGAATTCTGTTTGTCATAATCTGGAAATAAAATCAACGACATATGTAAGCGGCAATACATGAAAACCACAAGACACACGAAAGCTAGTTTACTGGCACTTTTTACAAAGATTACATTAATTTAAAGATAAACATACGCAGATGCCCAAACCCTAACAACACAAACACTACAAAAATGTATATTAGTACCACCAGATGTTCATATAATTGCATTTAAAAGTGTACAAAAAATTCTCCTGGATGACTGGAAATGAATCCTGGGATATGGTGGGCCACGAAGGATACACCCGACCCATCCTTCAAATCTGGGGAAAAGTAGGACGCATTTGTTGCCACATTTAGACGATGAATTTGGAAAGCCTTCATCACGTCGCTGTGACATAATTGCCTACAAATAGTGCATTGAAGCATCATTCCCCCTGAATTTGGACACAGCCCTCCTCTCCTGGAGCAGCTCACTTTGCTCCGCCCCCTTCTTCTCCATCATTATCTTTTTTGGCATTTGGCAAACAAGGATGTGGTGCTTTGCTGCCACCAACCATCTGGCTTGGAGTGTGGATCAGAATTTGAGCTTATCAAACAATCAAAAATGTTAAAAACCAAACCAAACAAAAAGATAATAAATTCCCCTCTCGCTCCTGCGGGTGGTCTATCCTTCAAGCTCAGGTCCTCTACCAGAGGCCTGGGAGCTTGAGGGTCCTGCACATCCTAGCTGTTCCTAGGACTGCGCTCCTTGGGCAGAGATCTCCGATGTTGTTCCTGGGATCTGCTGGAGCCAAATCTACTGATGCCACAGTAGATTTCACATTACATGAAAAGAATAACAGGGATAGGGCATTTAATTCAAACTCACATAAAGTACAGACTTACATTGATCAGTATTATAATTATGTACAAATATACACAGATGCATCAAAGAATACAGCCAGTCAAACCGGGGTAGCATTTGTTGTCCCTGAAAAGGATCAATGATGGACAGTTTACAGTGTAGCCACTGTGAGTACAAGAAAACAATTATTACAATATAATGTGTTAAATTTGCTTAGATGAGAGTGTCCACCAGTAGATCAGAGAAATAGGGAAGGATTTGTCTGTGTGTTTTAGTTTGGCTTAGCTATAGGCCTGAGAGTGTGTGTAATTTTGTAGAGGCAAAGGAATTTATTGAAACTGGGGGTCTGCCTGTCATAAAAGGAGACAGGAAGCTACAGTGGGGGATGCGGAATCTGATGCTTTAACCTGAATCTAATAAACGGTCATAATTGTTATAAACTTAGAAGTAGGTTTGCAGGAGACTCTCCACCTTATCTGTAAATGTAAGACAACAAGAGGCCAATGGCCCAGTGGATGCAGAGTGGGGGTCTCAGTGTATGTAATATCTTAACTGTGTTTTGTGTGTTGTCTAAAGGAATTTGGTGTAGCTTGGCTGAGGAGATTACTCATATGACCGGCAGGAAGTCACAGATACAGACACACACACAGTGCTTTGACTGTTACGACGCACCCACACCTACACGCACACTCACTCACTTGCACTCACACATACACACAGGTACGTGCACACACAGGCACTCACATGCTCGTGCATACGCACACAGACACAGAGTTTGCACGCGCATTTTTAGCGGTCCGGAGCTGTAGGAGAAACACAAGTTAACTCAGAGACACAAACTGATGCGACAAAACCAGTAAGTAGGTGCACAGCGCACACTGTAGTGTGTAGCACCCAGGAGTATTAGCTTATTACATACATGTTGGTAAGTTGTCTTGTTGCAACTGACGAACTGAAACAAACGAGCGTGCTGTGTGTGCAACAGCGCGACAAACATTACCTGTCCTTTTATTAACTGCACAAGTAGTGCTGGTCACAGCTGCTGGCTACCTGTGTAAGGCTGTCATGGGTCTGTAGCTCTGTCACCGTTTTAGGGAACATATTTAGTTTTAAAGTAAGTTTCCGGGCTTTTGCTGCCTTTCTGGAGGGATTATATTTCACTAAAAACGATCTAATATGCATGTCCACATAATTATGCATTATAATAATTATAATACATTAAAAAAACACACGCTGTATTTTAAAGAACATACATTAAGAAGAAGATTATATTAGATTTATATTTTAAATAAGACAAAATTTGGATTTTACAGCAGTAAAATGATTGTATCTCTACAGTTTAAACATGTAATAAGCTTTGCCCCTGCACAGAGTGGATAGTGAAACAAATGGAATCATCATAATGACATTATTTCATATTTATTACTTCCCCCTCCTCATTGCTTTATTATTGTAGCTCTAGTAATAAATAATAATGTAAGGATTCTGGATCAGCACCATGATGCCCATAGTATATACAGTATTCTGAAGAAGGTCTAAAATGTCACTGTGTGTGTTTTATTTTGATGGATTTTTAAAAAAAATATTACTCATGATATAACATTGTCCAGACATGGCTGGTAAGGACATGAGGAGGAAACAGCAGAGCTGTGTGAGGCTACTAAAGGCAGTGCTATAACATTTTTCTGTCATCATTTTATTATAGATTAAGTGCAAGAGTTGTTAGGTGTGGATAATTAGCTTATAGTTTATTGCAATAGAAAGTTGTGCCTTGTTCTCACATAGCAAGTGGAGAGTGATATATGAAAAGATGGGATGGAAGGAAGAAGAGAAGCAAAGAGTGATTCACAGGCAGAGTCTAGTTTATTTCTCACAGTTTTTTGTTGCCTTATGGTTCAAAGCGCTGTCACCAATCTTTGCATTTTGTTATTATCTCATGACACTTGTTTAATCAGCTACCATCTCTCCTGTGGACTTTTTAATGTCTACAGTCTCAGATCAACACAGCCCTGCCCTTCCCATATTAGATTCTTGATGAATGTGTGTTGCTGTTATTCAGCCTGGTTCAATGTGCCCCTTTTTAACTTTGAGCACCCGCCCCTTTAAACCTCTCTGCACAGCCCTGCGTAACACCACTCAGAAAGTAGAGCAGAAGTACTAACAGAGGTTCAGCAAACATTTTACAAGATACACATGATGGGACTTATAGTTGCCTTTTTATGGATTCCAGCTCATTATGGAGTCAGAGCAAATGAAACAACAGAGAGAGCTGCGAAGGAAGCCACAACACATGGGGTAGTTGACCTGGCTATTAACTTCTGTCAGACAGAAACAAAGAGTATCATAAGGCAAGAAATCAAGAAAAGATGGCAAAAACAGTGGGAGTAAGAAAGGAGGGGACAGTCATATACTGGGTTGCCTGTGTTGAGCGGGTGGGCATTGCGGCTTTACGCCACCCTGACATGCTTTGCTTTGCTAGTCGACGTTTCAATTCAATCTCCATACCAGTTGGTGGCGGTAATGCACCATTTTGTTATTTGCCAACAATATAAAGAAGAAGAAGCATGCTCCGTGGTGACATGCCGTACGCAGTTTGCACAGACGGAGCTACTTTTTCATCCAAAGCGAGTAAACTAGTGAACTTAGAGGAGAAAACAAACTAAAGTATCGATCATAAACCACTACCAGCGTTTGGATCGATATCTGCATCGATCTGCCCACCCTTGTCTCCTGGATCGTAGCTGAGATCAGCGTGAACCACGTGGGTCTCTGCTCCCTGATCTGTTTCCTGTGTTTGGAAAGAGTTGCAGCTTCATCGCGGAGTTTCTCTCGGTTTGTGGGCTCATCTAAAGGTAAGCACCGAGCTAACTTTACTGTGAGTTCAGTTCATGTTGAGTTTAGCTCCTGAATGAGGTCTTCTGCTGCTCTCCTCGGTGTCTGTTCACAGTTTATTGTGAACACGTTGAGAGAAGAGTGAGAGAGTGTTTGGAGAAAAACACCTGCTAATCATTAGCTCAACATGCTACTGGTGTCAACCCAGCCTCCAGTTTGAGAATTACAGTCAAGTCAGCCTCCACCATGTTTTGTGTTTCCTTTGTATTCTAAGTATTACGGCAGGATGCGCGGACACCTGATTTCAAAGTAAAAGGTCGTGAAACCTGATTCCAAAGTAGAGACCAGCTTCGACTGAATTAACAAATTTGTCAAGAACATAAAAAATATTATTTAGTCTTTAGTCAGCTGCTGTGGATGAACACATGAGAGGAAGTGAACTCCTACAAAGTCTCATTTTAATGAGTGGCTGCTGTAAAGTGATGCACAGGAAGATGTTAACAAAAACTAATGAAACAGAGATGAAAGTAAACAGTGTTCATATTTGAAAGCACAGAGAATAAAATATATTGTGGTGGTTAATGTGCAGCTCTTTGTGATTTGGTGAAATCATGTTTTAATCATGTTGTGGATTGAATGTTGGGTTTTATTTTATCTACAGAAGTTTTTCCCACTTGTGATCGTTCAGATTGATTTGTTGGGTTGACTTGAATCATGTGAAGGTTTAAAGCTGCACTTCCCCCAAAAAGAATAAAGTATAATCGTGAAGAATGTAAAAATGTCTTCCTGTGTCAAACACAGCTGCAGTCAAAGCAGGAAGGAAAGCACTGAAACCACTGATCAAAGCTCATTAATCAAAGACCATCAGTACTGTGGGAAATATAAATGTTGCAATATTTAAATAAGTGCCATATTAATCAAGAGGCGATAGAAGGTTTAAACTGGAAGTCATTTAAAGTAGTGTTTTGCTTGTAACTGCATACGTGCCTGCGCAGATTAGAACAGGATGTACTCAGGATTAGAGCAGGGCGATATGACCAAAAATATTTATCACGATATACATTTGAAAATTTGCGATAACGATATAACTGACAATATAATTGACACTAGACAAAATGCTTTACAACTCCACGACTTAATTAGTGCAAAAAAAACATCAATGTATTTTCACTTAAACAAGCAGCTGTTTTTTTTTTTTTTTTATGTGCATTAAAGTTATATAAAAATGTAACAGTGCAAATGCAAATTCCTTGTTGACAGTTTAACCAAAAGGCATTTCCAGTGGAAACTGGCCGACATATCCTCAGCATAACCATGTATAATATCCACAAAACTTAAAAAGAGGTTATACACACACAATACGGTAATATTATGTTGAAGCACAGTACGTATCACTCCGCGAGGCTCCTGCCTACGACAGCCGTATTGCTCCGACAATCCATCAAGCGGTGGTAGCTTAGCAAAGTCGTACTGAAACATTTGACAGATTTTTGAGCACCGTGTACATAAAATCGTTTCCAGGTCAGTAAACACAACCAGAATTCCTACATAAGGCACACGGGATTATAATGGACACTGTCGATTTTCAGAAAAATCAAAGGATTGATTTTAAGTGTGCCGTATTTTCCAAACAACACTGTAATAACGGCGGCCCGCTAGCATGCGCTACCAAAAATAGTGCTTTGTTGTGTATCTGACGGACGAAAGCTAAACCAGTTCCACACCACTGAAGTTGCAGCATTTTTACAAACCAATTCTGGTTCATCCATTTCATTTAACGATCTGCTTTCGCTCTTCTCATTCTGCGTCGCCGCCATGTGCGTATGTAATCACAGGCACTGCGCATGCGCATTTTACCCATATTCTATCGCAATATTTCATTTTCCTATCGTTGCCCAAAATTACACCGGTATTACCGTGAACGGTATGATATGGCCCGGCCCTACTGAGGATGTGTCATATACGATCATGGGGCCTCACAACGAGAAACAGGAAACAGATGGGGATGAGAGAGTGTTGAAACCGTTAGTGAGGAACGAACATCAATACAATAAAAGGAGTTGCAGACAACTGTAACTCACCATCAAATAGGACTTTCTGGCCCTGTCATAGTAAAGGGCTGCTTAGAATATTAGAGCCAATGTCACAAAGTTCTTCCTGAAGTATAAGTGAGTGAGAGAGTTTCCTCACTTTGCAGCACAACACGTCTCACAAGATTTCTACAAGCAATCAGAGTGAAATTTGTACTTTGTGTTGTCAGATGAACATATGAGACACTTTGACTCTTCAGTGCAGTGTGGAGCCTAACAAAGATCTGTTTTGTGTCCCAGCTGATCAGCAGGAGGAGAAGAGTCTGACGGAGCAGCAGAGGAACATTTTCAGCCATCTGGACTCAGCTGAGTCACTACAGAGGAAACAATGAGCTCAACACAGGAGGTGAGGAAAATATCACAGTTTCACCAAATAATCAGTCACGTCTAAAACTCTCATCCTCCCAACCTGTTATATGACTGTGTTGTATTTTAGTATATATACAATCACACAGTTAGTTTGTCTCAGATTGTTTTGCAGCATCTTTCAGTTTATGAAAAAACATAATGTCACATGTACAGACCCAATATCTGATTTCAACACATGAGGACTTACATGTAAGCTTTAATCTGCAGTTGATCAAATCCCACTGAGCAGTCCTTCCCTTTAAATCTAACCTCTCTTCTTCCTCTCCTGTCCTGTGTGTCTTATCTTTCTCCATCTCTGAGTGAAGTTAGCTCTCTTTCTTTTCTCTCCCTGTGATGTACAGCAGCTGGACCTTTAGCCAGCAACACACTGTGAGACAAACTGCACACAAACAGTTTGTGTGTTTGCTGATGTTTGTTGATAGAAACGCTGCATTTGAAATTACCTGTTTGTTCAGGTGCTGTGCAAAAAAGAAAGAAGAACAACGTCTCACTTTAACTCCTGACTATGACTCACAGTTTTGCCTCTTTCATCTCTTTTTATGTTTCATACCCTGGTGATTAGTACACGATCAGGATTGTCTTTCATGTCTTACTTTTCAGGCTCAAATCAGTTTGTTTGATGCCCTTAGTGATGAAATGACTCCTCTCAAATTTCTCAAACCAAAAGTAAAAAGTCTGTTTTGAAAATATAATGAGTAGAAAGTCTTTTTTTCTGTGGGGAGTAAAAGTAAAGAAAAAATATTCTAGAGTGTTTAAACAGTGATTAATTATTTTAACACCAGGTTGGATGTAATGTGTTAGAACTTCCAGCAGGTGGGGATAAGAGACCTTTAAGGTGTTTGGTGCCACACTCCACCTTCAGGTTTAAAACTAGTGTTAATGGAGGGAGTTTGAAGGTTGAGTTTGTTCCACGACTGCATTTCACTCACTGCCTCTGTTTGTATCTCTGTCACTGCAGGACCAACATGGAGCGAGAAGTCAGCGCTCTCAGGAGGCCGACAAACCTCACAGAAGAAAGGGAGAGAAAAAACACACCTGTGACGAGTGTGGGAAGGATTTTACTGAGAAGTGTTTACTAAAACGTCATCAGGTCATCCACACTGGAGAGAGACCGTTCAGCTGTGACTTGTGTGGAAAGTCTTTTTCCTGGAAGAGTGGCCTAAAAGCACACCAACTCATCCACAGTGGAGTTAAAGCGTACAGCTGTGATCAGTGTGGCAGAGCTTTTACTGACAGTAGCAGCTTACAGAGGCATCTAGTTACCCACTCTGGAATTAAGGCATACAGCTGTGACATTTGTGGAAAAACTTTCAGCCTGAAAGAAACTCTAAATACACACATACGCATTCACACCAGACATTTTGTGTACTGCTGTGATCAGTGTGGCAAACAGTTTATAACCAACACGCAGTTACAACGCCACATGTTGACCCACTCGGAGGAGAGACCTTATAAATGTGACCTGTGTGAGAAGACTTTTAAATCTCCACATTACCTGAGACGACACCAACAGATCCACACCAGAAAGAGACTCTCCAAGTGCAGTTACTGTGAGGTATGTATTTTTATTTTTATCTTGTCATTTTAGCCTGACTGTTTGGAACAACTCTGCAAATTAAACTGTGTTAGCATGTTAGCAATTCTACTGCATGGAAAAGGCTGCATCTGAGGCGGCACAGTCAATCTCCCTCAGATTGTTTTGCAGCATGTTTCATAATCTGAAAGAAAAAACATAATGTCACATGTACAGACCCAATATCTGATTTCAACACATGAGGACTTACATGTAAGCTTTAATCTCCAGTTGATCAAATCCCACTGAGCAGTCCTTCCCTTTAAATCTAACCTCTCTTCTTCCTCTCCTGTCCTGTGTGTCTTATCTTTCTCCATCTCTGAGTGAAGTTAGCTCTCTTTCTTTTCTCTCCCTGTGATGTGCAGCAGCTGGACCTTTAGCCAGCAACACACTGTGAGACAAACTGCACACAAACAGTTTGTGTGTTTGCTGATGTTTGTTGATAGAAACGCTGCATTTGAAATTACCTGTTTGTTCAGGTGCTGTGCAAAAAAGAAAGAAGAACAACGTCTCACTTTAACTCCTGACTATGACTCACAGTTTTGCCTCTTTCATCTCTTTTTATGTTTCAAACCCTGGTGATTAGTACACGATCAGGATTGTCTTTCATGTGTTACTTTTCAGGCTCAAATCAGTTTGATGTTTGAAACCAAAAGTAAAAAGTCTGTTTTGAAAATATAATGAGTAGAAAGTCTTTTTTTTCTGTGGGGAGTAAAAGTAAGGAAAACAAGGAAAAAATGATTTTAGAGTGTTTGAACAGTCATGAATTATTTTTAACAGCAGGTTGGATGTAATGTGTTAGAACTACCAGCAGGTGGGGATAAGAGACCTTTAAGGTGTTTGGTGCCACACTCCACCTTCAGGTTTAAAACTAGTGTTAATGGAGGGAGTTTGAAGGTTGAGTTTGTTCCACGACTGCATTTCACTCACTGCCTCTGTTTGTATCTCTGTCACTGCAGGACCAACATGGAGCGAGAAGTCAGCGCTCTTAGGAGGCTGACAAACCTCACAGAAGAAAGGGAGAGAAAACATACACCTGTGACGAGTGTGGGAAGGGTTTTATTTCCAAATGTCACCTGAAACTTCATCAGGTCAGCCACACTGGAGAGAGACCGTTCAGCTGTGAGTTGTGTGGAAAGTCTTTTTCCAGGAAGGATTCCCTAAAAAACCACCAACTCATCCACAGTGGAGTTAAAGCGTACAGCTGTGATCAGTGTGGAAGAGCTTTTACTCAAAGTGGCCACCTACAGAGTCATCTAGTTACCCACTCTGGAATTAAGGCATACAGCTGTGACATCTGTGGGAAAACCTTCAGCCGGTTAGGGAACCGAAATACACATCTACGCATTCACACCGGACATGATGTGTACTGCTGTGATCAGTTAGGCAAACAGTTTATAACCAACAAGCAGTTACAACGCCACATGTTTACCCACACTGAGGAGAGACCTTATAAATGTGACCTGTGTGAGAAGGCTTTTAAAGCTCCACATTACCTGAGACTACACCAACAGATCCACACTAGAAAGAGACTCTCCAAGTGCAGTTACTCTGAGGTATGTATTTATATTTTTATCTTGTCATTTTAGCCTGACTGTTTGGAACAACTCTGCTCATTAAACTGTCTCAGCTAGGGGTGGGTTTTGATAATCAATTTACTGATTAAAATCAATTCTGGCCTGGATAACGTGACATCAATTCATTAAAATCCTGAATCGATTTTTTTAATATAATTTTATTTTGCTCGAAAAGCCCCGAATCTCAGTTGAAACCTTACAAAATTTTGACAACCACCAAACAGTAAATGAGAGCAGGTACACGGATTCTGCACAAAGACGTAAACACAAAGCGCCGACCCGCGGATCAGAATCAGTGGGTTGTCGCCCTTCTCACCTGACAGCACGGACACGGTCGGGGCTGAAAGCTTGCAGCTCACTGATTCTGATGTTTCGTCAATTCTACTGCATGAAAAAGCAGCTCTTTTTTTTTTTCTTCTTTTTTTTTTTTTTGCCTGTCCCATTTGGTTCTTTAGCCATCAGAATTGTTGTCTGAAGACCAACAAGGATACCCAGTGGATTTACTTTGCCAAATGGATCTTCGTGGCATTGCCGTATTGGTCCATTTGGTCGATCTTTGTTTTTATTATTTATTATATTTTATTTTCAGATGTTACAGACGGGACAGACATCAGTGAGGGATAGGAAAGGGAGAAAGAAAGAGGAAGGAAAGGAAAAACAGAAGGGGAGAGGGACAGTGAGAAAGGGGGGGAGAAAAAAAATAAAAATCTCCTGGATCACCTGTTGAGAGAAGAATAGAAAACAAGCAAAAAAAGACAAAAAAAACAAAGCAACATACTAAACACAACACCATCGCATTAATCTAGCTAAGTGTAAACAGCAGTAAATACTAAATATTCAATGTTGTTGTGCAGCACGCAGCACAGATGTGCTTCGAAGTAGTAGCCAAGAAAGGTGTAATTTAAGTCTACGAGCAGTGAACACCCGTGTGCATACCTGTGTGGATCAGCATGCTTGTATTCCAAAGGTTTCTCCATGTAACGATCTGCTAGGGAGTGTGGGGGGGGCCACAGCCCCGTCCTCCAGGGTATGAAGCAGGTATGGAGGAGATCAAAACTCCAGACATCCAGAGGCCCCCAGAACACAAGAAACCATGGAAGACCAACAGAGGGGCAGCCGCGCCACTGTCCCAGCAAGAGCTGAGGAGAGTCCCAGATGAGGGTTCACTCAGCAGCCGCGGAGCAGAAGCCAGGGGGAGTTGCAGTGACGCGCCCGTGAGCTCCGCCGGCAGCCAGCTGTGCCTGAGTGACCGAGCCCCAGGCCGAGAGGCCGGGGGCACCCCACCTCCGAAGTGGTCCAAGCGAGCCCCAGGTTCCAGGCCCCGATAAGCGGCCGCCAAGGAGTGAGCCGGTGTGTACCTGGGCGCCCACCCCCAGACACAAAGAACCACCAACGCACTGACACCTGAGGGAGTCCGCCACCGGCAGGGGAAGTGGTGGTGGGTGGAGATATGCCTCCAAACCTTGGAGGGCCTGAGGTGTCCCCAGAGAGGTGGTGTCTGATACCCAACCTGACATATAGACACAAACATCCATTCCCCCCCTCATGCTCTCATATGCACTCACTCCACACTCAACCAACGTGGAGACAGACATAAAGAGACGCTGTACACACGATCACACTCCCCAAGCGTACTCTACAAACCGGGTCTAGGTACCCTTGCCCCTGGAGGGGGGAACTGCACCCAGACCCAGGTGGTGTTACCCTTTTCCCTGCGGTGGGGAGAGGCAGACCACCCCGACTCCGTAGCAGCAGGGAGGCCCCACACTCCAGACCGCAGTCGGACGGCCAACTCCTCCTCCTAGCCCTCCCGCTCCAGCAGGCCGCAGAGAATGGGGGTGGGAGAAGACTCCAAACCTCCCTCCACCCGCTCATTGTAGTGTTGATGCATGTGTGTTCTAAGGTGCAATTAAAACCCAGGAGGGCATGGAGCTACCTGCCAGAGAGCAGCAGGTAAGCGCATAGTCCCTCCTGATAGCCCTCAATGTCTAAGTGTATTTAAAATTGAGAGGTGGGCAACGACGCCAGGGGTGAGGTGTACACCCTGATGGTAATATGGACTCCGTGATTGTGCCCACCCCTAAGATCCTATATGTATGTGTAATGAGAGTGTGAATAATGTGAATGTCTAAGTTGTGGGATAAAATTGAGGCAGAGGCAGCCGGAAGGGGACAGAGGGGGGGGGTAGCCTCCTCTGCACCCTGGTGACATACCCCTACTCCAAGGCCCTGCATGTGTGGGTGGTTGTGGTGGAGCGGGAAGAGGGAGGCAGCTGGAGATGGGGAGGGAAGGAAGGGAGGGGCAGGTAACCCCTCCCTGGGGCCAGCTCCCCCGCTGACCCCAGTAGGCACTCCCACACTCCGCGACCCGCCAGAGAAAGAGGGCCCAGGCCCATCCAGACCGGGGCCCAGTGCAGCAGCGCCTCCCGGCCCCACAGAGCCCGGGACAGTTCACCCAACCCCACCACAGAAAAAGCTGCACCCACCCCACCATCCACTCATCTTCCAGACTACATAAGACAGTAAACGCCCAGGCTGAGATCTTCCTCCACCTCTCCTGTATCTCCCCCTCCTGCAGAGAGAGTCCCTGAAGAGAGGAAAGCTCCTGCAGATGTGACCATCTCCCCCACCAGTTGAAGAGCCCCCCAGGTGGCTCGACGCACCGGCGGCACCCTGCTCCAGGGCTGGGCCCCCATGCACCCACCCGCCCACAACCCCGGCAAAACACCAACCAGGACCCAAGCCCCCGAGGCCCGGCCCGGGCCCCAGCCCGGAGACGGAGCGCCCCCAGAACCTCACGCCCATCCCGGACCCACCCAGGGGCAGCCAGGCCACCAGGTCAGTAACCCACGTCCGTCAGCACAGACCCTCCCCTAGCCCCGCTGCACGCAGCCGCGAGGAAACAGTCATCTGAGAGCCAACAGAGCCCCCAACCGGACATGACCGCTACCCCGGGTTGAGCCCCCCAAGGAAGATGCCTTGAAAAAGCAGCTCTGAGTGATTATTCAGATTTTCATTTCAGTTATGATTTTGTTTTTTATTCGCTCTTTATTTCAGGCGACGTTCAGGATAAAAATGGTGAAGGACTGACTTACACTGTCTTTGTGTCTTTGTTTAGAAGCAGAGCGACACAGATGGATCCAGTTCTCAACCCTGTCATCACTGTGTTGGTGGGAAAGACTTTCGTTGTGACCTCTGTGGAAAAAATTTCAGTCACCAATACACCCTAAAAACACATCAACGTAAACACACTGGAGACAAACTGAAATACTGCAAAGAATGTGGAAGAAGCTTCACCACATCAAGTGGATTAAAACGCCATGAACTCATTCACAGTGGGGTTAAAAAGCACATCTGTGATCAGTGTGGGTCATCTTTCATTACTGCAAGTGGGCTTAAAACACACAAACAAGTCCACACAGGAGAGAAACCATACAAGTGCAGACACTGTGACAAAAGATTCTCACAATCAGCTAATCGTAACTATCATGAACATACACACATGGAAGGAAACTACAGCTGTGACCAGTGTGACAAGAGCTTCAGGAATCTCAGTTCATACTCCGAACACAAACGATCCCACGTTACTAATAAACTGTTTCACTGTTACCAATGTGCCAAAACATTCACCTCATTGTCTGCTCTGTGCAAACATCAGCGTGATCACTCAGGGCTGAAATCACTCCCATCACAGTGAATCTAAAGAGACAGAAAGATCCTCTTCTGGTTTCAGGGTCAGACTCAAAACCCTTGAGATCAGGCTCCACAGAGTTCAGAGTGAATCTCCTGTAAAGATCTGATGAGGCAACTATGAATGAAAATGGTTCCCTAGTCTCATTTTAAGCTTTCTAAAGTGTTCTGCTTCAGTGTTCATGTCGAGTGGTTCGCTTTGTTCCAGCAGTTGGATGAAGAATTTTGAGCTGTGATTTCATTTCCTGTATTTCAGAGTAAAGGCTGAAGTGACAAATGGAAACATGTTTACAGTCAGTCAGATGAACTGTTTTCAGTGGCACAGATGGAGGTTTATCAGAGGAGGAGACTTGGCTGCTCTCCACTCACACTGAACAGGGTTCCTGCAGCTTATTAAAAATCTGACCTGAAAGTTATGAAAAATTTCCTTGTAACACTTGAGTTACAGTAGCGGGGCTGCTCCATAATCCAGTTCAATAACACATCTCCTGACATTAAACATAAGCTTATTTAATAATGTGGATCTCTTTTGTCCAGATTTTTATTCAGAGGCAGCAACTGTGGTAAGAATTGACCCGGATCTTTACAGATCTTACAGTTTAGTATCAAGTTCATTTCCTTGTTGATGCAGAGCCAGAATTTAGATATTTTTAGACAATCCCATAGAAGATGCATGTAAGTTCCATCTGCTGTTTTACATTTGAGAAAAATTTGAAACATCTTTAAAATCTTGTATTTTTCCTTAAACTTGCTGTAGGTATTAAAACTTATGATTTTGTGTTTAAGATGTCGAAACAATTAATTTTGGGAATTCATTTTTTTAAAGTTGTGGTTTCATTTGCTCAAAGTTCATCAACGTTTTCCTGATGCAAGGTGGGATGGATCCATGCTTTTATGCTGTTTAAGACAAATTCTGAAAGCTGAACGTTGCAGAGATTGAGACCCATTAGACCAGGCAGCATTTTTCAATCTTCTATTGTCCTGAGCTGTGGCCTCAGTTTCACTGGAAGTTGAACCCAAGTACGGTGTTCAGCTGTGGACTGGTCCATGGACCCGCCTGTCCTCCAGGAACACAAGTACACATCCTGGACAGGGAGGAACGCCGGTTTGAGAGCAGAGTCAAGGAGACCATTTACATGACAAGGGAAAGACTGAATCAAGGAAGGGTCCTAAGGGGACTTTTATTTCCTTTGCAACATCCATTTGAATTTCCATTTAAACACAGACAACAAGTAACTAGACTAAGCACAGTAGGAAATGGTTTGCCCCTTCTCATCAGCAACACCTGGACAGAATTACCCTTGACCTTAAATAACCCCGTACCTACCTCTGCCATAACCAGTACATAAAATGAAATACAACCCTCTAGTGGTGATAAGGACAGGGAAACAAGAAAAATGGCTCCTACACACCAGCTCCTAATTACATGAGGCAGAGGACATAGGCTGTGTCCCAATTAAGAGACTGCACGCTTGAAGTACGCATTTTAAGTGCAGTTACGTCACCGCCACGCGACGACGGCTGTCCCAATTTGAAGTGTACTTCAAATGCATACTCCAAATGCGCCGTCGATTTCCCCAAATATCAAGCGTGGTCCGGTGCACGCTTCGTGGTCCCATATATCCCACAATTCATAGCGCGGCGGTGGGTGTGGAGAAGTGTGCCGCAAAATACGGCAGAAGGGAGTGGCCGAAGAGGTGGTTTTTTTTTTTCCAAACTTCATTGAAATCATAAAGCGAACAGTCAGGCATTCCAGTTCAGTTTGTACAGTAGACATGCAAGGCAAATAAGAGTAACAATATACAGTACAATGAAATAAGGATAAATAAATAAAGGATAGAAAAGAAAAAAAGGGGGGGAATGTGACAGACTTCATAACAACTTTGTACTTGAAAGTTGTGACAGCTCATTCGTTAAACATTTCTGAATGAATTTCAATCAGTGATAAACCTTTTTTATTGGAAGTTAATTTAAGAGAGTTTAAGTAATATTCAATTTCAATCAAAAACAAATTAAATGATGGGGTTGAGTTTTGAAATTTACATTTATGTATGTGGAATTTCCCTAATAAGATGGAGTGGCCGAAGAGTGAACTGTCAAAAGTACTGAATATGACGTCACTTATTTATGTGCGAATGTTTAATAAGTAAAGTAAGTCATATATCCACAAACACAACAACCTGAAAGTCAGTGATATATGTATATGTGTGTGTGTGTGTGTGTGTATATATATATATATATATATATATATATATATATATATATATAATAATCTGACAATACTATAATATTGGCCATATTATATTTACATTACCGCAGTGAGATGACTTTAGTCTCATGAACAACATTAACTAATTGTTATTTACTAACTAATCTTAAATGACTATTCAGCACAGAAATGAAGCCCAACTATCATGTTTTACAGTCCTGTGGTCTCAGCCTCAGATACTCAACTAATCAAAGTGATGTCATGACAAAAATGAATGACCAACAAAACATTTTTCTCCTTCATTTCTGTCAAACAAAGCTGTATGTAACGTGTCTCGCGGTTAGTATTATGGTTGCTAGGCAACCTGAACAGCGCGACGAAGCGTATACCGTCCCATTTCACAAGCCTCTCACTTCCGCACTTCTCGTACCTATAGTACGCACCGTACGTAGTGCGCGTACTTCAAACGTGCAGTCTCTTAATTGGGACACAGCCATAGTAATTATTGAACTTAAAGGAGGCATAATAAATCATTATTAGTGATGCGTGGATCGATACTGAAATATTGATTCCTCAAATACCAGTAACTTATGTTCTAGAATCGATTCTCATATTAAAATATCGATATTTTAGTAATTTAGGGTAAATTTGTAGTTCATCATTAAGAGGAACACAGTGGAAAGAAAATAAAGAAATACCATTTGGATCGTCTACACTGGAAGGAACTACTTCCTCTTCCGCCTTTCATAGTCATGTTTGAAATACGGCTGTATAAATGTGTCGCAGAGCCTGGCGTGCGCACTCACAACAATGGCTGAGCATAACTGGGGTCATCTGCGGACGTATTTTATCTCCACAAACAGCCGAGACATGGTTTGCGATTCATGTGGTAAGAAAGTGAGGTGTCATGGCAGCTCCACTAACCTCGTCAAACACCTGAGAGTAAATCATATCGCAGGATATGATGAGTGTATGTTGAGGCGAACTGAAGTGGAGAGGACAGGTGCTGCTAGGGCGAGACAGACGTCTCTCGCGGAGTCCTTTAATGCTGCAGGCAGGCAAAGTGTTCAAATAGCGCACCACTTAAGTTTTTTTATTATATGATGACTTCTGCATTATTAAGTGATAAGAACAAGTAGTCTGATGTCCTGTAATCATGATGACGCTAAAATTGGAGATACAATAGAAGATACAATAAATAAAATAATTTTTTGTACAAAGTATCAGTATCGGTTCAGTATCATCGATACCAGCCTGAATTTTACTTGGTATCGAATCAGAAATGAAATCAGTGGTATCCCACATTACTAGTCATGATACATCTTTACAATATGCATAAGAGGGCAAACCATGTTTCATTTATAGGCAAGGCAAGTTTATTTATATAGCACAATTCCACAACAAGGTGATTCAAAGTGCTTTACAGAGACATTCAAAAACAAAAACAAATAAAAAGCACGATTTAAAATTGATTAAAAAACAGTCGATAAAATCAGAACAGTAGATAAAATCAGTAGTTAAAATGTAAGTTTTGAAATTTAAGCTTAAAAGTGTGGATTTGGTGTTTTATTCAAATGCAGCTGAGAACAGGTGAGTCTTCAACCTGGATTTAAATAAACTGAGTGTTTCAGCTGATCTGAGGCTTTCTGGGAGTTTGTTCCAGATATATGGAGCATAAAAGCTGAATGCAGCTTCTCCGTGTCTGGTTCTGACTCTGGGAACTGATAAAAAGCCGGATCCAGATGACCTGAGGGATCTGGAAGGTTCATACTGGGTCAGGAGGTCACTGATGTATTTTGGTCCTAAACCATTCAGAGCTTTATAGACCAGCATCAGGACTTTAAAGTCTATCCTCTGACGGACAGGCAGCCAGTGTAAAGACCTCAGAGCTGGACTGATGTGGTCCACTTTTTTGGTCTTAGTGAGGACTCGAGCAGCAGAGTTCTGAATGAGCTGTAGATGTCTGACTGAATTTTTTAGGTAGACCTGTAAAGATGCTGTTACAGTAATCAAGCATACTAAAGATGAATGCATGGACTAGTTTTTCCATGCACTGTTGGGACATTAGATCTTTTATCCTTGAAATATTCTTGAGGTGATAGTAAGCTGATTTTGTTATTGTCTTAATGTGTTTTTCTAAGTGTAGGGCTGCATCCATCACTACAACCAAATTTCTCACCTGGTTTGTGGTTTTTAGGTGTATAGATTGAAGTTCTCTGGTGACCTGTAATCGTTTTTCTTTGGCACCAAAGACTATTACCTCACTTTTGTTTTTGTTTAGCTGGAGAAAATTGTGGCACAACCAGTCATTAATTTCCTCAATGCATTTACCAAGAGCCTGTACAGGGCCTCGGTCTCCTGGTGACATTGTGATATATATTTGTGTGTCATCTGCATAGCTATGACAGTTTATTTTGTTGTGCTTTATAATCTGTGCCAGTGGGAGCATGTAAATGTTAAACAGAAGGGGTCCCAAGAGGGAACCTTGGGGAACTCCACATGTGATACTTGTCTGCTCAGATGTGAAGTTACCTATTGATACAAAGTATTTCCTGTTTTCTAAGTATGTTTTGAACCAGTTTAGTACAGTCCTGAAAGACCTGCCCAGTTCTCCAGTCGTTTGAGTAATATGTTGTGGTCAACTGTATCAAATGCTGCACTGAGATCCAGTAAAACTAAGACTGACATTTTTCCACTGTCTGTATTCAGACATATGTCATTGAACACTTTGGTCAGAGCGGTTTCAGTGCTGTGGTTCTGTCTAAAACCTGACTGGAAGGCATCATAGCAGTTATTCTGTTTTAAGAAGTAATTGAGCTGTTGAGAAACTGCTTTTCAATGATTTTACTTAAAAATGGGAGATTTGAGATCGGCCTGTAGTTGTTCATTTGTGTCTTGTCAAGATTGTCCTTTTTTAGTATAGGTTTAATTACAGCAGTTTTTAGTGGTTCTGGAAACACACCTGACATTAAAGAAAAGTTGACGATCTGTAACACATCTGACTCTTTGAGACCTTTTTGAAAAAACCTGTTGGCAGGACATCTAAACAGCAGGAGGAGGAGTTCAGTTGACCTAAGATGTCCTCCAGGTCTTTGCTGTTAATAGGGTGAAACTGTTTGATGGTATTTAATAGGGGTGGGGGAAAAAATCGATACTGTGTAGCATCGTGATATTTTGTTTGCTAATAATGTATCGATACAGGGACAGCAGAAATCGATATTTTGTTACAAAAAAAGTTTTTGTGGACTGGAACATGCTCTTACTTCAGAGCATGTTGATCCTTTTTCTGAGCAAGAATCCTGACATTCCTTCACTGTCCAAATGTGTTTAACTTTTTTTTTTGGCAGCAATAAACATGACAGTTTACTTATTTTAATTTAAGACATGTTTTATTTTAATTAAGTTTAAAACTTTTTTACTTAATGTAAAATTATATTTTGTTTTAATTTACTTTCTAATTCTTCAGTTGCTGAATGGGCTGCATAGTTTTCATAAATTGCATAGTTCAGAATAGCTATAATTGTACCAGATTGTTGCATTCAGTTAAGTTGGACTAGACTGTAATACAAACCGTTCAGTTTGTCAACAATAAAACTGACTGAAATGAGAGAAAGACTGAGTGTGAGACTTTGATATTAGATAAAATGAATATTGATAAAGTTTACCTTTATGTACAGAATCTGAATATCGCAAAATATTTTAAAAAATTGCAATAATATCGTATCGTGCGTTAAGTATTGTGATAATATCGTATCGCGGGATGTATGGTGATTCCCACCTCTAGTGTTTAAACAGTTTTTCAGTGGACACAGTACATATCCTGAATCTGCTGTTGATGTACCAATTGCTTGTCTAATCTTTTGGATTTTTTCTGTGAAGAATTTGGCAAAGTCATTACAGGTCATGGTCGAATGAAGTTCAGCTGCCACTGACACAGGAGGGTTTGTTAGCCTGTCAACTGTAGAAAAAACATCATTCTAAATCATTCTATACATCATTCTACCAGTAATCTAGTTCATCAGTTTGTAGCTTCACAAAACAAAACGAAAATGAATTTTTGCAACAGGTTTTTCAATCAATTTTGTTAATTTTGTTTCCAGATAAGAGAGGCCAGACCTTTCTTATCCTCTATGTTTAATCTGGACCTTGGGACAGCTAAGAGCATCTGATCCACAGACTTCAGTGATCTTATAGGAGCGAACCAATTTAAAAGATCAGATAGGTATGAGGGTGCTAACCCATGCAACGCCTTAAAAACACATAATAAAATCTTAAAATTAATTCAAAACCTAACTGGCAGCCAGTGTAAGGTTGCCAGTACGGGAGATATGTAGTCTTGGTTGCATAAAATAAGATAACCTTTATTAATCCTACGTGTGGGAAATTTGTTTTGTTACAGCAGTGGACAGTGCAAAGTTGCATAGAAAATTTTGAGAAAAAACACTGGAATAATACATCCATGAGATACTGTACACAATAGAATAGAATGAAATAAAATACTACATACAATCGAATCCACATGTGTGGATGTGTGTGCTTGGTCAGTTGAAGTCTTTCTTGTGGAGTCTGACAGCAGTGGGGAGGAAAGACCTGCGAAATCTCTCCGTCCCACATCGTAGGTGCCGCAGCCACTGAAGGAGCTGCTCAGAGCTGTCAGAGTCTCCTGCATGGGGTTGGAGATGTTGTCCAACAGGGATGACAGCTTAGCCACCATTCTCCTGTCACTCACCACCTCTAGGTCCAGAGGGCATCCTAGAACAGAACTGAAAGTAGAGATAGTGTCTGTCTCCCGAATCCAAACTGGAAGCTGGTTCCACAGAAGAGGGGCCTGAAAACTGAAGGCTCTCCCTCCCATTCTACTTTTAAATACTCTAGGAACAACAAGTAAGCCTGCAGTGCGAGAGCAAAGTGCTCTAATAAGGTGATATGGTACTACAAGGTCATTAAGATAAGACGGGGCCTGATTATTTAAGACCTTGTATGTGAGGAGCAGAATTTTGAATTCATGCCAGTATATGACATCCCCTCATCTCATCTATCACTCTCCACTTGGTGTCCATTTGAGAACAAGGCACAACTTGCTATTGCAATAAACTATTATGTAATTATCCACACCTAACAACTCCTGCACTTAATCTATAATAAATTTCTGACAGCAGCAAAACATTCCAATTGTGCTTATTATTATTTTTATACTGGAATACCTCTCCAACAACTGGTCCATGTAGCAGAACGCTCGTAACCAGAGCGTTTTGCCATCAAGGGCAATCATTGGTTAATGGCGATCATGTGACTGATGCAAGTCAGATCCTTTTATTTAGCAAAAACTATGATTGATAGTTAAATATTATTTTTGAGGGGCACAGACAGGACTCCACAAGTACACACACATAAAAAAAAATGCCTCAACAAACGGGCACTTTGGGCTCCCATCAGGAAAGGGACGGGTGCTCAAGCCCCTTGCGCCCCCCCTCTGAACGTGCCTGGTAAAGATCTTACGTTTCCAGTGATTACAGAAGGGGCAGATGGTCTGTAGCGTCTCCTTCTCTGCCGACAGCGCTCCCTCCCAGCACGACACCCACGTTGTGTCCTTCTCAGCTTGCTGGGAATGTCGTGTTTGTCCACCGGCAGCTCTGCTGCGGGACGCAGCGGTAACAGCTGATACCTACACTAAACAAAGGATCCATATCCATGTGCCGGGTTCCCAAACACGGCCAACAAAAGTTGAAAAAAAAAACAGAGAAAGACAACCAAGACTAGCACAAAACGGTAGTCCATGACTGCAGAATCTAACAGCTGAAACTTTAGATACAAAAAAAAAATGGCAAAAGTAAAGAGGAGATAAGAAAGAAGCTGAGAATGAGCGGAGCTGCTGTAACAAGCTGCCACGCACGGGGGCGCCGGTGTTCAAAGTAGTTCCATGTGCCAGTTAGTAACTGTGCTGCAGCGTTTGGACTAGCTGCAGTCGGCTAACTGATGACAGACTAACACCAGAGTAAAGACTATTACATAAGTCGAGGTGAGATGAAATGAAGGCATGAATAGCTATCTCAAAGTCTCTAAAACAGAGAATTGGCTTCACTTTGCAAGTAGCTGAAGATGAAAGAAACTGGTCTTGATGACAGCATTAATATGTTTATCAAATGTTAGATTACTACCAAAGCTCACTCCTAGGTTCCTCCCAAGGGCTCTTTCAAAATAAATTCCTATGGGCCCAAAGTCGTAGTGGTCACAGGGACCAAACACAATGATCTTTGTTTTCTGTTCGTTTAAACTGAGAACATTTAAAGCCATCCACGCCTTAACATCCTCCAAACAATCCAGCAATCCCTTCAAAGGACTCACAGATTTATGTTTCAGTGGCAGGTAAATCCGTGAGTTGTCTGCATAACAATGGTGTGAGATGCCATGTTTTTTTAAAAAATTGAGCGCATAGAGAGGATATAAATTGAAAAGAGAACTGTGCCAAGAATGGACCCCTGGGGAACCCCACAAAAAATTTAGGTTTTTGAGGACAATGTATCCCCTAATCTAGCAGAAGAGCATTCCAATGCTGACAGTTGAAATAGTTTTATTAACTATGGCGAGCCCTCCAGCCTGGCCAGTAGTTCATGGCGACTTCAGATATTCACAGCCTGGAGGGACAACATCCGAAAGCGAGCTTAACTCACCCAAGTTTAGCCAAGTTTCCGTCACCAGAAGAAGATTTAAGCGATGAGTGGTGAAGAAGTCGTTCAAAATAAAGGTTTTATCTTTTTTTAGCACCTCGCATTAACCAGAGTCAATCTAGCTAATACAGGGTTGCTGGCCAATTCCAATAGGTGCACCAATTCCAGGGATCGCCCGTAGATGAACAACTTGATCTCCGGGGCAAATTTGTTCAGAAGAGCGTAAGGATTAGCCGTTGGTGAAGCAGCCATGCAATTTTTGAATTTTACCAATACACTGCCCTGTTGCCCTCGCCCTCTTTGACATTTCTTCCTGGTGGGATGGCATTGTGGATCGCACCGGAGGAACAGTGGTACAGTCTCGAACACAGGTGGGATATGAAAATCTTCACGTCCTTGGGCCAGTCGGAATTGCTCTACCTCAGTGGCTCTGATATTTAGTAGCGATTGGAAGTCATAAACCAGAAGTGTACAGACATTTTTGAAGAAAACAGATGTAAACAAAGCTAGCAAAAACAAAGCAGGTAACAGCTGACGGCAAGCAGCACACACAGGTGCCATCAAATATCTATCCCTAAATCCATCTACAATCTGGACACTGTGGAGCAGGGAAATTATTTTACTGCTATTGTTAAATAATCATCATTATTACCATTGCATTAATAATATAATCTGTAGTTTAGGCCAGACGAGGCCATTTGAATTACTAGGTTATTCAAATTGATCATTGCTTTAACAATGTAACAGATAGCTTTAAGATGGCCTTAAGATGTTTATGATAATGTTAACTTTGTATTCCAGGTGCAGTTCTAACTATTTTATACACAATGCATATCTGTGCTTATTTGAGGTTCATTAATGGTCTAAAGCTTCACCTAGTGAGAGTGTCTAGATGATCCATGCTGAGGGAAAACTAGAACATAGAAGGAATTGCAATACATGCTTACACAACAGTTCATTTTAATATCTTTTATATGTTCATATTCTTGTATTAAGCTTTTAGTAGGGGTTCTTGATTAAAACATTTATTTAGTAGAGGACACATACATAGTTTCAGTTGTTACATATCAGAGCGGCTTCTGTCTCTCTGTCTGGTTAGAGGTCAGGAGCTAGTCGCGAGGTGAAACAGGGTGCAATTGTGGTTAGCACACAGACACACACACACACACACACTCAGTTAGAGAATCATTTATAGGTGAAAGTTTAATCATGTTTTGCTTGGGGTTGCAAAAAGAGCAGTTTGTCGCAGAACTGCTGCTGAGGTGTCAGGATGACAGGCGAGCATCCGGCAGTGACAGGAAGCACCTGTTATGAAGATAGAAGACAATTGTTCTTTTAAACGGTGTCAAAAGTCATTGTGGTTTTGATTTGATCTATGTATAAAATGTATCTGTGACGTTGAAGGGGCGTCATTAAATTTAAACCCTGACGGTATAAATATCTGTTTATGCTTTGATTAAGTTGAAGATCAATTGCTGTTTCTAGTGATCTTCCCACGTGTGAATTAAAAATCATTGTTTGACCAAGAGCTTCTGGACCAAGGGTGGTTTGTACTCTCCTTCCTCAATTTTGAACCTTAACAACACCACAGGTTCTGTACAGCATGAGGGTTAATAAATTGTACCCAAATCAATATGATGTGTAAATTGATTTATTCTTGTACCTCCATGCCACAGTGGCTGGATTCTTCACCCCAGTGAAGAGGTGATTGTTATTGCCTGATTTTAATAAATTGAGCCGTTTGCTCTTTGGTACCAAAGCATATCACAAAAAGGTTAATTCTAAAAATCAAAATCAGCTGTGTGTTAGCGGCAATACATGAAAAATCACAGGACCCACCATACAAGCTAGTTTACGAGCAGTTTTTACAAAGATTATATTAATTTTGTAAAAACCATATGCAAATGCCCAAAGTCTAACAACACAACCACTACAAAAATGTAACTTTTATACGACCAGATTTTCATATACTTAATTTAATAGTGTATTCCTCTCCAGCATTAACTCCTACTTCGTTTGGTATTCTTATGAGAAAAATTCTCCTGTATGACTCGCAGTGAATCCTCGGATATGGTGGGCCACAAAGGATACACCAGACCCATCCTTGAAATGTGTGGAAAAGTAGGACACGTTCGTCACCACATTCGGAGGACTCTTCGACTTTGGAAAGCCTTCATCGCATCGCTGTGACATAATTGCCTACAAATACGGCATTTGAAGTATCAATCCCCTGAATTTGGACACAGTCTTCCTCTCCTGGTGCATGCTCACTTTTTTTGACGGTTTGCAAATAAGGAGGTGGGGCATTGCCACCACTAACTAGTGTGGACCAGAATTCACTCTTACCAAATAATAAAAAATAGATGCTAAAAAAAACCCCAACCAGACAGAAAGATGATAAATTCCCCTCTCGCCCGTGCAGGTGGTTTATCATTCAAGCTCAGGTCCTCTACCAGAGGCCTGGGGGCTGGCATCAAAGAATACAGCCAGTCAAACCGGGGTAGCATTTGTGGTCCCTGAAAAGGATCAGTGGTGGACCGTCAGTACACACTGGAGAAATGCTTCCAGTACTGTCAGCTGTTCAGTGGGTAGAAGACATGTGACCGTTACAATCAGGCATTTGTTCAGACTGAAGCTCTTCATTGGCCAGTTTACAGTGTAGCCACTCAGAAAGTAGAGCAGATGTACTAACAGAGGTTCAGCAAATATTTAACGAAATACACATGATGGGACTTATAGTTGGCTTTTTATGGATTCCAGCTCACTATGGAGTCAGAGGAAATGAAACGACAGAGTTGTGAAGAAAGCCACAAAACATGGGTTAACTGAACTGGCTATTAACTTCTGTCAGACAGAGATAATGAGTATAATAAGGCAAGAAATAAAGGAAACATGAAAAAAACAGTGGGAGGGAGAAAGAAATTTAAGGAGGGTAGGAGAAATGAGAAGCACAGGAAGGAGTAGGAGAGAGGAGGTGGTCATATCTGGAATAAGATTTGGACATACTGGTTTGATCACTACTATTGGTGACTGTCAAACCTTTGAGTCGCCGAGAAGCTGAATAGGGGGATAATGTTGACGCGCCTGCTGTTCAAAATGTAAGTTTACTGCAAAAGGGTTCAAGAAGTGAACGTTTTCAGGTCTTATTCCAGTTTTTAAAACAGAGTATACATTTAGGGAGGATTTGTGTGTCGACGTTCCACTCCACAGCAGTTGGTGGCGGTAATGCACCATTTTGTTGTTTAACAACCGCCAAACAACAAAATGGTGCAAACAATATAAAGAAGAAGAAGCCTGTTCCGGGATCATATGCCGTACACAGTTTGCACAGACGGAGCTACCGTTTCGTCCTAAGCGAGTAAAGTAGGGAATTTGGATGATAAAACAAACTAAACCAGCGTTTGGATCGATATCTGCATCGATCTGCCCACCCTTGTCTCCTGCATCGTAGCTGAGATCAGCGTGAACCACGTGGGTCTCTGCTCCCTGATCTGTTTCCTGTGTTTGGAAAGAGTTGCAGCTTCATCGCGGAGTTTCTCTCGGTTTGTGGGCTCATCTAAAGGTAAGCACCGAGCTAACTTTACTGTGAGTTCAGTTCATGTTGAGTTTAGCTCCTGAATGAGGTCTTCTGCTGCTCTCCTCGGTGTCTGTTCACAGTTTATTGTGAACACGTTGAGAGAAGAGTCCAGCTGCTGTGGATGAACACATGAGAGGAAGTGAACTCCTACAAAGTCTCATTTTAATGAGTGTGGCTGCTGTAAAGTGATGCACAGGAAGATGTTAACAAAAACTAATGAAACAGAGATGAAAGTAAACAGTGTTCATATTTGAAAGCACAGAGAATAAAATATATTGTGTTGGTTAATGTGCAGCTCTTGGTGATTTGGGAGAATCATGTTTTTAATCATGTTGTGGATTGAATGTTGGGTTTGATTTCATTTTGTCTACAGAAGTTTTTCCCACTTGTGATCGTTCAGATTGATTTGTTGGGTTGACTTGAATCATGTGAAGGTTTAAAGCTGCACTTCCCCCAAAAAGAATAAAGTATAATCATGAAGAATGTAAAAATGTCTTCCTGTGTCAAACACAGCTGCAGTCAAAGCAGGAAGGAAAGCACTGAAACCACTGATCAAAGCTCATTAATCAATGGCCATGATTACCGTTCAGTGTTGTGGTTCGAATTTGAGAAGAGACATACGACTGAAAGTCCATAGTGGGTCAACACAAATGATTTTATTAAAACACATATATGTGGTGAAGATGGGCTCTGCAAAACATCAGCCTCGATCTCCCGCGAACAAGAGGTGGGTGTGATATTTATACTTGTAATCATAGCTGGACTGGCCATCGGGCATACCGGGCATTTGCCCGGTGGGCCGCTGGCGATTTTTTGTTTTTATGGGCCGATGGATTTTTTTTTATTTATTTATTTTTTTTTTTAGGAAGGGTATATATAATGGAAGGTGTTGGATTGGCCAATTGGTCATGATCGACTCTGGGCTGGACCAATTACAGCCGAGGAGGCTGGATGCACCCTCCCCCTTGTTTAGCAATCACGTGATTTTCGCGCATTGCATGCCGGGAACTCGTGGCAAAACAATCCAAGTACCGCATCAAATGCAAACATTTGCAGCACCGCAAAACGTTCATTCTCCGGTTCCAATACCTTCTTTTTTTTCTTTGCCGCACAAAAAAGGAATGTACAAAACAAAAGGAGAACAATGCCGGTCCGTACAAAGACAGACTCGACGAAAAGACAAAGAAAAGATACGAGGAAAAAATCAAAGGAGTGAAAGAGTGGACAAAAGACGTCAGCGTGCTGCCCAACTTTCACCACGCTCAGATTTATAATTATACGCTTCTTGGAGTGAGTGCATACACTCATGAAGTTTAGTAACTTCAGGTCACTGCAACAAGCCCAGGTACAGTTTACCGACGGATGGGTACAGGACCTTGAAACGCACCGTGTAGAACGAAAGACTATTGTACATATCATAAGTTTACCAGTCTCACAAATCGTCTTCATAAATACACATTCATTAACAGTTTATTAATAGGACCTTTGAGCTCAACGGTAATTAATTAGTAGTGGAAATAATTTCTGGTAGTGTAACAGTGTTTATGTGGTATTATTCCACTTGCCACAAATATCAGTGTAATGGGGAAACAGCGCCCCCCCTCTCGGTGTGGCTGGCTGCAGTAATCGCTGCCAGTCTGCCATAGCCATACGAGAGGTGAGTTGTATTGTTCCGCACACAATATAGCTAAGTAGTACAGACACATAAAACATGTTTGATTAGCTGACGAGCACCGAGTGTAATAAGTGCTTAGTGGACACATGTCCAACACCAGTTTTATGTACTTTTCATTTGTTTATTAATGTGTGAAACTGCATGCTAAAGCGGAATGCTAATGAGATGTTCTGCCGTAGTGTGCTGTGCGGAGTGGTGTGTGGCGAGCCTGTGCACTGATAATGCACCGTTGTTTCCATTCAGGAAATAAAGTGGCAACGATCGATCAGAGACTCCTTGTCTTTTTAAAAACACTACACAACGCAGAGTCGAGGAGTCTGTTTGGGCCGAACTGTTGCAGCGGGATGAAGCAGAAACCGGTTACAGTAGCATTACAGAAATGTAGCAGTGACAATAATATTGTATGTTGTAATCGCAATGGACAATTAGTGATACAAAACAACTGTTTTATCTTGTGAATAAAAGTATATGGTTTTGTCAGTGTACCATGGTTATAACAGAAGCGAAACGCAATATTGTGTCAGGACAATTCACTATTTATGCACAATAAACAAAGGAGCATAGCGCGACAATTTCTGTTCAGCGCCAGACTTGCTTGTAACCTATATCACCAATTATGTTAAGAAAAATGACGCATTAACTACTACAAAACTCTGACCTTTGTGGGAATGCTTGGATCAGACTAACATGTGAGCTGGAGTGTTCTGAGATGTTATATTTGGTATATCCAGACCATCCGTGGGCTCTTACTTCGGAAACATGGCTTAAAATTTTTCACTTCAACGAAGTAATCCGATAAAAAAAAAACGATCTCTTTACCCATCGGCTTCCCGTGGCTGTCATGCGACCGGCTATTGCAGTTAATAATACAACAGCTTCTTGCCATTTTTTGGGTTTCTTTTTATCGCTGTGTAACTGAGTTCAATTGAAAGCCTGCGTGCGCTAGTACCTCTTGCCACAAGTTCCCAGAATCCTTTGCGGTTTTATCCCTGAATGACGTCACATTTCAATCTTTATCCTGGTGGGCCGGTCTCTAGTCAAAATGCCCGGGCCGATTTTTTGTCCCAGTCCAGCCTTGCTTGTAATATGCGTCACCGCAGATGCATGTTCCAGTAACTCCAGCGAGGACATATTCTAAAAAAGTTTGGTCCTTTTACAGCATCCTGCCATGCGATTACATTTGTTCCTGACCACCGAGAACACTCACGTTAACTTTTATCGAGTGGAAAAAAAGTTAGCTTGTTTATATTATGCTAACATAGCTGTGTTGCTAGCGGTCACGTAGCACGTCATTATATACCAGCTAGCCCAACTTCAGTAACCCTACAAACGTCACTGCTGTTTAGTTTTCTGTCTTCATTTATGCTGGAAGTGATAACAGAGCTGTACGTTTTAATTTGTTTCCAAAACCCCGCAGTCAGGACATGCTATATTGTATTTAGATAGAAGCTAGCGAGCTAACTCCCTGCTAACTTCTAACTCCGTTAAATGTCATAAATTCCATTTTCATGGATGCCTGGATGTTAAACTCAATTGTTACACCTGGTAGAGCAGAACGCTGATCATTTTATTAAAGATGAAAGACTGTAGACAGTTTTTCAACTCTCAGTAATGCCATAGTGATCGTTTGATATATGGACCTGCAGCGGAGTTTAGGCCCAGACACGGCTAGTGACGTCAGACTGAACAACCGGATACTTCCTGACTCCGTTTGAGTCATCTATTACCAGGCAAACTTCAATGCAGCAGGCTGCTGAGCATACACACCAGCCTTCAATATGTGGTAAATTGTACTGTAAACATGTAGGGCAATTCTTTCAACTTGAACTTTGCTCCATAGATCAGTCGAACTCGGGCCAGCTGTAGCTTCAAACCATTAATTAACTTGACCGAGCTTATATGTGTATATAAGATTATAATGTAGTTATACTAACACCTGAAATACAGACTTTAATATAACATCAACAGTTTCAATAAATGTGTCAATGAAGTGATAATGATAAATCATAAATGATGCAACAATAATAATAATGGCCTGTAAATGGTAAATGGCCTGTATTTTTATATAGCGCTTTACTAATGATTATGAATAGTAACAGTAAATAATATTTCATCCCGACAACAGTGAGTGAGTCGCTGCAATCACAGCATTTGATCAATGAGCTTTAATCAGTGGTTGTTGGGGAATAGTGGAGGTGGTGGGACTGAAGGTGTGGAAAGTGTGGGGTGGGGGAGTAACATGTCTGTCCCTGTTTGTGGAAACCACAGGAGGAGCTGTTCAGGCTGTTGCTGGGTGTGAATTGTTGATGGAGTCTTTAAACTTGTAGTTGCTGTTTTCCAGACTGAAGCAGAGTCGTTAGCTGAAAACTGGTTTTAGAGGTTCATTCAGGACACCTTCTCAGGCTCTTACAGCCTTACCTGTATCATAACAAAGTGTATAAACCCCAATCCACCTTTAACATGGTCCTTCTCCCAAACCTTCAAATAGGACTTTCTGGCCCTGTCATAGTAAAGGGCTGCTTAGAATATTAGAGCCAATGTCACAAAGTTCCTCCTGAAGTATAAGTGAGTGAGAGAGTTTCCTCACTTTGCAGCACAACACGTCTCACAAGATTTCTACAAGCAATCAGAGTGAAACTTGTACTTTGTGTTGTCAGATGAACATATGAGACACTTTGACTCTTCAGTGCAGTGTGGAGCCTAACAAAGATCTGTTTTGTGTCCCAGCTGATCAGCAGGAGGAGAAGAGTCTGACGGAGCAGCAGAGGAACATTTTCAGCCATCTGGACTCAGCTGAGTCACTACAGAGGAAACAATGAGCTCAACACAGGAGGTGAGGAAAATATCACAGTTTCACCAAATAATCAGTCACGTCTAAAACTCTCATCCTCCCAACCTGTTATATGACTGTGTTGTATATTATGTTGTTTTTTACAGACCACAGCACATGTTAAAATAAGGAAGGTTTATTCATCAACATTATTAATAATCAAATGGACATTTGTCAGAGTTTTACCCCTGATACTGCTGGATAAACAGAAACTCACTCAGGAACGAGGTCACACAGAGCTCAAGTTTTCACTTGCAAGGGGGAAGCAATTGTCTCCAACCCACTTCAACTTGCTTTCCCCCTGCAGGTTGTTTTTATTGGTTACACACATGAAGCATAAAGCTTGTTGCTGTATTACCTATGAGAAACTACTATAACTGGTTATAAAGTGATTGTGCTGTGCAAGCGTGATTATACATTGTGTGTGGTTATATGATGGGAGTGCAGCTCTCCCAGATTGTTGTTGGTAGAATCTGTTCTTTTCAAGGCTGCTTGTTCCCCTTATCAATGTCATGCATGTAGTCATATGCGTAGGTTACCTAGATAGCAAACAGAAGCATTCTAGCTTTCTAAATGGCATTGTGTAGCTTTTTAAATGGCAACCTACAACACATACATTAAACCTAACAGTTTTTTCATGACCCCAAAAAATACACGTTCAAAGCACCTCAACAGCAGCCCGATATCAGACAGAAGCTGTCAGCTGAGCTCTGTAGAGTGGGCAATTATAATGAAGCTTCATTAGGATTTGTAGATTCAAGCTGCTCTTCATATTTTTGGCCAGCAGATGTCACCAAAGAGGACTGTGTTGAAAAGCTTTGAGTAATGAACCTTTTTCAATACAAGCTTCAGTGTTTCAGAAAGCTTCATTTGGCCATCACTGATATAAATAATATTATAGAAATGATCAGAGGAGGCAAAAGTACATTTACTCTATACTTAAGTAGAAGTACAGATATTAGTGTTATAAATACTTCAGTAAAAGTATTCATTCAACTTCTTTACTTAAGTAACAGTGAAAAAGTACAGGCTCTGAAATGTAATCAGAGTAAAAAAGTAAAAGTAGCTTCTTGAAGAACATTTTAACCACACGTTTTTATCCAAAGTTAACTGAACCTTGTGCTTTATTAATGTAATAATAAAATAATATTAGTAAATGAAGTACAAACTATTTATTTCTAATAAAGGTTCTCTGAATCAGTTAAGTAGAAAATGAAGGAAAATAAAACACGTGTGTATTTTCTGTTGCCTACATTGTAGAGGGTGACTTTGCCTCTAAACAGGAACATGAGCAGGGAAGAGGTTAAAGTGGGATTGAGCAGGTGGGAACCCTAAAATCAGCTGTAGTGGCTCAGCGTGGGGAAAAGAATCACAGCTCACAATAATTTCTGTTGAGAGCTCCAGTAGATTTTCTTAAAGTACAGGCTGTGATCAGCTGACCTGCTGCTCTCTGTGGATGTACACAACTGAATTCAACCAGATGTCAGCAGATGTTTCATGAGCTGTCCTGGCTGATTTCCATCCTCTACACTGACAGTACACTGTCTTTATATTAGACACTATACTGTTGGTATGAAGGTGGAACTCAGTGAATGGATGTCAGCATCATGAGCTTCAGTTTAAATGAATCTCTGCTACACTTGATGTGATCTAACTCTGACATGAGCACCACAGTCACTGTGCACCAGTCACACACTGTTCTTTACTTTAAATCCATCACAGTTCAGCAAACGAACCTGTTTATCCTGCACTAACCTGCAGAGGATCTTCATGCAGTCTTTAAATAACACAGTTAGGGATGAAATGGATGCTTCTCTGGTGTCCTGGATTGTTGATTACCTGACAGGAAGACCACAATATGTACGTCTCCCACAGTGTGTGTCTGACAAGGTGATCAGCAACACAGGGGCACCACAGGGGACTGTCCTCTCCCCCTTCCTCTTCACCCTCTACACCACAGACTTCAGCCACTGCACGGAGACCTGCCATCTTCAGAAGTCTTCTGATGACTCTGCGGTGGTTGGATGCATCAGCAGGGATGATGAGACAGAGTACCGGGCTGTGGTCGACTCCTTTGTCACGTGGTGTGAGCAGAATCATCTGCAGCTCAACGTGGCAAAGACCAAGGAACTGATCGTGGACTTCAGGAAGACCAGGAAACACTTGACCCCCGTTTCAATCCAGGGGGTCAGTGTTGACATTGTGGAGGACTATAAATACCTTGGAGTTCACATTGACAATAAACTGGACTGGGCTAAAAACACCACAGCACTTTACAGGAATGGCCAGAGTCGTCTCTATTTTTTGAGGCGACTGAGGTCCTTCAACATCTGCCAGAAAATGCTGAGGATTTTCTATGAGTCTGTTGTGGCCATTGCGATCCTCTATGCTGTTGCATGCTGGGGGAGCAGGCTGAGGGTCGCAGATGCCAACAGACTTAATAAACTAATCCGTAAGGCCAGCAATGTTGTGGGGATGGAGCTGGACTCCCTCAAGGTGGTGTCGGAGAGGCGGATGCTGTCCAGATAAAGACAATGTTGGATAACACCTCCCACCCACTCCATGACATGCTGGTCAGTCACAGGAGCTCGTTCAGTGAGAGACTGAGATTACCGAAAAGCACCACTGAACGACACAGGA
This sequence comes from Copadichromis virginalis, assembly GCF_057382275.1. NCBI lineage: Eukaryota > Metazoa > Chordata > Actinopteri > Cichliformes > Cichlidae > Copadichromis > Copadichromis virginalis. The sequence continues at coordinate 31,219,498 of NC_140626.1, forward strand.
AATCATTCCTGCCTGTGGCCATCTCCCTGTACAACGCATCCACTTAACACACTGGTTACTGCTACAACTACACATGTTTCTTTTCCAGCTATTTATTTATGAGTGACTTATGTATGTATGTATGTATATATATGTATATATTGTACTATTCTTAGTTAGCATATTGTCTGTCTTGTCTTAATGTTGGTTTATAATGGAGCACTGTAACAACAAATAATTTCCCCCAGGGATCAATAAAGTATTCTGATTCTGATTCTGAAATAACTCTCCTCAAATTCCTCCAACCAAAAGTAAAAAGACTGTTTTGAAAATACAATGAGTAGAAAGTCCTTTTTTTTTTAATGTGGGGAGTAAAAGTAAGGAAAAAATTATTTTACTGTTTGAACAGTCATGAATTATTTTTAACACCAGGTTGGATGTAATGTGTTTCTACTACCAGCAGGTGGGGATAAGAGACCTTTAATGTGTTTGGTGCCACACTCCACCTTCAGGTTTAAAACTAGTGTTAATGGAGGGAGTTTGAAGGTTGAGTTTGTTCCACGACTGCATTTCACTCACTGCCTCTGTTTGTATCTCTGTCACTGCAGGACCAACATGGAGCGAGAAGTCAGCGCTCTCAGGAGGCCGACAAACCTCACAGAAGAAAGGGAGAGAAAACATACAGCTGTGACAAGTGTGGGAAGAAGTTTACTCTGAAGGAGTCACTAAAATATCATCAGGTCATCCACACTGGAGAGAAACCGTTCAGCTGTGACTTGTGTGGAAAGACTTTTTCCTGGAAGGTTGCTCTAAAAAGACACCAACTCATCCACAGTGGAGTTAAAGCGTACAGCTGTGATCAGTGTGGCAGAGCTTTTACTCACAGTAGCAGCTTACAGAATCATCTAGTTACCCACTCTGGAATTAAGGCATACAGCTGTGACATCTGTGGGAAAACTTTCAGCCGGAAAGGGTACCGAAATACACACCTACGCATTCACACCAGAGAAGATGTGTACTGCTGTGATCAGTGTGGCAAACAGTTTATAACAGGCTCACAGTTACAACAACACATGTTTACCCACACTGAGGAGAGACCTTATAAATGTGACCTGTGTGAGAAGACTTTTAAATCTCCACATTACCTGAGACGACACCAACAGATCCACACCAGAAAGAGACTCTACAAGTGCAGTTACTGTGAGGTATGTATTTATATTGTTATCTTGTCATTTTAGCCTGACTGTTTGGAACAACTCTGCTCATTAAACTGTGTTAGCATGTTAGCAATTCTACTGCCTGGAAAAGGCTGCATCTGAGGCGGCACAGTTAATCTGCCTCAGATTGTTTTGCAGCATGTTTCATAATCTGAAAAAAAAGACATAATGACACATGTACAGACCCAAGATCTGATTTCAACACATGAGGACTTACATGCTTTTCTTTCTTATTCTCATTTAAAATGTCTATCTTTTAATAAATAATTATACGAAGCTTACACCCAAAGTTTTAATCTGATGTAAAATGTATAGAAGTTCATTACTGTATATCGTAACTATCAAGTCTAATATACCCTAGTAAGCTATACTACTTTTTCCTTTGGGAAGGTCCCATCTGTGCAGTCTGCAAATCTGTTGAAGATGTTGAATCTATTTAAATGTTCTTGAAAAATAATTGATTTCCTTGCAAGTATCATGAGGTGGAGGGTGGGTGGTTGCCTTTTGTTTTTGTTTTTTTTTGCTGGGAGTTTTAGAGCCCTATTAGTTAGGTTGCTTACTCTTTAAAATACCAGAATAGGGAGGATGGAGTAGGTTTACATTCATTAGATTGGTCAGTATTGCTGAACTATGAAATATTTTGGGTGCAGTGTATTTTTTGCATACAGGTATAACAGAATAGCTTTAGTTTTTTTTTTTTGTTTTTTTTTTTGTTTTTACTTGAGCATGAACTTATACAAAAAGCAGCAAGATATTTAAAAAAACAGCTTTATTGATTAAAAACACACTATATGTCAAGAGATGTTTGTTTTCATATAATTTGATAAGCTTCATGAAATGTGCTAAACGTCTATGTGACTTTTCACCCAATAACCTTGTGATGAATTTATCCAGCTACTGAACCATTTCCTGTTTTTTGAGTACAAATGTAGAAAAGGGAAAGAACCCGTTGCTTTTAGTACACTCTGTACAAAGTGTAGACAGGAAACTGCAGGTTTGCAGAGCATGTTTTTTACAGAAGTGAAACTATAATCTTAAGCGCTTTACACTACATTCAGTCATTCACCCATTCACACACACATTCACACACTGGCGATGGCAGCTACATTGTAGCCACAGCCACCCTGGGGCGCACTGACAGAGGCGAGGCTGCCGGACACTGGCGCCACCGGGCCCTCTGACCACCACCAGTGGTGGTCAGTTTTATTGATTAAAAACACACAGTATCAGATTCATATTGGTATTGGCAGATATCCAAATTTATGATATTGGTATCGGACATAACAAAGTGGTATCGTGCCATCTCTAGTACAGACCCAATATCTGATTTCAACACATGAGGACTTACATGTAAGCTTTAATCTCCAGTTGATCAAATCCCACTGAGCAGTCCTTCCCTTTAAATCTAACCTCTCTTCTTCCTCTCCTGTCCTGTGTGTCTTATCTTTCTCCATCTCTGAGTGAAGTTAGCTCTCTTTCTTTTCTCTCCCTGTGATGTACAGCAGCTGGACCTTTAGCCAGCAACACACTGTGAGACAAACTGCACACAAACAGTTTGTGTGTTTGCTGATGTTTGTTGATAGAAACGCTGCATTTGAAATTACCTGTTTGTTCAGGTGCTGTGCAAAAAAGAAAGAAGAACAACGTCTCATAGGGCTGCACGATTTTGCATAAAATGAGAATCACAATTTTTTTGCTTAGAATTGAGATCACGATTCTCTCACGATTTTCTTTTCTAATATAAATATTTATTACACTTATTAACTGCACATCAACTTCGTAATAGTTGAGACTGAACATAAGAACAATTTCGTCTCCACCGTTGCTCGACACTGCGTGTATACAGCAGGTAGTGCAACATTTGAAAAATAGTTGCAGGATGGCACTGTGTAGCGTTTGACTAGGGTAGGGGTCAGCAACCTTTAACACCCAAAGAGCCATTTGGACCCGGGTTCCACGCAAAAGAAAACGATGGGGGCGCAAATACTTTTTGACATCTCAAATGAAGATAACACTGTATATATTGTTTTTACCTTTATGCTTTGTGTGAACAACTAAGGTGTGTTGCTTATGAAGTCCATGAAGTGCTACAGAGAAAATTACATTTTATTTCTGTAATTAACACATTTTGAACTCTTAAAGAAATATAACAAAAGGAAAGACACCCAGCTGAACTAAAATGATCCATGTAGCAAAGAAAAACTGTTGTGAGCCGCCACCCTTATATCGCCTTTGGGCTTTTGGAGCCTTGACCTGACTTTAAAAAAAAATAACTGGAAAAAAGCACTATGCTGCTAAAAGATGAAAAATAGATATTTGCAAAATTCTGCCTAAATATGTATTTTACCTGGTTAATGTGTGTGGCGGGGCGTGGTCTGCAGCGCTGCTGCAGGGGAGGCAGATGCATCTGAGCGGGACCCGCAATCACGCCTCGCCGCCTTAAAGTCTGTGCTCTCTATGCTGTTGTGTTGGTGTGTGTCGGGCTATGAGCTGAAAAGCTACAGCCGGCTGTATACGTACAGCAACCGTGTGTGAAAAGTGGTCAATAAAGAGATGCTGAAAAGTATGTTCATACACTGAACAAAAATATAAACGCAACACCTTTGTTACTGCTCCCATTCCCCATGGGATGGACGTAGAGACCTAAAATTCATTCCAGATACACAATATAACCATCCCTCCCAAACAGTGGTCACAAATCAGTCCAAATGTGTGGTAGTGGGCACATCTGCTATATTGAGATAATCCATCCCACCTTACAGGTGTGCCACATCAGGATGCTGATCTGACATCATGAGTAGTGCACAGGTGTACCTCAGACTGCCCACAACAAAAGGCCACCCTGGAATGTGCAGTTTTGTCTCACAGCAAAATGCCACAGATGCCACAAGCAATGAGGGAGCGTGCAATTGGCATGCTGACAGCAGGAATGTCAACCAGATCTGTCGCCCGTGCATTGAATGTTCATTTCTCAACCATAAGCCGTCTCCACAGGCGTTTCAGAGAATATGGCAGCACATCCAACCGGCCTCACAACCGCAGACCTCGTGTAACCACACCAGCCCAGGACCTCCACATCCAGCAGGTTCACCTCCAAGATCGTCTGAGACCAGCCACCCAGACAGCTGCTGGAACAATTGGTTTGCACAACCAAACAATTTCTGCACAAACTGTCAGAAACCGTCTCAGGGACGCTCAACTGCATGCCCGTCGTCCTCATCGGGGTCTTGACCTGACTCCAGCTCGTCGCCGTAACAGACTTGTGTGGGCAAATGCTCACATCCGATGGCGTCTGGCACGTTGGAGAGGTGTGCGCTTCACGGATGAATCATGGTTCACATTGTTCAGGGCAGATGGCAGCTGAGAATGTCCCAGTTCTTGCATGGCCAGCATACTCACCGGACATGTCACCCATTGAGCATGTTCGGGATGTGCTTGACCGGCGTATACGACAGCGTGTACCAGTTCCCACGAATATCCAACAACCTCGCACAGCCATTGAAGTGGAGTGGACCAACATTCCACAGGCCACAATTGACAATCTGATAGACTCCATGCGACGATGTGTTGCACTGCATGAGGCAAATGGTGGTCACACCAGAGACTGACCGGTTCTGGGTCCCCAGACCCCCAATAGCGCAAAGAACTGCACATTCCAGGGTGGCCTTTTGTTGTGGGCAGTCTGAGGTACACCTGTGCGCTACTCATGATGTCAGATCAGCATCCTGATGTGGCACACCTGTGAGGTGGGATGGATTATCTCAATATGGCAGATGTGCCCACTACCACATATTTGGACTGATTTTTGACCACTGTTTGGGAGGGATGGTTATATTGTGTATCTGGAATGAATTTTAGGTCTCTACGTCCATCCCATGGGGAATGGGAGCAAAGACAAAAGTGTTGCGTTTATATTTTTGTTGAGTGTACAAACATCGTCGGGTCTGCCCTGATATGTTTACAATGGGACTTCTGCTCCTGAACCTCTGCGCACAGCGTCTGCAGATCGGGGTTGTACGAAGTCACTTTCATCTTCTCGCAGGACTATAAGCTGTCATCTGTGAGGCATGAGCGGTGTTTGTTTTTAACATAGTTCACGGTGGAGAACAGCTGCTGACATAATGTGGATCCGAAGATCCATAATTGTCCTACATGGGGTTGAAAGTCTCGATAAATTGCACGGCGTTTCGGGGGGTATATCGGCTTCCGCCAGTGTGACGCTTATTTTGAGCGGGGAAAAAAAATAGAATATAATTTTATTTTATAGTTCAATCACAATAATCTTCCAATTTAGAACTACAAGTTAACAAAGAACTAACATAAATAAAATACACTTCAGCTAAATACTTCTAATTTATTTCCCAAACCACGCGGAGCAGCACTGTAAGGACTAAAGAGCCACATGCGGCTCCGGAGCCGCAGGTTGCCGACCCCTGGTCTAGGGTGTTGATCATTTTCCTAAATCCCTCGTTTTGCACAGTGTTGATGGGAGCCATATCTTTAGCCAGGTGATAAGTGAAAGCCTCCATAATTTCTTTGTGCCTGCGGGAGTTCGACAGCGCTGTATAAGGTTCCCGTTATTGATGTTTGGGTGGTTGACCGGGACGGATTTTCTCCTGTCACTTTCTTGACCTTTACAGCTTCGTCATCTCTCACATGCTCTCCGTTGTTTTTTCCCCTGCATCAGCAAGCTGGCTTCTGTATCACGTGGTATAAGGCTCCGCCCATGTCATTTGTTGAGCAGGAAGAGTGAGCGCTTGTTTTCATGTCCCGGATCAAAATGCGGTACAATCGTCATCTTTTGTTTCTTCTTTTTTTTTAATCGTTGTCATTTGTAAATGAGATCGCACATAAGTATGAATTGAGATCGCGATTTTCTAACGATTAATTGTGCAGCCCTAACGTCTCACTTTAACTCCTGACTATGACTCACAGTTTTGCCTCTTTCATCTCTTTTTATGTTTCATACCCTGGTGATTAGTACACGATCAGGATTGTCTTTCATGTGTTACTTTTCAGGCTCAAATTGGTTTGATGTTTGATGCCCTTAGTGATGAAATAACTCCCCTCAAATTTCTCAAACCAAAAGTAAAAAAGTCTGTTTTGAAAATACAATGAGTAGAAAGTCCTTTTTGTGTGGGGAGTAAAAGTAAGGAAAATAAGGAAAAAATATTTTAGAGTGTTTGAAAAGTCATGAATTATTTTTAACACCAGGTTGAATGTAATGTGTCAGAACTACCAGCAGGTGGGGATAAGAGACCTTTAAGGTGTTCAGTGCCACACTCCACCTTCAGGTTTAAAACTAGTGTTAATGGAGGGAGTTTGAAGGTTGAGTTTGTTCCACGACTGCATTTCACTCACTGCCTCTGTTTGTATCTCTGTCACTGCAGGACCAACATGGAGCGAGAAGTCAGCGCTCTCAGGAGGCCGACAAACCTCAACCAAGAAAGGGAGAGAAAACACACACCTGTGATGATTGTGGGAAGGATTTTCCTGCTAAGTCTACACTAAAATGTCATCAGGTCATCCACACTGGAGAGAAACCGTACAGCTGTGACTTGTGTGAAAAGACTTTTTCCTGGAAGCGTTCCCTAAAAACACACCAACTCATCCACAGTGGAGTTAAAGCGTACAGCTGTGATCAGTGTGACAAAGCTTTTACTCACAGTAGCAGCTTACAGAATCATCTAGTTACCCACTCTGGAATTAAGGCATACAGCTGTGACATCTGTGGGAAAACCTTCAGCCGGTTAGTTAACCGAAATACACACCTACGCATTCACACCGGACATGATGTGTACTGCTGTGATCAGTGTGGCAAACAGTTTGTCACAGACAGAGACTTACAAGAACACATGTTTACCCACACTGAGGAGAGACCTTATAAATGTGACCTGTGTGAGAAGACTTTTAAATCTCCACGTTACCTGAGACGACACCAACAGATCCACACCAGAAAGAGACTCAACAAGTGCAGTTACTGTGAGGTATGTATTTATATTGTTATCTTGTCATTTTAGCCTGACTGTTTGGAACAACTCTGCTCATTAAATTGTCTCAGCTAGGGGTGGGTTTTGATAATCGATTTACGATTAAAATCGATTCTGGCTTGGATAACATGACATCAATTCATTAAAATCCTGAATCGAGTTTTTTAATATAATTTTATTTTGCTCGAAATGCCCGAATCTCAGCAGCTCTGAGTGATTATTCAGATTTTCATTTCAGTTATGATTTTGTTTGTTTTTTATTTGCTCTTTATTTCAGGCGACATTCAGGATAAAAATGGTGAAGGACTGACTTACACTGTCTTTGTGTCTTTGTTTAGAAGCAGAGCGACACAGATGGATCCAGTTCTCAACCCTGTCATCACTGTGGTGGTGGGAAAGACTTTCATTGTGACCTCTCTGGAAAAACTTTCAGTTGGAAAGCTGACCTAAAAACACATCAACGTAGACACACTGGAGAAGAACTGAAATACTGCAAAGAATGTGGGAGAAGCTTCACCACATTAAGGGGATTAAAACGACATGAACTCATTCACAGTGGGACAAAAAAGCACCTCTGTGATCAGTGTGGGTCATCTTTCATTACTGCAGGTGAGCTTAAAAGACACAAACGAGTCCACACAGGGGAGAAACCATACAAGTGCAGACACTGTGACAAAAGATTCTCACAATCAGCTAATCGTAACAAGCATGAATGTGCACACATGGAAGGAAACTACAGCTGTGACCAGTGTGACAAGAGCTTCAGGAATCTCAGTTCATACTCCAAACACAAACGATCCCACGTTACTAATAAACTGTTTCACTGTTACCAATGTCCCAAAACATTCACTAAATTATCTGCTCTGTGCAAACATCAGCGTGATCACTCAGGGCTGAAATCACTCCCATCACAGTGAATATGAAGAGACAGAAAGATCCTCTTCTGGTTTCAGGGTCAGACTCAAAACTCTTGAGATCAGGCTCCACAGAGTTCAGAGTGAATCTCCTATAAAGATCTGATGAGGCAATTATGAATGAAAATGGTTCCCTAGTCTCATTTTAAGCTTTCTAAACTGTTCTGCTTCAGTGTTCATGTCGAGTGGTTCGCTTTGTTCCAGCAGTTGGATGAAGAAGTTTGAGCTGTGATTTCATTTCCTGTATTTCAGAGTAAAGGCTGAAGTGACAAATGGAAACATGTTTACAGTCAAAGTCAGATGAACTATTTTCAGTGGCACAGATGGAGGTTTATCAGAGGAGGAGACTTGGCTGCTCTCCACTCACACTGAACAGGGTTCCTGCAGCTTATTAAAAATCTGACCTGAAAGTTATGAAGTTTCCTTGTAACACTGAGTTACAGTAGGGGGGCTGCTCCATAATCCAGTTCAATAACACATCTCCTGACATTAAACATAAGCTTATTTAATAATGTGGATCCCTTTTTGTCCAGATTTTTATTCAGAGGCAGCAACTGTGGTAAGAATTGACCCGGATGTTTATATATCTTAAAGTTTAGTATCAAGTTCATTTTCTTGTTGATGCAGAGCCAGAATTTAGATATTTTTAGACAATCCCATAGAAGATGCATGTAAGTTCCATCTGCTGTTTTATATTTGAGAAAAATTTGAAACATCTTTAAAATCTTTTATTTTTCCTTAAACTTGCTGTAGGTATTAAAACTTATGATTTTGTGTTTAAGATGTCGAAACAATTAATTTTGGGAGCTCATTTTTTTAAAGTTGTGGTTTCATTTGTTCAGAGTTCATCAACGTTTTCCTGATACAAGGTGTGATGGATCCATGCTTTTATGCTGTTTAAGACAAATTCTGAAAGCTGAACGTTGCAGAGATTATAGCAATTCTTGAACTTAAAGGTGCCATGATGAATTCAGCTTTATTATGTGATAAGAACAAGTAGTCTGATGTCCTGTTATCATGATGACACTAAAATTTGAGATACAATAAATAAAATAAGTTTTTGTACTAGGTATCGTCGATACCACCCTGAAGTTTACTTGGTATCGGATCCGAAAGTAAATCAGTGGTATTGCACATCACTAGTCATGATACATCAATACAATATGCATAAGAGGGCAAACCATGTTTAATTTATACATCATTCTACCAGTAATCTAGTTCATCAGTTTGTAGCTTCACAAAACTAAACAAAAAGGAATTTTTGCAACAGGTTTTTCAATCAATTTTGTTAATTTTGTTTCCAGATAAGAGAGGCCAGACCTTTCTTATCCTCTGTGTTTAATCTGGACCTTGGGACAGCTAAGAGCTTTTAAACCACAGACTTCAGTGATCTTGCAGGAGCGAACCAATTTAAAAGATCAGAAAGGTTTGAGGGTCCTAACCCATGCAACGCCTTAAAAACACATAATAAAATCTTAAAATGAATTCAAAACCTAACTCGCAGCCAGTGTAAGGATGCCAGTATGGGAGACTCGGTTGCATAAGATAAGATAACCTTTATTAGTCCCGAGCGTGGGAAATTTATTTTGTTACAGCAGTAGACAGTGCAAATGTATAAAAGGCTCTGGGGTTTTATGTCTATGTTCTGCAATATTGTGTGGCAATAAAACAGCTGGCGGTGACAATCCAGCAAAGTGGAAGCCTGTTGTCCTCCTGTATCCTGACCGATACACCATCTTGTTAGCTGCTGAACCTAAAAGAACTAGCCCTCACCAAGTACTCCTCAACAGCAAAGTTTCATAGAAAACTTTGAGAAAAAACACTGGAGTAATATATCCATAAGATACTGTACACCAGGGGTCGGCAACCCTAGGCACGCATGCCACAGTTGGCAGGCTGAGAAAGAAGACGTAAGGGGAAAGGTGACTGTGATATGCCAGTCTGTTCTGCCAGAACAAAATCATAGGCTGCCTGACGTCATCGACACCGTACACCGACTCGGAGCCAAGCGACAAGGTAGCACCAGACCTAGAGGCATCATCGTGCAGTTCACCTCCCGAATCTACAGAGATGCTGTATGGAAAGCAGCCAAGACATCCTCCTACCTGCAGGACAATCATTTGAGGTTCGCTGAAGATCTGTCCAGGGAGGACAGAGAACGTCGTGACAAACTGTGGCCGATGATAGACAAAGCTCGTAAGGAGGGTAAGCCGGCTTATTTCGTGGGAGGCCGAGGATTCATCAGTGGATCAGAAGTTTTCCCTCCTTCATAGAGACGCTTATTCAGTCTCCGAAATGACATTTCTGTAAGCTTGTTTACATGGTGAACTTGATATTTTCACCCTCAGGTTAAAGCTTTATTTTGTGTTGAAGAGTGTGTTTATCTATGAAAAGCTATATTTAAACCATAGTACAGTAGATAGTTAAATACTGTGTTTTTATAAGCTTAGTCACTCAGGGTTTTTACTGTTCTACTACCTAAATTGTGCAGCACCCGGTCCCCTTATCCTATAGATCTGTTCTTAGCTGTAGAAGTTTAGAACTTACTTTTTCTCTTTCTTTTTTCTAATAACTTTGTCTTTTTCATTTGTTTCTCTTAATACCAGGGGTTTAAGACAAACATGTAAACGCAAAGCTTTGTTTTTATTTGCCAAACAATTTAAAACAGATTTTTGCTTTTTCCAAGAGAGTCATTCCACACCTGCTGATACAAATTTTTGGAAATCACAATGGGGTAATGAAGTCTGGTTGTCCCATGGCTCTGAGCGTTCTGCTGGAGTTGCCACGCTTAAAAATTATTTTTCTGGAGATGTGTTACACTCTGACTGTGACACCTTAGGACACTACCTCTGCTCACTAATCAGACACAATAACAGTACTTTCATTGCAGTAAATATATATGGTTACAATAATAAAACTGAAAATGATAAATTACTTGACTCCTTAGAAGAAAGAATTAATTTCTGGCTCTCCAAATACCCAAATTCAGTCCTCTTAATTGGTGGAGACTTTAACATTGCTTTAGACAATACGGTTGATAGGTGGCCTCCAGGGCAGCAGTCTTCATACAGTGCAAACTTTAATCTTGTGGATATTTGGAGAGAAAAATTTCCAGATGATAGACTCTTTACTTGGAGCAATAAGACAGGATCCAGGCAATCACGTGTTGACTTTTGGCTTGTTTCTGACTGTATTGATAAAGATAATATTACCATTAATATACTTGCCACCCCCCTCACTGATCATAGACCAATTCACATTAACGTCCAAATGTTTACACTGGATACTATACCTCATAAATTCTCTTACTGGAAGTTAAATAATTCTTTACTAAAAGATAAAATAGTTAACATGCAGATTAATAAAGTAATTGTTTATTATTGGAACAAAGCTAACAGAGAGAAGTCCTTTTGTACCAATTGGGAACTTTTTAAATTTGAAGCATGCAAATTCTTGAGAAGATACGGGAGTCAAATTGCTAAATTAAGGAAAGCTGAAGAACAAGAAGTAATAAGCAGAATTGCCTCTTATTACTAGAAGTCCCCAGAAGAAATCTCAGAGGAAGATAAATTAAGTTTACTAGAACTTCAAAATAAACTGGACGGTTTATATCGACGCAAGGCTGAGGGTGCTTTCATAAGATCCAGGAAGAGGTGGCTGGAGGAGGGCGAACAAAATTCTGCTTACTTTTTCAGACTTGAAAAATACAGATCAAAAACAAACTCTATTCATCAACTAAATATTAATGGCATTGTCTCTGACAATCCTAGAGAAATTTCACATTTCTGTGCCAAATTCTATACTAAACTATACGACTCAAAATATAATGAGGCTGTCTCAACAGGATTTTTCAATAATATTAAAAACCTAAAATCTATTGTTGTGGAAGATAGAAGTTATTGTGACAGCCCTCTGACTGTGGAGGAAGTTTGTAATTCCATTTCTGCACTTAAGGCCAATAAATCTCCCGGCACAGATGGTTTGACTGCAGAGTTTTATAAATCATTTTCTAATCTCCTGGCTCCATTTTTACTGCAGGTTTTTACAGAAAGTATAGAGAATAACATCCTCCCTCCTTCTCTTACTCAAGGTCTCATAACACTTATTCCAAAACCAAACAAAGACTTACTCTTTATTGATAATTGGAGACCCATCTCCCTGCTTAATAATGACTATAAGGTTATGGCTTTAATACTTGCTAACAGAATTAAAGAGGTCTTGGAAACAATTATTGATGAGACACAATCAGGCTTTATGAGAAACAGACACATTTCTAATAACATTAGACTGGTTTTGGATTTACTTGATTACTCTGATTTGGTATCTGACAATAGCTTCATTCTCTTCCTGGATTTTTATAAGGCTTTTGATACAATTGAACATCAATTTATTTTCCACTCTTTGGAAAAATTTGGCTTCGGCAAGTTTTTCTGTAAAGCTGTCAAAACCTTATACACAAATGGCAATAGTTCTATTAAAATGATTAACGGCTCCACCCCGAGATTTGACCTGAAACGTGGTATTCGCCAAGGATGTCCTATTTCACCATATTTATTTTTACTTTGTACACAAATTCTTGCAACTAATATTTCAAACAGTGTTGTACAAGGAATCACCATAGCTGATAAGGAGCTCGTCATCAGCCAGTTAGCCGATGACACCACACTCTTCTTGAAGAATGCAAACCAAATCCCACCAGCTCTTACTGTGATTAGTGATTTCTCTGAGGCCTCTGGTTTATGCCTAAATCTTAAAAAGTGTGAGTTACTAGCAATTAAAGACTGTCCTGCAAATACTATCTGTAATATCTCTGTTAAACAAGAAGTCACATACTTGGGACTGTTAATATCCAAAGACCAAAAATCAAGATGCTCGTCAAACTTCACTCCAATTAACCCTAAAAAGGTTCAACCAGTGGCTGCAAAGGGACTTGTCTTTGAAAGGTAGAGTGTTACTTACTAAAGCTGAAGGGATATCCCGATGAACATATGCTGCTCTCTCCTTACATCTGGATAAGAAAATTAGTAAAGATGTTGACCGTATGCTCTTTAATTTTATATGGAAAAACCGTACGCACTATATTAGAAAAACTGTTGTGATGAATACGTACGAATCAGGTGGGCTTAACGTCTTAGACTTTTCTACTTTAAATAACACTTTCAAAATTAACTGGGCTAAACATTTTCTTAAAACCCTATCTCTATCTGGAACTTTATACCATATCATATTTTCTCTCGTTTTGGTGGCTTTAATTTTATTTTAAATTGTAATTACAATGTTGAGAAACTCCCTGTAAAGCTTTCATCCTTCCATAAGCAGGTCCTCTTAGCGTGGACCCTCATTTATAAACACAACTTCTCACCTCACAAATACCTCATCTGGAACAACAGAGATATTTTATAGAAAAATAAATCACTTTTCCTGGAAACTTGGATCCAAAATGGGATCCTATTGGTGGCTCAGCTGGTTAGTAAAGAGGGACAACTACTTACATACGACGACTTTCTTGCACTATATAATTTTCCAATCAGTGTTCAGGAATTCTCAATGGTGCTTGGTGCCATACCCTCAGGGACTTTAATGTTATATAAAAACACTGACAGCTCGATCTCTACCTCAGTCACTCTCCCTGATCCAGCTGAGTCACCAATAGGAAAAATCTGCTTTTCACAGGAACTTGGTAACAGCAATAAGAGAATACGTAGTTTATTCCAAGAAGATATCGTCTCTCTCCCATATATAATATCTTATTGGAACCGATTTGTTCCAGATATCAAGTGGAAGACAGTCTGGATGGTCCCCCATAAATATTTGATTGTAAATAAGGTGAAAGAAGTCTCATTTAAAATTCTACATAAATGTTATCCAGCCAGTCACTACATGGTAAAATTTAAAAGGGACATAAATACTAATTGTACTTCTGTGGGGATCATCCAGAAACTGTGACACATCTTTTTTGGTACTGTTCTTTTACACAGAGATTCTGGAAGGAATTTAGCAGCTTTGTTATTGTCCATATTTTAAGGGAGTTTTCTTTACGATGGGAAAATGTTTTATTCTGTTTCTTTAAGTTCCCCAAGAAGTATGATAAATGTTTTTTTTATGATAAATTTGTTAATACCTTTAGCGAAATTCTTTATCCATAAATGTAAGTTTACTAACAAAACACCATATTTCTGTCATTATTTTAAGGATGTGGAACTGTACATACAATCAATATCAGACTCCACCAACAAAAAGGCTCTCAAAACAATATATGTATGTGAATTTTTGCGTGTATTCTTATAATTGTTACCTTCGTCTTTTACCCCTGGCTTTGTGTGTTCATGTTCTGTTGTTTTGTATACTTCATCTGTTCGTATGTTGTATACTCATTGTTTGTTAAATAAAGTTTTAAAAAAAAGATACTCTGACCCGTAACTATCGTAAAACGCTTCGACCGGAAGTAGACACCTTTCGCGCATGCGGGGTACCGATCGGTAGTGATGGGCAGATGAAGCCCCATGAAGCACTGAAGCTTTTCTTCCAATTGGTTCACCCCAACGCGAAGCTTCATGAAGCTTCATTTGCTCTAGTAGGACACCTACTGGACGTAAAAAATAATAGCTGGCATGAATTTGAAGAGTGTGGCATTTTGCACACAGCCTGTAAATGTCAACAACAAAAGGAGTGTGTAAAACATGTATATTGTAGTGATGGCAGTATACTGTGTATATTTATACTGGCAGTATGGGAAATGATTATTTGGAAATGCTTGAAATGGAAACGATCATTTACTGTGAGGTGAGGTGTGGTTGGGGTGTGGACAGTAGTTGTGCTTTTGTAACGTTGAGGTGTGGACAGCTACACACTGAGGCCTCAGTCCTGCCTGTTCACATTTTATTCTGTAAAAACTAAATTTTCACTGCTTTTATGGCCTTTTTAGTGGGGAGAACATAGCTGGGATTTAATGATTTAACAAATCTTTTAAATCCTTTGTCCTCCACAATGCTAAATAGCTGTGAGTCCTCAATCACCATGCTGACCAGGTCTTCATCTATTTGAGATTGTTCTCCTGAGGAAAGACAATAAAGATAAAGCACAAATATAAATATCACACACGTAACTTATAACAGTTGTATAATATTGTTATATCATTTAGTAACATTACTGCATGCTATATTATCATTGCATTTGATGGCTCACCTGGTCTTGCTCCACAATCGGTGTTCCTCTTATTCTCATGCAAAGCTCTGTAGTGCCTAAGCATGGATGAGGTGTTGTTATATCCCAGCTCCCTGGCACATAGCAAACACTTCACCTTGTACAAAAGTACAGACAGCTTAACATAAATTGTATTGCACCATCAGTATTATGAAAATACATCTTCTGTAGAAATTTACATACCTTGTTGGGAGGAATAAGATCAAAATGTTCCCACACAGGGGAGGACATCCTCCTCTTCTTAGCTGGCTCCATTCTCTCCTGACTTTCTCTCCTCACTCTCATAAACCTCCAAACTGTCTCCAAACTCTCACTAACCGCAACTCTCCATCAAACACCCACATTTTTGAATGAAGTCTGAGGGGTTTATATCGCTGTCATATCTCGCGGCAAAGTTCGAACCACTTCATGAACCAGTCACGTGGTACAGCCGGGCAGCGAGGCTTCGGACGTCATCATTTTCAGCTCCTCCCATAAATGAAGCAAGCCTCGATACGCGCATCACGGAAACGCCCCCTCCATTACTCGACACACGCTCCGAAGCCTCGATACAGAACGTCCCATCACTACCGATCGGGTTTCCGGTACGGATCGGGTAGTGATAACTCAGACGGAGCTACCGTTTCTTCCTAAGCGAGTAAAAGAGTGAATTTGGATGATAAAACAAACTAAACCAGCGTTTGGATCGATATCTGCATCGATCTGCCCACCCTTGTCTCCTGGATCGTAGCTGAGATCAGCGTGAACCACGTGGGTCTCTGCTCCCTGATCTGTTTCCTGTGTTTGGAAAGAGTTGCAGCTTCATCGCGGAGTTTCTCTCGGTTTGTGGGCTCATCTAAAGGTAAGCACCGAGCTAACTTTACTGTGAGTTCAGTTCATGTTGAGTTTAGCTCCTGAATGAGGTCTTCTGCTGCTCTCCTCGGTGTCTGTTCACAGTTTATTGTGAACACGTTGAGAGAAGAGTGAGAGAGTGTTTGGAGAAAAACACCAACTAATCATTAGCTCAGCATGCTGGGAGAAGTTGGAGCAGAAAAGTCTTTTCATTGTCCCTGCAGCTGTTTTTCTGCCTGCACCAAACCTCTACAGCCTCGTTTCTATTTGAAGTGATAACAGGAAATGGATGAGAGCGATCTGCTGCAGTATCAGGGTCACAATAAACTTTATTGTCCAGCTGCTGTGGATGAACACATGAGAGGAAATGAACTCCTACAAAGTCTCATTTTAATGAGTCTGGCTGCTGTAAAGTGATGCACAGGAAGATGTTAACAAAAACTAATGAAACAGATGAAAGTAAACAGTGTTCATATTTGAAAGCACAGAGAATAAAAATATATTGTGGTGGTTAATGTGCAGGAGAGTGTGAAGAATGTAATAATGTCTTCCTGTGTCAAACACAGCTGCAGTCAAAGCAGGAAGGAAAGCACTGAAACCACTGATCAAAGCCCATTAATCAAAGACCGCTGATCAATGGCCATGAGTACCATTCAGAAAGTTGGGGAGTCGCTGCAATCACAGCATTTGATCAGTGGTTGTTGATCAATGATCATGAGAATTTGCATATTAATGCTCAATAACTGACCTCCCAGCCCATTGTTCCTTCAGTGGTGCTCGTTTCAGTCATTATGCAAGTGCACTGTTGAAGATTGGGGAAAGCTGCAGTCAGCTGAAACTGAAGAAGTCACGTAGATGAGGGCCGAAACGTTTTTCCTACTGCAAAAGCTACGTCAAGATGAACAGAATCAAAGTTTGGGGAATGGTGGAGGTGGTGGGACTGGGGGGCTGAAGGAGTTGAAAGTGTGGGGTGGGGGAGTAACAGGTCTGTCCCTGTTTGTGGAAACCACAGGAGGAGCTGTTCAGGCTGTTGCTGGGTGTGAATTGTTGATGGAGTCTTTAAACTTGTAGTTGCTGTTTTCCAGACTGAAGCAGAGTCGTTAGCTGAAAACTGGTTTTAGAGGTTCATTCAGGACACCTTCTCAGGCTCTTACAGCCATACCTGTATCATAACAAAGTGTATAAACCCCAATCCACCTTTAACATGGTCCTTCTCCCAAACCTTCAAATAGGACTTTCTGGCCCTGTCATAGTAAAGGGCTGCTTAGAATATTAGAGCCAATGTCACAAAGTTCCTCCTGAAGTATAAGTGAGTGAGAGAGTTTCCTCACTTTGCAGCACAACACGTCTCACAAGATTTCTACAAGCAATCAGAGTGAAATTTGTACTTTGTGTTGTCAGATGAACATATGAGACACTTTGACTCTTCAGTGCAGTGTGGAGCCTAACAAAGATCTGTTTTGTGTCCCAGCTGATCAGCAGGAGGAGAAGAGTCTGACGGAGCAGCAGAGGAACATTTTCAGCCATCTGGACTCAGCTGAGTCACTACAGAGGAAACAATGAGCTCAACACAGGAGGTGAGAAAAATATCACAGTTTCACCAAATAATCAGTCACGTCTAAAACTCTCATCCTCCCAACCTGTTATATGACTGTGTTGTATATTATGTTGTTTTTTAGAGACCACAGCACATGTTAAAATAAGGAAGGTTTATTCATCAAAATTATTAATAATCAAATAGACAAAACATTTTTTTCATCATCCCCAAAAATACACGTTCAAAGCACCACAACAGCAGCCCGATATCAGACAGAAGCTCTCAGCTGAGCTCTGTAGAGTGGGAAATTATTATGAAACTCTATATTATAATTTGTAGATTCAAGCTGCTCTTCATATTTTTGGCCAGCAGATGTCACCAAAGAGGACTGTGTTGAAAAGCTTTGGGTAATGAACCTTTTTCAATACAAGCTTCAGTGTTTCAGAAAGCTTCATTTGGCCATCACTGATATAAATAATATTATAGAAATGATCAGAGGAGGCAAAAGTACATTTACTCTATACTTAAGTAGAAGTACAGATATTAGTGTTATAAATACTTCAGTAAAAATATTCATTCACCTTCTTTACTTAAGTAACAGTGAAAAAGTACAGGCTCTGAAATGTAATCAGAGTAAAAAAGTAAAATTGCTCCTTGAAGAACTTTTTAACCACATGTTTTTATCCAAAGTTAACTGAACCTTGTGCTTTATTAATGTAATAATAAAATAAGATTAGTAAATGAAATAAGAACTATTTATTTCTAATAAAGGTTCTCTGTTTGAATCAGTTAATTAGAAAATGAAGGAAAATAAAACATATGTGTATTTTCTGTTGCCTACATTGTAGAGGGTGACTTTGCCTCTAAACAGGAACATGAGCAGGGAAGAGGTTAAAGTGGGATTGAGCAGGTGGGAACCCTAAAATCAGCTGTAGTGGCTCAGCGTGGGGAAAAGAATCACAGCTCACAATAATTTCTGTTGAGAGCTCCAGTAGATTTTCTTAAAGTACAGGCTCTAGACTAACTTTTTGCCATGGGCGTACCGGTACGCCTAACTTTAAAAAGTTAGGCGTACCGGCACAAAAGTTAGGCGCACACAAATTTTATAATAATTGACATAATATAATGTGTTTTTCTGGATACACTGTGCTTTTTCAGCTTTCAAAGATTGATGACACCGTGTCAGAGCACTGGCTATGAATTTCAGAAGGATCAGGCCTTAACTTCACAGAAGAGTTATCAATAGTTCTTTTCCTATTACAGCTACATCCACTTCTGTCGGGCCTAGGCTGCTCACTATGGCTGGGTATCATCACTGATTTCTATAATCCATTCGATTCCGGTTTTCAAAGTCCCGATTCGGTTCAACTTAGCCTCAGACAGTCAGAAATATTATAATTCTGATCATTTATCAGTACTGATACATGTGAGACTTCATCAGAATTGGGAACATCACAGCAGATGCCTTTGTGTCAAAGTAACTGAGAATAAAACACAGAAAAACATGAAGGAGATTTTTCTGGTCTGGCTTTTTATAGCAGATAACCTTAAAAACATTCTGCAATATTCTGCATATAAAGTTTAAATTACTTCAGTATTGAACAACAGAAAAATTAGGCTTTCTTGTCCGAGGTCATTTAAGTGAAAAAAAAGAAAAAGACAGCGCTGTAAACAACGGTAGACTGCTGGGTAATAAACGAATGAATAATACAGAAAACAGAGATTGGAGACGGGAAACTGTTCTTGAAGTACAGAGAGAGAGAGAGAGAGAGCTGTGCATGAAGTGTGATTTTAATAGTCGTGGATAGGGATGGGTATCGAAAACCGGTTCTTGTTGAGAACCGGTTCCCACTGTTTCAATTCCTTGGAATCGTTCGCCACTTTTATAAACGATTCCATTATCGATTCCAGTCGCCCCGAATGACGTCATCACGTTGAGTAGCGTCTTTTACCCAGTAGGAAACACGGCGCCTGAGCGGCACAAACGCTCAAAAGTTTGGTTACACTTTATGAGAAAGGATGACAACAGGGCAACGTGCAATACTTGCAAAGTAGAGATTTCATCAAAGGGAGGAAACACTACGAACATGCAAAAGCATTTGCTCAAAAAACACGCGATTGCGTTCAACGAATGTCATGTTTTTGATCCGCTCCGGACTAGCGAAGCTCAACCCAGCAGCAGCGGTAGCGTTTCCACGTCCTCTCCCGTTAATACTGCAGGTAACTAATCAATTAGCATTGCATATTATGTTAGCGCGATTTACCTTATTACAAAACCTGCTATTACTGTGCGTTGCATTTAGATAACCATTATGAGAGAGACAGAGTCTGGCTCAGATGCTGGCAGTTCTCGCTGCAGTCTACCGGTAGCGTCTCCTTTCAGGCCAGGATAGACGAATGTCACCGAGCAGTGTCTAAGTTTGTGGTCAAAGGCTTGCACCCATTTGCCACAGCAGATGCCCCCGATTTCACTTTGGTAAGTGAATGTGTTTAATTGTAGGCAGGACATTACTGGATATTCTTGTGTAATTGCTACAGAATAATTTATGTTAAACTTTGTTATTGCTACAGGAGAATATTTATTTTATTATTTTACATATACATTTTTTTTCCTGGGGACCCTGTGACACCCCATTGAAGAGCCGTAGGCTGGATCTCTTAAGAGCTCACTGTTGGGTTTGTAAGGCCATGTTACTCCTAAATTTCTATCTTGTTCAAAGAGAACATATAAAACACAGTTCTAAGCTAATCGACTTTAGTGTTCTCCTTTTTAAAAAAAAAAGAATCGATAAGGAATCGAATCGTTAAACAGAATCGAAAATGGAATCGGAATCGTTAAAATCTTATCAATACCCATCCCTAGTCGTGGAAGCAAAACAGCAAAATTCATGACGACATTGATCAAATGTGAAGCGCAGTTTGCTGCTTCTTTTGCTGCTGGCTCGGTGAATTTTGGTTGGAGAGAGACAAAACCTGCAGCTCAGAATCGGCGCAAAAGACGTAAACACAGAGCTCTGACAGCGTGTCCATCTACGGGTCGTCGGGTGAGAAAGCCGAGAAAGACAAAGCTGATTCTGATGCGTCGGTCCGCTCTGTGTTTACGTCTTTGTGTGGAATCCGTGTACCTGCTCTCATTTGCTGTTTGGTTGTTGTTGAAATGGTTTTGTGAGCTTTAATCTGAGAATCTGGTGTTTCTGGCAAAACACAGTTATATTTAAAAGTCGATTCAGGATTTAATGAATTGATATCGCTTTATTCAAGCTACTCACCTCCCACTTCCACCTGCACTTTCAACTGGACCATGGCCAATCAGAGAGGTCCCGCCCCTTACTATCTCTGATTGGTTTAGTCCACGATAGGGGCATAATGTGTCTGTTGTTGACCACAGGGAAGGTTGCAGAGATTTTTATTTTATTTTTGTTACCCGAACAGTTGGTCGCACAGGTGCAACCAAATTTTTTTTTTTTTAGTCGCACCACTGAAAAATTTGGTCGCATTTGCGACCAAATTGGTCGCACTCTAGAGCCCTGTTAAAGTACAGGCTGCTGCTCTCTGTGGATGTACACAACTGAATTCAACCAGATGTCAGCAGATGTTTCATGAGCTGTCCTGGCTGATTTCCATCCTCTACACTGACAGTACACTGTCTTTATATTAGACACTATACTGTTGGTATGAAGGTGGAACTCAGTGAATGAATGTCAGCATCATGAGCTTCAGTTTAAATGAATCTCTGCTACACTTGATGTAATCTAACTGTGACATGAGCACCACAGTCACTGTGCACCAGTCACACACTGTTCTTTACTTTAAATCCATCACAGTTCAGCAAACTAACCTGTTTATCCTGCACTAACCTGCAGAGGATCTTCATGCAGTCTTTAAATAACACAGTTAATCTGCCTCAGATTGTTTTGCAGCATCTTTCACTATGTGGAAAAACACAATGTCACATGTACAGACCCAATATCTGATTTCAACACATGAGGACTTACATGTAAACTTTAATCTCCAGTTGATCAAATCCCACTGAGCAGTCCTTCCCTTTAAATCTAACCTCTCTTCTTCCTCTCCTGTCCTGTGTGTCTTATCTTTCTCCATCTCTGAGTGAAGTTAGCTCTCTTCCTTTTCTCTCCCTGTGATGTACAGCAGCTGGACCTTTAGCCAGCAACACACTGTGAGACAAACTGCACACAAACAGTTTGTGTGTTTGCTGATGTTTTTTGATAGAAACGCTGCATTTGAAATTACCTGTTTGTTCAGGTGCTGTGCAAAAAAGAAAGAAGAACAACGTCTCACTTTAACTCCTGACTATGACTCACAGTTTTGCCTCTTTCATCTCTTTTTATGTTTCAAACCCTGGTGATTAGTACACGATCAGGATTGTCTTTCATGTGTTACTTTTCAGGCTCTAATTGGTTTGATGTTTGATGCCTGCAGTGATGAAATAACACCCCTCAATTCCTCAAACCAAAAGTAAAAAGTCTGTTTTGAAAATGTAATGAGTAGAAAGTCTTTTTTTTCTGTGGGGAGTAAAAGTAAGGAAAAAAAGGAAAAATATTTTAGAGTGTTTGAACAGTCATGAATTATTTTTAACACCAGGTTGGATGTAATGTGTTAGAACTACCAGCAGGTGGGGATAAGAGACCTTTAAGGTGTTTGGTGCCACACTCCACCTTCATGTTTAAAACTAGTGTTAATGGAGGGAGCTTGAAGGTTGAGTTTGTTCCACGACTGCATTTCACTCACTGCCTCTGTTTGTATCTCTGTCACTGCAGGACCAACATGGAGCGAGAAGTCAGCGCTCTCAGGAGGCCGACAAACCTCACAGAAGAAAGGGAGAGAAAACATACACCTGTGACAAGTGTGGGAAGAAGTTTACTCTGAAGGAGTCACTAAAACATCATCAGGTCATCCACACTGGAGAGAGACCGTTCACCTGTGACTTGTGTGGAAAGTCTTTTTCCTGGAAGGATTCCCTAAAAACACACAAACTCATCCACAGTGGAGTTAAAGCGTACACCTGTGATCAGTGTGGCAGAGCTTTTACTCACAGTAGCCACTTACAGAGTCATCTAGTTACCCACTCTGGAATTAAGGCATACAGCTGTGACATCTGTGGGAAAACCTTCAGCCGGATTGAGAGCAGAAATACACACCTACGCATTCACACCAGACATGATGTGTACTGCTGTGAACAGTGTGGCAAACAGTTTATAACCAACACGCAGTTACAACAACACATGTTTACCCACACTGAGGAGAGACCTTATAAATGTGACCTGTGTGAGAAGACTTTTAAATCTCCATATCACCTGAGACGACACCAACAGATCCACACCAGAAAGAGACTCTCCAAGTGCAGTTACTGTGAGGTATGTTTTTATATTATATTTTTATCTTGTCATTTTAGCCTGACTGTTTGGAAGAACTCTGCTCATTAACCCTTTAGAGCCGATCGGAGCGGGAACGCTCTGTTATGCGTAACTATTTTTAAATCCCGGTAGCACTGCAACCACGTAAGCTAGCGCAAAAAATTTTTTTGCATATGAAACCGGAGGAGTTGTACTTACATCTGATGCCATCAGCTTGTCCTAGGTCACGGTTTCCTTCCACATAAAGCTTTGCAAAAACTGCATAAAAAGCGCTTGCAGGAACAAAAACATAATATTCCAGAAACACGCTTTGCCGGTCCGATCAGCTGTTTGTAACACTTCTTACGTTGGAATAGACGTCAGCGCGAACTTTTGCATTTCCGCCATTACCTGGCCGAAACCGGAAGTGACATCATTTTCGCGGAAATGTAGTCTTTTTTGCGATCAGGGCCTCAGGGCCTATACTGCTCTTTTTAAAAGTTATCTTTGACTTTATGACTTTCTGTGTCGTTTCTGGGATGCTTAGGACTCATATTGCACTGCTGGAAATAGTTTATTTTGATGCATATGCTGCTTTTTTGCAAATTTGCAGTATAATATTTATTTTCGTTTTTCCTGCAGTGTATAAAAATTGGTGTATTTCAAAAATAAAACTATGAAGACACTCAAAATAAATTTCCTGTGGTGGGAAACTATTTTGTGCAACTTTTTTGTATTTACAGTTTTGAGGGATAAGCCTCTTAAATTTCTCTAACTACAAATATATGTTAAAAAATCAAAAACGATTTTCAATTTTTTTGTAGTTTATTGCACTTTTTTGCAATTTATGTAATTACTATGCACTTAATGAATACATATTATTAAAATCTGGGCTATAATGGTTGTATTGATGTATAGCAACTTGAAATGCTCCCAAAAATGGCTCCACAGCATGTAAAAATATAATATAAGCTCTGGCGGACTTGGTTCTATGGTAGGTCTTAAAGGGTTAAACTGTCTCAGCTAGAGGTGGGTTTTGATAATCGATTTACCGATTAAAATCGAGTCTGGCTTGGATAACGTGACATCAATTCATTAAAATCCTGAATTGAGTTTTTTAATATAATTTTATTTTTCCCAAAACGCCCGAATCTCAGGTGAAACCTCACAAAATTTTGACAACCACCAAACAGCTCAAACAGTAAACTAGAGGAGGTACACGGATTATGCACAAACCGCAGACCTGCGGATTAGAATCAGTGAGTTGTCGCCTTTCTCACCTGACAGCACAGACACAGTCGGGGCTGAAAGTTTGCAGCTCACTGATTCTGATGTTTCGTCAATTCTACTGCATGAAAAAGCAGCTCTGAGTGATTATTCAGATTTTCATTTCAGTTATGATTTTGTTTGTTTTTTATTTGCTCTTTATTTCAGGCGATGTTCAGGATAAAAATGTTGAAGGACTGACTTACACCGTCTTTGTGTCTTTGTTTAGAAGCAGAGCGACACAGATGGATCCAGTTCTCAACCCTGTCATCACTGTGGTGGTGGGAAAGACTTTCGTTGTGACCTTTGTGGAAAAACTTTCAGTCACCAATACACCCTAAAAACACATCAACGTAGACACACTGGAGAGGAACTGAAATACTGCAAAGAATGTGGGAGAAGCTTCCCCACATTAAGTGGATTAAAACAACATGAACGGATTCACAGTGGGACAAAAAAGCACCTCTGTGATCAGTGTGGGTCATCTTTCATTACTGCAGTCGACCTTAAAAGACACAAACGAGTCCACACAGGAGAGAAACCATACAAGTGCAGACACTGTGACAAAAGCTTCTCACAATCAGGTAATCAAAACAAGCATGAACGTACACACATGGAAGGAAACTACAGCTGTGACCAGTGTGACAAGAGCTTCAGGAATCTCAGTTCATACTCCGACCACAAACGATCCCACGTTACTAATAAACTCTTTCACTGTTACCAATGTGCCAAAACATTCACCTCATTGTCTGCTCTGTGCAAACATCAGCGTGATCACTCAGGGCTGAAATCACTCCCATCATAGTAAGATGCATGTCAGTGTCATCAGCTGTTTTATATTTGAGAAAAAAGGTTGAAAGATCTTTAAAATCTTTTAGTTTTCCTTAAACTTGTTGTAGGTATTAAAACTTAGGATTTTGTGTTTAAGATGTCGAAACAATTAATTTTGTGAATTCATTTTTTAAAGTTGTGGTTTCATTTGCTCAAAGTTCATCAATGTTTTCCTGATGCAAGGTGGGATGGATCCATGCTTTTATGCTGTTTAAGACTTTAAAATTCTGAAAGCTGAACGTTGCAGAGATTGAGACCCATTAGACCAGGCAGCATTTTTCAATCTTCTATTGTCCTGAGCTGTGGCCTCAGTTTCACTGGAAGTTTAACCCAAGTACGGTGTCCAGCTGTGGACTGGTCCATGGACCCGCCTGTCCTCCAGGAACACAGGTACACATCCTGGACAGGGAGGAACGCCGGTTTGAGACCAGAGTCAAGGAGACCATTTACGTCAAAAGGGAAAGACTGAATCAAGGAGGGGGCCTAAGGGGACTTTTATTTCCTTTGCAACATCCATTTAAACACAGACAAGTAACTGGACTAAGCACAGTAGGAAATGGTTTTCCCCTTCTCATCAGCAACACCTGGACAGAATTACCCTTGACCTTAAATAACCCCGTACCTACCACTGCCATAACCAGTACATAAAATGAAATACAACCTTCTAGTAGTGTTAAAGACAGGGAAATAAGAAAAATGGCTCCTACACACCAGCTCCTAATTACATGAGGCAGAGGACATAGTAATTACTGAACTTAAAGGAGCCATGATGAATTCAGCTTTATTATGTGATAAGAACAAGTAGTCTGATGTCCTGTAATCATGATGACGCTAAAATTTGAGATACAATAAAAAAAATATACATTTTTCTACTAGGTATTGGTTCAGTATCGTCGATACCACCCTGAATTTTACTTGGTATTGGATCAGAAAGGAAATCAGTGGTATTGCACATCACTGGTCATGATACATCAATACAATATGCATAAGACGGCAAATCATGTTTAATTTATACATCATTCTACCAGTAATCTAGTTCATCAGTTTGTAGCTTCACAAAACAAAATAAAAAGGAATTTTTGCAACAGGTTTTTCAATCAATTTTGTTAATTTTGTTTCCAGATAAGAGAGGCCAGAGCTTTCTTATCCTCTGTGTTTAATCTGGACCTTGGGACAGCTAAGAGCATCTGATCCACAGACTTCAGTGATCTTACAGGAGTGAACAAATTTAAAAGATCAGAAAGGTTTGAGGGTCCTAACCCATGCAACGCCTTAAAAACACATAATAAAATCTTAAAATGAATTCAAAACCTAACTCGCAGCCAGTGTAAGGATGCCAGTACGGGAGATATATAGTCTTGGTTGCATAAAATAAGATAACCTTTATTAGTCCCGAGCGTAGGAAATTTGTTTTGTTACAGCAGTGGACAGTGCAAAGTTGCATAGAAAATTTTAAGAAAAAACACTGGAATAATATATCCATGAGATACTGTACACAATAGAATAGAATGAAATACTACATGCAATTGAATAAAATAGAATACAAATACTATTTACAATTGAGTATAATACAACGATGCCAGAAAGAGTATTGCACATGTGTGGATGTGTGTGCTTAGTCAGTTGAAGTCTTTGTTGTGGAGTCTGACAGCAGTGGGGAGGAAAGACCTGCGAAATCTCTCCGTCCCACATCGTAGGTGCCGCAGCCACTGAAGGAGCTCCTCAGTGCCGTCAGAGTCTCCTGCATGGGGTGGGAGATGTTGTCCAACAGGGATGACAGCTTAGCCACCATTCTCCTGTCACTCACCACCTCCACTGGGTCCAGAGGGCATCCTAGAACAGAGCTGGCCCTTCTGATCAACCTGTTCAGTCTCTTCCTGTCCCCAGCAGAGATGCTGCCGCCCCAGCAGACCACACCGTAAAAGATGGCTGAGGCGACCACAGAGTCATAGAAGGTCTTCAGGAGTGGGCCCTTCACTCCAAAAGACCTGAGTCTCTGCAGCAGGTACAGCCTGCTCTGCCCTTTCCTGTAGAGGGCGTCTGAGTTATGAGTCCAGTCCAGTTTATTGTTCAGATGAACACCAAGGTACCTGTAGATGTCCAGTCTCAATGTCCATACCTTGGACCTCAGTGGTTGCAGTGGGGGATGTTAGTGCCTGCGGAAGTCTACCAGCAGCTCTTTGGTTTTACTAGTGTTGATCTGGAGGTAGTTCTGCTGGCACCAGTCCACAAAGCCTTGAGTCACTCCTCTTTTATAATAATAATAATAATAATACATTTCATTTATAGGCGCCTTTCAGACCATCAAGGTCAACTTACAGTAACATGTAAACAATACCATAAAAAAACATAAGAAAAATGTATATATAGCAAACATGGCAGATAAAATTTAGACATAAACAGTCATAAAAGTATAAAAGCAAATATAAGAACTGAGCAGATCAGGTCCCTGCCTACAATTAAACACATTCACTTACCGTTAATCGGGGGCATCTGCTGTGGCAAATGGGTGCAAGCCTTTTACCACAAACTTAGTCACTGCTTGGTGACATTCGTCTATCCTGGCCTGAAAGGAGACGCTACCGGTAGACTGCAGCGAGAACTGGCAGCATCTGAGCCAGACTCTGTCTGTCTCTCTCATCACGGTCACCTAAATGCACAGTAATGGCAGGTTTTGTAATAAGGCAGATCGCGCTAACATAATATGCACTGTTAGTTGATTATTTACCTGCCGCATTAACGGGAGAGGACGTGCAAACGTTACCGCTGCTGCTGGGTTGAGATTCACGAGTCCGGAGCGGAATTAAAAACACGACATTCATTTAAGGTCATCGCGTGTTTTGTGAGGAAATGCTTTTGCATATTCGTAGTGTTTCCTCCCTTAAATGAAATATCTACTTTGCAAGTATTGCAAGTTGCCCTGTTGTCATCCGTTCTCGTAAAGTATAATCAAACTTTTTAGCGTTTGAGCCGCCTTGTTTCCTGCCAGGTAAATGACGCTCCGCAACGTGGTCATGTCATTCGGGGCGACTGGAATCAATAAGGGAATCGTTTGCAAAAATGGCAAACAATTCCAAGGAATTGAAACAGTGGGAACCGGTTCTCAACAAGAACCGGTTTTCGATACCCATCCCTAATAGATACTAATTATAATTCCAGTATCTCCTCCTCCTCTGTATCAGAATAATGTCTGAAATATCTTACTTACTAACTACATCCACTTACTTGTTTGAAATGTATTAGGAAATAACATGAAATGAAACTAACCGGAAGACTGATCAGACAGCTCTGAGTCCGAATCCGGCTGAACTTCTAGGTCTTCTCCATCCGAGTCACAAGGGTCGACTTCCCTCAGGATCATTTCCAAGGCCTGCTGAGTGGTGAGTCTTCTCTGCATTTTCTTTCCTTGGAGAGGAGGTCCGTACACCACAGAATTCTTCAGGGCAATCCATTGTGGCATCAATCAGACCACTGGTATAATGTTGAAAATGTTGAAATGTACTCACTCACCTTTTATTATTATTTGTAAATATGTGTATAAATGGTTGGTTTTTTGTACTGTTTTTATCAATAAATCTCAGCAACAAAGGAAATACACCCATGTGTGTTGATTTCTCCCTAAGATGGCAAACTGAAACACTCCAAGTTGGTGACTTTTGGAGATTTATTTCCCTGGATGATTGAGAATGCATCAAAGCGAACACAAAAGGAAGTTCACAGCTTTTAGCAGCTCCCCCACCCCCTCAATCACACACCCCCACTCCCCTCCCTCCAGAATTCCCAGGTAACAACCTAATTTACATATGAATGACTAGCCAATTTAGCTCCCACTTGGCTGAAGCTAAAGCTTCATTTGGCTGGAAGGCGGGTTTTAAAGGTAGAAAGGTAGAAGCCTGGGACTCCTAGTGATGGGGTGATGCACTTTTGTACTGTACTCCTTGTCGTCCCCATCAGTGATGAGGCCGACTATTGCAGAGTCGTCAGAGAACTTCTGCAGGAAGCACTGGGTGGAGTTGTGGGAGAAGTCTGCAGTGTAGATGGTGAAGAGGAACGGAGCCAGAACGGTTCCCTGTGGGGCCCCCGTACTGCAGACGACCCTCTCCGACACACAGCCCTGAGTTCTCACATACTGTGGTCGGTCAGTGAGGTAGTCCAAAATCCAGGTGACTGACGATATCATTGACACGAGACAAAATACTTTACAACTTTATTAGTGCAAAAAACCCCATCAATGTATTTTCACATAAACAAGCAGCTGTTTTTATGTGCATTACAGTTATATAAAAATTAACAGTGCAAATGCAAATTCCTTGCTGACAGTTTAACCAAAAGGCATTTCCAGTGGAAAATGGCCAACATATCTTCAGCATAACCATGTAGAATATCCACAAAACTTAAAAGGAGGTTATACACACACAATACGGTAATATTATGTTGAAGCACAGTTTTTATCACCCCGCGAGGCTCCTGCCTACGATAGCCGTAATGCTCCAACAATCCATCAAGCGGTGCGGATTCGTAGCTTAGAAAAGTCATACTAAAACCTTTTCGAGCGCCGTGTACTACATAAAATCGTTTCCAGGTCAGTAAACACAACCAGAATTCATACATAAGACACACAGGATTATAAGTGGCACTGTTGATTTTCAGAAAAATCAAAGGATTGATTTTAAGTGTGCCGTATTTTCCAAAAAAACACGGTAATAACGACGGCCCGCTAGCATGTGCTACCAAAAATAGTGCTTTGTTGTGTATCTGACGGAACAAAGCCACACCACTGAAGTTGCAGCCTTTTTGCAAACCAGTTTTTGCTGCTAGGCAAACTGAAGTGGGTCCAGTGATGAGCTCACCAGGCGCCGAAGCTGAGCCAGGACCAGCCGCTCCAGGGTCTTCATCAAGTGGGATGTCAGAGCCACCGGCCCATAGCTGTTGAGGTCTTTGGCACTGGTACAACACAGGAGGTTTTCCAGAGCTGCCTCAGGCTCTGGTTGAGGAGGTGCTCCATCACCCCACACAGTTGGTCTGCGCAGGACATGACAACCCTTGAGCTGATGCCATCTAGACCTGCAGCTTTCCTGGCTTTAATCCTCCTCACTTCCCTCCTAAGCTGGGTGGTTGAGAGAGGCAGGCTGGAGCCTTGTGTTAAGTGTGTATTGGATGCTGTTGTTGGGGGTGGGGAGGAGTGACCAGGGTGAGTAGAGGAGGTGTTAAGTATCTGAGGTGTCAGAGGTGGAACAGCAGCAGTGGGTGTGGGTGAGTCTGCAGCCGATGTTGGAGACTGCCTCATGGATGAATCAAACCTGTTGAAGAAATGATGCAGTTCATTTGCCCACCTCACATCCCTGCCAGGCAGAGAGTTCTGACGTTTGTACCCTGAGATGGTTCTGAGGCCTCTCCAGACTTTGCCAACATTGTTTTGTTGTAATGCATGTCCCCAGGCTGTCGATGTCCTCTCCGTGGTTTCACAGACCACCTCCCACACAGTAGACTCAAAACAGTCATTAAGAGCCTCCTCGCTTTCCTCTGACCATCTCTGCACTGTGCGGGTGGCTGGTGGCTCCCTGTGCACTAAGGGCTTATACACAGGGACAAGGTGCACCAGGTTGTGATCAGATCAACCTCACTTTCCTCAATTACTTTGTAAATAAGTTGATGGACTTGAGATCCAAAATCTCCTCAAGTGCCTCCCCTTATGAAGATGCCCCTTGTTGTCCCGGGTCATTTACTTCTTTTTCTCCAAACACACTCAATGACTTAATTGCAGTAATAGGTAAAATGAAATCCTCATCATGCTCCTTAGATATATTACCTCCCTCTGTCCTGTCTGGGACTCTCACCAGCAATGGTCCCACACTACTATCCATCATCAACAATTCACTGAGGCAAGGCTGTGTTCCGTCCTATTTTAAACATGCTGAGGTAACCCCTCTGTTAAAAACACAGAATCTAGATCCTACCTCCCCTAGTAGTTCCTACAGAGTCTAGTTATTATCGAGTATTTCCAAGCACATTTTGACGTTTTTTTGGTTTTTTTGATATATCAACTGTTTTGTATAGTTCCGAGACAAGAATGTTTTTGCTTTTTGCGTTTAGAATGTCGCGTAAGGTTAATAAGAGCGCAAACACCTCTCAGTCAAACTTGCGGCTTGCTGCTAACACTGCATCCCCGCCTCATGGTAAAACTTTGCCACTGCCTGGGTCGCCCAACACGCTGCTCGTCGATACGGAGACGTTCACGAAGGCTGAACTCTTCTCTGAACTTCGTAAAGAAATTTCAGCACTGTTTAAAAAGGAACTGACGGCAGCATTTGCAGAGAATCTCACGTCTATCAGGTCCAACATACAGCAACTAAAAACTGACCTTTCCTCAGACATAATGACCATGCAGCAGGAATTCGCTGGCCTCAGAAGCACAGTTACGGAGATGGAACAGTCCCCGCGCTATGATTGTGAAGCTGCACTATTACGCGGACTGTGCTAGGATTCTCCAGAAGGCCAGGGAGCTGCAGACGGTTCAGATAAATAATATGACCATTTCTGTGTTCACCAACCACACTGCTAAGACAGCGCGGGCCCGTGTGGCTTTCAATGAGGTCCTTCGCCATCTTTTAATATTGGGTGGTTACTTAAACTGTGTTATTGATCCTGCCTTAGATCGCACGAATCCTCGGACCCTGACCCAATCCTCTATGTCCAAGTCTATTGGACTTCACACACAGGTGCCATCAAATATCTATCCCTAAATCCATCTACAATCTGGACACCACAGGTTCTGTACAGCATGAGGGTTAATAAACCGTACCCAAATCAATATGATGTGTAAATTGATTTATTCTTTTACCTCCATGCCACAGTGGCTGGATTCTTCACCCCAGTGAAGAGGTTATTGTTATTGCCTGATTTTAATAAATTGAGCCGTTTGCTCTTTGGTACCAAAGCATATCACAAAAAGGTTAATTCTAAAAATCTAAATCAGCTGTGTGTTAGCGGCAATACATGAAAAATCACAGGACCCACCATACAAGCGAGTCTACGAGCAGTTTTTACAAAGATTATATTAATTTTTAAAAAAAACCATATGCAAATGCCCAAAGTCTAACAACACAACCACTACAAAAATGTAACTTTTATACGACCAGATTTTCGTATACTTCATTTAATAGTGTATTCCTCTCCAGCAGTAACTCCTACTTTGTCTGCTATTCTT
This sequence comes from Copadichromis virginalis, assembly GCF_057382275.1. Lineage (NCBI taxonomy): Eukaryota > Metazoa > Chordata > Actinopteri > Cichliformes > Cichlidae > Copadichromis > Copadichromis virginalis. Next base: position 31,251,827 of record NC_140626.1, read on the forward strand.
ATGAGGAAAAATTCTCCTGTATGACTCGCAGTGAATCCTGGGATATGGTGGGCCACAAAGGATACACCAGACCCATCCTTGAAATGTGTGGAAAAGTAGGACACGTTCGTCACCACATTTGGAGGACTCTTCGACTTTGGAAAGCCTTCATCGCATCACTGTGACATAATTGCCTACAAATACGGCATTTCAAGTATCAATCCCCTGAATTTGGACACAGTCTTCCTCTCCTGGTGCATGCTCACTTTTTTTGACGGTTTGCAAATAAGGAGGTGGGGCATTGCCACCACTAACTAGTGTGGACCAGAATTCACTCTTACCAAATAATAAAAAATAGATGCTAAAAAAAAACCCAACCAGACAGAAAGATGATAAATTCCCCTCTCGCCCGTGCAGGTGGTTTATCATTCAAGCTCAGGTCCTCTACCAGAGGCCTGGGGGCTGGCATCAAAGAATACAGCCAGTCAAACCGGGGTAGCATTTGTAGTCCCTGAAAAGGATCAATGGTGGACCGTCAGTACACACTGGAGAAATGCTTCCAGTACTGTCAGCTGTTCAGTGGGTAGAAGACATGTGACCGTTACAATCAGGCATTTGTTCAGACTGAAGCTCTTCATTGGCCAGTTTACAGTGTAGCCACTCAGAAAGTAGAGCAGATGTACTAACAGAGGTTCAGCAAACATTTAACGAAATACACATGATGGGACTTATAGTTGGCTTTTTATGGATCCAGCTCACTATGGAGTCAGAGGAAATGAAACGACAGAGTTGTGAAGAAAGCCACAAAACATGGGGTTAACTGAACTGGCTATTAACTTCTGTCAGACAGATAACGAGTATAATAAGGCAAGAAATAAAGGAAACATAACAAAAACAGTGGGAGGGAGAAAGAAATTTAAGGAGGGTAGGAGAAATGAGAAGCACAGGAACGAGTAGGAGAGAGGAGGTGGTCATATCTGGAATAAGATTTGGAAATATTGGTTTGATCACTAGTATTGGTGACTGTCAAACCTTTGAGTCGCCGAGAAGCTGAATAGGGGGATAATGTTGACGCGCCTGCTGTTCAAAATGTAAGTTTACTGCAAAAGGGTTCAAGAAGTGAACGTTTTAAGGTCTTATTCCAGTTTTTAAAACAGAGTATACATTTAGGGAGGATTTGTGTGTCGACGTTCCACTCCACAGCAGTTGGTGGCGGTAATGCACCATTTTGTTGTTTAACAACCGCCAAACAACAAAATGGTGCAAACAATATAAAGAAGAAGAAGCCTGTTCCGGGATCATATGCCGTACACAGTTTGCACAGACGGAGCTACCGTTTCGTCCTAAGCGAGTAAAGTAGGGAATTTGGATGATAAAACAAACTAAACCAACGTTTGGATCGATATCTGCATCGATCTGCCCACCCTTGTCTCCTGGATCGTAGCTGAGATCAGCGTGAACCACGTGGGTCTCTGCTCCCTGATCTGTTTCCTGTGTTTGGAAAGAGTTGCAGCTTCATCGCGGAGTTTCTCTCGGTTTGTGGGCTCATCTAAAGGTAAGCACCGAGCTAACTTTACTGTGAGTTCAGTTCATGTTGAGTTTAGCTCCTGAATGAGGTCTTCTGCTGCTCTCCTCGGTGTCTGTTCACAGTTTATTGTGAACACGTTGAGAGAAGAGTCCAGCTGCTGTGGATGAACACATGAGAGGAAGTGAACTCCTACAAAGTCTCATTTTAATGAGTGTGGCTGCTGTAAAGTGATGCACAGGAAGATGTTAACAAAAACTAATGAAACAGAGATGAAAGTAAACAGTGTTCATATTTGAAAGCACAGAGAATAAAAATATATTGTGTTGGTTAATGTGCAGCTCTTGGTGATTTGGGAGAATCATGTTTTTAATCATGTTGTGGATTGAATGTTGGGTTTGATTTCATTTTGTCTACAGAAGTTTTTCCCACTTGTGATCGTTCAGATTGATTTGTTGGGTTGACTTGAATCATGTGAAGGTTTAAAGCTGCACTTCCCCCAAAAAGAATAAAGTATAATCATGAAGAATGTAAAAATGTCTTCCTGTGTCAAACACAGCTGCAGTCAAAGCAGGAAGGAAAGCACTTAAACCACTGATCAAAGCTCATTAATCAATGGCCATGATTACCGTTCAGTGTTGTGGTTCGAATTTGAGAAGAGACATACGACTGAAAGTCCATAGTGGGTCAACACAAATGATTTTATTAAAACACATATATGTGGTGAAGATGGGCTCTGCAAAACATCAGCCTCGATCTCCCGCGAACAATAGGTGGGTGTGATATTTATACTTGTAATATGCGTCACCGCAGATGCATGTTCCAGTAACTCCAGCGAGGACATATTCTAAAAAAGTTTGGTCCTTTTACAGCATCCTGCCATGCGATTACATTTGTTCCTGACCACCGAGAACACTCACGTTAACTTTTATCGAGTGGAAAAAAAGTTAGCTTGTTTATATTATGCTAACATAGCTGTGTCGCTAGCGGTCACGTAGCACATCATTATATACCAGCTAGCCCAACTTCAGTAACCCTACAAACGTCACTGCTGTTTAGTTTTCTGTCTTCATTTATGCTGGAAGTGATAACAGAGCTGTACGTTTTAATTTGTTTCCAAAACCCCGCAGTCAGGACATGCTATATTGTATTTAGATAGAAGCTAGCGAGCTAAGTCCCTGCTAACTTCTAACTCCGTTAAATGTCATAAATTCCATTTTCATGGATGCCTGGATGTTAAACTCAATTGTTACACCTGGTAGAGCAGAACGCTGATCATTTTATTAAAGATGAAAGACTTTAGACAGTTTTTCAACTCTCAGTAATGCCATAGTGATCATTTGATATATGGACCTGCAGCGGAGTTTAGGCCCAGACACGGCTAGTGACGTCAGACTGAACAACCGGATACTTCCTGACTCCGTTTGAGTCATCTATTACCAGGCAAACTTCAATGCAGCAGGCTGCTGAGCATACACACCAGCCTTCAATATGTGGTAAATTGTACTGTAAACATGTAGGGCAATTCTTTCAACTTGAACTTTGCTCCATAGATCAGTCGAACTCGCGCCAGCTGTAGCTTCAAACCATTAATTAACTTGACCGAGCTTATATGTGTATATAAGATTATAATGTAGTTATACTAACACCTGAAATACAGACTTTAACATAACATCAACAGTTTCAATAAATGTGTCAATGAAGTGATAATGATAAATCATAAATGATGCAACAATAATAATAATGGCCTGTAAATGGTAAATGGCCTGTATTTTTATATAGCGCTTTACTAATGATTATGAATAGTAACAGTAAATAATATTTCATCCCGACAACAGTGAGTGAGTCGCTGCAATCACAGCATTTGATCAATGAGCTTTAATCAGTGGTTGTTGGGGAATAGTGGAGGTGGTGGGACTGAAGGAGTTGAAAGTGTGGGGTGGGGGAGTAACAGGTCTGTCCCTGTTTGTGGAAACCACAGGAGGAGCTGTTCAGGCTGTTGCTGGGTGTGAATTGTTGATGGAGTCTTTAAACTTGTAGTTGCTGTTTTCCAGACTGAAGCAGAGTCGTTAGCTGAAAACTGGTTTTAGAGGTTCATTCAGGACACCTTCTCAGGCTCTTACAGCCTTACCTGTATCATAACAAAGTGTATAAACCCCAATCCACCTTTAACATGGTCCTTCTCCCAAACCTTCAAATAGGACTTTCTGGCCCTGTCATAGTAAAGGGCTGCTTAGAATATTAGAGCCAATGTCACAAAGTTCCTCCTGAAGTATAAGTGAGTGAGAGAGTTTCCTCACTTTGCAGCACAACACGTCTCACAAGATTTCTACAAGCAATCAGAGTGAAATTTGTACTTTGTGTTGTCAGATGAACATATGAGACACTTTGACTCTTCAGTGCAGTGTGGAGCCTAACAAAGATCTGTTTTGTGTCCCAGCTGATCAGCAGGAGGAGAAGAGTCTGACGGAGCAGCAGAGGAACATTTTCAGCCATCTGGACTCAGCTGAGTCACTACAGAGGAAACAATGAGCTCAACACAGGAGGTGAGGAAAATATCACAGTTTCACCAAATAATCAGTCACGTCTAAAACTCTCATCCTCCCAACCTGTTATATGACTGTGTTGTATATTATGTTGTTTTTTTAGAGACCACAGCACATGTTAAAATAAGGAAGGTTTATTCATCAAAATTATTAATAATCAAATGGACATTTGTCAGAGTTTTACCCCTGATACTGCTGGATAAACAGAAACTCACTCAGGAACGAGGTCACACAGAGCTCAAGTTTTCACTCGCGAGGGGGAAGCAGTTGTCTCCAACCCACTTCAACTTGCTTTTCCCCCTGCAGGTTGTTTTTATTGGTTACACACATGAATATTCATAAAGCTTGTTGCTGTATTACCTATGAGAAACTACTATAACTGGTTACGAAGTGATTGTGCTGTGCAAACGTGATTATACATTGTGTGTGGTTATATGATGGGAGTGTAGCTCTCCCAGATTGTTGTTGGTAGAATCTGTTCTTCTCAAGGCTGCTTGTTCCCCTTATCAATGTCATGCATGTAGTCATATGCGTGGGTTACCTAGATAGCAAACAGAAGCATTCTAGCTTTCTAAATGGCAACCTACAACACATACATTAAACCTAACAGTTTTTTCATCACCCCAAAAAATACACGTTCAAAGCACCACAACAGCAGCCCGATATCAGACAGAAGCTCTCAGCTGAGCTCTGTAGAGTGGGCAATTATAATGAAGCTTCATTAGGATTTGTAGATTCAAGCTGCTCTTCACATTTTTGGCCAGCAGATGTCACCAAAGAGGACTGTGTTGAAAAGCTTCGAGTAATGAACCTTTTTCAATACAAGCTTCAGTGTTTCAGAAAGCTTCATTTGGCCATCACTGATATAAATAATATTATAGAAATGATCAGAGGAGGCAAAAGTACATTTACTCTATACTTAAGTAGAAGTACAGATATTAGTGTTAAAAATACTTCAGTAAAAATATTCATTCACCTTCTTTACTTAAGTAACAGTGAAAAAGAAAAAATGCTCTGAAATGTAATCAGAGTAAAAAAGTAAAAGTAGCTCCTTGAAGAACTTTTTAACCACATGTTTTTATCCAAAGTTAACTGAACCTTGTGCTTTGTTAATGTAATAATAAAATAAGATTAGTAGATCAAATACAAACTATTTATTTCTAATAAAGGTTCTCTGTTTGAATCAGTTAAGTAGAAAATGAAGGAAAATAAAACATATGTGTATTTTCTGTTGCCTACACTGTAGAGCGTGACTTTGCCTCTAAACAGGAACATGAGCAGGGAAGAGGTTAAAGTGGGATTGAGCAGGTGGGAACCCTAAAATCAGCTGTAGTGGCTCAGCGTGGGGAAAAGAATCACAGCTCACAATAATTTCTGTTGAGAGCTCCAGTAGATTTTCTTAAAGTACAGGCTGTGATCAGCTGACCTGCTGCTCTCTGTGGATGTACACAACTGAATTCAACCAGATGTCAGCAGATGTTTCATGAGCTGTCCTGGCTGATTTCCATCCTCTACACTGACAGTACACTGTCTTTATATTAGACACTATACTGTTGGTATGAAGGTGGAACTCAGTGAATGAATGTCAGCATCATGAGCTTCAGTTTAAATGAATCTCTGCTACACTTGATGTAATCTAACTGTGACATGAGCACCACAGTCACTGTGCACCAGTCACACACTGTTCTTTACTTTAAATCCATCACAGTTCAGCAAACGAACCTGTTTATCCTGCACTAACCTGCAGAGGATCTTCATGCAGTCTTTAAATAACACAGTTAGTGATTAAATGGATGCTTCTCTGGTGTCCTGGATTGTTGATTACCTGACAGGAAGACCACAATATGTACGTCTCCCACAGTGTGTGTCTGACAAGGTGATCAGCAACACAGGGGCACCACAGGGGACTGTCCTCTCCCCCTTCCTCTTCACCCTCTACACCACAGACTTCAGCCACTGCACAGAGACCTGCCATCTTCAGAAGTCTTCTGATGACTCTGCGGTGGTTGGATGCATCAGCAGGGATGATGAGACAGAGTACCGGGCTGTGATCGACTCCTTTGTCACGTGGTGTGAGCAGAATCATCTGCAGCTCAACGTGGCAAAGACCAAGGAACTGATCGTGGACTTCAGGAAGACCAGGAAACACTTGACCCCTGTTTCAATCCAGGGGGTCAGTGTTGACATTGTGGAGGACTATAAATACCTTGGAGTAAACATTGACAATAAACTGGACTGGGCTAAAAACACCACAGCACTTTACAGGAAGGGCCAGAGTCGTCTCTAGTTTTTTGAGGCGACTGAGGTCCTTCAACATCTGCCAGAAAATGCTGAGGATTTTCTATGAGTCTGTTGTGGCCAGTGCGATCCTCTATGCTGTTGCATGCTGGGGGAGCAGGCTGAGGGTCGCAGATGCCAACAGACTTAATAAACTGATCCGTAAGGCCAGCAATGTTGTGGGGATGGAGCTGGACTCCCTCAAGGTGGTGTCGGAGAGGCGGATGCTGTCCAAGATAAAGACAATGTTGGATAACACCTCCCACCCACTCCATGACATGCTGGTCAGTCACAGGAGCTCGTTCAGTGAGAGACTGAGATTACCGAAAAGCACCACTGAACGACACAGGAAATCTTTCCTGCCTGTGGCCATCTCCCTGTACAACGCATCCACTTAACACACTGGTTACTGCTACAACTACACGCTTCTTTTCCAGCTATTTATTTATGAGTGACTTATGTATGTATGTATGTATGTATATGTATATATTGTACTATTCTTAGTTAGCATATTGTCTGTCTTGTCTTAATGTTGGTTTATAATGGAGCACTGTAACAAAAAATAATTTCCCCCAGGGATAAATAAAGTATTCTGATTCTGATTCTGAAATAACTCTCCTCAAATTCCTCCAACCAAAAGTAAAAAGACTGTTTTGAAAATACAATGAGTAGAAAGTCCTTTTTTTAATGTGGGGAGTAAAAGTAAGGAAAAAATTATTTTACTGTTTGAACAGTCATGAATTATTTTTAACACCAGGTTGGATGTAATGTGTTTCTACTACCAGCAGGTGGGGATAAGAGACCTTTAATGTGTTTGGTGCCACACTCCACCTTCAGGTTTAAAACTAGTGTTAATGGAGGGAGTTTGAAGGTTGAGTTTGTTCCACGACTGCATTTCACTCACTGCCTCTGTTTGTATCTCTGTCACTGCAGGACCAACATGGAGCGAGAAGTCAGCGCTCTCAGGAGGCCGACAAACCTCACAGAAGAAAGAGAGAGAAAACATACACCTGTGACGAGTGTGGGAAGAAGTTTACTCTGAAGGAGTCACTAAAATATCATCAGGTCATCCACACTGGAGAGAAACCGTTCAGCTGTGACTTGTGTGGAAAGACTTTTTCCTGGAAGGTTGCTCTAAAAAGACACCAACTCATCCACAGTGGAGTTAAAGCGTACAGCTGTGATCAGTGTGGCAGAGCTTTTACTCACAGTAGCAGCTTACAGAATCATCTAGTTACCCACTCTGGAATTAAGGCATACAGCTGTGACATCTGTGGGAAAACTTTCAGCCGGAAAGGGTACCGAAATACACACCTACGCATTCACACCAGAGAAGATGTGTACTGCTGTGATCAGTGTGGCAAACAGTTTACAACAGGCTCACAGTTACAACAACACATGTTTACCCACACCAAGGAGAGACCTTATAAATGTGACCTGTGTGAGAAGACTTTTAAATCTCCACATTACCTGAGACTACACCAACAGATCCACACCAGAAAGAGACTCTACAAGTGCAGTTACTGTGAGGTATGTATTTATATTGTTATCTTGTCATTTTAGCCTGACTGTTTGGAACAACTCTGCTCATTAAACTGTGTTAGCATGTTAGCAATTCTACTGCATGGAAAAGGCTGCATCTGAGGCGGCACAGTTAATCTGCCTCAGATTGTTTTGCAGCATGTTTCATAATCTGAAAAAAAAGACATAATGACACATGTACAGACCCAAGGTCTGATTTCAACACATGAGGACTTACATGCTTTTCTTTCTTATTCTCATTTAAAATGTCTATCTTTTAATAAATAATTATACGAAGCTTACACCCAAAGTTTTAATCTGATGTAAAATGTATAGAAGTTCATTACTGTATATCGTAACTATCAAGTCTAATATACCCTAGTAAGCTATACTACTTTTTCCTTTGGGAAGGTCCCATCTGTGCAGTCTGCAAATCTGTTGAAGATGTTGAATCTATTTAAATGTTCTTGAAAAATAATTGATTTCCTTGCAAGTATCATGAGGTGGAGGGTGGGTGGTTGCCTTTTGTTTTTTTTTGCTGGGAGTTTTAGAGCCCTATTAGTTAGGTTGCTTACTCTTTAAAATACCAGAATAGGGAGGATGGAGTAGGTTTACATTCATTAGATTGGTCAGTATTGCTGAACTATGAAATATTTTGGGTGCAGTGTATTTTTTGCATACAGGTATAACAGAATACATTTAGTGGTTTTTTTGTTTTTTTTTTTACTTGAGCATGATATTAAAAAATGTAAATGGTAAATGGTCTGTATTTGTATAGCGCTTTTCTAGTCCATAGGACCCCAAAGCGCTTTACACTACATTCAGTCATTCACCCATTCACACACACATTCACACACTGGCGATGGCAAGCTACATTGTAGCCACAGCCACCCTGGGGCGCACTGACAGAGGCGAGGCTGCCGGACACTGGCGCCACCGGGCCCTCTGACCACCACCAGTGGTGGTCAGTTTTATTGATTAAAAACACACAGTATCAGATTCATATTGGTATTGGCAGATATCCAAATTTATGATATTGGTATCGGACATAACAAAGTGGTATCGTGCCATCTCTAGTACAGACCCAATATCTGATTTCAACACATGAGGACTTACATGTAAGCTTTAATCTCCAGTTGATCACATCCCACTGAGCAGTCCTTCCCTTTAAATCTAACCTCTCTTCTTCCTCTCCTGTCCTGTGTGTCTTATCTTTCTCCATCTCTGAGTGAAGTTAGCTCTCTTTCTTTTCTCTCCCTGTGATGTACAGCAGCTGGACCTTTAGCCAGCAACACACTGTGAGACAAACTGCACACAAACAGTTTGTGTGTTTGCTGATGTTTGTTGATAGAAACGCTGCATTTGAAATTACCTGTTTGTTCAGGTGCTGTGCAAAAAAGAAAGAAGAACAACGTCTCATAGGGCTGCACGATTTTGCATAAAATGAGAATCACAATTTTTTTGCTTAGAATTGAGATTACGATTCTCTCACGATTTTCTTTTCTAATATAAATATTTATTACACTTATTAACTGCACATCAACTTCGTAATAGTTGAGACTGAACATAAGAACAATTTCGTCTCCACCGTTGCTCGACACTGCGTGTATACAGCAGGTAGTGCAACATTTGAAAAATAGTTGCAGGATGGCACTGTGTAGTGTTTGTCTAGGGTAGGGGTCAGCAACCTTTAACACCCAAAGAGCCATTTGGACCCGGGTTCCACGCAAAAGAAAACACTGGGGGCGCAAATACTTTTTGACATCTCAAATGAAGATAACACTGTATATATTGTTTTTACCTTTATGCTTTGTGTGAACAACTAAGGTGTGTTGCTTATGAAGTCCATGAAGTGCTACAGAGAAAATTACATTTTATTTCTGTAATTAACACATTTTGAACTCTTAAAGAAATATAACAAAAGGAAAGACACCCAGCTGAACTAAAATGATCCAGGTAGCAAAGAAAAACTGTTGTGAGCCGCCACCCTTATATCGCCTTTGGGCTTTTGGAGCCTTGACCTGACTTTAAAAAAAAATAACTGGAAAAAAGCACTATGCTGCTAAAAGATGAAAAATAGATATTTGCAAAATTCTGCCTAAATATGTATTTTACCTGGTTAATGTGTGTGGCGGGGCGTGGTCTGCAGCGCTGCTGCAGGGGAGGCAGATGCATCTGAGCGGGACCCGCAATCACGCCTCGCCGCCTTAAAGTCTGTGCTCTCTATGCTGTTGTGTTGGTGTGTGTCGGGCTGTGAGCTGAAAAGCTACAGCCGGCTGTATACGTACAGCAACCGTGTGTGAAAAGTGGTCAATAAAGAGATGCTGAAAAGTATGTTCATACACTGAACAAAAATATAAACGCAACACCTTTGTTACTGCTCCCATTCCCCATGGGATGGACGTAGAGACCTAAAATTCATTCCAGATACACAATATAACCATCCCTCCCAAACAGTGGTCACAAATCAGTCCAAATGTGTGGTAGTGGGCACATCTGCTATATTGAGATAATCCATCCCACCTCACAGGTGTGCCACATCAGGATGCTGATCTGACATCATGAGTAGTGCACAGGTGTACCTCAGACTGCCCACAACAAAAGGCCACCCTGGAATGTGCAGTTTTGTCTCACAGCAAAATGCCACAGATGCCACAAGCAATGAGGGAGCGTGCAATTGGCATGCTGACAGCAGGAATGTCAACCAGATCTGTCGCCCGTGCATTGAATGTTCATTTCTCAACCATAAGCCGTCTCCACAGGCGTTTCAGAGAATATGGCAGCACATCCAACCGGCCTCACAACCGCAGACCTCGTGTAACCACACCAGCCCAGGACCTCCACATCCAGCAGGTTCACCTCCAAGATCGTCTGAGACCAGCCACCCAGACAGCTGCTGGAACAATTGGTTTGCACAACCAAACAATTTCTGCACAAACTGTCAGAAACCGTCTCAGGGACGCTCAACTGCATGCCCGTCGTCCTCATCGGGGTCTTGACCTGACTCCAGCTCGTCGCCGTAACAGACTTGTGTGGGCAAATGCTCACATCCGATGGCGTCTGGCACGTTGGAGAGGTGTGCGCTTCACGGATGAATCATGGTTCACATTGTTCAGGGCAGATGGCAGCTGAGAATGTCCCAGTTCTTGCATGGCCAGCATACTCACCGGACATGTCACCCATTGAGCATGTTCGGGATGTGCTTGACCGGCGTATACGACAGCGTGTACCAGTTCCCACGAATATCCAACAACCTCGCACAGCCATTGAAGTGGAGTGGACCAACATTCCACAGGCCACAATTGACAATCTGATAGACTCCATGCGACGATGTGTTGCACTGCATGAGGCAAATGGTGGTCACACCAGAGACTGACCGGTTCTGGGTCCCCAGACCCCCAATAGCGCAAAGAACTGCACATTCCAGGGTGGCCTTTTGTTGTGGGCAGTCTGAGGTACACCTGTGCGCTACTCATGATGTCAGATCAGCATCCTGATGTGGCACACCTGTGAGGTGGGATGGATTATCTCAATATGGCAGATGTGCCCACTACCACATATTTGGACTGATTTTTGACCACTGTTTGGGAGGGATGGTTATATTGTGTATCTGGAATGAATTTTAGGTCTCTACGTCCATCCCATGGGGAATGGGAGCAAAGACAAAAGTGTTGCGTTTATATTTTTGTTGAGTGTACAAACATCGTCGGGTCTGCCCTGATATGTTTACAATGGGACTTCTGCTCCTGAACCTCTGCGCACAGCGTCTGCAGATCGGGGTTGTACGAAGTCACTTTCATCTTCTCGCAGGACTATAAGCTGTCATCTGTGAGGCATGAGCGGTGTTTGTTTTTAACATAGTTCACGGTGGAGAACAGCTGCTGACATAATGTGGATCCGAAGATCCATAATTGTCCTACATGGGGTTGAAAGTCTCGATAAATTGCACGGCGTTTCGGGGGGTATATCGGCTTCCGCCAGTGTGACGCTTATTTTGAGCGGGGAAAAAAAATAGAATATAATTTTATTTTATAGTTCAATCACAATAATCTTCCAATTTAGAACTACAAGTTAACAAAGAACTAACATAAATAAAATACACTTCAGCTAAATACTTCTAATTTATTTCCCAAACCACGGTAAGGACTAAAGAGCCACATGCGGCTCCGGAGCCGCAGGTTGCCGACCCCTGGTCTAGGGTGTTGATCATTTTCCTAAATCCCTCGTTTTGCACAGTGTTGATGGGAGCCATATCTTTAGCCAGGTGATAAGTGAAAGCCTCCATAATTTCTTTGTGCCTGCGGGAGTTCGACAGCGCTGTATAAGGTTCCCGTTATTGATGTTTGGGTGGTTGACCGGGACGGATTTTCTCCTGTCACTTTCTTGACCTTTACAGCTTCGTCATCTCTCACATGCTCTCCGTTGTTTTTTCCCCTGCATCAGCAAGCTGGCTTCTGTATCACGTGGTATAAGGCTCCGCCCATGTCATTTGTTGAGCAGGAAGAGTGAGCGCTTGTTTTCATGTCCCGGATCAAAATGCGGTACAATCGTCATCTTTTGTTTCTTCTTTTTTTTTAATCGTTGTCATTTGTAAATGAGATCGCACATAAGTATGAATTGAGATCGCGATTTTCTAACGATTAATTGTGCAGCCCTAACGTCTCACTTTAACTCCTGACTATGACTCACAGTTTTGCCTCTTTCATCTCTTTTTATGTTTCATACCCTGGTGATTAGTACACGATCAGGATTGTCTTTCATGTGTTACTTTTCAGGCTCAAATTGGTTTGATGTTTGATGCCCTTAGTGATGAAATAACTCCCCTCAAATTTCTCAAACCAAAAGTAAAAAAGTCTGTTTTGAAAATACAATGAGTAGAAAGTCCTTTTTGTGTGGGGAGTAAAAGTAAGGAAAATAAGGAAAAAATATTTTAGAGTGTTTGAAAAGTCATGAATTATTTTTAACACCAGGTTGAATGTAATGTGTCAGAACTACCAGCAGGTGGGGATAAGAGACCTTTAAGGTGTTCAGTGCCACACTCCACCTTCAGGTTTAAAACTAGTGTTAATGGAGGGAGTTTGAAGGTTGAGTTTGTTCCACGACTGCATTTCACTCACTGCCTCTGTTTGTATCTCTGTCACTGCAGGACCAACATGGAGCGAGAAGTCAGCGCTCTCAGGAGGCCGACAAACCTCAACCAAGAAAGGGAGAGAAAACACACACCTGTGATGATTGTGGGAAGGATTTTCCTGCTAAGTCTACACTAAAATGTCATCAGGTCATCCACACTGGAGAGAAACCGTACAGCTGTGACTTGTGTGAAAAGACTTTTTCCTGGAAGCGTTCCCTAAAAACACACCAACTCATCCACAGTGGAGTTAAAGCGTACAGCTGTGATCAGTGTGACAAAGCTTTTACTCACAGTAGCAGCTTACAGAATCATCTAGTTACCCACTCTGGAATTAAGGCATACAGCTGTGACATCTGTGGGAAAACCTTCAGCCGGTTAGTTAACCGAAATACACACCTACGCATTCACACCGGACATGATGTGTACTGCTGTGATCAGTGTGGCAAACAGTTTGTCACAGACAGAGACTTACAAGAACACATGTTTACCCACACTGAGGAGAGACCTTATAAATGTGACCTGTGTGAGAAGACTTTTAAATCTCCACGTTACCTGAGACGACACCAACAGATCCACACCAGAAAGAGACTCAACAAGTGCAGTTACTGTGAGGTATGTATTTATATTGTTATCTTGTCATTTTAGCCTGACTGTTTGGAACAACTCTGCTCATTAAATTGTCTCAGCTAGGGGTGGGTTTTGATAATCGATTTACGATTAAAATCGATTCTGGCTTGGATAACATGACATCAATTCATTAAAATCCTGAATCGAGTTTTTTAATATAATTTTATTTTGCTCGAAATGCCCGAATCTCAGCAGCTCTGAGTGATTATTCAGATTTTCATTTCAGTTATGATTTTGTTTGTTTTTTATTTGCTCTTTATTTCAGGCGACATTCAGGATAAAAATGGTGAAGGACTGACTTACACTGTCTTTGTGTCTTTGTTTAGAAGCAGAGCGACACAGATGGATCCAGTTCTCAACCCTGTCATCACTGTGGTGGTGGGAAAGACTTTCATTGTGACCTCTCTGGAAAAACTTTCAGTTGGAAAGCTGACCTAAAAACACATCAACGTAGACACACTGGAGAAGAACTGAAATACTGCAAAGAATGTGGGAGAAGCTTCACCACATTAAGGGGATTAAAACGACATGAACTCATTCACAGTGGGACAAAAAAGCACCTCTGTGATCAGTGTGGGTCATCTTTCATTACTGCAGGTGAGCTTAAAAGACACAAACGAGTCCACACAGGGGAGAAACCATACAAGTGCAGACACTGTGACAAAAGATTCTCACAATCAGCTAATCGTAACAAGCATGAATGTGCACACATGGAAGGAAACTACAGCTGTGACCAGTGTGACAAGAGCTTCAGGAATCTCAGTTCATACTCCAAACACAAACGATCCCACGTTACTAATAAACTGTTTCACTGTTACCAATGTCCCAAAACATTCACTAAATTATCTGCTCTGTGCAAACATCAGCGTGATCACTCAGGGCTGAAATCACTCCCATCACAGTGAATATGAAGAGACAGAAAGATCCTCTTCTGGTTTCAGGGTCAGACTCAAAACTCTTGAGATCAGGCTCCACAGAGTTCAGAGTGAATCTCCTATAAAGATCTGATGAGGCAATTATGAATGAAAATGGTTCCCTAGTCTCATTTTAAGCTTTCTAAACTGTTCTGCTTCAGTGTTCATGTCGAGTGGTTCGCTTTGTTCCAGCAGTTGGATGAAGAAGTTTGAGCTGTGATTTCATTTCCTGTATTTCAGAGTAAAGGCTGAAGTGACAAATGGAAACATGTTTACAGTCAAAGTCAGATGAACTATTTTCAGTGGCACAGATGGAGGTTTATCAGAGGAGGAGACTTGGCTGCTCTCCACTCACACTGAACAGGGTTCCTGCAGCTTATTAAAAATCTGACCTGAAAGTTATGAAGTTTCCTTGTAACACTGAGTTACAGTAGGGGGGCTGCTCCATAATCCAGTTCAATAACACATCTCCTGACATTAAACATAAGCTTATTTAATAATGTGGATCCCTTTTTGTCCAGATTTTTATTCAGAGGCAGCAACTGTGGTAAGAATTGACCCGGATGTTTATATATCTTAAAGTTTAGTATCAAGTTCATTTTCTTGTTGATGCAGAGCCAGAATTTAGATATTTTTAGACAATCCCATAGAAGATGCATGTAAGTTCCATCTGCTGTTTTATATTTGAGAAAAATTTGAAACATCTTTAAAATCTTTTATTTTTCCTTAAACTTGCTGTAGGTATTAAAACTTATGATTTTGTGTTTAAGATGTCGAAACAATTAATTTTGGGAGCTCATTTTTTTAAAGTTGTGGTTTCATTTGTTCAGAGTTCATCAACGTTTTCCTGATACAAGGTGTGATGGATCCATGCTTTTATGCTGTTTAAGACAAATTCTGAAAGCTGAACGTTGCAGAGATTATAGCAATTCTTGAACTTAAAGGTGCCATGATGAATTCAGCTTTATTATGTGATAAGAACAAGTAGTCTGATGTCCTGTTATCATGATGACACTAAAATTTGAGATACAATAAATAAAATAAGTTTTTGTACTAGGTATCGTCAATACCACCCTGAATTTTACTTGGTATCGGATCAGAAAGGAAATCAGTGGTATTGCACATCACTAGTCATGATACATCAATACAATATGCATAAGAGGGCAAACCATGTTTAATTTATACATCATTCTACCAGTAATCTAGTTCATCAGTTAGTAGCTTCACAAAACTAAACAAAAAGGAATTTTTGCAACAGGTTTTTCAATCAATTTTGTTAATTTTGTTTCCAGATAAGAGAGGCCAGACCTTTCTTATCCTCTGTGTTTAATCTGGACGTTGGGACAGCTAAGAGCTTTTAAACCACAGACTTCAGTGATCTTGCAGGAGCGAACCAATTTAAAAGATCAGAAAGGTTTGAGGGTCCTAACCCATGCAACGCCTTAAAAACACATAATAAAATCTTAAAATGAATTCAAAACCTAACTCGCAGCCAGTGTAAGGATGCCAGTATGGGAGACTCGGTTGCATAAGATAAGATAACCTTTATTAGTCCCGAGCGTGGGAAATTTATTTTGTTACAGCAGTAGACAGTGCAAATGTATAAAAGGCTCTGGGGTTTTATGTC
This sequence comes from Copadichromis virginalis, assembly GCF_057382275.1. NCBI lineage: Eukaryota > Metazoa > Chordata > Actinopteri > Cichliformes > Cichlidae > Copadichromis > Copadichromis virginalis. The sequence goes on from NC_140626.1 coordinate 31,267,974, forward strand.
TATGTTCTGCAATATTGTGTGGCAATAAAATAGCTGGCGGTGACAATCCAGCAAAGTGGAAGCCTGTTGTCCTCCTGTATCCTGACCGATACACCATCTTGTTAGCTGCTGAACCTAAAAGAACTAGCCCTCACCAAGTACTCCTCAACAGCAAAGTTTCATAGAAAACTTTGAGAAAAAACACTGGAGTAATATATCCATAAGATACTGTACACCAGGGGTCGGCAACCCTAGGCACGCGTGCCACAGTTGGCAGGCTGAGAAAGAAGACGTAAGGGGAAAGGTGACTGTGATATGCCAGTCTGTTCTGCCAGAACAAAATCATAGGCTGCCTGACGTCATCGACACCGTACACCGACTCGGAGCCAAGCGACAAGGTAGCACCAGACCTAGAGGCATCATCGTGCAGTTCACCTCCCGAATCTACAGAGATGCTGTATGGAAAGCAGCCAAGACATCCTCCTACCTGCAGGACAATCATTTGAGGTTCGCTGAAGATCTGTCCAGGGAGGACAGAGAACGTCGTGACAAACTGTGGCTGATGGATAGACAAAGCCCGTAAGGAGGGTAAGCCGGCTTATTTCGTGGGAGGCCGAGGATTCATCAGTGGATCAGAAGTTTTCCCTCCTTCATAGAGACGCTTATTCAGTCTCCGAAATGACATTTCTGTAAGCTTGTTTACATGGTGAACTTGATATTTTCACCCTCAGGTTAAAGCTTTATTTTGTGTTGAAGAGTGTGTTTATCTATGAAAAGCTATATTTAAACCATAGTACAGTAGATAGTTAAATACTGTGTTTTTATAAGCTTAGTCACTCAGGGTTTTTACTGTTCTACTACCTAAATTGTGCAGCACCCGGTCCCCTTATCCTATAGATCTGTTCTTAGCTGTAGAAGTTTAGAACTTACTTTTTCTCTTTCTTTTTTCTAATAACTTTGTCTTTTTCATTTGTTTCTCTTAATACCAGGGGTTTAAGACAAACATGTAAACGCAAAGCTTTGTTTTTATTTGCCAAACAATTTAAAACAGATTTTTGCTTTTTCCAAGAGAGTCATTCCACACCTGCTGATACAAATTTTTGGAAATCACAATGGGGTAATGAAGTCTGGTTGTCCCATGGCTCTGAGCGTTCTGCTGGAGTTGCCACGCTTAAAAATTATTTTTCTGGAGATGTGTTACACTCTGACTGTGACACCTTAGGACACTACCTCTGCTCACTAATCAGACACAATAACAGTACTTTCATTGCAGTAAATATATATGGTTACAATAATAAAACTGAAAATGATAAATTACTTGACTCCTTAGAAGAAAGAATTAATTTCTGGCTCTCCAAATACCCAAATTCAGTCCTCTTAATTGGTGGAGACTTTAACATTGCTTTAGACAATACGGTTGATAGGTGGCCTCCAGGGCAGCAGTCTTCATACAGTGCAAACTTTAATCTTGTGGATATTTGGAGAGAAAAATTTCCAGATGATAGACTCTTTACTTGGAGCAATAAGACAGGATCCAGGCAATCACGTGTTGACTTTTGGCTTGTTTCTGACTGTATTGATAAAGATAATATTACCGTTAATATACTTGCCACCCCCCTCACTGATCATAGAGCAATTCACATTAACGTCCAAATGTTTACACTGGATAATATACCTCATAAATTCTCTTATTGGAAGTTAAATAATTCTTTACTAAAAGATAAAATAGTTAACATGCAGATTAATAAAGTAATTGTTTATTATTGGAACAAAGCTAACAGAGAGAAGTCCTTTTGTACCAATTGGGAACTTTTTAAATTTGAAGCATGCAAATTCTTGAGAAGATACGGGAGTCAAATTGCTAAATTAAGGAAAGCTGAAGAACAAGAAGTAATAAGCAGAATTGCCTCTTATTACTAGAAGTCCCCAGAAGAAATCTCAGAGGAAGATAAATTAAGTTTACTAGAACTTCAAAATAAACTGGACGGTTTATATCGACGCAAGGCTGAGGGTGCTTTCATAAGATCCAGGAAGAGGTGGCTGGAGGAGGGCGAACAAAATTCTGCTTACTTTTTCAGACTTGAAAAATACAGATCAAAAACAAACTCTATTCATCAACTAAATATTAATGGCATTGTCTCTGACAATCCTAGAGAAATTTCACATTTCTGTGCCGAATTCTATACTAAACTATACGACTCAAAATATAATGAGGCTGTCTCAACAGGATTTTTCAATAATATTAAAAACCTAAAATCTATTGTTGTGGAAGATAGAAGTTATTGTGACAGCCCTCTGACTGTGGAGGAAGTTTGTAATTCCATTTCTGCACTTAAGGCCAATAAATCTCCCGGCACAGATGGTTTGACTGCAGAGTTTTATAAATCATTTTCTAATCTCCTGGCTCCATTTTTACTGCAGGTTTTTACAGAAAGTATAGAGAATAACATCCTCCCTCCTACTCTTACTCAGGGTCTCATAACACTTATTCCAAAACCAAACAAAGACTTACTCTTTATTGATAATTGGAGACCCATCTCCCTGCTTAATAATGACTATAAGGTTATGGCTTTAATACTTGCTAACAGAATTAAAGAGGTCTTGGAAACAATTATTGATGAGACACAATCAGGCTTTATGAGAAACAGACACATTTCTAATAACATTAGACTGGTTTTGGATTTACTTGATTACTCTGATTTGGTACCTGACAATAGCTTCATTCTCTTCCTGGATTTTTATAAGGCTTTTGATACAATTGAACATCAATTTATTTTCCACTCTTTGGAAAAATTTGGCTTCGGCAAGTTTTTCTGTAAAGCTGTCAAAACCTTATACACAAATGGCAATAGTTCTATTAAAATGATTAACGGCTCCACCCCGAGATTTGACCTGAAACGTGGTATTCGCCAAGGATGTCCTATTTCACCATATTTATTTTTACTTTGTACACAAATTCTTGCAACTAATATTTCAAACAGTGTTGTACAAGGAATCACCATAGCTGATAAGGAGCTCGTCATCAGCCAGTTAGCCGATGACACCACACTCTTCTTGAAGAATGCAAACCAAATCCCACCAGCTCTTACTGTGATTAGTGATTTCTCTGAGGCCTCTGGTTTATGCCTAAATCTTAAAAAGTGTGAGTTACTAGCAATTAAAGACTGTCCTGCAAATACTATCTGTAATATCTCTGTTAAACAAGAAGTCACATACTTGGGACTGTTAATATCCAAAGACCAAAAATCAAGATGCTCGTCAAACTTCACTCCAATTAACCCTAAAAAGGTTCAACCAGTGGCTGCAAAGGGACTTGTCTTTGAAAGGTAGAGTGTTACTTACTAAAGCTGAAGGGATATCCCGATGAACATATGCTGCTCTCTCCTTACATCTGGATAAGAAAATTAGTAAAGATGTTGACCGTATGCTCTTTAATTTTATATGGAAAAACCGTACGCACTATATTAGAAAAACTGTTGTGATGAATACGTACGAATCAGGTGGGCTTAACGTCTTAGACTTTTCTACTTTAAATAACACTTTCAAAATTAACTGGGCTAAACATTTTCTTAAAACCCTATCTCTATCTGGAACTTTATACCATATCATATTTTCTCTCGTTTTGGTGGCTTTAATTTTATTTTAAATTGTAATTACAATGTTGAGAAACTCCCTGTAAAGCTTTCATCCTTCCATAAGCAGGTCCTCTTAGCGTGGACCCTCATTTATAAACACAACTTCTCACCTCACAAATACCTCATCTGGAACAACAGAGATATTTTATAAAAAAATAAATCACTTTTCCTGGAAACTTGGGTCCAAAATGGGATCCTATTGGTGGCTCAGCTGGTTAGTAAAGAGGGACAACTACTTACATACGACGACTTTCTTGCACTATATAATTTTCCAATCAGTGTTCAGGAATTCTCAATGGTGCTTGGTGCCATACCCTCAGGGACTTTAATGTTATATAAAAACACTGACAGCTCGATCTCTACCTCAGTCACTCTCCCTGATCCAGCTGAGTCACCAATAGGAAAAATCTGCTTTTCACAGGAACTTGGTAACAGCAATAAGAGAATACGTAGTTTATTCCAAGAAGATATCGTCTCTCTCCCATATATAATATCTTATTGGAACCGATTTGTTCCAGATATCAAGTGGAAGACAGTCTGGATGGTCCCCCATAAATATTTGATTGTAAATAAGGTGAAAGAAGTCTCATTTAAAATTCTACATAAATGTTATCCAGCCAGTCACTACATGGTAAAATTTAAAAGGGACATAAATACTAATTGTACTTCTGTGGGGATCATCCAGAAACTGTGACACATCTTTTTTGGTGCTGTTCTTTTACACAGAGATTCTGGAAGGAATTTAGCAGCTTTGTTATTGTCCATATTTTAAGGGAGTTTTCTTTACGATGGGAAAATGTTTTATTCTGTTTCTTTAAGTTCCCCAAGAAGTATGATAAATGTTTTTTTTATGATAAATTTGTTAATACCTTTAGCGAAATTCTTTATCCATAAATGTAAGTTTACTAACAAAACACCATATTTCTGTCATTATTTTAAGGATGTGGAACTGTACATACAATCAATATCAGACTCCACCAACAAAAAGGCTCTCAAAACAATATATGTATGTGAATTTTTGCGTGTATTCTTATAATTGTTACCTTCGTCTTTTACCCCTGGCTTTGTGTGTTCATGTTCTGTTGTTTTGTATACTTCATCTGTTCGTATGTTGTATACTCATTGTTTGTTAAATAAAGTTTTAAAAAAAAGATACTCTGACCCGTAACTATCGTAAAACGCTTCGACCGGAAGTAGACACCTTTCGCGCATGCGGGGTACCGATCGGTAGTGATGGGCAGATGAAGCCCCATGAAGCACTGAAGCTTTTCATCCAATTGGTTCACCCCAACGCGAAGCTTCATGAAGCTTCATTTGCTCTAGTAGGACACCTACTGGACGTAAAAAATAATAGCTGGCATGAATTTGAAGAGTGTGGCATTTTGCACACAGCCTGTAAATGTCAACAACAAAAGGAGTGTGTAAAACATGTATATTGTAGTGATGGCAGTATACTGTGTATATTTATAGTGGCAGTATGGGAAATGATTATTTGGAAATGCTTGAAATGGAAATGATCATTTACTGTGAGGTGAGGTGTGGTTGGGGTGTGGACAGTAGTTGTGCTTTTGTAACGTTGAGGTATGGACAGCTACACACTGAGGCCTCAGTCCTGCCTGTTCACATTTTATTCTGTAAAAACTAAATTTTCACTGCTTTTACGACCTTTTTAGTGGGGAGAACATAGCTGGGATTTAATGATTTAACAAATCTTTTAAATCCTTTGTCCTCCACAATGCTAAATGGCTGTGAGTCCTCAATCACCATGCTGACCAGGTCTTCATCTATTTGAGATTGTTCTCCTGAGGAAAGACAATAAAGATAAAGCACAAATATAAATATCACACACGTAACTTATAACAGTTGTATAATATTGTTATATCATTTAGTAACATTACTGCATGCTATATTATCATTGCATTTGATGGCTCACCTGGTCTTGCTCCACAATCGGTGTTCCCCTTATTCTCATGCAAAGCTCTGTAGTGCCTAAGCATGGATGAGGTGTTGTTGTTATATCCCAGCTCCCTGGCACATAGCAAACACTTCACCTTGTACAAAAGTCAAGACAGCTCAACATAAATTGTATTGCACCATCAGTATCATGACAATACATCTTCTGTAGAAATTTACATACCTTGTTGGGAGGAATAAGATCAAAATGTTCCCACACAGGGGAGGACATCCTCCTCTTCTTAGCTGGCTCCATTCTCTCCTGACTTTCTCTCCTCACTCTCATAAACCTCCAAACTGTCTCCAAACTCTCACTAACCGCAACTCTCCATCAAACACCCACATTTTGAATGAAGTCTGAGGGGTTTATATCGCTGTCATATCTCGCGGCAAAGTTCGAACCACTTCATGAACCAGTCACGTGGTACAGCCGGGCAGCGAGGCTTCGGACGTCATCATTTTCAGCTCCTCCCATAAATGAAGCAAGCCTCGATACGCGCATCACGGAAACGCCCCCTCCATTACTCGACACACGCTCCGAAGCCTCGATACAGAACGTCCCATCACTACCGATCGGGTTTCCGGTACGGATCGGGTAGTGATAACTCAGACGGAGTTACCGTTTCTTCCTAAGCGAGTAAAAGAGTGAATTTGGATGATAAAACAAACTAAACCAACGTTTGGATCGATATCTGCATCGATCTGCCCACCCTTGTCTCCTGGATCGTAGCTGAGATCAGCGTGAACCACGTGGGTCTCTGCTCCCTGATCTGTTTCCTGTGTTTGGAAAGAGTTGCAGCTTCATCGCGGAGTTTCTCTCGGTTTGTGGGCTCATCTAAAGGTAAGCACCGAGCTAACTTTACTGTGAGTTCAGTTCATGTTGAGTTTAGCTCCTGAATGAGGTCTTCTGCTGCTCTCCTCGGTGTCTGTTCACAGTTTATTGTGAACACGTTGAGAGAAGAGTGAGAGAGTGTTTGGAGAAAAACACCAACTAATCATTAGCTCAGCATGCTGGGAGAAGTTGGAGCAGAAAAGTCTTTTCATTGTCCCTGCAGCTGTTTTTCTGCCTGCACCAAACCTCTACAGCCTCATTTCTATTTGAAGTGATAACAGGAAATGGATGAGAGCGATCTGCTGCAGTATCAGGGTCACAATAAACTTTATTGTCCAGCTGCTGTGGATGAACACATGAGAGGAAATGAACTCCTACAAAGTCTCATTTTAATGAGTCTGGCTGCTGTAAAGTGATGCACAGGAAGATGTTAACAAAAACTAATGAAACAGATGAAAGTAAACAGTGTTCATATTTGAAAGCACAGAGACTAAAAATATATTGTGGTGGTTAATGTGCAGGAGAGTGTGAAGAATGTAATAATGTCTTCCTGTGTCAAACACAGCTGCAGTCAAAGCAGGAAGGAAAGCACTGAAACCACTGATCAAAGCTCATTAATCAAAGACCGCTGATCAATGGCCATGAGTACCATTCAGAGAGTTGGGGAGTCGCTGCAATCACAGCATTTGATCAGTGGTTGTTGATCAATGATCATGAGAATTTGCATATTAATGCTCAATAACTGACCTCCCAGCCCATTGTTCCTTCAGTGGTGCTCGTTTCAGTCATTATGCAAATGCACTGTTGAAGATTGGGGAAAGCTGCAGTCAGCTGAAACTGAAGAAGTCACGTAGATGAGGGCCGAAACGTTTTTCCTACTGCAAAAGCTACGTCAAGATGAACAGAATCAAAGTTTGGGGAATGGTGGAGGTGGTGGGACTGGGGGGCTGAAGGAGTTGAAAGTGTGGGGTGGGGGAGTAACAGGTCTGTCCCTGTTTGTGGAAACCACAGGAGGAGCTGTTCAGGCTGTTGCTGGGTGTGAATTGTTGATGGAGTCTTTAAACTTGTAGTTGCTGTTTTCCAGACTGAAGCAGAGTCGTTAGCTGAAAACTGGTTTTAGAGCTTCATTCAGGACACCTTCTCAGGCTCTTACAGCCTTACCTGTATCATAACAAAGTGTATAAACCCCAATCCACCTTTAACATGGTCCTTCTCCCAAACCTTCAAATAGGACTTTCTGGCCCTGTCATAGTAAAGGGCTGCTTAGAATATTAGAGCCAATGTCACAAAGTTCCTCCTGAAGTATAAGTGAGTGAGAGAGTTTCCTCACTTTGCAGCACAACACGTCTCACAAGATTTCTACAAGCAATCAGAGTGAAATTTGTACTTTGTGTTGTCAGATGAACATATGAGACACTTTGACTCTTCAGTGCAGTGTGGAGCCTAACAAAGATCTGTTTTGTGTCCCAGCTGATCAGCAGGAGGAGAAGAGTCTGACGGAGCAGCAGAGGAACATTTTCAGCCATCTGGACTCAGCTGAGTCACTACAGAGGAAACAATGAGCTCAACACAGGAGGTGAGGAAAATATCACAGTTTCACCAAATAATCAGTCACGTCTAAAACTCTCATCCTCCCAACCTGTTATATGACTGTGTTGTATATTATGTTGTTTTTTACAGACCACAGCACATGTTAAAATAAGGAAGGTTTATTCATCAAAATTATTAATAATCAAATAGACAAAACATTTTTTTCATCATCCCCAAAAATACACGTTCAAAGCACCACAACAGCAGCCCAACATCAGACAGAAGCTGTCAGCTGAGCTCTGTAGAGTGGGAAATTATTATGAAGCTCTATATTATAATTTGTAGATTCAAGCTGCTCTTCACATTTTTGGCCAGCAGATGTCACCAAAGAGGACTGTGTTGAAAAGCTTCGAGTAATGAACCTTTTTTCAATACAAGCTTCAGTGTTTCAGAAAGCTTCATTTGGCCATCACTGATATAAATAATATTATAGAAATGATCAGAGGAGGCAAACGTACATTTACTCTATACTTAAGTAGAAGTACAGATATTAGTGTTATAAATACTTCAGTAAAAGTATTCATTCACCTTCTTTACTTAAGTAACAGTGAAAAAGTACAGGCTCTGAAATGTAATCAGAGTAAAAAAGTAAAATTGCTCCTTGAAGAACTTTTTAACCACATGTTTTTATCCAAAGTTAACTGAACCTTGTGCTTTATTAATGTAATAATAAAATAAGATTAGTAAATGAAGTACAAACTATTTATTTCTAATAAAGGTTCTCTGTTTGAATCAGTTAATTAGAAAATGAAGGAAAATAAAACATATGTGTATTTTCTGTTGCCTACACTGTAGAGGGTGACTTTGCCTCTAAACAGGAACATGAGCAGGGAAGAGGTTAAAGTGGGATTGAGCAGGTGGGAACCCTAAAATCAGCTGTAGTGGCTCAGCGTGGGGAAAAGAATCACAGCTCACAATAATTTCTGTTGAGAGCTCCAGTAGATTTTCTTCAAGTACAGGCTCTAGACTAACTTTTTGCCATGGGCGTACCGGTACGCCTAACTTTAAAAAGTTAGGCGTACCGGCACAAAAGTTAGGCGCACACAAATTTTATAATAATTGATATAATATAATGTGTTTTTCTGGATACACTGTGCTTTTTCAGCTTTCAAAGATTGATGACACCGTGTCAGAGCACTGGCTATGAATTTCAGAAGGATCAGGCCTTAACTTCACAGAAGAGTTATCAATAGTTCTTTTCCTATTACAGCTACATCCACTTCTGTCGTGCCTAGGCTGCTCACTATGGCTGGGTATCATCACTGATTTCTATAATCCAATCGATTCCGGTTTTCAAAGTCCCGATTCGGTTCAACTTAGCCTCAGACAGTCAGAAATATTATAATTCTGATCATTTATCAGTACTGATACATGTGAGACTTCATCAGAATTGTGAACATCACAGCAGATGCCTTTGTGTCAAAGTAACTGAGAATAAAACACAGAAAAACATGAAGGAGATTTTTCTGGTCTGGCTTTTTATAGCAGATAACCTTAAAAACATTCTGCAATATTCTGCATATAAAGTTTAAATTACTTCAGTATTGAACAACAGAAAAATTAGGCTTTCTTGTCCGAGGTCATTTAAGTGAAAAAAAAGAAAAAGACAGCGCTGTAAACAACGGTAGACTGCTGGGTAATAAACGAATGAATAATACAGAAAACAGAGATTGGAGACGGGAAACTGTTCTTGAAGTACAGAGAGAGAGAGAGAGAGAGAGCTGTGCATGAAGTGTGATTTTAATAGACGTGGATAGGGATGGGTATCGAAAACCGGTTCTTGTTGAGAACCGGTTCCCACTGTTTCAATTCCTTGGAATCGTTTGCCACTTTTATAAACGATTCCCTTATCGATTCCAGTCGCCCCGAATGACGTCATCACGTTGAGTAGCGTCTTTTACCCAGTAGGAAACACGGCGCCTGAGCGGCACAAACGCTCAAAAGTTTGGTTACACTTTATGAGAAAGGATGACAACAGGGCAACGTGCAATACTTGCAAAGTAGAGATTTCATCAAAGGGAGGAAACACTACGAATATGCAAAAGCATTTGCTCAAAAAACACGCGATTGCGTTCAACGAATGTCGTGTTTTTGATCCGCTCCGGACTAGCGAAGCTCAACCCAGCAGCAGCGGTAGCGTTTCCACGTCCTCTCCCGTTAATACTGCAGGTAACTAATCAATTAGGATTGCATATTATGTTAGCGCGATTTACCTTATTACAAAACCTGCTATTACTGTGCGTTGCATTTAGATAACCATGATGATACAGACAGAGTCTGGCTGGCTCAGATGCTGGCAGTTCTCGCTGCAGTCTACCGGTAGCGTCTCCTTTCAGGCCAGGATAGACGAATGTCACCGAGCAGTGACTAAGTTTGTGGTCAAAGGCTTTAACCCATTTGCCACAGCAGATGCCCCCGATTTCACTTTGGTAAGTGAATGTGTTTAATTGTAGGCAGGGACATTACTGGATATTCTTGTGTAATTGCTACAGAATAATTTATGTTAAACTTTGTTATTGCTACAGGAGAATATTTATTTTATTATTTTACATATACATTTTTTTTCCTGGGGACCCTGTGACACCCCATTGAAGAGCCGTAGGCTGGATCTCTTAAGATCTCACTGTTGGGTTTGTAAGGCCATGTTACTCCTAAATTTCTATCTTGTTCAAAGAGAACATATAAAACACAGTTCTAAGCTAATCGACTTTAGTGTTCTCCTTTTTAAAAATAAGAATCGATAAGGAATCGAATCGTTAAACAGAATCGAAAATGGAATCGGAATCGTTAAAATCTTATCAATACCCATCCCTAGTCGTGGAAGCAAAACAGCAAAATTCATGACGACATTGATCAAATGTGAAGCGCAGTTTGCTGCTTCTTTTGCTGCTGGCTCGGTGAATTTTGGTTGGAGAGAGACAAAACCTGCAGCTCAGAATCGGCGCAAAAGACGTAAACACAGAGCTCTGACAGCGTGTCCATCTACGGGTCGTCGGGTGAGAAAGCTGAGAAAGACAAAGCTGATTCTGATGCGTCGGTCCGCTCTGTGTTTACGTCTTTGTGTGGAATCCGTGTACCTGCTCTCATTTGCTGTTTGGTTGTTGTTGAAATGGTTTTGTGAGCTTTAATCTGAGAATCTGGTGTTTCTGGCAAAACACAGTTATATTTAAAAGTCGATTCAGGATTTAATGAATTGATATCGCTTTATTCAAGCTACTCACCTCCCACTTCCACCTGCACTTTCAACTGGACCATGGCCAATCAGAGAGGTCCCGCCCCTTACTATCTCTGATTGGTTTAGTCCACGATAGGGGCATAATGTGTCTGTTGTTGACCACAGGGAAGGTTGCAGAGATTTTTATTTTATTTTTGTTACCCGAACAGTTGGTCGCACAGGTGCAACCAAATTTTTTTTTTTTAGTCGCACCACTGAAAAATTTGGTCGCATTTGCGACCAAATTGGTCGCACTCTAGAGCCCTGTTAAAGTACAGGCTCCTGCTCTCTGTGGATGTACACAACTGAATTCAACCAGATGTCAGCAGATGTTTCATGAGCTGTCCTGGCTGATTTCCATCCTCTACACTGACAGTACACTGTCTTTATATTAGACACTATACTGTTGGTATGAAGGTGGAACTCAGTGAATGAATGTCAGCATCATGAGCTTCAGTTTAAATGAATCTCTGCTACACTTGATGTAATCTAACTGTGACATGAGCACCACAGTCACTGTGCACCAGTCACACACTGTTCTTTACTTTAAATCCATCACAGTTCAGCAAACTAACCTGTTTATCCTGCACTAACCTGCAGAGGATCTTCATGCAGTCTTTAAATAACACAGTTAATCTGCCTCAGATTGTTTTGCAGCATCTTTCACTATCTGGAAAAACACAATGTCACATGTACAGACCCAATATCTGATTTCAACACATGAGGACTTGCATGTAAGCTTTAATCTCCAGTTGATCAAATCCCACTGAGCAGTCCTTCCCTTTAAATCTAACCTCTCTTCTTCCTCTCCTGTCCTGTGTGTCTTATCTTTCTCCATCTCTGAGTGAAGTTAGCTCTCTTTCTTTTCTCTCCCTGTGATGTACAGCAGCTGGACCTTTAGCCAGCAACACACTGTGAGACAAACTGCACACAAACAGTTTGTGTGTTTGCTGATGTTTGTTGATAGAAACGCTGCATTTGAAATTACCTGTTTGTTCAGGTGCTGTGCAAAAAAGAAAGAAGAACAACGTCTCACTTTAACTCCTGACTATGACTCACAGTTTTGCCTCTTTCATCTCTTTTTATGTTTCATACCCTGGTGATTAGTACACGATCAGGATTCTTTCATGTGTTACTTTTCAGGCTCAAATCAGTTTGATGCCTTTAGTGATGAAATAACTCCCCTCAAATTCCTCAAACCAAAAGTAAAAAGTCTGTTTTGAAAATGTAATGAGTAGAAAGTCTTTTTTTTCTGTGGGGAGTAAAAGTAAGGAAAAAAAGGAAAAATATTTTAGAGTGTTTGAACAGTCATGAATTATTTTTAACAGCAGGTTGGATGTAATGTGTTAGAACTACCAGCAGGTGGTGATAAGAGACCTTTAAGGTGTTTGGTGCCACACTCCACCTTCATGTTTAAAACTAGTGTTAATGGAGGGAGTTTGAAGGTTGAGTTTGTTCCACGACTGCATTTCACTCACTGCCTCTGTTTGTATCTCTGTCACTGCAGGACCAACATGGAGCGAGAAGTCAGCACTCTCAGGAGGCCGACAAACCTCACAGAAGAAAGGGAGAGAAAACATACAGCTGTGACAAGTGTGGGAAGAAGTTTACTCTGAAGGAGTCACTAAAACATCATCAGGTCATCCACACTGGAGAGAGACCGTTCAGCTGTGACTTGTGTGGAAAGACTTTTTCCTGGAAGGATGCTCTAAAAAGACACCAACTCATCCACAGTGGAGTTAAAGTGTACAACTGTGATCAGTGTGGCAGAGCTTTTACTCACAGTAGCAACTTACAGAGGCATCTAGTTACCCACTCTGGAATTAAGGCATACAGCTGTGACATCTGTGGGAAAACTTTCAGCCGGATTGAGAGCAGAAATACACACCTACGCATTCACACCAGACATGATGTATACTGCTGTGAACAGTGTGGCAAACAGTTTATAACCAACACGCAGTTACAACAACACATGTTGACCCACACTGAGGAGAGACCTTATAAATGTGACCTGTGTGAGAAGACTTTTAAATCTCCATATCACCTGAGACGACACCAACAGATCCACACCAGAAAGAGACTCTCCAAGTGCAGTTACTGTGAGGTATGTGTTTATATTTTTATCTTGTCATTTTAGCCTGACTGTTTGGAAGAACTCTGCTCATTAACCCTTTAGAGCCGATCGGAGCAAAAATTTTTTTTGCATATGAAACCGGAGGAGTTGTACTTACATCTGATGCCATCAGCTTGTCCTAGGTCACGGTTTCCTTCCACATAAAGCTTTGCAAAAACTGCATAAAAAGCGCTTGCAGGAACAAAAACATAATATTCCAGAAACACGCTTTGCCGGTCCGATCAGCTATTCAAAACACTTCCTACGTTGGAATAGACGTCAGCGCGAACTTTTGCATTTCCGCCATTACCTGGCCGAAACCGGAAGTGACATCATTTTCACGGAAATGTAGTCTTTTTTGCGATCAGGGCCTCAGGGCCTATACTGCTCTTTTTAAAAGTTATCTTTGACTTTATGGCTTTCTGTGTCGTTTCTGGGATGCTTAGGACTCATATTGCACTGCTGGAAATAGTTTATTTTGATGCATATGCTGCTTTTTTGCAAATTTGCACTATAATATTTATTTTCGTTTTTCCTGCAGTGTATAAAAATTGGTGTATTTCAAAAATAAAACTATGAAGACACTCAAAATAAATTTCCTGTGGTGGGAAACTATTTTGTGCAACTTTTTTGTATTTACAGTTTTGAGGGATAAGCCTCTTAAATTTCTCTAACTACAAATATATGTTAAAAAATCAAAAACAATTTTCAATTTTTTTGTAGTTTATTGCACTTTTTTGCAATTTATGTAATTACTATGCACTTAATGAATACATATTATTAAAATCTGGGCTATAATGGTTGTATTGATGTATAGCAACTTGAAATGCTCCCAAAAATGGCTCCACAGCATGTAAAAATATAATATAAGCTCTGGCGGACTTGGTTCTATGGTAGGTCTTAAAGGGTTAAACTGTCTCAGCTAGAGGTGGGTTTTGATAATCGATTTACCGATTAAAATCGAGTCTGGCTTGGATAACGTGACATCAATTCATTAAAATCCTGAATTGAGTTTTTTAATATAATTTTATTTTTCCCAAAACGCCCGAATCTCAGGTGAAACCTCACAAAATTTTGACAACCACCAAACAGCTCAAACAGTAAACTAGAGGAGGTACACGGATTATGCACAAACCGCAGACCTGCCGATTAGAATCAGTGAGTTGTCGCCTTTCTCACCTGACAGCACGGACACAGTCGGGGCTGAAAGTTTGCAGCTCACTGATTCTGATGTTTTGGCAATTCTACTGCATGAAAAAGCAGCTCTGAGTGATTATTCAGATTTTCATTTCAGTTATGATTTTTGTTTGTTTTTTATTTGCTCTTTATTTCAGGCGACGTTCAGGATAAAAATGTTGAAGGACTGACTTACACCGTCTTTGTGTCTTTGTTTAGAAGCAGAGCGACACAGATGGATCCAGTTCTCAACCCTGTCATCACTGTGGTGGTGGGAAAGACTTTGTTTGTGACCTTTGTGGAAAAACTTTCAGTCACCAATACACCCTAAAAACACATCAACGTAGACACACTGGAGAGGAACTGAAATACTGCAAAGAATGTGGGAGAAGCTTCCCCACATTAAGTGGATTAAAACAACATGAACGGATTCACAGTGGGACAAAAAAGCACCTCTGTGATCAGTGTGGGTCATCTTTCATTACTGCAGTCGACCTTAAAAGACACAAACGAGTCCACACAGGAGAGAAACCATACAAGTGCAGACACTGTGACAAAAGCTTCTCACAATCAGGTAATCAAAATAAGCATGAACGTACACACATGGAAGGAAACTACAGCTGTGACCAGTGTGACAAGAGCTTCAGGAATCTCAGTTCATACTCCGACCACAAACGATCCCACGTTACTAATAAACTCTTTCACTGTTACCAATGTGCCAAAACATTCACTTCATTGTCTGCTCTGTGCAAACATCAGCGTGATCACTCAGGGCTGAAATCACTCCCATCATAGTAAGATGCATGTCAGTGTCATCAGCTGTTTTATATTTGAGAAAAAAGGTTGAAACATCTTTAAAATCTTTTATTTTTCCTTAAACTTGTTGTAGGTATTAAAACTTATGATTTTGTGTTTAAGATGTCGAAACAATTAATTTTGTGAATTCATTTTTTAAAGTTGTGGTTTCATTTGCTCAAAGTTCATCAATGTTTTCCTGATGCAAGGTGGGATGGATCCATGCTTTTATGCTGTTTAAGACAAATTCTGAAAGCTGAACGTTGCAGAGATTGAGACCCATTAGACCAGGCAGCATTTTTCAATCTTCTATTGTCCTGAGCTGTGGCCTCAGTTTCACTGGAAGTTTAACCCAAGTACGGTGTCCAGCTGTGGACTGGTCCATGGACCCGCCTGTCCTCCAGGAACACAGGTACACATCCTGGACAGGGAGGAACGCCTGTTTGAGACCAGAGTCAAGGAGACCATTTACGTCAAAAGGGAAAGACTGAATCAAGGAGGGGGCCTAAGGGGACTTTTATTTCCTTTGCAACATCCATTTAAACACAGACAAGTAACTGGACTAAGCACAGTAGGAAATGGTTTTCCCCTTCTCATCAGCAACACCTGGACAGAATTACCTGTCCTTAAATAACCCTGTACCTACCACTGCCATAACCAGTACATAAAATGAAATACAACCTTCTAGTAGTGTTAAAGACAGGGAAATAAGAAAAATGGCTCCTACACACCAACTCCTAATTACATGAGGCAGAGGACATAGTAATTACTGAACTTAAAGGAGCCATGATGAATTCAGCTTTATTATGTGCTAAGAACAAGTAGTCTGATGTCCTGTAATCATGATGACGCTAAAATTTGAGATACAATAAAAAATATATACATTTTTCTACTAGGTATTGGTTCAGTATCGTCGATACCACCCTGAATTTTACTTGGTATTGGATCAGAAAGGAAATCAGTGGTATTGCACATCACTGGTCATGATACATCAATACAATATGCATAAGACGGCAAATCATGTTTTATTTATACATCATTCTACCAGTAATCTAGTTCATCAGTTTGTAGCTTCACAAAACAAAATAAAAAGGAATTTTTGCAACAGGTTTTTCAATCAATTTTGTTAATTTTGTTTCCAGATAAGAGAGGCCAGACCTTTCTTATCCTCTGTGTTTAATCTGGACCTTGGGACAGCTAAGAGCTTTTAAACCACAGACTTCAGTGATCTTATAGGAGTGAACAAATTTAAAAGATCAGAAAGGTTTGAGGGTCCTAACCCATGCAACGCCTTAAAAACACATAATAAAATCTTAAAATGAATTCAAAACCTAACTCGCAGCCAGTGTAAGGATGCCAGTACGGGAGATATATAGTCTTGGTTGCATAAAATAAGATAACCTTTATTAGAGATGGACCGATCCGATATTACGTATCGGTATCGGTCCGATAATGACCTAAATTACTGGATCGGATATCGGAGAAAAATAAAAAATGTAATCCGATCCATTAAATATCACGAAAGCACCACACAAAACTTGCAACACGCCGTAACTCACCTCAGAACGTTAGCAGTCGGAGCAGTATGCATCACATGATAGAGCAGCTGTGGCATGCCGGACCTGTTGGTGGTCTGGATAGCATGTGGAGCTTCGCTAGCAACCCGGCATTTCATCTCCGACAAAGTTATCCCCGAGAGAAGTAAAGCAAGTGTGTAAGTCCATCTCTGAATGTTTGTAAAGCATTCCTGCGTTAAGCTTAACAAGCGACTGCCTCTCGCTCTCCGGCTGCTACTTCAATCATGAAACTGCTTAAATGATCAGCTGATCGGCTTTTCTGTCGCGAGTCCGTCTCTCTTGTTTGTTTTTGGCCCACTTTGCACCAGAAAGAGGAAACCAGCGGCTGAACAACAGCAGAACGTTTAAGCTTGATAAGCTGTTGTTAGAATTTATTTAATATTTCTTTCTACACCAGGATCTTTTTCTACGTAGCTGACGCTGGTAACTGTGCAGGGGCGGATCTAGCAAAGTTTAGCCAGGGGGGCCGATAGGGCATGAACAGGGAAAAGGGGGCACAAAGACATACTTTTCTTTCTTATTCTCATTTAAAATGTCAAGCTTTTAATAAATAATTATCTGACACCCAAAGTTTTAATCTGATGTAAAATGAATAGAAGTCAATTACTGTATATAGTGACTATTAAGTCTAATATATACCCTAGTAAGCTATAGTACTTTTTACTTTGGGAAGGTACCATCTGTGCAGTCTGCAATTTTGTTGAAGAAAGATGTTGAATCTATTTAATATTTCTTGAAAAATAATTGATTTCCGTGCATTTTTTTTCACACTGCATCAAATTAAGGTTGATTACGTCGATTAAGCATCATGAGGTGGCGCGTGAGGGGTGGTTCCCTATTTTTTATTTATTTATTTTTGTTGTTGCTGGGAGTTGGAACCCTATTAGTTAGGTTGCTTAATATTTATGCTAAGTACTCTTTAAAATACCAGAATAGGGAGGATGGTGTAGGTCTAAGTTTATTAGATTGATCAGTATTGCTGAACTATGAAATATTTTTTTTGTATACAGGTATAACAGAATAGCTTTAGTGTAGTTGTTGTTTTAAACTTGAGTATGAACTTGCAGACTTGCAAAATGCAGCAAGATATTTTAAAAAACAGTTTTGTTGATTAAAAAACACTATATCGGATTCATATCGGTATCGGCAGATATCCAAATTTATGATATCGGTATCGGTATTGGACATAAAAAAGTGGTATCGTGCCATCTCTAACCTTTATTAGTCCCGAGCGTAGGAAATTTGTTTTGTAGGGTAGGGACAGGCTTAGGGCGTCGGGGGGTTCCCCGGAGGCATCTTCCTTGGGGGGCTCAACCCGGGGTAGCGGTCACGTCCGGTTGAGGGCTCTGTTGGCTCTCAGGTGACTGTTTCCTCGCGGCTGCGTGCAGCGGGGCTAGGGGAGGGTCTGTGCTGACGGACGCGGGTTACTGACCTGGCAACCTGGCTGCCCCTGGGTGGGTCCGGGATGGGCGTGAGGTTCTGGGGGCGCTCCGTCTCTGGGCTGGGGCCCGGGCCGGGCCTCGGGGGCTCGGGTCCTGGTTGGTGTGTTGCCGGGGTTGTGGGCGGGTGGGTGCATGGGGGCCCGCCCCTGGAGCAGGGTGCCGCCGGTGCATCGAGCCGCCTGGGGGGCTCTTCAACTGGTGGGGGGGATGGTCACATCTTGCAGGAGCTTTCTTCTCTCAGGAACTCTCTGCAGGAGGGGGAGATACAGGAGAGGTGGAGGAAGATCTCAGCCTGGGCGTTTACCGTCTTATGTAGTCTGGAAGATGTGTGGTTGGTGGGGTGGGTGCAGTTTTCTCTGTGGTGGGGTTGGGTGGACTGTCCAGGGCTCTGTGGAGCCGGGGGGCGCTACTGCACTGGGCCCCGGTCTGATGGGCCTGGGCCCCCCTTCCCTGGCGGGTCGCGGAGGGTGGGAGTGCCTACTGGGGTCAGCGGGGGAGCTGGCCCCAGGGAGGGGTTACCTGCCCCTCCCTTCCTTCCCTCCCCATCTCCAGCTGCCTCCCTCTTCCCGCTCCTCCACAACCACCCACACATGCAGGGCCTTGGAGTGGGGGTATGTCACCAGGGTGCAGAGGAGGCTAACCCCCCCCCCCCCCTGTCCCCTTCTGGCTGCCTCTGCCTCAATTTTATCCCACAACTTAGACATTCACATTATTCACACTCTCATTACACATACATATAGGATCTTGGGGGTGGGCACAATCACGGAGTCCAAATCACCATCAGGGTGTATACCTCACCCCTGACGTCGTTGCCCACCTCTCAATTTTAAATACACTTAGTCATTGAGGGCTATCAGGAGGGACTATGCGCTTACCTGCTGCTCCTTGGCAGGTAGCTCCATGCCCTCCTGGGTTTTAATTGCACCTTAGAACACATATGCATCAACACTACAATGAGCGGGTGGAGGGAGGTTTGGAGTCTTCTCCCACCCCCATTCTCTGCGGCCTGCTGGAGCGGGAGGGCTAGTAGGAGGAGTTGGCCGTCCGACTGCGGTCTGGGGTGTGGGGCCTCCCTGCTGCTGCGGAGTCGGGGTGGTCTGCCTCTCCCCACCGCAGGGAAAAGGGTAACACCACCTGGGTCTGGGTGCAATTCCCCCCTCCAGGGGCAAGGGTACCTAGACCCGGTTTGTAGAGTACGCTTGGGGAGTGTGATTGTGTGTACAGCGTCTCTTTATGTCTGTCTCCACGTTGGTTGAGTGTGGAGTAAGTGCATATGAGAGCATGAGGGTGGGAATGGATGTTTGTGTCTGTGTGTGCCTGTATGTCTGTGTCTATATGTCAGGTTGGGTATCAGACGCCACCTCTCTGGGGACACCTCAGGCCCTCCAAGGTTTGGAGGCCTATCTCCACCCACCACCACTTCCCCTGCCGGTGGCGGACTCCCTCAGGTGTCGGTGTGTTGGTGGTTCTTTGTGTCTGGGGGTGGGCGTCCGGGTACACACTGGCTCACTCCTTGGCGGCCGCTTGTCGGGGCCTGGGGCCTGGGGCTCGCTCGGGCCCCTTTGGAGGTGGGGTGCCCCCGGCCTCTCGGCCTAGGGCTCGGTCACTCAGGCGCAGCTGGGGGCCGGCGGAGCTCACGGGCGCGTCACTGCAACTCCCCCTGACTTCTGCTCCGCGGCTGCTGGGCGAGCCCTCATCTGGGACTCTCCTCAGCTCTTACTGGGACAGTGGCGCGGCTGCCCCTCTGTTGGTCTTCCATGGTCTCTTGTGTTCTGGGGGCCTCTGGATGTCTGGAGTTTTGATCTCCTCCATACCCGCTTCACACCCTGGAGGACGGGGCTGTGGCCCCCCCACACTCCCTAGCAGATCATTACATGGAGAAACCTTTGGAATGCAAGCATGCTGATCCACACAGGTATGCACACATGGGTATTCACAGACGCGGACTAAAGCTTTCTTGGCTGCTGCCTCAAAGCACACTGTGCGCTGTCTATCTTGCGTGCTGCACAATATCGTTTATTACTTAGTAAATACTGATATCTATGACTAGCTAGTTTATTGTGATGGTGCTTTGTTTTCTCTATTATTATGTTGCTCTTTGTTGTTTGCTGTCTCCTCTGTTTGTTTTTGTTTGTTTGTTTGTTTGTTTTTTTTCTCCATACAGGTGACCCAGGAGTTTTTGTTTTTTTTTTGTCTCTCTTCCCCCCTTCTCACCGTCTCTTCTCCCCTTTGGTTTTCTTTCTTTCTCTCCCCCTCTCTCTCATTCATTCCCCCTGTCCTATTTATTAAAAAAAAAAAAAAAAAAAAAAAAGGAAATTTGTTTTGTTACAGCAGTAGACAGTGCAAAGTTGCATAGAAAATTTTAAGAAAAAACACTGGAATAATATATCCATGAGATACTGTACACAATAGAATAGAATGAAATAATACATGCAATTGAATAAAATAGAATACAAATACTATTTACAATTGAGTATAATACAACGATGCCAGAAAGAGTATTGCACATGTGTGGATGTGTGTGCTTAGTCAGTTGAAGTCTTTGTTGTGGAGTCTGACAGCAGTGGGGAGGAAAGACCTGCGAAATCTCTCCGTCCCACATCGTAGGTGCCGCAGCCACTGAAGGAGCTCCTCAGTGCCGTCAGAGTCTCCTGCATTGGGTGGGAGATGTTGTCCAACAGGGATGACAGCTTAGCCACCATTCTCCTGTCACTCACCACCTCCACTGGGTCCAGAGGGCATCCTAGAACAGAGCTGGCCCTTCTGATCAACCTGTTCAGTCTCTTCCTGTCCCCAGCAGAGATGCTGCCGCCCCAGCAGATCACACTGTAAAAGATGGCTGAGGCGACCATAGAGTCATAGAAGGTCTTCAGGAGTGGGCCCTTCACTAGGGCCCCGAAGAGCAGCCAGTTGGCTTTTCTACCTTTAAAACCCTCCTACCAGCCAAATGGCTTTTAGCTAGGCTTTAGCTTCAGCCAAGTGGAAGCTAAATTGGCTAGTCATTCATATGTAAATTAGGTTGTTACCTGGGAATTCTGGAGGGAGGGGAGTGGGGGTGTGTGAATGAGGGGGTGGGGGAGCTGCTAAAAGCTGTGAACTTCCTTTTGTGTTCACTTTGATGC
Organism: Copadichromis virginalis; assembly: GCF_057382275.1. NCBI lineage: Eukaryota > Metazoa > Chordata > Actinopteri > Cichliformes > Cichlidae > Copadichromis > Copadichromis virginalis. Next base: position 31,289,402 of record NC_140626.1, read on the forward strand.
ATTCTCAATCATCCAGGGAAATAAATCTCCAAAAGTCACCAACTTGGAGTGTTTCAGTTTGCCATCTTAGGGAGAAATCAACACACATGGGTGTATTTCCTTTGTTGCTGAGATTTATTGATAAAAACAGTACAAAAAACCAACCATTTGTACACATATTTACAAATAATAATAAAAAGTGAGTGAGTACATTTCAACATTTTCAGCAATCACTCACAATTCTGGCACTGCCATGGTATCTGTAGTCTGCATTTACCACATGTGTATCTGTAGCAGTGAACACATCGCACAGTGGCATGACTATTCTTGCATTTGTGTTTGACCTGACACATGGCTCTTTTTCAATTCAATTCAATTTTATTTATATAGCGCCAAATCACAACAAAAGTCGCCTCAAGGCGCTTCATAGATACAGAGAAAAACCCAAAAATCATATGACCCCCTATGAGCAAGCACTTTGGCGACAGTGGGAAGGAAAAACTCCCTTTTAACAGGAAGAAACCTCCGGCAGAACCAGGCTCAGGGAGGGGCGGGGCCATCTGCTGCGACCGGTTGGGGTGAGAGAAGGAAGACAGGATAAAGACATGCTGTGGAAGAGAGACAGAGGTTAATAACAGATATGATTCAATGCAGAGAGGTCTGTTAATACATAGTGAGTGAGAAAGGTGACTGGAAAGGAAACACTCAATGCATCATGGGAATCCCCCGGCAGCCTACATCTATTGCAGCATAACTAAGGGAGGATTCAGGGTCACCAGGTCCAGCCCTAACTATATGCTTTAGCAAAAAGGAAAGTTTTAAGCCTAATCTTAAAAGTAGAGATAGAGATAGTTTTTCCAGGGCTAGGTGTGGAGGGTTGTGTCCAAAGCAACTGTTCTTTTCTTGCCTTCTTCTCAGCTACATGAGAGTGAGCCAACTCTCTTGCAAGCTCCACCAGGAAGTCCACCCGTCTTTCCTTCGTCCCGGTGCATGCTTGATACAGCACATGTGCATTCAGTGCTGCCATGTCAATCATGTTATAAAACACGGCAACTGGCCAGCGCCGTGTTCCTCTGCGGACAGTGTACTCCCGAACCATCTGGTCCATCACATCCACGCCACACTTTGTTTTGTTGTAAAGGGTGACAGTGTTTGGCTTCCTTTTGGTAGTGTTATCAGTCTGAACCACGCTGTGCATGCTGCTAAGAATATAGACTGTCTTCTTCCGTTTGGCCGCATACGCCGTCAGCGTGGCAGCAGAGGTTGAAAACACCTAAGAAATAAGATAAATTGTTATTTCCATAGCCCTTTTACACACAATGAAACACATAAACATAGAACCACAAAAGACCTGCAACATACCTGAGTGGGGAATTCATTGCGATCTGTCTGTCTAGTGGATTGAGGAATTTCCCTGCGAATCTTGTTGACTGTGCCGAGGATGGTGGTTTTCCGTCTAAGAAGTTTTTGCGCAAGTGAAAGCGATGTGAAGAAATTGTGCGTGGTAACATTTCTGCCCTTGTCTAGGAATAGTTCCATCAGCCTCATTACTACATTTTCAGAAAGTCTCTCCCCAGTGGGACGATTGGGGTCCTTGCCAAGATATGGGAAGACATTGCAAATGTACTTGGATTTTAGGTCGCAAGCCACCCAAAACTTGATCCCAAACTTGTCAGGTTTACTTGCAATATACTGCAGGAAACAGCACCAGGTCTTTGATGGGAAAAGCTGTTCATCAACAGTGATATGTAGACCAGGGTTGCAGCACGTGATGCTGTTGGTGACAAATGATCCCCACACACTGGAAATTGCAGCGAACTTATCAGTCTTTGCTCGATCACTGCGGGTGGACTTGTCATCAAAGCGTAGGTGTTGCATGATCTCCTCCTCCTCTGTATCAGAATAATGTCTGAAATATCTTACTTACTAACTACATCCACTTACTTGTTTGAAATGTATTAGGAAATAACATGAAATGAAACTAACCGGAAGACTGATCAGACAGCTCTGAGTCCGAATCCGGCTGAACTTCTAGGTCTTCTCCATCCGAGTCACAAGGGTCGACTTCCCTCAGGATCATTTCCAAGGCCTGCTGAGTGGTGAGTCTTCTCTGCATTTTCTTTCCTTGGAGAGGAGGTCCGTACACCACAGAATTCTTCAGGGCAATCCATTGTGGCATCAATCAGACCACTGGTATAATGTTGAAAATGTTGAAATGTACTCACTCACTTTTTATTATTATTTGTAAATATGTGTACAAATGGTTGGTTTTTGGTACTGTTTTTATCAATAAATCGCAGCAACAAAGGAAATACACCCATGTGTGTTGATTTCTCCCTAAGATGGCAAACTGAAACACTCCAAGTTGGTGACTTTTGGAGATTTATTTCCCTGGATGATTGAGAATGCATCAAAGCGAACACAAAAGGAAGTTCACAGCTTTTAGCAGCTCCCCCACCCCCTCAATCACACACCCCCACTCCCCTCCCTCCAGAATTCCCAGGTAACAACCTAATTTACATATGAATGACTAGCCAATTTAGCTTCCACTTGGCTGAAGCTAAAGCTTAGCTAAAAGCCTACCAGCCATTTGGCTGGAAGGCGGGTTTTAAAGGTAGAAAGGTAGAAGCCTGGGACTCCTAGTGATGGGGTGATGCACTTTTGTACTGTACTCCTTGTCGTCCCCATCAGTGATGAGGCCGACTATTGCAGAGTCGTCAGAGAACTTCTGCAGGAAGCACTGGGTGGAGTTGTGGGAGAAGTCTGCAGTGTAGATGGTGAAGAGGAACAGAGCCAGAACGGTTCCCTGTGGGGCCCCCGTACTGCAGACGACCCTCTCCGACACACAGCCCTGAGTTCTCACATACTGTGGTCGGTCAGTGAGGTAGTCTAAAATCCAGGTGACTGACGATATCATTGACACGAGACAAAATACTTTACAACTTTATTAGTGCAAAAAACCCCATCAATGTATTTTCACATAAACAAGCAGCTGTTTTTATGTGCATTACAGTTATATAAAAATTAACAGTGCAAATGCTAATTCCTTGCTGACAGTTTAACCAAAAGGCATTTCCAGTGGAAAATGGCCAACATATCTTCAGCATAACCATGTAGAATATCCACAAAACTTAAAAGGAGGTTATACACACACAATACGGTAATATTATGTTGAAGCACAGTTTTTATCACCCCGCGAGGCTCCTGCCTACGATAGCCGTAATGCTCCAACAATCCATCAAGCGGTGCGGATTCGTAGCTTAGAAAAGTCATACTAAAACCTTTTCGAGCGCCGTGTACTACATAAAATCGTTTCCAGGTCAGTAAACACAACCAGAATTCATACATAAGACACACAGGATTATAAGTGGCACTGTTGATTTTCAGAAAAATCAAAGGATTGATTTTAAGTGTGCCGTATTTTCCAAAAAAACACGGTAATAACGACGGCCTGCTAGCATGTGCTACCAAAAATAGTGCTTTGTTGTGTATCTGACGGAACAAAGCCACACCACTGAAGTTGCAGCCTTTTTGCAAACCAGTTTTTGCTGCTAGGCAAACTGAAGTGGGTCCAGTGATGAGCTCACCAGGCGCCGAAGCTGAGCCAGGACCAGCCGCTCCAGGGTCTTCATCAAGTGGGATGTCAGAGCCACCGGCCCATAGCTGTTGAGGTCTTTGGCACTGGTACAACACAGGAGGTTTTCCAGAGCTGCCTCAGGCTCTGGTTGAGGAGGTGCTCCATCACCCCACACAGTTGGTCTGCGCAGGACATGACAACCCTTGAGCTGATGCCATCTAGACCTGCAGCTTTCCTGGCTTTAATCCTCCTCACTTCCCTCCTAAGCTGGGTGGTTGAGAGAGGCAGGCTGGAGCCTTGTGTTAAGTGTGTATTGGATGCTGTTGTTGGGGGTGGGGAGGAGTGACCAGGGTGAGTAGAGGAGGTGTTAAGTATCTGAGGTGTCAGAGGTGGAACAGCAGCAGTGGGTGTGGGTGAGTCTGCAGCCGATGTTGGGAGACTGCCTCATGGATGAATCAAACCTGTTGAAGAAATGATGCAGTTCATTTGCCCACCTCACATCCCTGCCAGGCAGAGAGTTCTGACGTTTGTGCCCTGAGATGGTTCTGAGGCCTCTCCAGACTTTGCCAACATTGTTTTGTTGTAATGCATGTCCCCAGGCTGTCGATGTCCTCTCCGTGGTTTCACAGACCACCTCCCACACAGTAGACTCAAAACAGTCATTAAGAGCCTCCTCGCTTTCCTCTGACCATCTCTGCACTGTGCGGGTGGCTGGTGGCTCCCTGTGCACTAAGGGCTTATACACAGGGACAAGGTGCACCAGGTTGTGATCAGATCTACCCAGGGAAGGGAGAAGTGATGAACTGTATGCCTCTTCTGCACTGACGTACAGTAAGTCCAGTGTTTTATTGTCTCTGGTTGAGCATGTCACATACTGTGTGAAGGTGGGCAGTGTGGAGTTCAGAGAGACATGATTAAAGTCTCCTGATATTAAACGGCTAAAGGCTCAATGTCTCTGCTGCAGAGTGGTTCTTTTACAGTGATGTGCCCGGGTTTACACCATCTGTCATTCACAAACACTGCCAGCCCCCGTCCTTTCCTCTTACCGTTGTCTCTTGTCCTGTCCACTCGCAGTAGCTGGAATCTCGGTAACGTCACGCTCGTGTCTGGAGTTAGCGGTGTTAGCCAAGAATCCATTAGAATCATGATACTACATTGCTGGTATCCCCTCTGTGACCAGGTTAGCGACGTGAACTCATCTATCTTATTGCGTGAAGATCTTATGTTTCCAATGATTACAGAAGGGAGAGATGGTCTATAGCGAGCTTAACTCACCCAAGTTTAGCCAAGTTGCTGTCATAAGAAGAAAATTAAAGCGACGAGTGGTGAAGAAGTCATTCAAAATAAAGGTTTTATATTTTTTAGCACCTCGCATTAACCAGAGCCAATCTAGCTAACACAGGGTTGCTGGCCAATTCCAATAGGTGCACCAATTCCAGGGATCGCCCGGAGATGAACAACTTCATGGGCAAATTTGTTCAGAAGAGCGTAAGGATTAGCCGTTGGTGAAGCAGCCATGAAATTTTTGAATTTTACCAATACACTGCCCCGTTTCTCTCGCCTTCTTTGGCATTTCTTCCTGGTGGGATGGCATTGTGGATCGCACCGGAGGAACAGTGGTACAGTCTCGAACACAGGTGGGATATGAAAATCTTCACGTCCTTGGGCCAGTCGGGATTGCTCTACAACAGTGGCTCTGATATTTAGTAGCGATTGGAAGTCATAAACCAGAAATGTAGAGACCTTTTTTAATTTTAAACCTTCTTCTGACGAGGTTGACATTCTTATTAATTCTTTTAATGAACACTGTCTTGCCATTCTTAATCAGATTGCTCCTTTGAAAACTAGTCATTGCACTGTTAGTTCCTGCACACCATGGTTAAATAATCAAACCCGTGGTCTTCGATGCTCCTGTCGAAAAGCAGAGCGTCTCTGGAAGTCCACTGGGCTGGTTGTCCATCGGGAACACTTCAAAGAACTTCTTCACTTATATAATGAGTCAGTTAAAGAGGCCAGATCCACTTACTTCAATAATCTCATAAATCGTCATTAAAAATAACCCAAGAATTCTATTTGATACTATCAATTGTATTGTTTCTCCTCCAACTCAGCATGCTGTGTTTCTTTCTGACGAAGACTGTAGCACTTTCCTCAATTACTTTGTAAATAAGGTGATGGACTTGAGATCCAAAATCTCCTCAAGTGCCTCCCCTTATGAAGATGCCCCTTGTTGTCCCGGGTCATTTACTTCTTTTTCTCCAATCACACTCAATGACTTAATTGCAGTAATAGGTAAAATGAAATCCTCATCATGCTCCTTAGATATATTACCTCCCTCTGTCCTGTCTGGGACTCTCACCAGCAATGGTCCCACACTACTATCCATCATCAACAATTCACTGAGGCAAGGCTGTGTTCCGTCCTATTTTAAACATGCTGAGGTAACCCCTCTGTTAAAAACACAGAATCTAGATCCTACCTCCCCTAGTAGTTCCTACAGAGTCTAGTTATTAACGAGTATTTCCAAGCACATTTTTGACGTGTTTTTTTTTTTAATATATATCAACTGTTTTGTATAGTTCCGAGACAAGAATGTTTTTGCTTTTTGCGTTTAGAATGTCGCGTAAGGTTAATAAGAGCGCAAACACCTCTCAGTCAAACTTGCGGCTTGCTGCTAAGACTGCATCCCCGCCTCATGGTAAAACTTCGCCACTGCCTGGGTCGCCCAACACGCTGCCTACAAATACGGCATTTGAAGTATCAATCCCCTGAATTTGGACACAGTCTTCCTCTCCTGGTGCATGCTCACTTTTTTTGGTGGTTTGCAAATAAGGAGGTGGGGCATTGCCACCACTAACTAGTGTGGACCAGAATTCACTCTTACCAAATAATAAAAAAATAGATGCTAAAAAAAAAACCCAACCAGACAGAAAGATGATAAATTCCCCTCTCGCCCGTACAGGTGGTTTTTAATAATAATGGATTGGATTTATATAGCGCTTTTCAAGGCACCCAAAGCGCTTTACAATGCCACTATTCATTCACTCTCACATTCACACACTGGTGGAGGCAAGCTACGGTTGTAGCCACAGCTGCCCTGGGGCAGACTGGCAGAAGCGAGGTTGCCATATTGCGCCATCGGCCCCTCTGGCCAACACCAGTAGGGTAGAGTGCCTTGCCCAAGGACACAACGACCAGGACAGAGAGCCCAGGGATCGAACCGGCGACCTTCCGGTTACAGATACGCTTCCCAACCCCCTGAGCCACGGTCATCATTCAAGCTCAGATCCTCTACCAGAGGCCTGGGGGCTGGCATCAAAGAATACAGCCAGTCAAACCGGGGTAGCATTTGTGGTCCCTGAAAAGGATCAATGGTGGACCGTCAGTACACACTGGAGAAATGCTTCCAGTACTGTCAGCTGTTCAGTGGGTAGAAGACATGTGACCGTTACAATCAGGCATTTGTTCAGACTGAAGCTCTTCATTGGCCAGTTTACAGTGTAGCCACTCAGAAAGTAGAGCAGATGTACTAACAGAGGTTCAGCAAACATTTAACGAAATACACATGATGGGACTTATAGTTGGCTTTTTATGGATTCCAGCTCACTATGGAGTCAGAGGAAATGAAACGACAGAGTTGTGAAAAAAGCCACAAAACATGGGTTAACTGAACTGGCTATTAACTTCTGTCAGACAGAGATAATGAGTATAATAAGGCAAGAAATAAAGGAAACATGACAAAAACAGTGGGAGGAAGAAAGGAGGGGACGATGGTTGTATAAAAATTTAAGGAGGGTAGGAGAAATGAGAAGCACAGGAAGGAGTAGGAGAGAGGAGGTGGTCATATCTGGAATAAGATTTGGACATACTGGTTTGATCACCACTATTGGTGACTGTCAAACCTTTGAGTCGCCGAGAAGCTGAATAGGGGGATAATGTTGACGCGCCCGCTGTTCAAAACGTAAGTTTACTGCAAAAGGGTTCAAGAAGTGAAAGTTGTCAGGCCTTATTCCAGTTTTTAAAACAGAGTATACATTGAGGGAGGATTCTGGTATCGACGTTTCACTCCACACCAGTTGGTGGCGGTAAGGCACCATTTTGGTGTTTGACAACCGCCAATAACCAATAAAAAGAAGAAGAAGTCTGTTCCGGGATCACATGCTGGACACAGTTTACGCAGACGGAGTTACCGTTTCATCCTAAGCGAGTAAAATCCTGATTTTGGATGATAAAACAAACTAAACCAACGTTTGGATCGATATCTGCATCGATCTGCCCACCCTTGTCTCCTGGATCGTAGCTGAGATCAGCGTGAACCACGTGGGTCTCTGCTCCCTGATCTGTTTCCTGTGTTTGGAAAGAGTTGCAGCTTCATCGCGGAGTTTCTCTCGGTTTGTGGGCTCATCTAAAGGTAAGCACCGAGCTAACTTTACTGTGAGTTCAGTTCATGTTGAGTTTAGCTCCTGAATGAGGTCTTCTGCTGCTCTCCTCGGTGTCTGTTCACAGTTTATTGTGAACACGTTGAGAGAAGAGTGAGAGAGTGTTTGGAGAAAAACACCAGCTAATCATTAGCTCAGCATGCTGGGAGAAGTTGGAGCAGAAAAGTCTTTTCATTGTCCCTGCAGCTGTTTTTCTGCCTGCACCAAACCTCTACAGCCTCATTTCTATTTGAAGTGATAACAGGAAATGGATGAGAGCGATCTGCTGCAGTATCAGGGTCACAATAAACTTTATTGTCCAGCTGCTGTGGATGAACACATGAGAGGAAGTGAACTCCTACAAAGTCTCATTTTAATGAGTCTGGCTGCTGTAAAGTGATGCACAGGAAGATGTTAACAAAAACTAATGAAACAGATGAAAGTAAACAGTGTTCATATTTGAAAGCACAGAGAATAAAATATATTGTGGTGGTTAATGTGCAGCTCCTGGTGATTTGGTAGAAGAATAGGACTTTCTGGCCCTGTCATAGTAAAGGGCTGCTTAGAATATTAGAGCCAATGTCACAAAGTTCCTCCTGAAGTATAAGTGAGTGAGAGAGTTTCCTCACTTTGCAGCACAACACGTCTCACAAGATTTCTACAAGCAATCAGAGTGAAATTTGTACTTTGTGTTGTCAGATGAACATATGAGACACTTTGACTCTTCAGTGCAGTGTGGAGCCTAACAAAGATCTGTTTTGTGTCCCAGCTGATCAGCAGGAGGAGAAGAGTCTGACGGAGCAGCAGAGGAACATTTTCAGCCATCTGGACTCAGCTGAGTCACTACAGAGGAAACAATGAGCTCAACACAGAAGGTGAGGAATCTATGGCCCTTTCTCAAATCTCAAGTATGATTTGTACAATTGGAACACCAGTGTACTTGATGCGATTTTTACTGAGTTTTTACCATTATAGCAGTTACATAATAGGTCCCCTATTACATAATACATAATAATAGGTCCCCTATTATGTAACTGTGCTATAATATGTTATGAGGCTTAACTTTAATCTCAGCCAAACTGATTTACTCAGGAACAATAAAACAATGAAATAAATCTAGACACTTATATATTATGTTTAACCTGCGGGGGTCTGAAAATGGTTTGTGGGAGTCCGCTGTTCTTGCCGGGCTCAAATGATCCTCGTCTGCTATCGAGCTGGTGGGTAACAGACGTGTTCGAAAACATCTGAGCACTTTTGTAAATATGTGATGTCTTCTCGCCTAAAGAACACATATAAGTTTATTAGTAAAAGTTGAAGTACTGATTTAACTTCTTTACTCAAGATAAAGTGAAAAAGTACAGGCTCTGAAATGTAATCAGAGTAAGAAAGTAAAAGTAGCTCCTTGAAGAACATTTTTACCACCTGTTTTTCTCCAAAGCTAACTGAACCATGTGCTACATTAATGTAATAATAAAATAAGATTAGTAGATGAAATAAGAACTATTTATTTCTAATAAAGGTTCTCTGTTTGAATCAGTTAAGTAGAAAATGAAGGAAAATAAAACATATGTGTATTTTCTGTTGCCTACACTGTAGAGGGTGACTTTGCCTCTAAACAGGAACATGAGCAGGGAAGAGGTTAAAGTGGGATTGAGCAGGTGGGAACCCTAAAATCAGCTGTAGTGGCTCAGCGTGGGGAAAAGAATCACAGCCCCTCCCATGATTTTAATGAACAGCACACAGAAACACTACATATGAGTGGGTGGCGAGAGGTATGGGGTCTTCACACTCCTGTTCTCTGTTCACCATGAGGGGCCAGGAGGAGTCGCCCATCTAGTCGGGGTCTGGGATGCTGGGCCTCTCTGCTGCTGCAGGACTGGGGACGGTCTGCTTGTCTCCACCCCAGAGCACAGGGCAGCATCTCCTGGGTCTGGGAGCAGATTGCCCCTCCGTGGGTGATGGCACCTGGACCTGGGGATACAGAGTGGGGGAGTGTTAGTGTGTGCACAGTGTATATTTGTGTTTGTCTCCACGTTGGGCGAGTGCTGAGTATTTTTATGGGTGTGCATGAAGGTGGGGATGCATGATTGTGCCTGTTTGTCTATGCTTATATTTCAAGTCTGGTCTTAACTCCACCTCTCTGGGAACATCTCAGACCCCCCCCAGGTGTGGCGGTTTAGGCGCTCAGCTGTGTACTGGCTCACTCCTGGTGGCTGCTTGGTGGTGCCTGGCACCTGTGGCTCAGTCGAGCCCCTTCCAAACATTTTCTTTGGCCTTCAGACAATAAATCTTATTGTTACGGTGCCAAACTGGACAGGGGGAAAAAACCCTCAGGAAATCACATGATAGGGTGGAGTTAAGTTTCATAATAGATTCACCTGAAACCTTGGCTGACTGTGACCCACACCTGTTTTTACACCATGGCTGGTGTGATCAGGTAGAGGATCAATAGGGGTCCATGACCCTTTTTGGGGGAAACTCCCATTAAGTTTAAAATCTGGGACTCTCCACCATTTGACCCTAGCACTGAAGAAGATTCTGGGATGAGAGATGAAACGTCTTCAAGCAAGCTTGAACATGCTTGCCTTCCAAGCTCCTTAGAGTACGATGACCTGAATGACTAAGAACCTGTTAACTATTACAATGGATCTGTTGTCATTGAACAAACTAATATCAGGAACGGGAAATATTAAAAAAAAGCATAGACCTGTAAACATTTTTTACTATTATGAGTGTTTTAGCATGTTAGCATTAATATTTGTGTATAAGTAGGAGGGATGGGGATGATTTTACTGTTTGAACAGTCATCCAACCTGGTCTTAATTATTTTTAACACCAGGTTGGATGTAATGTGTTAGAACTACCAGCAGGTGGGGATAAGATGCCTTTAAGGTGTTTGGTGCCACAGGTTTAAAACTAGTGTTAATGGAGGGAGTTTGAAGGTTGAGTTTGTTCCACGACTGCATTTCACTCACTGCCTCTGTTTGTATCTCTGTCACTGCAGGACCAACATGGAGCGAGAAGTCAGCGCTCTCAGGAGGCCGACAAACCTCACAGAAGAAAGGGAGAGAAAACATACACCTGTGACGAGTGTGGGAAGGATTTTACTGAGAAGTCTACACTAAAACGTCATCAGGTCATCCACACTGGAGAGAAACCGTTCAGCTGTGAGTTGTGTGGAAAGTCTTTTTCCTGGAAGCGTTCCCTGAAAAATCACCAACTCATCCACAGTGGAGTTAAAGCGTACAGCTGTGATCAGTGTGGCAGAGCTTTTTCTCGCAAGAGCAGCTTACAGCGGCATCTAGTTAGTCACTCTGGAATTAAGGTATACAGCTGTGAGATTTGTGGAAAAACCTTCAGCCGGCCGTTCAGCCGAACCATACACCTACGCATTCACACCAGACATGATGTGTACTGGTGTGATCAGTGTGGCAAACAGTTTATAACAGACACACAATTACATGGCCACATGTTTACCCACACTGAGGAGAGACCTCATAAATGTGACCTGTGTGCGAAGACTTTTAAAACTATACATTACCTGAGACGACACCAACAGATCCACACCAGAAAGAGACTCTCCAAGTGCAGTTACTGTGAGGTATGTATTTATATTGTTGTCTTGTCATTTTAGCCTGACTGTTTGGAACAACTCTGCTCATTAAACTGTGTTAGCATGTTAGCAATTCTACTGCATGGAAAAGCAGCTCTGAGTGATTATTCAGATTTTCATTTCAGTTATGATTTTTGTTTACACGATCATGAAAAACTAAAAGTGCTGAAAATTGATATGATGGCGTTATTTAATGTTCAGGTAGTTTCGTGCCTTATCGTGGCATTAGGGCGGGACAATATGGCCCAAAAATATTTTTCACGATATATATATATATATATATATTTGAAAATTTGCAATAGCAACTAGAGATGGCACGATACCACTTTTTTATGTCCGATACCGATATCATAAATTTGGATATCTGCCGATACCGATATGAATCCGATATAGTGTTTTTTAATCAACAAAACTGTTTTTTAAATATCTTGCTGCATTTTGTATAAGTTCATACTCAAGTTTAAAACAACAACTACACTAAAGCTATTCTGTTATACCTGTATGCAAAAAAAAAAAATTTCATAGTTCAGCAATACTGATCAATCTAATAAACTTAAACCTACACCATCCTCCCTATTCTGGAATTTTAAAGAGTACTTAGCATAAATATTAAGCAACCTAACTAATAGGGTTCCAACTCCCAGCAACAACAAAAATAAATAAATAAAAAATAGGGAACCACCTCTCACGCTCCACCTCATGATGCTTAATCAACGTAATCAACCTTAATTTGATGCAGTGTGAAAAAAAATACACAGAAATCAATTATTTTTCAAGAAATATTAAATAGATTCAACATCTTTCTTCAACAAAATTGCAGACTGCACAGATGGTACCTTCCCAAAGGAAAAAGTACTATAGCTTACTAGAGTATATATATTAGACTTAATAGTTACTCTATACAGTAATGGACTTCTATTCATTTTGCATCAAATTAAAACTTTGGGTGTCAGATAATTATTTATTAAAAGCTAGACATTTTAAATGAGAATAAGAAAGAAAAGTATGTCTTTGTGCCCCCTTTTCCCTGTTAATGCCCTATCGGCCCCCCTGGCTAAACTTTGCTAGATCCGCCCCTGCACAGTTACCAGCGTCAGCTATGTAGAAAAAGATCCTGGTGTAGAAAGTAATATTAAATACATTCAAACAACAGCTGATCAAGCTTAAACGTGCTGCTGTTGTTCAGCCGCTGGTTTCCTCTTTCTGGTGCAAAGTGGGCCAAAAGCAAACTAGAGACACGGACTCGCGACAGAAAAGCCAATCAGCTGATCATTAAGCAGTTTCATGATTGAAGTAGCAGCAAGAAGAGGCAGTCGCTTGTTAAGCTTAACGTGGGAATGCTTTACAAACATTCAGAGATGGACTTACACACTTGCTTTACTTCTCTCGGGATAACTTTGTCGGAGATGAAATGCCGGGTTGCTAGCGAAGCTCCAAATGCTATCCAGACCACCGACAGGTCCCGCATGCCACAGCCGCTCTATCACGTGATGCATACTGCTCCGAGTGCTAACGTTCTGAGGTGAGTTACGGCGTGTTGCAAGTTTTGTGAGGTGCTTTCATGATATTTAATGGATCGGATTACATTTTTTATTTTTCTCCGATATCCGATCCAGTAATTTAGGTCAGTATTGGACCGATACGTAATATCGGATCGGTCCATCTCTAATAGCAACATAACTGATGATATAATTGACGTGAGACAAAATACTTTACAACTCCACAACATTATTAGTGAAAAAAAAAGACATGAATTTATTTTGTATATAAAAATTTAACAGTGCAAATGCAAATTCCTTGCTAACATTTTAACCAAATGGCATTTCTAGTGGAAATTGGCTGACATATCCTCAGCATAACCATGTATAATATCCACAAAACTTTGTATCATAAAACTGAAGTGTCCCGTATTCTCTGGACCATAAGGTGCATTAAGCAAAACAAAACGGTCAGATAAGTCAAGCTTTACTCAACTCATTCTTCTTGCTTCCTCCACTTCCGTACCATTGATTCATTAATGTTGAATTCTCTTGCAGCTGCTCTATTCCCATGTTCTAATGCGTGGCTGACAGCCTTGACTTTGAAATCAGTTTCATAAGCATGTCTCTTAACAGGTGCCATTTTGGGGTCCTTATACACACAACATATGGCAATATTATGTTAAAGCACTGTACGTATCACTCTGCAAGGCTCCTGACTACAGTAGCCCGTAGTGCTCCAACAATCCATCAAGGATGTGGCTTCGTACTGACTTACACTGTCTTTGTGTCTTTGTTTAGAAGCAGAGCGACACAGGTGGATCCAGTTCTCAACCCTGTCATCACTGTGGTGGTGGGAAAGACTTCCTCTGTGACCTTTGTGGGAGAACTTTCATTCTTCAGCGAAGCCTAATACTACATCAACGTAGACACACTGGAGAAAAACTGAACTACTGCAAAGAATGTGGGAGAGGCTTCCCCAAACCAAGTGACTTAAAACAACATGAACTGATTCACAGTGGGGTTAAAAATCACCTCTGTGATCAGTGTGGGTCATCCTTCATTAGTGCCAGTAGCCTTAAAATACACAAACGTGTCCACACAGGAGAGAAACCATACAAGTGCAGACACTGTGACAGAAGCTTCTCATGTTCATCTGCTTGTAACTATCATGAACGTACACACATGGAAGGAAACTACAGCTGTGACCAGTGTGACAAGAGCTTCAGGAATCTCAGTTCATACTCCAAACACAAACGATCCCACGTTACTAATAAACTGTTTCACTGTTACCAATGTGCCAAAACATTCACTTCATTATCTGCTCTGTGCAAACATCAGCGTGATCACTCAGGGCTGAAATCACTCCCATCACTGGATCACAATGAATCTGCAAAGACAGAAAGATCCTCTGGTTTCAGGGTCAGACTCAAAACCCTTGAGATCAGGCTCCACAGAGTTCAGATGGAATCTCCTGTAAAGATCTAATCAGGTAACTTTGAATGAAAATGTTCTGCTACTTAAATTTTAAGCTTTCTACACTGTTCTGCGTCAGTGTTCGTGGCGAATGGTTAGCTTTGTTCCAGCAGTTGGATGAACAAAACTGTTGTCATGTTATCAAGTTTTTATTGCATGTGTTTTAAAACATGTTCTGCAGATGTTTTCTTGTTCAGGCTGTGCTCTGAAATTCTGGAACGGTAAAATAAAAAATTAAAATAAACTGTTTGAGCCGTGATTTCACTTCCTGTATTTCAGAGTGAAGACTGAATTGACAAATGGAAACATGTTTACAGTCAGATGAACTGTTTTCACTAGCACAGATGGAGGTTTATTAGAGGAGACTTGGCTGTTCTCTACTCGCACTGAACAGGGTTCCTGCAGCTTATTAAAAATCTGACCTAAAATAAGATCTTTAAAATCATCACTTTTTAATTTAGTTTTAGACTATAGAACAAAGAAAAAAGGTAATGCTCATACACACTGAGCAAACAAAATTTCAGTAACTTAATCTCTGATTTAACAGCTATACACTGTTGCAGTCAAATTGTTAAATGTTGCCATTATTGTACTTAAACTTGTAAGTCTTGGTTCAAACTAGAGATGGCACGATACCACTTTTTTATGTCCGATACCGATATCATAAATTTGGATATCTACCGATACCGATATGAATCCGATATAGTGTTTTTTAATCAACAAAACTGTTTTTTTAAATATCTTGCTGCATTTTGTATAAGTTCATACTCAAGTTTAAAACAACAACAACACTAAAGCTATTCTGTTATACCTGTATGCAAAAAAAAATATTTCATAGTTCAGCAATACTGATCAATCTAATAAACTTAAACCTACACCATCCTCCCTATTCTGGAATTTTAAAGAGCACTTAGCGTAAATATTAAGCAACCTAACTAATAGGGTTAAGCTTAACGCAGGAATGCTTTACAAACATTCAGAGATGGACTTACACACTTGCTTTACTTCTCTCGGGGATAACTTTGTCGGAGATGAAATGCCGGGTTGCTAGCGAAGCTCCAAATGCTATCCAGACCACCGACAGGTCCCGCATGCCACAGCCGCTCTATCACGTGATGCATACTGCTCCGACGTGCTAACGTTCTGAGGTGAGTTACGGCGTGTTGCAAGTTTTGTGAGGTGCTTTCGTGATATTTAATGGATCGGATTACATTTTTTATTTTTCTCCGATATCCGATCCAGTAATTTAGGTCAGTATCGGACCGATACCGATACGTAATATCGCATCGGTCCATCTCTAATGCATACATTTGAATGCTTGTATACTCCATACATGCATGTATACATATGCATGTAGGAACATAATTTCTTTATAGTTTTCCATTACTTAACAGCATAAATTGATATTTTGTTGTTCATACCAGTTTTGTTTTGAGGTTCAAATCCTGAAAATTGGGCCTTCAATTGCATTTTAAAATCTTTGTAAGGTCGTCTCATTAAAAAGTGTTTCAGAGGCAAAGAAGCTAAAAAAAAATTGACAGCACCTTATAAAAACACATTAAATTACATTGTAAATGTAAGTAATTTATGTAGTTTGTAACTTCTAAATAAGTACAAACACTGGGTCACCCTCAGTACCATGCCATAACCTTATCATCTATTATAATAATTTACTATATTATAGAGTTGCTTGCATCATAACTGTGATTTATTTTGGTGTGCACAATGAATTTTCCACTGCTTAAATATCAAATAACAGAATTTGTAACATTTTCCACCACTATTATGAGCCTGAAGGATTAGATGCAAACAACTTCGTTACCTAACTCAGCATACCTGTTTTCAGTGACGCAGGGTGAGGTTTATCAAATGAGGCGACTTGGCTATTTTCCAGATTGAAATTCCTCTTCGTGCAGGTGTTCTATAGGAGTGGCAAAGTTAACTTGGCAAATGATCAAAAATCTCAAGTGTCAAAGAACCAGTTGAAAAGAGCAGAAAACTGAGGACATTTCTGATTTGGCTTTGGGATGTCGGAGGAGAAGCTGAAATCCAAACTACAACTGAGGGTAAGTGCTGACAATAGTGCAGTCAGAGCGGTATCACAGTGTGTTTGTGTAAAGTTTGCTTCCTGTGATTCTCTTCTTTATCAGGAACCATTTTTGAAAGAAGAATGAAACTGTTATTATTAGTTTTATTGCCAGATTTACTAAAACTCTATCATCAGCCACACTTCAAATCCCAGAAAGGCCCAAAAGCCTGAGCTCATAAGTATGTATGAGATGGTTTATGTTACACAATTTGAAACTGGCAAAGTTCAAACCTACTGAAACAGACTTTGGAGTATCAAAATGTTCTATAGTTAAATTACAGGATCAGAGATTCAAGATTTTTATTTGCCATTTGCGCAGAGCTCTCCGGGTCAAGTTACATTTTTACAAGATAAAAACAAAGCAACTAATGGATCAATCATATCAATCATCATGTTTACTATAGACAAAAACACTGTACAGAGAGGATGGTAATGCACTTCTTAGTACTGCAAACATAACATTGCACATTTACACAAATCTGTTTCAGTGAGTATACTGCAACATCAGTCAGTGACTTAATCCCAATGTACATTTGAAGTGAGGTAGTGTTGTGTTATTTTAAGTGTTCAGTGTTTTTTGTTTTGCCATCAGTCGTACAGTGCCGGGGAGGAAGCTGAAAAACCTTGTTCTGTGTGTGACAATGCTGACCGATCTGTTGTGTCTCACGTTGTATGTGCCGTTTTTGTGTCGGAGCAGAGGGTGAGCTGGATGGTGTGAGGAAGAAAGAAAGTAATAATTTCTGCAAATCTCATGTTTTCCAGCTAAATCTGTGACTTTTAACATCTTACGCACTAATGTGCATCAGTTTCTGTGGTGCAACAAATGGGTGAAGTTTGTGAACCACAGTTTTGCTTTGTCTGTTTTGCCGTTATTTGTGTTGGGCATTGTGGATCAGCACCTGCCCTCTTTGCTTAAATAAGATCAAATCTCTTTATCTCTGGCTCTTTATAGCCTGATCCCACTTTCAGAGTCCAGAGTACAATGAAGCAAATTCAACTTTTCCAAGGTTTCTTTTAATAATAATAATGGATTGCATTTATATAGCACTTTTCGAGACCCTAAAAGCACTTTACAGTTGCACTATTCATTCACACACTGGTGGAGGTAAGTTACAGTTGCCACAGGACAAATTGACAGAAGCGAGGCTGCCATATCACACCATCAGCCCCTCTGGCCAACACCAGTGGGTAGTAGGTGAAATGTCTTGCCCAAGGACACAACAACCAAGACAAACACAGCTGGGGATCGAACCAGCAACATTCTGGTTACAAGAGGAGCATATCAACCCCTGAACCACTTTTCCATAGATGGCTTTACTGACCTACCTTAGTTTTGCTGTGCAGCTCCTTTTGTAATCTAGCTAACTCAGTTTTGTCTGCTGCTCAGTGGGAACACTAAATTACAGCAGTTCAACGAGCTTTTCGTGACCTGTGGTGCACTCCCACGCTTCTCTTATTTCTTTAAAAGTAAAACCTACACAGGTGCACATCCACTCAAAATTTGTACTTAGGAATAAAGTTGCTTCTAAGAGAGTTTTGTATCGGTGAAAGACAAAAACCTACAACCAGGCGTTCGTGTTACCTGTGCAAAAGATGGTGACGACAACTTTTTCCAGCAATGCGATTGGAAAATATAAATGCTGGGAAAAAAGTAGAAATTCTTGTGGCTATAGGAAAATCATTATTGATTTCTAAAGCTGGACAAACATGAGGAATTCAAATGAGAGCAGAGGAAAGAAAGGCAAGCTGCGCTTAATTATTCAGCACCTTTCAGACACGAGCTCGACATTCTTTACATAACCTGAGGTGGAAAATAATGATCTTATCTAGAAGAAGCACGAATTGGATGGATGGAATTTATGTGACAGTTTAGGCTTGAGTTTCCGTGACAGCCTTCGCTTTAAGAGTATTATTTGTTTTGTTTTGTTCTTTTTTTTTTACTTCTCTGTCTGGAAAGTGAAGTTAGGGGCGTGGCCAATTGGATTAACACTTGTCCTAACCAGACCTGGACTGGCACCTTTTTAATGTGATCTTTTAGTTTATTAGGGCCCGAGCAGTGAGAGTGCGAATTTTGCACACATGTCAGGTCTGGTGAAATATTTTGTATTTTAATGGTTTTACATATGAGCATTGGAAAATGGCTCTGGAGCGCCACCTATGCATTGTTAAATGCAGCCCTACGAAAACATTGATTGAGCTACATGAATGTATTTTGGCACACACGTGTATCATGCTGTGACGGACAAAAAGTCAGTGGGACCACTGACGCAAACACAACAGGAAGTCCGCCATGTTGGATTGAAGGTGACATTTTGGCTCCGTTTTTCCCATTTCCACGTCTCGTACTTTTGCGAACTCCTCCTTGGGATTTGTTCGTATAAGCTTCATATTTGGTCAGTGTCAACTACACACCTGGGCCATGTTAAATTGCGGAGCTTTTGAGTTTTTGGGATACGGCGTGATCGTGGCGCCACAGCGAATTTCGATGATTTGCCATCAAAATCTTATTGCCTCTCATTCTTTCATACATTGTGCGATCTGGACCAAAGAGCACACATATGATAAGGCTCCAGCCCTGAACAAATTTCAACTGCCATATTTGACATCAAGTAGAGCGCCACCTATTGGGAACAGGAAGTGTCATGTTTTACACTTTGGGGTACAGTATATTGATGGGTAACATCTGCAGCCTCAAATTTTTCCAGGAAAGCCTTAAGGAGTTGGTCTTGGGTTACAATGAAAACTGTGAGTTTTTGTGAAAGGGTGTGAACCCTGCAGCATGGCGAACTTTGATGTCACGCCATGAAAAACAAATTAGTATAACTCAATAAAATCCAGTCTGATCAGTACCAGACTTTACAGGCATGATGTCAGACCCGCCCTGAACAGATTGATGTGCCCATTGTCAGGAATACGCAGAACGCCACCTAGTGGCAACAGGAAATATCATGTCTTTTATTTTGTTGCACTGATTTTTACAGGTTCATCAGGTCCACCTCAAAAGCGGTGGATATTAACATCAGTTCCTCGTGATGCTTCAGTGAGAAAATTGTGACTTTAAACTGAACAACGCACCCTGGTGGCAACGCGGTTCATGATGAAAGATGAAGTAGCTTTAGAGGGGCTTGGAAAGTTTAAAAGCTCTTGAAATTTGACGCACACCTCCAATGTGATGAAGTCTTCCTTGTTATGTGATCATTTTCATGGAATATTGGAAAATGGCTCCACAGCGCCCCTTACAAAATTTCAAAACATCAGCCCCTGCTCTGTGTTTCATCTATGAGTCTGAGACCTGGTAAGCTTATTGAAGATATCAAGATGTACAAAAAAGTCTCTTGGAGCAATATCCCAAATCCAACAGGAAGTCAGCCATTTTAAAATTAAAGTGTCATTTTCGCGACATTTTCCCCTCTTTTCAGGCCTCATACTTAGACGAACTCCTCCAAGGGATTTCATCAAAATGACGTGATCTCCGGTGCAGGGACTCTAAAGACCTTTGTGATATTAAATTGCGACGCTTTTTACGTTTAGGGAAACGGGGTGGTCATGGCGGCACGTGGAGTTTCAATCACTCGCCAAAGAGCAGTAATCTGCTGTCACTCAAAAACACAATGCCCAGTATCTCCCAGACATCGCAGGCTGATTTCTCGATTTCTCAGTAATAGTTAGAGCGCCACCTAGTGGGACGACTATAATCATCATTGAACAAGATGAAATTTTAGCTCGTGGTTCTACGCATGAATTCCATCAATGTGACATCAGATCAGACGTGATGGGTGTAGGTGTTGGGTGTGGCTCGATGCGCCGGGGTGCGAGGGCCCTCATAACGCCTCTTGCAGCTTTAATTATAAATGTAACGGAGAAAAATGGAGCATCTAAGAAATAACAATTTGCAACTGATGAAAATATAAAAGTATAAATATAAAAATATCAAATGAATATAAAATTGCTTTTGTATGGGCTCGTGTTTACTGACAGTCATGTTTCCGACCACCTGTTTAAATTTTGTGTCTGAAGAAAACGTTGTCCAGGGTGAAAGCAGGTGTGGGAACTTAATTGTGCTGTCAGTGAAAATGAAACAGTTTCTACTTGTTTCTACCTGATGCATGACCAAAGAACTCTGCTCTTCATTCATCTGTGTAAAATGAAACGGACATTTTGTGTGTTGACTTTTTTTTTTAATGTTTTTTTCGTTTGTTTGTTTAGTTTGCTTGTAGTCTCTCGTAGAGCAGTTCTGGCCTCCGCAGCCCATATTTAACACCCCTGCTCTGAATCATTGCAGTCAGTGAGTGTGACGCTATCAGTGTGAAGTACTTAGCTGCCTTTACTCAGTTACTCCTCTGTTTTTTTTCTATTTTTTACATTTAATATGTTAAATGCAAAAAATAGAAGAAGAAAAAAGAAGATAAAAAATACAGTTGTTGTTTCGGCAGGCAGCACAGTGCTGTGGTGGTTAGCACTGTTGTCTCACAGCAGGAATGTCCTGAGTGTGACTCCACTGGCTGGGTCCTCCTGTGTGGAGATGGCATGTTCTCCCCATGTGTCCAAAAACATGCATTTAGTGGGGTTAGGTTAATTGGTGATTCTAAATAATAATGAAAGGGCATGCATATAAAAAATATTATTAATAAACCAACAAAATGTATTTTTTTTAAATGAATAACTACATGGATGAGAATGAATGGTTGTCTCTTTCTATGCGACGGACGCAGCTTTATCTCAGAAATACTTAGATGCTATGCTGTAACTATAATTATTCGTGGAGCTCATAAGATGTAATGAATGTTTGAAGTGGTTCCACATTCTTACAGACTAAACCATCTGCCTACTTTCTCTAACAGTGAACAGTTTTGCTCAGTTGTTTATCTTCCTGATCTCATTCAGGTGTTTTGAACCAGTCAAAATGGCGCCCCGTGAAGGATACCAGGATGGAAACATCGCAGAGAAGCACATAGCAGAGACTGGAGCGACCAGCTGGTCCACATTCACAAAGCGTCCCATCAGTCGGTGCTTCAGTTATTACCACAAACATACAGAGTGAGACAACATTTAACATTCAGCTGTTACAGTGACACGAGAAGCTGGCTGTTCCGAACGTGGATCCGTACATGTGTAAAATCACTTAATACCAACCAGTCTTGAGAATAAATGCACTAAATGTAAAGGATGATTAAGAGCTGGTGGTCACAGTGCCCGTGAACGATATTCTTGACTTTCTATTTGAAACTATCTGCAACTGACTATAGATTGATGCCAGCTGTATGTAGAAAATGTCCCAAAGAAGTAACATGGTGCAAACTGTTAAATATAGCTTATAACTTCTAAGTAATAAAACACAAACTTGTTTCAGTTCAGCACACTCCGAGGGCAGCTGCTAAATCCTCAACCCTCGAATGACTGACTTTATTGATCTTCTGTACTTTTACTGCAGCCAGGCTACATTTTTCTCTTTTAGCCAAAGTGACTGAGTGAATCTGTCTTTCAGTGATGAGCTACAGATGGACGCACCGAAGTTTCCCACAGCCAAGTTTCTGCTGATGAAACACAACTGCAACCAGGAGCTGATCGGATCTAAATTGGAGAATGAAAATGTGAAGTAAGCATGATTAAAGGTGCCTTAATTCCCTGTCTTTGTCTTGCTTTCTGATACCTTTATTAAGAAAATGCTAGCTGGTCTAAAATTAGAGGTAACTCCAAGTGTACAAAGTTCATGAAGCAAAACAACAACCAAACTCCAGCAAACACCAGGATCAAACAGGCACAAAGTCAAAGTAAAATAGGACGTGACCTAAAAAGGGTTTGAGGACAAGATTCAGTGTGACTCTGTGGGGAGACTAAAACATAATACAAAGAAAGAGATATAAATACAAATCTCAACCACTCTTAACTAATACAACAACTCAGTGCTGATGGCTGCTCCTCCCTGAGCCTGGTTCTATTGGAGGTTTCTTCCTGTTAAAAGGCAGTTTTTCCTTCCCCGCTGTCGCCAAGTGCTTGCTGTGATTTTCTTTAGGATAAATTACCTTTTAGTAGAAAGTCCTGTTGTGATTTAGCGCTGTATAAATAAACCTGTACTGAACTGAACTTTCTTCACTGTTTGCTTAGTTCACGTGTTTCCCTGTTGTTTTCAGATTTTGTGCAATGCTAAGCTAACCGGCTTCTAGCTGGAACGTCATATTGACAAACTGAGTTGTGTAACAGTTTCAGTGCACTGTTTATAAATGCATGACTTCTTCTTTTTACAGAACTCCGTGTGTGAGGACAAACAGTAGATGTTTTCCCCCCGATTTATAGAGTCCAACCTGAACCTTTGAAAAGACACGTAAGTTTACTTCCTCCTGATCACATTAAACCATGTTGTCTTTTTAATCATATATGCATAATGGAAATATATTTCACAGGTCATGCCTAAGATGAGGAATGAAATCCTTGAGAAGCTCGATCGATTCTTGTAAATCTCCTGCCAAACTCAGAGGGGCATGAAAAGCGAGACTGCCGTTACAGTTGCTGTAAAAAGTAACTAGAAAAAGACGTAAATGCCAACAAAAACAGAGGTGATGCTGTTCAGTTTTGATTGTGTAGATTGTATTTTTCTACATCTGTATTCTCAAGTGTCAAACGTGCATTTGAAACACATCCAAGAATTGGGCCTTAAAGGTTTATTTAACACTGCGAATGCAAAGATAGAACTGGACCAACATGCAGATGACCTGTGGTTATTTAAAGCCTCTGTGGTTTATTTCCATAAAATATGTAAAAACCTGTGAAGTACTGCAGGTGTCTCTTTATGGTGGATAGTCTTTGATACCAGGGTCACGGTTTCCTACCAACAGATTGATTTCCATCATCTTTCCTTATAAGGCAGTGTTGGATGTTTGTTTGTTATGTGTTTTTCATTTCATGTCAACAAATTCCATAAGAAGATTTCTTTAATACTTCAGGTGATTGCTGTGAGTTTTATCAAACAGGGAGAATTTGTCAGTGCTCACTTTCACATCTGGAGTAATCCACATCTGAGTTTTTTGACAATGATCAGCCCAGCGTCACAGAGGAGTGACTGTGTTTATGGGCTTCTTATGGAATTTAAATTGTAGCCATCTGAACGTTTCCACTCGATTTCACTGATATGCCGTTTTTCTTTCATAGAGTTTGTTTGTTCTTGTTGTGGATTCAGTTCAACTGATGTTTGTATTGCGCATCACAGTTTTGTTCCATTTGACGGGAGATTTTTAAAAAGTAGTCGTGTAAATAAAAACATTTAAACTGGTGTGTGTCACAGTAGATTTGAGTAAAAAGAAACTAAAGCATTGGTTTGTAACAGGGACTCAATCTTAAATGAGCTGTGGGTCCCTGCTGGCCACTTTAGTGCTAAAGTAGTACAAATAAATAAGAAAACATCCAGAAATCCAAAAATGTAGTGTTTGTTTTTTTCTTTTCGCCGTTTCTTTCATTTTAAACTGCAAATGTAAACTTGTATTTTGCCTTCATATTAAATCATTTTTTGCTTTTTAAAGAAGAACAACAAACAAATCCCCCTAACAAAAAAAGCAGCTTCAAGGGCCAGATTGCATTGTATTCCTTCACATACACGAGCCACAAGTAGGGGTGATTTTCTTTAGGATAAATTACCTTTCAGTAGAAAGTCCTGTTGTGATTTAGTGCTGTATAAATAAACCTGTACTGAACTGAACTTGTGTGTTTTCCTGGTGCTTTCAAATTTTGTGCAATGCTAAGCTAACCGGCGTCTAGCTGGAGTTTCAGACCCCTGGTTTGAAAGAAAGGATTTTTTTTTTTAAGTAACACTTCCATCATGTGACAAAAGAAAGGCAGGGAAACAGAATGAAATGATTAATATTTAAACAAGTTTCCAAACATTTACCAATAAATGAAGCCATAAAACTACTCACATTAATCACATTAATTTCAGCATTTCATGTTATGAATTTAGCATTTTTGTCAGTTTTAAAGACATTTATGCATTTTATAACTTTGAGAAATAGATGATGAGAATTTAAAAATGTATACCATGTTATTAAGAAATAAAAGGTGTTTTTAAAATTTATTTAAAATGTATTTTTCTACAGTGGATTCTTAGCTGGACGTTCCTATTTCACAAACTTTAAACTTTCCATTTTAATTACAGGAAAAAAAATGTTAATCTTTTATGAATAAAAAGAAATTTTGAATTTCATTCAACAAAAAAGAACAATTGTGATATCATGAAAAAATATGTATTTCCATACAAGGGTTTAAATCCTAAAGAATTAGACTTTGATAATGAAAACATTTTAATATTTAACATCGTAGGTGCTGAACAGCCCATATAGATCCAGCACAGTGAGTGCTTGTGCCTCTGTGTAGATTGACAGAAAACTCTAAAGAAGATGCTACTGAGCGTCTCAGTATAAGTCTGAGTTGAACTGAACTAAGGAATCACTGAACAACATGATCAGATGCTTTTCAATGACTTGTTAACACCTCATTTATTTAATCCATCATTTCAAAAAGCAACACATGATGTGCAGATCACTTTAAGGGGCTGCCACAAAGAAACAAACTGTGCAAATAGTGCATTTTTATAGAGATACAGCAAAAACAAAGGCAGACGAGAGAAAAGCTGAGATTCAAAGAACACGAGCAAACAGTCAGATTTCAGATATATTTCTGTGTTTAAGTTGATTGATTTGAGCTCAGCCTTTTATATTTTAAGCTTCTGATTTAGATTTAATCTGATATCACAAAAGCTGAAAAGGTGAGGAGCTGAGAAAGCGCTGGACCAGGAGGTAGAAACACAGGGAGGTAGAGAGGAAGACTAAACAGAAAGAGCACACTTAAGGTCCAATTTCCAACAACATTAAAGTATCAGGTCTATCTTACAGACAGACACACGATTAGCTTCAACAATGGCTTTAAAGAAAACTGTTCAGCTTATAAAGTTCACACGTTTGTCCGTGACGGTTTAATGGCAACGAGCTGCTGTCATCTGCAGTCAGTAAAGATCCTTACATTTCAAATTTACAGCACAAAACAGCATCATGCAGAGGAACAGACCAACGAGGAAGACACTAATAGTGATGCTGCGTTCCAGATGTGTTAGAAGATCAGAAGATTCTGATGCATGAGGCTTCATGCATCAGAATCTGGTTAATCAGAAGGTATTTAACTGTAAATATTCCAAACCTGCAATAATATCTTTTGGCAACTTGAGGGGAGCAGAAACAAAGTACAAAGACAAAGCTGGTGTAATATCTTCTTGATAACGCACTTAAAGACATATTTTCCACAAGGTGAAGCCATGTTTGCATCCACAAAAGTCCTCTTTTAATCACCAGAAGTTAGGGCTGATTTGAGCAATAAAAAGGTTAAAACTGAAATTGTCTATTTTGACATGGACATGGTCACGGTGATATTTACCCAAATTTTGACATAAATCAGTCAAAGTCCACAAAGTCAATATGAAATCATGAAAGTCTTGTGGTCTGACTTCGTCGCACTTTACACCAAAGTGCAGTTCTGTTCCAAATAGGACCAACACTTAATCCAATTTCAAAGGAACGCCACAAGCATTGAAGGCTTTTGTTTGTTTGATTCTCCTCAACTCTACACAGACTATCCAAGTAGCCGATCAGTATAGTGTTACATGTAGCAGCTGAACTGTAAGAGGCAATTCTTAGAGTAGGTGGAGACCAAATATGCAGCTGAAAGAGTGAAAGTTTGACTTTTGGGGTGAATAGTTGATTCAGGATTGTGAAAATGTGACAGAAGCTACTCTTTTAGATCCCCCATGACTGTTAACACCGGATAATTTAAAATGACTAAAAGGCAGAATGCAAATAGTATCACAAGTATCACAGGCAGACGTCCTGATCTAAGATAAGAGAGCTTTGATTGACTTCATGGTAGCAAAAACATGTGACTGCAGTGTCTCATGGTAGCAACGCTGCACACACAAGTTCACCAAGGGGAGATCTATCCAAGCACCACAGTTCAATCGTTCAGTCAACCAAACATTGGGAATCACCATCTGGAACAGTGACAGACTTTGGCATCATAACTTTCCGAATTAGATTTGATGGATATTCAGCAGGTGAACGCAGTAATGGACAGTCACGTGTCTTTATTCCTGCTGCTTGTCTAAACTGGCAACAGTTTGCAGACACAGTCATCACAACAACTTACTAAAGTGGTAACATGTTCTACCGCCCCCTGGTGGACATAAAACATCCATTATACCAGTGACAAACCAGTATTACCTTTTAATGCAAAGTTAGCCATTGTGGGAAATTTCCGCTTTCTGACACAAAAGAAAATGCAGCAATTTAATAAACTCTTCATGCATGCTTCTCCAAAATAAAATAGCTTTGTACAAGTCTATAATTTCCTAATAGTTTCCTGGAAATAGTGACACGTTGTATGAATTGATCTCAATAACTGGAGTCTTTCTAAAAGTCAACCAATGAAAATAATTTATTACATCTAGAAAAATGTTCCCAATTACACACAAGTAATAAATAAATATTTATTATTATTTAAATCCCCCAATCACCAAGTTACAGTAGTGGTTTCCAGAAAATTATTATTAGGAAATTAGAAACCAGCAACATAGAGCTATATCAGTACAGCTGGTATAAACGTAGGTCACTTGAGGCTTAAGTCATGCAGAATCCACAGTATGAGGAATGTGTGTTAACATCAGCGTACAGTCCGTCATCTTTGGCACGTTTGATTTCCTGTTTGACATAAATATTAAAAGCAGCCACATGAGACAAGTTTAAAAGGAAAACATGTGCAGAGACGCCCGACAGCTCGATCCGGCTCTTCATCCCCGCCTCTGCTCTGCTGGATTTAACGATTTAGTGTCTTTTGAAAGCAGAAGAGTCAGAGCTGGACGTTGCATAGTGTTGTTAGAGAACGGAGGCTCAAGCTGTACTTAAAAAACAAACAAAAAAGGTAGAGTAATAGCTTCACGGTGACAGGGGAATTTCATTTTTTCCTGTAAACACGAGGCCTAGATTTTCAGGCACTGTAGAGTCCATCGCTCCCTCTGTTGCTGGTTTGTACGCCCATGTCTGTTGCTTCTGTTCAGAAGCAACCTGTGTGCACATATGAGCTCTGGGAAGCTGTGGAGTCTCTCTCAGTCTTTGAACATTGTAAGGTTAGGTTCATAGATGTTACATCACAGCTGACGCCATGCTGGAGGTGACGTTTACAAGGCTGTAATCAAAACTGCTGTATGTCTGTAACAAAGAGTCAATTCTGGTTTTTGGAGCTACTAAACACAGAAAGTAACACACACCAAAGAGCCACAACATTTAGGTCTGTCCACCTTCTGTCATAAATCAGATGGTGGATAGTCATGTTAAACATGGCTGAGCCCAAAACTCACACTGCTCCAAACCCTCCGTTTATAAAAATGTTTCCACTATTGGCTCTGTATGATGTCACAAAGTGGGGACAGTCATAATGTGGTCACCCCAGGCTGTGAGAACAGAAGTCCTGGCAGTTTAAATGAATAACATTTGTAATTTTGATGCAATTAAAGATTCTGCCCCAGGGCCCTGGTATGTATCACGATTTCTGCAGACCAAGCTCATGCACATCTACATGCTACCACCCGTTGCAACAGCAGTGGTCTCCTCCACAAAGCAAAAACTGCCCAGGACTTGAGGTCCATGCCCGACCCTAATGACTGTCCTTTAATAATGTGGGCTGCATTGATTGCTCTGCCTGCTCTGGCTCATCCTGCTGATGGTCGACCAGATTTTAGTGGAGTTTAGAAGTTTTGGCCTCTAGGTGGAGATCGTGTTCCCGGGAAGGTTTTGCGTCATGTTTCATCATGCTGGGACGAGACCGCTGCTGTCAGGGAGTGTTGGTAACATAAAAGGGTGTATGCATTTAGTCTGCAACTATCTTTTGATGGGATGCCAGGACTCAAAGCTTCTCAGCAAAGCACTGTTTTTTCACAAGACCTGTCAGAAGGTTTAATGTTGTGGCTGCTTGATGTATGTTCAGGTGTGGTCTCGTATATTCGTTTAGAAACTGGAGCTTATTAGAGTTTTTTCAGATTAGTGTAACTCAAACAAATGTGGGTTTGAACAAACACACAAAAGCCTGCTTGGACAAAATTTGGGGAACTGACCGCATTTTAGTTCCTGCTTTATTGACATGAGTATCCAGAAATATTTCTGCCTTAAGGGCAGACATTCCTCTAAAGCTGCAGCTTAAAGCTCATCACAGTAATTAGTAGGTGTTTCTAAATAATCTCCGATTTCTGTGATTTCCTTGTGTGACACAACCATTTTAAACGGTTTTGACCACACCTGTTTTCCTGTGGCACGCCTGTTGAGGCTGCCAGGTAATCTATTTAAATCACATAAATTGCCTGTTGTCAAATCATTTATTTATCATTTAAACTTCATGTATGATTTTATCTATGATTACTTCATTTTTCCAGTCTCTGCTCTCTGTGAACATGTCAGCATTTTTGACATCGGTCTGTGTGTTTGTGGAGAGTCTCAACTCAGGGAGATGCTGTCTTCTTAACATGCAATCATGAGCTATAATCTATGATGTGAAACAGAGATCATAACATTTAAAAAGCTCCAGCATGACCTCATCTGTTTTTGGTCAGAGCCCCGTCAGACCTCCAGAATGGCGTCAGAGTGTTTTCTATCCACCTTCCACTCAACGAACACAAACGTGCCCCCTCTGCCTCAGGTCCAGACCTCCATGGGCACCATAGCCTCCTTGGAGCCGATGGGTGGAAGCAGGTTTTGTTCAGACAGGAACTGAAGAGGAAACTGAACGAGGAAGCCACGGATCTTCTTCAGCTCCTCCTGAGCCCGAGCCGGGTCCTCCTTGTCCAGGCCGGCCTTGGCCAGGTAGCCCTCCAACTCCATTATGTTACGGACGTCGCTGGATGGCAGACAGCGGAAAACCTGGAGGAGCAGGAGAGAAACAGGAGCTTGGAGCAATTTTTTCATGTCATTATTCAGGATCTATGACTGATTATGTAGTTATAGTATTCCTCCATGACTGTGTGACAGCAAGTGGAAAAGTTCAGCTTTACCTTCAGCTGATATGCTTGTAGTTTTAATATTGACTAAATCATCCATTAAATAATAGAAAACTCATGTAAAAAATATATTTTAGAAAAAGAAAGAAAAAGTTGAGCTGAATACAAAGGAGTACACTCACTCGCTGGTAGATGGAGGCGTTGCGAGCGCTGGTGGACATCCAGACCTCCTTGTAGAAGTGATCGCTGATTGGATCCGAAACATCGATGGTGGGATCTGTGTAAGTGCCGAGGATCGTCCTGATGGACACAGGAGGAGGGTGAGACACACAAAGATATACTGAACAATATAATAAGTAAAAACAGAGCAACAACCTGCTTTAAAATCTTTACATTTCATCATAACATTAAACAACCAAGAGACTTAAAGGGTAGAAAATGAATATAATAGTCATACAAAAATTACACATTTACTTCGAGACAAACTTGAAAAGAATTTAAAAGGCAAATAAGGACTATGTATAAAAATGGATACAATATAGCATAACTTAAAGCTTAAAGGCTGCACTTCAGTCACATCTGGATTGTTTAATTTCATGGATTGAACCACATATTAAGAAGCAGTGACTGTGTGGATGTTTGCACTATCACACCTCTTTTTATCTGTTCTCTGGTTTCTTTTTTTCTTTTTGAAAGACAACAATGTAACTAACTAATCAGGATCTAGATGTCAGTATGGATGCAGAAACTCAAGTCGTGCGTGATGTGAAGGGAAATTTCCAAACTGGCAGAGGTGTGCAGTCTGAGACTGTTTGAAAGTCTGAGAAGTTTGAAATCTGCACCCAGTGAGAGGTGGTGAAGAGCAGAATCCATGTCAGAAAACAAGGAGGTTAAGAGAGCAGTAATGCACTAATATTAAATGAATCTGAAAGAAGGGTTTTGCCTCAAACACGCTCCTTCAGGCTGGGACTGAACCTCCCATTCTTTCACCACGTTAGCGTTGGACAGCTGATTTGAGAATGTATGTTTCCAGTTATCATCATCATTAAATAATCAAATAAGCCTTTCTAATGTGTAATTGCACATTTTTCAGTACTTGAAGCACTCGAGCCGGAGCTGCAGGGCGTATTTTCCCGCCTTGTACGGCTCTCCGTCCATCACCGAGTCCACCATCTCCGAGTCCTCCACGATCACCGCCACCTCACTGTCCCGCTTTCCCAGCATGCTCCGGTCGTTGATGTTGGCAGAACCTGAAGAAACCGAGGATCAAACCAGGCGTCAGGGGACAGAAAGCACCAGCAGGGGGCGCTGCAACACTGGATTTTAGACTGTTTAGGTTTCTGCTGTTCAGGCTGTTTGCAGCTCTCTCACAGCCAGTTTGAGTGTACTGGAGGTTTTCACTTCACTTTATGTTAGAATCACATCCTAATCATAAGACCTGCAGCTAAACAAATACATTTCACTAAAACTACCACGAGACACTAAAAGACTTAATTACAATTAATTCAACAGGAGAGTTTTTGTTAAATAAAAGTTTACTTTTACTTTCTTGTGCTAATTCAGCTTTTTAGGGAAATGTTTTTCTTTTAAACTTGTCTTTGTGGGTGCGGGCAAAATAAAAGCACCAACTTTCCATTTAAAAACAGAGAAAAACGCATTTATTCCTAAATTTACTTACGATGCAAACAGCAACAAAACAGTCAAGACATCAGCAACATATCCTGACAGTATTATAGGATGCTGACACTGTTCAGTGGTCAAGAGTTACTGCCAACTATCACCTAAGCTTAGAGATGATTCACAGAAAAGAGATCTTGAGATGAAGTTTGGAGGAGGAAGTTCTGCTCCCTCAGATTATCTCTTTATTCTGGCCGAGTATTTTTGTTATTTTAACCATCACTTCCCCACATTGTCAACCAATATTTATAATACTGATGTCACCACATTATCAGATAATTCTGCCTTTGAAATCTACTGTACTAACTCTCCTCCCCATCACCACCACATCCGTCCGGGTGTCAACGACTCTCAGATTATCCGTACACAACACTCTGGGCCTTTCTTATGAAAACATCTGAGAAACTCAATCATTGCCTCCCAAATTAACCCATCAGTCTCATTTTATATCTCGATATATAAAAAAGTGGCTTTAGATGACGCCACTTGTGGCCACAAGTGGTGCCCTCCCACAGTGGGTTTAAAACCTGAACTAAAAACCTCGAGATTTTAATTCAAGCGCCTGAAACTCTGAAACTGTCCACAGTAAGAAGGTAACATTTTTAAACAGCATCATTTAATATTAAAACAAACAAACAAAAATGTAATACCCTGCGTTTGGTTGTTTACATGAAATGATCCTGATGATTTTATAACACACAAACCAAGAAGTCAAATCTAAGGAATCCACTTCAGTAATTTCCTTAGATTCACTCATTTTTGTCTTTTACTTCAAACATTTATTTGCAAAAATAAGAAAACTTATTGTCTTTTACAGCTACTATGACATCAGTGATCAAAATAATGTATAAATTATACTATTTATTGGAAATTCTGTAATTCTGAATTAAATTATTAAAACTCTTATAGCAATTTCCAAATAAAACCAGAGTTGTGGAAGCACGCGTCTTTAAATGAACTTATAAACCGAATAGATCATCAGCTTCCTGTAAAGCACAGCATCTTCCACTAATCTGCACAAAAGACAAACTCTCATCAGAAACAGGTGTTTGATTTCATCTCTCTCCATCTTTGAAAACGGTCTTATCTTGTGGAAACTGAGTCGTGACTTTGTTTTGAACCATTTTAAAAACATCTAAAATCTTCTGACACGTCTCACTCTGCAGCTCTCATTTCTCGCTTCTCTATTATACATGTTCAGGGTGGAATTTAATTCCTATACTCAGTTGAAGCTGCTCACCGATGACGACGGTGTTGTCGTCCGCGATGAGCATCTTGCTGTGGACATAGATGAGCTCAGTGACGAGCTTCCCCTCCAGATCAGTGTGAGTCCTCAGACCAGCGATGGAGATGTAGTTTATCCAGTTATCTCCCACTGCAAGCAAACACCACACAGTTACAATCACATCAGTATTTTAGCAGTTTGGGGGTTTTGATCATTGAAATTGTATAGAAAGAGCAGAAAATCCACACCGTCACCTAGTGTTTGCTCATAAGGAACTGACTGATGCGCTTCTCTGGCTAATACTATCGATTATTTATCTTACAATATAAAAGTGTGAGTTGGTGATATACAAATGAAACCGAAGTGAGCGAGGGAACTACGAATAAAATGTTCAAACCGACTCAGGTAAGAGCTTCATTGCTACAACTACAATTTACAGGAAAACATTGCTGAAGTTACTGTAACAATCTACACTGTAACTGGAATCCCATTTTAACACTGCGCTGCAATGACTTGAATGGCATGGACGGTGTCATTTTAGGGATAAAAGGAGTTTCTGGTTACTACACAAGTTAGGACGTAGATTTCCCGCAGAAGTATAAACCAAGCTTTAGGCATTACTGCACAAATATACACGATAAACAGGATTTGAGATTAAAAGTCTATCTAAGATTCAGCTGACTGTAAATAAACTGCTTTTTTCAGAACTAATTTATTAACTTAACCCTACATATGTTAAAGGCTGTGACACAATGATGGAAAATACAGTGCATACAGTGCAAAGAGAGCTCATAGTCCCAACCAGAGCGGCTACGTGACACCCTGTAACCATCAGGGTGTTGCAGTTAGTGCTGACTTACTCTCTTTCTTGAGCTGGGAAATGATGGAGTGGTCTCCTCTGTTCATGGTCCTGCAGGGACAGAGAGACAGAGGAGGATTAGCAGCAA
This sequence comes from Copadichromis virginalis, assembly GCF_057382275.1. Taxonomy (NCBI): domain Eukaryota; kingdom Metazoa; phylum Chordata; class Actinopteri; order Cichliformes; family Cichlidae; genus Copadichromis; species Copadichromis virginalis. The sequence goes on from NC_140626.1 coordinate 31,322,899, forward strand.
GTCCACATTCCACACAACACAAGGCTCTGTGTGTGTCAGCATGTTTGAACAGGAAGCGCTGCCTGTTTACTCAAGAATGTGGGCGAGAAAAAAATGCTTCAACAAAAAAAGGAACGGAGTGAAGGCACACAGCACCCACACACACGGCAGATCTAACAGGTGTGTGTGTTAAAAGGTAAGGTGTGGCAGTGGTTTAACGTGGCTCATTCTTTGTTACTTACAAACACACACACACCTGTAGTTGAAGTGCATGACAGCCTGGATGGCGCTGCCGCCTCCAGTGTTGATGTCTCCTTCAAAGCCCGGCAACAGCGGCGTCACCACATAAACACGATACGTTTTACCCGCCCTAAAAATCACACATAGAAAATCACAACATTTCAGTGTATTTATGAAGCTTTTCACAATATTTTAGACTCGTTTGTCTTTATTTGATGACATCCAATGATTGGCAGCTTTTCCCTCAACTGCAGAGTTCACTACCAGGCTTGACACTTCAGGTGGTGATTAAACATCCATTAACTGTCCATCCGTTTGGCAACCTTATCCAAGATGCCATCAAACAAAGATCAGTGCCTCCAGGACCAGAACATCCGAAATATCCAATAGTTTGGTAGAGGGTTATATTCGCGCTTCACTCATTAAAGGCTATTTTAACGAGCTCAGTAACTTGAGAGGAGGAAGAGGTACTTCAGTCCTTCTAAACATGACTATAAAATCAAAACAATCCTCTAAATAACTGAACAACAACAAGCAGTCCGTGAATTTTCCAGAATGGACATTGTTCTTGTGCACAACTTTGACTTTGAGCCCAGGAAGTTGGTGCAAAAACGGATGTGAAGCATAAACTCAGATAAAAACGTATCTATGCGGGTAAAAAAAACCACATCTGCTATAGTGTAAATAAAAAGATTTGATTAAGAATTTGAACTTCAGAGTGTGGCCATTTTAAAGATCTTTAAATGAATTATGCATTAATTATGCTACACATGTTTTCCTGCGTATGCATCCACTAAAGCTGGAAGGTTCATCAAAAACCCATCCTGGACTGTTTATAAACTGAAGCCACAGAGACGTCGGGGCAGGTTTGTGTTTCTGCAGGATAGAATAAACTTCCCGCCAGCAAAACATCACAGAGAGGAGAACCAAAAGGAAAGTATCCAAAGAGCTCTTTGACTGTGTCAGACCGAGTTCATCTGTTAAACATGTGGAAGGTACACAGAGCAACACAAACACTGTGTTTCTAGGAAATAATGTCACAATAAACCAGAGCGAGTGTCGAGTCCATTGGAGTGTTTTTACTCTAAACACACAGCAGCCACACAAACATCGACAAACTGTGTGTTCTTTCAGCGTTACGCTGTGTGCGTGTGCATCTGTGTTTTACCTGTACGCACGAATGATGCGCTCTGCAATCGCGTCTCCTATCTGGTTGAAAACATATTTGTTGTCGGCACAGCTGATGAAGAACTGATTCTGGGAGATAAAAACAGAAACATTCTTATATCCTGTACAAAGGTCACAAATATTTTCTGCACAGTGAAGAAAAGCGAAGTGCTCCTATGGATATCAAAGCTTCATGCTGCATACGCAGACCTGATTCTGCAAGAACATGAAGCCAAAATAAGGCTGAAGCTTTAAAAATCAAGTTGGTATCTTTCTATGTTGCAGCGTTTAGAAACAATTTCTACTTTTGTTGTATACTTCTACTACAGGAAGGTGTTATATGTGTAAAAATGAAAACCTCTATGTAGATGAAGTGCTGGCTGTTCTTGATGACGTGGACGTAGGCATTGTGGATGGACTCTTCATGGTATTTGATGCCAGCAGACCAATCTGAAGCTGAGCGCAGGATCTGAGGGAACACAGATTAGCGATGGGAATAAGTCACAGACTCTGTTTCCTGTCACTCAGAGGAAACTTCACAGACAAGATTTATTACCTTTTTATGTTTATTTCAGCTTTTACAAAAAAGTTGGAAACTGTTCCTTGTGAACATGTTTCTATATTTGGTTATCAGCTAGTTGGCATTCCCATTTATTCCCATATTTTGATTTTATTCTGCTCAATTTTTCCATGCTGAATAACCTGATGTGGGTTAGCAAATAAATTACAAACAAATAACTATGTAGAAAATTTATAACATTTTTAACATTCCTTTTTTATGTTTTGGGAACCTCTGAACTGTATCTCAGATGATGTTTTGTTGGTTTGATTTCAGTGTGATCTTCAGCAGGTATTTTGCAGTTGAACGTGAAGCAGCTGGAATGAGAGTCAGCACCTCCAAGTCTGACCTTGTACAGTTTCCAAGTACGAGGTCTTGGTTCTCTGCCAGAAAACAGTGGATTTCTACCTCTGAGTTGGGGAAGAACCCCAAGCAAGGACAATAAAGATCTTATTCACAACTGATGTGATCCTAAACTGACCACAAGACAATGCAGTCAAACTCTACGAAGGTTATTTGATATGAATCACTGAATATTATCTTCATGGAAATGAAAGGATGTGTGTGCAAAAGGAATCGTGTACAATTGTACGATCTACTGTACAATATGAAGCGCTTTGAGGCGACTGCTGTTGTGATTTGGCGCTATATACATAAAACTGAATTGACTTGAATAGAAACATAATTGGACCTAAGGCAGAGCTCTGGGGGACGCCACGTCAGTTCAAGTGGCAAAGTTCTGGCCTAATAATTATAAAGCTCCTGTCTGAAAAGTGAGAAACCGGCTGATCCGGACACAACAAACTACATAATAATGTATATTACAGTATATAAACCAATGTTTGTAGCTTCAACTTTTTACAATTAATGTAAAACTAATTAATTCACCGAAGATTAAGGCACATAACTGACACCAGATGACTATTAGCTAAGCCAGCAAAAATAACAACAACCCCAAAATAGCCTACTTGGGGGTTAGTACCTCTACTAACCTGTACTTTGGTGGGGATGCAGTTGGGGACTTGGTATCGCTGTTCTCCAGCAGTGGTGTGAGACTTGGGCAGCAGATATGGGTATGACAGGGAGCGGTACTTTGGCTTCACAAGCTGGTAATGCAACAGAAAAGAGATCTCATCAACTTTTTCTTCTACAGTCATGAAAATCAAGCAGACTTTGTTTAGTGCAAGTCAGTTCAACCAGGGATCACATAATTTTTGATCACAACTTTCCCAGTTCTGTCATTTTTATTCAGACTGAAGCAGCAGCAGCATGACCCCCAACCTTAGTGAAATTCCACCGCTGGATGAAGTGTCTGGCCACATCCCGAGCTGCTTTCCCATGAACCACTGAGGCGATGTCATGCCAAGGCATTCTGGGAGTTTTGTGCCTGTCTATGAAATCTAAAGAAGCAGAAACAGGAAGTTCAGACCTAAAGAAAAGCATCCTGCATCAAGAGTGAGACCATCAATGATGTGCTTACCATCGAAAGGCTTATCTAGCTGAATCCAGTCCTTGTGCACAAAGTTGCAGTAGTCTTTCCCGTGCCAGAATCGCGTGTTCCCATGCAACTCTCTGACCCCCGCAGGCTCATTTTGCACTGGGTCAGAGGCTAAAAAACAATTGATATTGATCAATTATCTATCATCAAAAGAAGACAATGAACTATTCTTATAAAAGCTATTTCAGTGAGTTCACCCAACCTGGGGAGTTCATTTTTGACCAGTTCTTATTATACTTATTTGAAACCATTATATGGTCAATATACAATGATAACAACGGTCTCTTCTTTGAGCATTTCAGTTTTCCTGATGTTGCACCTGTGCTGTTTAAACAACGCACCATTTTCATGGTGGGATTTTCAAAGATACTGCTGCTGACAAAAATACACATCCAAGCACACACCACAGTTAAACTGTATATCAGAGATGGATGGAGTCAGCACGGTACGTGAGATTTATTGTCCAAAGTGATACAAATAAGGACCATATTTTAATAGTGGCCGTGGATCAATAGAGGCCATAAACTGATCTGGAAAGTGTTTACTGAGGTCATAGATCAAATGAAAAGTACACTTTCATACAATCAAACAAAAAAAAAGCCTGCCATTTAAAAATAGGTTTAATACCTTTACATGAGCATTGGCTTTTTATTAAATTATTAAATGTTGTTTATGTAGCGCCAATTAACAACAACAGTTCTTTCCAAGCTCCTTAGACAACAGTCACCTGAAGTCGTTTTATACATTTTTATGTGGGATAAAGATCCCACAAGTTGGACATGGACTCTTTTAACAAGCATGTAATCATTACATTAAAAAATAAAACCACCTAATTTAACACACATATCTCTTTAGGCCTAAACTGACAGTGCCAATAACACACATTCAGACACAGCAATAGATGATGTTTTTAATACTAAATGTGTTAGTCTAATGTGGTTGTATGGGGTCTGCACAGCTATTAAGGATCAAATCAGCTTCTAAATGGTTTTTCTCCCTCTGCTTGCTTCTTACAGTCTTTGAGGCTCAGGACCAGCACAGCACACATTACATCAAACTCTTACTTATCAAACTGAGTCTAGAAAAGCAGCTGCTGGACAGAGAGACATAACCTGAGTGGGAAGTATTTTGGTTTTCCAATATATTAGTAATTGTCAGTGACAATTGCTAATAACTGCAACTGTAATTATACTGCAGATCAACCCGTTTTACTTCTTGTTTCATTTGTTCTTTGCTTTGGGGAACTTGTTTCTTTATTGATCGTTTCCTGCCTTCTGATATTAGAGTTGCGTTATGACTGCACTATGCAGTCACTGATGAGTTAATTCCACAAGACATCCTGTGTAAGTAAATACAAACAACGACAGTTTAATCTGCATTTCTTGAAAAATCATATCGCACAAACTTAGTTTAGAGCAGAGGTGTCTACACCAGAGGCCTGATAATGAACTAATCACTGGATTCAGGTGTGTTGACTCTGGGTGAGATCTAAAACCTGCAGGACACCGGCCCTCGAGGCCTGGAGTTACCCAGCCCTGGTTTAGAGGGTCCACACTGTCTGCACAATATATAATGAAGTCTGCAAGTTTTTGAACAGTTAAATTTGCTTTGTGTCCAAATTATTATACAAATAATCACAATGAAAAGTTCTTGAACATAGCTCTTTTTAAAAATATGCTTTCCTGACATTAATGTGTGTTGGGTGGTGGTCAGGGCTATCCAGACTGACAGGTGGGACATTGAATGTCACCTCTCCGGTGGGGAGGGAGCCTGAGATTGTCTACTTTGAGGTCTGTTCTACAGCAAATGCAGGAAAAAAAATGTTTAAGAAAGCAAATGAGTTCTTTTTGAATGATACTTGTATTCAGTGTTATATTAATATAAATGCTGTACTAGAAATTTCAAGGATGATAAAAAAATAATGTGATTTTTTTAAGTAAGTTAGCACAAATTATTTTTTAATTTAGTAGAACTTGAAATGATTATCAGAGGGTAAACATTTAGTATTGTGCCAGAAACACCTGGCTATTCTTAGTACTGTATACCTGCAATGAACGTTATCTTAAGTAAACTTCACTTTGTTTTTTGAGGCAATGAGTTTGCATAGTCTTTTTAAGTTCTGGGAACTAATTCAATTTTACAGTGCAGCTTATCTTAGAGAGCCATGGAGACTCTGTCAGTGATATATGGGTGTTGAAAATGCTTCAACAGCCATTTTAAAGACATGAAACAGCAGCTGGAAGGAGGACAGGACATAGAGGCTGCAAGCAGACTGAACTCCACTCACCCTGTTTGCACTACAATCACTTCACCTACCCGCCAGGCTGGAGGCTCATTTCAAAAACATATTCATACGGTCAACTGTATCAGATGTGCAAACAAAGAGAAGAAGCAACAGCAGGGGTGATTTTTCTGCCCTTATTGTTTAATTTGCATCACGTTCCCTGTGATATGACATCAGCAGGATTAACGTAGATGAACGTGGCAAACAAACAAAATGCCTCCTGCAGCTAAAAACACAAAGCCTGCAGCAGCTGTTTTACTGCAGGAACGAAACACGCTCAGAAACGTGTTTGTTTAAAAAAATAAATAAATGGAGTGAAAGTGATTACAGGCTGTGGTATATCATTAAAGGGAAAATCTGAAACAGGCCACAATCAGACTGAGCTGTGAGTTATTTAAGAGAAGGCTGGTTGATTCCTTATCATTAAACTCACAAATACACGTTTTCACCCTCTGTGTGTGCGTTTTTTCCCCTTACTCCCCCATTTCTTAGCTTTTTTTGACGTTTATGAATGTATTCATGCTCTCAGCTCACTGCGTGTGCAGGTGCAATGGACTAGATAACAGCACCGAGAACCTTTGGTCGTTTGATCAAAACGTGTTATTGCATGCCCTTGTATACAGCCCCACAATGTTTCTGTTTCAATGTCTCCAATGCATACACCATGTATATAGTTCACTCACATATATGTATATATGTACACATACATATTGCTTTTTATTTTTCCCTCGTTGTATATTGTTTTCTCTTTTTTTTTTTTTTTACTTTTGCACCTTTGTAGTCCAGCTACCCAATTTCGCTGTGCAAGAAACTGCACAGTGACAATAAAAAGCTCCAAGTCTCTCTAAGTCAGTCGATCGGGAACATTAAACTGTGACTTTTGAGTGAGATTTTAGTTTTGTTTAGAAAATCAACGGGACTTATGGTTCACATAGAGGCCCGTTAGGTGGAAGCATTAAATCAGGTCTGTTAATGCTTGCTTGTTAGTGATAACTCATACAGTAGCGACTGCATTGGCACACAAAAATTTCTACTAATTGTTTTCCTGGTATAACATTTATTCTTTTGATTAAATGTCGTGTCTTAATTAAAGTTAAATAAAAAAATAGAAGCTTAGATTGACCTTTGACAAACAGAATCAAATGTCAGTCAAGCTGAAACCACAGCAAAGCACACTGCAAAACAGGCGATCTAGCAGCCACCCTGCCTCCAACTCACCAGCCTGGCACAGGCCGAGCGGTATGGCCACCCTCGGCTCTGACAGCCTGCCGGGGATCAGAGCCTGATGGCTGCTGATGCTGTCAGACCAACCTAAACGCAGCGCCCATGAAAACACACATCAAATCACCTTCTTCCCTCTAAGCAGGAGCATTTGAGTTCATGTTAATTAATAACACCTCATTAATTACAGGTTCATTTCAGCTGTTCTTGATGCAGTTCTGACGGCCACATAATACGAGAGACTGACGAGACCGAGGCAGATAAAAAAGCATCAGCACGAACGCCACCATCAAATATGATGAAAACAATGGAAGAAATGTTTTAATTTAACAAAAAGAGAGTAAAGAAATAGCTAACAAGAAAGAATGCATGTATTGATTTAATAAAGATAAACAGATAATAATAAATGTTCTTATTAAAGTAATAGAAAGAAAGGAAATAAAAAAATAAATAAAATAAAAGCAAGGAATAAATAAACCTAGTAAAAATTTACATTTTAAGATGAAATGTATTTAAGAGAGATTAACATAGAAAGACAAAAAACAACCTAAACTAATAGTTTTAGATTCATTTGTCTTTAATTCCTGTTTTCTATTTCATTAATCTTTGCAAAGTTTTATGGGGGCAAAGCTGATGCTTTGATTATTGATGATTACCTCACTCTGTCACCTATCATCTTCCATAGCACTGTCATTCCCAAAATGGCATGAATCGTACACCAGTAACACACAGTACTGTTTACCTAACCCATGTGTCGGCAACCTCCAACATCAAAAGAGCCACTTTAGATCATCCTATGAAACTACATTTAAAAAGAGCAGCATGTGATGGAGACATGGAGGCAGCAGATACCAATATCATTAGCCGATAGAGTCCCATGTGGCTCACAGTCTGTCTTACCATGCCTAAGCTAACCTAAACAAATTGCATCTGTTTCATCAAAACCATGTGAAAATACTGAAGGCAAGGATGAAAACACAACATAATTTAAGCGCCGGTGAGCAAAAATCTTTTATTTTTGCAGAGACACACACTCTGCACATAAAGTCGACTAAGCAGTTTTTGTTTTTTTAAAGTGAAAGTACACCCATGCACCCTGACATAAGCGTGTTCTGTGCATCTGCTGTGTTGTGCATGCACTTTTGCAAAACTCACACTCTTCGTGCTCCAGGTCACTGTCGCTATCGGGATGGGCCAGCCCGTGTTTCTGCAGGTGTCTTCTGATGCTCATCCTGGTCCTCCTCAACCTCCCGTGACTCTTTAGCCTTGGCTGGTCCATCGAGTCTGCCACAGTGAATACGCCTTTTCCGTTGCTCTGGGAAAACGTACCACTGCTGTTGGCTTGGGCAGCCATGCTGGGAGAGGCAGCTGCAGCCTAATAAACAGTAATAAAACAGATGTATTATCACTCTTGTGCTGCTTTCTTTAATGTAAGTCTGATCCAGTTAATTCAGTTAATTTATATTAATTATGACTATTGGGTTCATTTTTAGATCATTTTCCCTCTGTTCTTTTTGGGTTTTTAATATTTTTTACTAAGAAAAGTTTTTAAAAAGTTATTCAGTTGATAGAAAGCTTGGTTAGAAGAAGACTTTGAGCAGCAGATCACTCTATCAGAAACATAAAAGTTGGAGTAGGCATTTGTGATATTGTGGCTAAGAGTGTTATTAATTTGAGAGGCCCTAGAATGGTTCCCTGGGGAACACCCTTGGTTATAAGGAGGTTAGTTAGCACCTAATATCAGAACATGGGAGGAGGGTTCTAAACACCTGTCTGGGTATGTTTCTGTGCAGGGTTTTCTCAATGTGAGCAGAGCATTAAATCCTTTAGTCTATTTGAAAGAAACGAGATAAGTATCTGTGGAGAGTGATGATGGGAAAATAGGTCTATAAAATGTTTTGATTCTTGCACAAAGTGACACTAAATTGAAGAAGTAACCTGCTCCAAGTGAGAGAGCGTCACACTCCCAACATCGGTGAGCCGGTGTTCCCTGTCATCCCAACGTCCATAAGCAAGGTCAATCCCACCCACAAAGGCCACCGACTGATCAATGACGATGATCTTCTCATGATGTGCCCACAGGTACACAGCGGAGGAGACGTGGTCTGGGTGGCGCATCACCTGGTGAACAAAATATCCCAAAATTTAGAGAAGAAATGCAACGTTTCAGCCATTATGAACCTGCAGAAGGCCTTTACACTTGTGTACTTGCCTTGATGTTGGGGTGGAGGCGCAGCAGTGTTCTCTTGCTGTATCCTGAGTTAATGCCCAGAGCTAACTCCACCTCCTTGTAGAGCATCACAAAGATTCGAACTCCTTGTTGCTGTGGAGGAGAGCAGGGAAACAATGAATCAGGACACAACCTTAAATTTAGCTTTCGGATGAAATAAGAGGGAAAAATACTTTGTATTATATCAATATGGAGAAATTGACATGACAGCTTTACTTTTGCTATAAAAACTAAGAAAAACGTCCTTCTTACCGCTTTGCGTTTTAGTATGCAGTCGAGACGCCATCGGTTTCCTTCAACAACTGGCCTTTTCAAAAAGATCTCTGGACTCAGCCTGCGGGACGAAACAGGCCAAAAAGGTTTTTCCCCTCAGTTCACTCTCACTGTTACGCTTCCTCCTCCTTTCCTTTCATTCATATTTTCTGTTCCTTACTTTGCTTGTTTTCTGGTTTCCCTTTTCTCTTTCCCTTTACTTCCTCTCTAGCTAATCCGGAAGCATACCAGTAGACTTAAAACTGCGGACTCCGGCCTCCAGGATACTTGATTACACTTACACACACTTATTTTTTTATATACACATATATATTAGGGGTGCAACGATACACAAAATTCACGGTTCGGTTCGGTTCGATACTTTGGTGTCACGGTTCGATATTTTTTCGATACAAAAAAAATGTTCATGCCTTTTTAATTTGTCATTTATTAAAATTATAAATATATATTTTAACTCAAAAGTACAGTTTTTAAATTTAACGCTAACCCTTGTGCGTGTTTTTTATTTTGACAGCGAATGCGCACCTGCGGACCACTTATGTGCAGCCCTGGTTATTTAGCTCGTCATATTGCAGCCACAGAAATTATTTTGTCCATGAAACCATAAAGCTGCACTTTCTTTTTGCCTTATAGTCTGATTTGTCATAACTTCTCCTGCTGCTTTTACACACGCACTCACATAAGCTCAGCGATTCTCTGCGCGATCAACCTCTCACATGTTTAAGCTGCGGGAGATTTCACTTGTCATGTTTGCATAGTAAGCTAACGATTAATAAGACGATGTCAGAGGAATTGGTGCGCAAATTATCATCACTCACAGATCAGTGCTGTCGCTCTCTATACACAGTTCGCACGATTGCAAAGTGAAAGCAAAAAAACAAGCGCAAATTCAAACGCGATTTCAATATGTCACATATTGACAGTGGCTCACCGATGCCAATGACATAATTACCCAGCTACATTTCCGAAAGAATGCAAAAGCATTGACATATATTTTTCCTACAATAGCCCGACGGGCAGGGAAGAGATAGATTTTGGTAGCCCGACTGAAAAAATCGCTAGCTCCGGGACGTCGGGCTATCACTCATCTTTGGAAAAGAGAGTTTATTACAGAGAAATGTCTCTTTCCAAAATAAAAGCTATACTATCCGCTTCTTCTGGGCTATATTCTCAGCAGCATAAGGAGAATCATGTGCTAACAGCTGTCTAAATGACTCGGCTAAAGTTAGTAGCATGCTTGTTGTTTTTGTCTTTGCACTAGGATGATGTCGGCGTAAATGTGCAGTCATATTCGTTGTGTTCCCACTAGTGCTTTCAGGTTAATCTCGTTGAAATGACCTTAACGCCACAACACGGCAAATCTCCGTTAACGAGCTACCGCCAATCGCTCCGTGCATGGGGCTAGACGGCCAACACGTTAACGAGCTAACTGCGCTAACACACTAGTTCCCACCCATGTAATTAAGCATTGTGTGGCACATCCAACATACTGTTTTACTTTAGTCCATGACTCGCTTACCTTCAGGGTCATACATCACATGAAAACCAAAATAATTCCAAACGCCAGATCTGAATGAGAGTGGGGGAGGTCCATGTTGCTGAGAGCTTAACTTCTGTCTCGCTAGCTTGCCCTGCGCTCTTCCTTCTGACTATGCTGTCTGTGTGGAGCGCTCAGTGGATCTGCGCTCGACAGTGCAGCCTAGGCGGAGTAGTCGAACACAGATTCACTGAGCGCTCAACACAGACAGCATCGTCAGAAGGAAAATTGATAAAATAAATTACAAATGTTGTATTGTTCGATACATATGCGTACCGAACCGAAAGCACTGTATCGAACGGTTCAATATTGTTGCACCCCTAATATATATATATATATGCAAGTAAAATGTAGTATTTTTGTTTAGTGGTAAGACTGATTTATAAAAACAAATACGTGTGTGTGTGTGTGTGTGTGTGTGTGTGTGTAAGTAACAGTAGCTAGACTGTAACTGATCTATTTGACCAGAAACCTCTCTTAGAGGTGACCGCCACATGCACTCAGTGCACTATGAAACACACACACAGACACACTCACAGCTCTGTGTGCGCTGAACACTCACCACCAGTCGGTGATAAAGATTTCCTCCTTGGCTTCTTCGAGAGCATTGGCCACATCCTCCATGTATGTTTTCCCGTTCACGTACCTTCAGAAGAACCACAAACAAACCCACAAATTACACTTCAATCATCGCCTTCTCAAAATGGGAAAATCAGTCCAAAACAGTTTTTTTTTTCAATTTCATATTAAAAAGTACAAAAAAAAGAAATAATCGAAGGAGCACAAGACAAGACGTCCATGAAATCTGTTTTTTTTCTCCCATTCAACACTTTGTTTATTTTCTTTCCTACTGTGAACAACAACACAGAAGGCATCAGAACTAGTTCACCACATATAAAATTATAAAATATTCTGGATTCTTTTATTTTGAAGGTGTGCCCTTCATAAACGGAATTGTCCTTCCTTTACTTTGCACTCCAACTCATTCCAAACTGTCTCAGCTGATTTTAACCTGGGGGATTATGAGTTATGAGTCGAGCCTGGAGGGGTTTCTAATCAGGGTCCTGATGAAGGGTCCCACTTATCTATAACCTGACTGGTCATCATGTTGCTGTAGGACAGGGGTGGGGCAACTCCAGGCCTCGAGGGCCGGTGTCCTGCAGGTTTTAGATATCAGCCTGGGTCAGCACACCTGAATCAAATGATTAGTTCATTATCCGGCCTCTGGAGAACTTCAAGACATGGTGAAGAGGTAATTTAGCCATTTAGATCAGCTGTGTGGGATCAAGGACACATCTAAAACCTGCAGGACGCTGGCCCTCGAGGCCTGGAGTTCCCCACCCCTGCTGTAGGATGTTGTGGAAGCCATGCATGCTGAATTAAACTGCAACACTATCCTCACATCTCCTCCTGCATGTAATTACCATCTGTCCACCTTCTCTGACAAAGACACAGCTGCGGAGGTTGTGATGTGTCTGCTGCTTTAACTCGCTGAGATTGACTCTTATTTAAGTTGCTTTTATTTCTATTTGACTCGTGAGTGGAGTGCTAACTTTTTTATTTATGTAGGAGGAGTGAATCAGAGTAGGAATAGTTTTTTCTTGTGCTATTTGAATTATAACCTGCGACGTAGCCTGACGTGCACTTCTTGCCCTCCCTCCTCTTTGTTCCCTCTCCCTGTCACACCCTTCCTCATGTCCTTCCTCCACCTTCACTTCTTCGTTTTTCTCTCTCTCGTGCACCAGGTGGGAAAACTTGCTGATTGCTCTGTCTTCTGTTTAACAGAGAATGGGAGCGTGTTCTCATCCCTCCTCAAACCCAGCTGTTCCAGCTTTCCCTGACCTTTGATCCTGTCTAAGAGACAAAACAGTTTCTGCAGGAGGCTGTAAACATGTTTACTTCTGCTGTAAAATTAGGCATTTTAACATGGGAGTCTGTAGGGAACTGACTCACTTTTGAAGCCAGCCCCAGTGGACATTAGAGGACCTGCAGTTATTGGAACTTGAGCACTAGGTTCATTTTTCAGCCTCCGAGGTTTCAGCTTTAGCCGTCCTCTGGTTTCATTGCAGTGTTTGATGCTTTTTGCTCTTGTTTGGACAGAAAGAAAAATGAAACGAACACTTCTCCTCTCACTTTTCAATCTGTCCATTGCCTGTTGAATCCTTATGCTCTTGACAGCAGGCACACACTCACTCACAGTGTGTCTCACAGATGGTATAGGGTTCCCCAGCGGGAGGACAGGTGATGAGCAGGTGAGTCTCACTTTCCCTTGCTTTGTGTCGGGTTACTCCAGCGCGAGACACACATTTGTGCATCTACCTTGTGAGGATTGCCTCTTACATAATGCTTTTTCTTTGTGTAACCTCGCAGCTACAGTCTTTAAATCTCTAAAAGTGGCTCATCACTTTCTATAAATGTCCTCATGTTTAAAGTCTAAACCTCAAAGCAGTTCCCACAAAGGCAGAAGTACACAAACACACACTAACCTGCACACTGTGCCAGCTGGACCGGGTATTGTCTAGACTTTTTTTTTAAAGTGATCCTGGGTCTGGTGATTGGCACTAAAGTGCTTCAGTTTAAGGTTAAGAGGAAGATGTGAGGCTGTTTTTTACTGCTTGTTAATAAATAAAAGAAGCTCAGTTCATACACAGATCAGCTCGTATCCATTTAAGTTTAAATCTCTAAGTTCCAACTGTGTCTGCTTGCTGCCGAGTTTTAAGTTGCCTGAAGCATCAGCGTCACAGCAGTGAAGAAAAAACTGACCTGTATCCACATCTTGTTCGCTTGCTTTTATGGAAACTGTACTGTAATGCTTTATAATGGCAGTGGATTTTACCCGCTGTTATCCAGAAGTTCAGTTTAAATGGTGATGTGTTCACTTGCAGCTGAACTTTGCAGCCTTCACTCACTCTTTCACTTGAGAGCATCATTAAATAGCATTTTAACAGCTCTGCATTCACTTTCTGTATCAGGCGCTGAGAGCTTTCCAGTTATGATGCATTTACCTATTGCAGCAGAATAGTGATGTGTGTTTTGGAGGTATCCATTACTGAGGTTCTCTTATATTGTTTTGCTGCTTTTAAACTGAAGTAAACACAGAACAACAAAGAACTGAAATAAAGAAATCGTCTAAGAGTCTGTCAACAAGATCGGCCCGATGCACAGTCCACAAATGTAGATCGGTGTATCCCTAACTCGGTCTAATGTGACTCAGGAACTGAAACTACTTTGACTAGAAGTGATCTGAATGTTAAATAACGGGTTTTAAGATGTCAAATGTGAGTGTAACTACAGCAGAAAGAGTAAGTGTGGTTACCATTTGGCAGGGATGTTCACTTCCACTCTAGCGAAAGATCCAAAGCGGTGATCTTTGAGGAAGGCTGAGCCATTCTTCTGGACAAAGCCTTCAATGGACTGACCCCACCAGCGGGCATGTCTGTAGCTGTTGCACTTGAGCACCAAAGACCTGCACAAACACTACTTCAGTTTCTGATTTTCTTCAAGCCTTAAAATATTGAACATAAGCAGTAAAAATAGCCATCGCAGACCTGGAGAGACTGTCCACACGGACGCCGTGTTTGGTATCCGTGTCCTTGGAGTCCATCTTGATGCCAAACTCTTTGTCAAACAGCATTACAAAGGAGATGGCGCCTGAATCCATCTTCATGTACAGCAGAAACGAGTCCTTCACCACCAACCAGCTGCACACACACACACACACACACAGGCAGTATTTTAAGTAAAAGTTTTTTATTGTCATATACTTCCTTAAACACCATTTGGCTTATGTAAACATAATGGCTCCCCTTTAAAATAAATACATAAATAAATAAAGCTGACGAGCTTCTTAGATTCAAAATGTTTATCTGTTATGATGGATCACGGCATTTTAAAAAGGTTAAATACCCCATTTGGCGTGCCACATATTTAACTGGTTAAATGTCAACTCTTCCTACTTGTAATGAACCAAGCAGGATGGTTCAGGAAACCCCCTATGAAGCGCAACAAATACACAGAGCAATGTTTCTAATATTAATATTCTTCTGTTCACCATTTCACACCCAGGAGTTCATGCAATTAGTTCCTATCCTTGCGTGATTGAGTGTGGATTTGCATTTAACTTATGATGCACATCCTGGGAATAAGATGAAGGATTTAAATAAAAAGAATCAAAAGGTGAATTCTACTGTTTGCTAAAGAAAATGAATCTAAAGCTAAATGGAAAGAACTTTACTGTTTTTGAGTCAGTCAGCTGTGGCAACACTGACGATCCTAATCAAAGTTTCCTCTTGTTGTTTAGTGGACTTACCTGTTAACCCTTCTTTCCTGCCATTAATAAGAGGCTCTGTTAAAATGACGTGTCAGCATTTTACTCCGTATCCAAGGCGTTAACGATTCTGAACTGCAGTTGTACAATTTGCAGACCGTTACAGTGATTTTAACACTAATTTCAAGTATAAATCTAAGGAAGGTTTGTACAGATAAGGTTCCAGATAAGATAGCATAACATAAAACATTGCTTTAAATGCTTTATATTTAAATCTCATCTTCAGGACGTTTGGTTTGTCAGCTACATAGATAGATTCAAATGTTTTTCTTAAATCGAGTACTAACTTTTCACTTCAGAACCCCCAAGAATTGAACCCTTTCCTCAGATTAAACAGCCAATAAATACAGCATTGCATCTTCTGCATAGACGAGGTGA
The DNA here is from genome assembly GCF_057382275.1 of Copadichromis virginalis. Taxonomy (NCBI): domain Eukaryota; kingdom Metazoa; phylum Chordata; class Actinopteri; order Cichliformes; family Cichlidae; genus Copadichromis; species Copadichromis virginalis. Next base: position 31,338,592 of record NC_140626.1, read on the forward strand.
TGCACCGGTAAGATGTCTCTAAGCTTCCCCGTCATTTCCTGTTTTACCCAAGCTGCTGTGTATTTGTGACATATCACAAGCTCACATTGAAAATGACCAAGACTATTAAGGCTAAGCAAACATCCTGTAAGAATCCTGATTATTTACTGACCGTTTGGACCAGCGGTAGCACATTCTGCTGCGACCACAGCAGTTCATGCCGGGGATCCGATGGCCGCCGGATCTCTTCAGCACCATTCCCTCTCTAAAAGACAAAAGGACAGTTCATAATATAGAAAAATACTTAGAAAGGACTGGTTAGGAGAACCTTATTATACAAAGCAAGACAAGATTAAATATTTTGCCATCAACTTTAACCTGCACTCCCCACCTACACCATCTTTGAGTAGAAATTTCAGAATTTCACTGGATATATTTCTTAAAGTGCAAGATTTCAGTGAAAAATTGACACATTGATAACAAATGATTCTTACAGTCCTTTTGGTCCCAGGTCGTGAATGAAAGACAATTGACTAACATCAATGAACTCCATCTGAAAATCAAGCAAAAATATTTATAAACTCACTTTCACAAGATTGTTGTCTACTTATCATCTTCTAAGTTGACCTGAAAAGGTCGTCAGTGTTTTCCAAAATATATTGAAACCTTTCAAGGTTAACTGTTATGCTTTTCTCTATTATGTACAGTGTTACTACAGTGGATGTTCATATTAAGCATTGCCAAAGTTTTTAAAAATGAAGCTCGGATTCCAGAATACTCTAAACACTCAGTTTCTTTCTCTCTTTTTTAACCCGGTCATGTTAGATAAAGAAGCCCTGCCCACTTCTTACTTAAACCTGTTTGCAAGATGTAGCCAATCAGAAGTTGGCTTAGAGGGGGTTGGACCTAAAACTGAGGGGCCAAGTTTAAGGTAAGAAGGATTATTTGGAACTGTGAATTATGCAAAGTGACTCTGATAGAATCCAAAAACAAAAACATGGAGCTGAAAATGAGCAGAATGTAGTTACTTTGTAACTTTTGTGTCCTTACCGTAGCGTGGTAGTTCCTATACATCTGCATCGCTAGCACAGTATTCAAGTAATCTTCCAGTTGTTTCTAGATCAAGGAAACAATGAGAAATATTCAGTACAATTTAATATACGTAGTACATAAATCTGGTACCATAAAATTAAATATCGGCCATCAGGAGCAATTTACCCTTCGACTGGAAACTCCTCTGTCCAGTTCGCCATCGCCTCCTCTGGGGAGTTCTGGGATCTGGCTCACCTCACTCCTCAACGGTATGTTCCTCTTCACCGTGTGACTGCAGAGAGAGAAATAAAATAAAGTTTTGTTAGGAGGCTGTGTGTTCAAATCCAAGAACATGCAGTGGAAATACAGGCAGAAAAATGAGCTCTGCAAAGCACAGTGAAGATAAAATATGAACTGTGAATAGGCACAGGAGGCACTGAGGTACCTGCGTGGAAGTGGAATCTTCATGAAGGTCTTGTATGTTCTCAGTTCTCTGTGGAGATCGATGAAGTGCTTCTCCTTCCTCTTCACCAACCATGTAAACTCTCCATGTTTCATCTCAATTTTATACACAGCTGGCATTGACTGCACACACAGCAGGGCCTCCAGTTATTTACATTCAGTGTTTATCATTTCAAAAAGCTCATCAAATAAATGGGATTAGAATAAAGTTTGGGATTTAGTCTAAAATTTTGACATCATTTCTTTTGTTTCTGGTTGATAAACTGCCAACTTTTACTACGTTGTTGGAATCTTTAAGTAATCGAGTCACCTGGTTTTCCTAAGCAGCTAAAAGTTTCCCTGGAACTGGAATAATGACTTCTTCTGCTTTATCCATGACTGTAGATGCCATCTCAGCTGCTGCTACACCCAACCTCAGCTACATCAAGTTACTAAAATGGACCTTTTCAGTGCATTTTTACTGCTGGTGCTTTTAAGAGCATTTTAATGGACAGATATTCACCCATCACCTATGTTACAGTATTGGTAAGTAAAACTCTGGTACCCAGTTTCTTGCTTAGCCCTAATCAGCAGGTATCTGTGCCTGTGTTGCATCCACACAATATACAGATGCAGCTTGCTAACCATCTAGCTGCAGCTTAGCACCCCATCCTCTTCTACAAATATAGTCCCTTCTGGCTCAAACTGTGACGTCACAGTGGCTACCTCCATGTTTCATGTATAGTGTACGGCTAAATGCATTTTCTTCCCTACAGTGACAAAAAGCTCTTCACCTTGTTGACGCTCCTCTGCGTGGTGAGGTTGAAGCGGTCCTGAACTGAGGTGAAACGCTCCACCTCCAGGATTTTGACAGTGATGGGAGAGGAAAGGTAGACTTTGGCCTCTGTCTCCTTGAAACCCACTGTGTTGTAAATCTCTTTAAAAGGCAAACCCTCTGCTATTGAAAAAATATAAACAGTTACACAAACAAATCGCTTACACAACAAGTAGAGAAACACCTGTACAGAGTGCAGTGATGGCAGGTACCAGGTGCATTGGTGTCTGTGGTGTCATAATCTCCATCGCCTAAATCGAGATCGCGGGTGTCCAGATTGTCCATGATGTCGCTCATATCACTGGCAACCAGCTGCAGGGTGCTGGACGATGGCTCAATCTGCTGCAGCATGGCTAGCACTCAGTCTGGAGCCCGGGGCTCACCTGGCAGGTAATGAGGGAATATGGTGGTTAAGTCAAAGATAAGGAACAAAACTGGATGTGGTCATCTAGAGTAAAACAGATCAGAATGTGCCAATTAAACTTTTAGATTTTAAAAGCAACCGTCTCTGTGGATAAAACTAGCTCTAAGAATCCTGTTCTGATGTGTTTTTAAAACTCTTTATCTGACATTAATTGCTTATTACAGACTTCAGGTTCAGTTGCTGTGGGGGGAAAAATAATCAGGAAGCCTTGAGTCTGGTCTAAACCAACAGAGAAACATTTGATCTCAGAGTCAACATGTAACCACTCGCTGCTTGTGCACTGAAAAGAAATGTCAGGGTATCATTAACGGCAGCACAGCGACCAACATCAGAGCGCTCTAAACCCATTACAGTTCCTGTCTGACGGTCAGTTCAGTTCATTAAATGGATCATTTCATGTTGCCTGAAAAGAACTTCAGGTGAATTTCTTAATTGGAATTATGCAAAATTCCCGGTCCACATCCCAAATTTTGGATGAGTCATCCAGCCAACATGACAAGCTCACTGGTGTGTTTCACCCACGCACAGCATTTCTCTTCACATTCATGTTTCTGGGTCAGTTTGTGTGAAAATCCTCTCCAGTGAATCCTCTTCATTCATGAGTGCACACGTGAACACCACTGACCCCTTTTTGTTTGTTTTTCCTTTTTTTCCCCAACTCTTGCTCCGCATGCTAAGACATACAATTGTACAGGGGAATATGTGCTTCCTGTGCTTCTCCTCTGTTAATCCTGATCTTTGGATTAGTGTCTTATGTGAGGTTAACTGCCGCTGCGGGAGAATAAAGGAGGAGGAGAATGGACCGGTAGGCTGTAGTACAAGAAAGGGGATTAAAGAGGAATCCAGGAAAAGAAAAGATGTGTATAGAGGTTAAAAAATGGATAAGAGCGCTTATAAGAAAGCACGAGAAAAGGTTTCTGAAGTAAAGCAATGCTTTACCGTGTGGCAATCCTGAAATCCTGACTGACATCACTGATATAAACATCCACATTATCATATCCAGGTTCCATCTATCTGCCGTTTGGAGCTGAGTAAAGCCCACTTAGATTAAAGCTGTAATGTTTAAAGATCTTTCAGGTGAAGTGTGAACTTTATTTTATCAGGTGATCAGCCTGTGGTCAGAGGATTGTTCCACAGTCTTGATGCATGCTCAATTATCCAGGGAAGGACATCCCGAAAAGTTGATTCTGTGCATTTGGATGTAATGCTACGTCCAGATGAACAGAATCAACCTTTTGGGATTGTCCCACAGATTTTTTTGCAAACATTTTAGCAATGATGACAGATTAACTGTTGGGTTTAGGTCACACGAATCAAAATCAGATATTTTCTCTCTTTTAGCTCAACTTTTGGTCTCCACCACATCCTCAGGCTGAACACTGACCCCCAACTCATGTTCCAACTGTGTCTGCTTGCTGCCTAAAATGAGATTTGTTCAATAAGAATGAAAAATAGTATCGTTGTGGGCTATAAAACTCAAACATTGAACTGAAAGATGCCGTAAATCTTTCAGCATGCTGTAATTCTATAAATATCTTGATGTGTGCTGAATTGTATACAGTTTTCATGTGAGCAAATAAGAATTAAACACTAGTTGACATTGACCTCCAGAACCACCACAGGAGCCCCTAATGAATTCTCACAGTCTCCATAGCTTTTAATATACCCAGCACCTTGCTTTACTATGATACATATGACATCCATCCATTTTCTGATGCTTAATGGGTCCAGGTTTTGGAGGCAGCAGTCCAAGCAGAGATGCCAAGACCTCCCTATTACCAGCCCCTCCTCCAGCTCTTCCAGGCGGGGGGGGAGGGGAGGAGGCAGAGGTGTTCCCAAGGCAGCAGAGAAACATGATCTCCCCGTGTGTTCTGGGTCTGCCCCGGTGCCTCCTGAAATAACAAGGTGGTGTCCCGGACACATCTTAGTCAGACGGCGAAAACGGGCTCAAAAAACTCAAGTTAGCTCTTTATATGCTTTCATTGATTTATCATCTTGATGCATTCTCAATCATCCAGGAATCTCCAAAAGTTGATTCTGTTCATCTGGACGTAGCGTTCTGTGGGAGAAACGTTTCGTCACTCATCCAAGTGACTTCTTCAGTCTCAGCTGACTGCAGGTTTCCCCAAATATTATAAACACTACATTTGCATAATGACTGAAACCAGCCCACTGAGGGAACAATGGGCTGGGGGGTCAGTTCCTTAATCATAATTATGCAAATTCTCATGACCATTGATCAACAATCACTGACCAAAACTCACTGATCAATGGCCATGAGTACCATTCACAGAGAGTTGGGGAATGGCTGCAATCACAGCATTGTAAGATGGCGAAAGATGTACCCTTAGGCTCCCTCCCAGGATGTGTACATCCTCATCCTTGAGTGTCCACTAGAGCTGGGCGATAGAACGATAACGATATGTATCGCGATATAACTTTTACTCGATAGAGAAATTAAGCTATCGCGATAGACCTCGCCGCTCTTGTCCTCTTAAAAAAAAAAAAAAAAAAAAAAAGGTCAGCCAATCCAAATTAAGCAGCGCAGAGCCGAACCAATCACAGCCGCAGCGTCACGTCGCGTGACTTGTTACGTACAGCACAAGTGCCAAGCCGCACGTGTGTTTGTTTGGGAAACAGCCAGCGGGTAATGGAGCCAGCGGGTAATGGAGGAAATGAGTGTGCCTACTAGAAAAATCAACCGAGCGTGACCGAAGAGAAAACAGATGATGGTTCCAATGCCGGAGAGATTGTCGAACGGAAGAGCCATAGAAGTTCCGTAGTGTGAAGGTATTTCGGCTATTTCAAGTCTGACAAAAACAGAGTAGCGTGCACTGTAAATTGTGCCGAAAGCAAGTCTGGAAATACAATAAACTGGTGCATGCGTCACACTGTGCGCCACGTTATTGTTTCGGTGAAATGAATTTCTACAATACTGTTACTGTTAATTCTACTCTCTGCAGTGTTTAAATGCTTACATATACACACAGTTACTGTCCCTCCACACATACGACTCGGTTCTGCTTCTATGCCCCAGCTTTGTTTACTTTTTCCCACCGAGGCTTCTAGACTTCTGATTGGCCAACATTTCTGCACGGTTAGGAATCTAGCGCCACCTGCTGCTTTGGCATGTTCATAGCAGCGTTTCCTTCATTTCTGCCTTTATGTGTGGACGGGATTATTTTTTAAAACGAAAACGGAAAATCTCCGTTTTCAATAATACCCGTGTACGTGTGGACGTAGCCTCAGTCTCTGACTGGAAGCGCTAATTCGTCATTCGGCTTTTGTCAGACTAAAGTAACTGTTAAAACTGTTTGAAAAGCTAAGCTATACAACAAGGAGAGATTGAGAATTTCCTTTTAGTTCTCAGTTTATTTGATATTGACAAAGGTTAGTCAGTTTTGTCTGTTCTTCTGTAAAACAAACTAAGATTTATTTTTAGAATTAATATTTTGTTTCTAAGTGGAATTGACAATTTAGTCTGTTTCGTTTGTTCTATTTTGAAACTTAAACGCTTTAGCGGCTACCTTTTGTGTAGTTTGCAATATTTGCCCTTATTTATCTGAAAAAGTCTCATGTTCCTTAAGTACATCTACCCTGTTGAACTTATTATGGGAAATAAATATTTAAATAAAAACAAGCTGCTGATTATTTCACATTTTACTTGTGAGCAACGGCACATTTAAATCTTACAAATATAGTTATTTGGCTTATATCGTGATAGATATCGTTATCGCCTGAAATGAAAAAAACATATCGTGATATGAAAAAATCTCATATCGCCCAGCTCTAGTGTCCACTGGCCTGTAGGTGTGAATAGACTGCAGAGTCCTGGCCTGACGAGGTAGCTCTTCTGTGTTGTGCCATCCGCTTCGCCAGAGGTTGTTTGGTTTCCCCGATGTATAAATCCTGGCAATTCTCCTGGTACTTAACAGAGTAACAGAGTTTTTGGCGCAGCGTGTTTTGGGGTTTAAAAGCCACAGAGACCCGGTGTTTGCATAATTATGATTAAGGAACTGACCTCCCGGTCCATTGTTCCCTCAGTGGGCTGGTTTAAGTCATTATGCAAATGTACTGTTTATAAGGTTGGGGAAACCTGCAGTCAGCTGAGACTGAAGAAGTCACTTGGATGAGTGACGAAACGTTTCTCCCACAGAACGCTGCGTCCAGATGAACAGAATCAACTTTTTGGAGATTCATTGATTTATATTTTCCTGTTTTCTCAGCATGAATAGTCGTCTCTGTGGTGGCCCTGTGACAGGCTACAGACGTGCCCAGGGTGCAGCCAACCTCTCACCCTGTTAAATGTGGCTGTTAAATAGATAACTTGAAGAAAATGGACGGCTTGATTTACTGTCCATCATTTTTATTGATCATCCTGAACCAGCTTCTACTTCAAACTCAATGCTGTACGTCATTACATTTTGTGGGCATCTCCAGGGTGATGCAGAGGAGGCTTAAAAGCAGGAAATAACTACACAGCTTCCTTGTTTTTAATGTGTTTTAATGGACAAGTTTGACGCCGACTCATCTGAAATAAGGTCTGGGGTTAAGACGAGCTTAAAAATATGAAGCTTAAGTAAAAATCTCAGCTGTCAATTATGAAGCTTTTATATTGTGAGACATTTTCAGTGTCATCACGCTAAAAATAGGAAGTTATTCGTGGTTATGCTGACATCATGCGGTGTAGTTTATAGTTTAACGTTAGTGCTTTGCTTTTAGGAAGATCTCAGTTAAGTTGCAAATAATATGTTACTGATAAACTTCTTTATTATTGCAAAAAAGGTATTTTCTTTCAATCAAAGGAACCAAGGCAATGCTAACCAACTTCCTGGCTGGCCTTCAAAAAAAAACAAAAAAAACAAAAAACAAAACAAAACAAAACATTAAATAAACTGCAAAGAATTCCGGGTCCATGATTTCCTTCTTTTTTCTTTCTTCTTTTTTCTCTGTTCATAAACAACAATTTTAATAGTCAAATCTAACAAAGATTGATCTTAGATTTACGATATGTTTATTAATTGGATACCTTCAGATTGCAGAGGACTTCCCCTTTTAAATTTAACCCAAAGAAAGAAAAATATTTTTAATTCACTTTCACCTCATCTCTGCTTATATTTTAACAGAAACATTAAACCAGTGATATCACACATTTAGGTCCGTCAAGGTCTCTGGTGTGAAGCTTATTTGTAAAACTGTCATCATGTTTGACTAAAAACACGTCTATCTAAAGGTAGCACATTCTAAGAGGCAGCAGAAATACAGTCGATAATAAGATTGTGCTTCATTACTGTTCTCTATTTAAAAAAATAAACCACGCAGGAGTCAGATTTCTGACATTATGATGCAATTCCTGCCGGACAAAGTCTAACAGCTCATTCTTAGGAAGAACATGGGTTATGTTTGGGTTTAGTCAGAACTGGTTTCACTGTGGTCTGTCTGCTTTCACTTCCTGCGCCAACAAAACACCAAGAACAACCACACAAGCAGGAAAACCGCACCCCGCTGAACCCCAAAGAGCATTTCTTTGCTTGCAATGTTTATTCACAGATAAAAAATCTGGCTAAATAACCGTTAATCCAACTCTCCCACAGCCACGCAAGCCATCACAGTTTACACACACACACGCACACACACACACGCACACACACACACACACACACACACACACAAATCATGCATTTTAAAATAAATGATTTAATCCAAATCCTTTTTTATTAAATTTGAGGATTTCACACAAAGCCCCCTATTAAACTATCCACAAATAAACAATAACAAAAAATAAACAGCAGCCAAGTACAGAACTAAAGCATGAAGGAGTTACATAATGATTTGCTATTCAAACTCCATCAGTACGTTGGAATTATCACTCCAGCCCTGACCTTTGCATTTTTAGTTAGAAAAACTGTCTGAACAGCTGCTTTGCAATATTAGGAGAAATATGAGCAAAGCTTCTTGTTTCATACTGAAAGTCTAGTAGGAAAGGGAAGGAAAGACGACGACTCACTGAAGTGTCATTTGCAGAGTCAGAAGGAACACGAACACGAACACACACACACACACAAACAGAAAAAACTGTACTGTCCGTCACTAAGCACTAACTTACTAAAGGAGAAGTGCAGATTAAGTAACCAACTTTGAAGTTACCAAGTTGGGTCATGCATGAGCCTGGAGGGGTGCAACTATAAAGCTAGATTTATGGGTTAATGAGATATGTCCAGTTTACAGTCAGACTGGTTAGTGTCACAAAGTTGCTGGCTCTGTTTTTATCGAGCTAGATCACTATGGTAACTTATGCTGTACACATATCCCAGACTGGAGCAGGTTTCATTTGATTTTGGTTTAAAAATCACCCCAAAGTGCCAAATTTGAGCGAAATCCTATTTTTTCTGCTTCCAGAGTATGTTTTGTAAATGCAACATGTTGAGCAGTAACTTACTAATATCGCTGAACAACAACCAGCTGCACAGTTAGAGCCGTCAAAACAGCTTAACTGACAGATATTAACCATTATTAATGAAACTGAGCAAATATAAAAAGAAATATTGTCAATAATGTTTGTTATAAACATGTCTCCAGTCGATCTCTGAGGTAAATAAAGATCCACTATTGGAGCATTTATGATCGCCCACATAAAGTTTTTAAGGACACTGAGATCATCGTGGATCATCAGTGCATTCTCAATGTGAAAATAGCTTTTTTCTAATTACTAAGATTGAATGGAGTTTTGTGGGTGTTTATGGTCCTCTGCTGCTGTGAATTTCTACTGTAGTTGCAGATTTTTGTTTCTAATTTGTCGGTTTCATCCACCCAAACATTTCATCTCCAGTTTGAAAATATGTTGTAAAGAAAAAAATATTATAGCGTTATATAGTTATCAAACAATCCTGACTGATTCACGTCACACAAACACACCAACTTTGAGGTGGATGGACTACAATAAAGGGCCGTGTCAGGTTTCTGAAACTGGAGGTTGTGAAGAGCATCAGTTCACTAAATCTGGACAGAAAAACTTCAGGGTCATTGGGCTTTAAAAAGATGACTCCATGCTGTTGCCAACAATACAGATAGACTGGGGAATGTTTTCTTGGCACACTTTGAACACTTAATTTACCAGTAAATCGTGGTTTGACTGCCACGACATGAGTGTTTCTGCCGACTCTGTACAGTTTTCTTTATTGCCACAGTTTACTATCGTCTAATGGCTTCCAACACGAAGTCAGAAGTCAAATTTTATGAACATGGAAATGCAATCAGTGACTTCCGTCTCAAGAGAAGACGTCTAATAAACTGTATGCATGTTGAGATATTATGTACTAATTATGTACTAATAAGTTAATTAGCTTTCCCTTTAGCAGTCATGTACAGAATCACCTCTCACTTGTCAAATCTCATTAAAAAGATGCTGAAAAACTTTGTTTACTCAGCCCCAAAATAAGTATTTAATTTTGCTCATTTAAAGCAATGGTTCTCAAATCTTTTGTTTACCCTTACCCCCCTGAAGCCCCACTTCAGGAGCCATAAAAAGCTCACGCACAGCTTGCACAGGCTGAAAAGCTTGGTTCATTTATAGGAATGGGTACCGGTATCCGGGCCGTCATTCTTCTCGGGCGAGTAGCTTAATGTTGTTCGTGTGTAATTTACGTTGAGTAGGCCAACTATGTTATTAAATTAATGCATGTAGGGTGAACTAGCAAACACCGTCGCAGTTATATGCGGCTGTCTTCATGTTTGATGGCAGATACATCCTTCACTCTGGCCAAAAAGGCTAAAATGACCAAAGAAAAAGTGGTCGAAATTCATAGGGCAGTGACAAAATTTAAAGTCAAAGATCTCCATCCATTTTCAACGGTGGAGTCAAAAAAAAAGAAAAAAGACGGCTAAAAAAAAAAAAAAAAAAAAAAACATAAGACGACAACGTTTGTGTTCTCCATTCGTTAAGCACGAGCACTGTTTCAAAAATACCGATTTGGCACCGGTATCGGATAAAACCTAAACGATACCCATCCCTATTCATTTAGCACCAGTCACACAGGCCTGGAGACTGGTCTGCAACCATTTGGCAACCATGGGTTAGTAGAGAAAGTGTACCTGGGGGTTTAGCAGTCGCTGGGTTGCAAAAAGGTGCTGCCCCAAAAATCTTCTTACAATCTTTTTAAGTGGAAGATGCCGACAAGCAGACAAGTCAACATCTTCCAAGCAAACTACCAACCACAGGACCCTGCTAAATTCACCCAGCAGACTACAGCAACAACTTGTCAACTGCTTAGGGAATACCTACAGACAACAGAGGTTGCCAGAGGGTTGACAACCAATCAGTAGGCCTCTGAGCTGTTTGATAAACTGGTTTAAAACCAACGTAAACAAAACGTCCATATACAATGTTTCCTTGTCACCACTTATATTTAGCTATTAGATACTAACCTTTCACCCCAATAATTTAAAAAGCTTAAGAAGGTAGAGCATCATGATTCTACTAGTACATCCTGCATATTAGACTTTCCCCTTAGTACACTACTGAGTTAAAAAGTACACACGCTTGATTATATGTTCAGTTGCAAACTAAAAGCAAATTTCACGCAAATACTGTGGCCTTTACTGAACCATAACACCACAAACAAAGAAAGTTACACAGTCCTCACAGAAAGATACACACGCGCAGTACACTGCATGTATTATGCAAACTAGCTACGGAACAAAGATCGTGAGTGTTTCTGGGTTTTTTTCCTCCATCAGAGTCGGATTGAAAGTGTGTATCTGAGGTGTGTCTCAATAACAATAGCTGCTGGTGGAACCGGTGGTGCAGGGATGGAACAAGAGGGGAAGAAATAAAGGAGAGGTTAACTAAAGTGAGGAAAAGTGGCCTACAGTCAGATTAAATCAATAATCTGAGGTGTGATAGCATAAAAGAAAATTTTAGCCTAGAGTTTTTACACTTAATAAAATCAGAAATGGCTTCAGTTCTGCTAAATTTTTCATCCACTCTCATGTCTGTGCAGGAATAACACAATCTTCACTTCTAAAAATTAAAGAGGAGCTGAAACTTGTACTGTGTGCCATTTCTTTTCAGTTTCTATATGAACTGAATCTGACATGTTCTGGGTTTGAAATATCCAGTAAAACAATCAACATCTAATTAACTCGCTGCGCTGGTTTCAAGAATATTAAAACGTTTTATTTTATGATGTTTAAACCCTAATTTTTCCATATCAGAATTTTAAAAAGTTTTGGTTCAACTTTGACTATGGAGCCATTTAACAATCTTCATCTGAAAATAATACTCAGCACACAAGGAAAAAGTTACGGCAAATCTGTTGAAATATACTTGAAATAAACTTGAACAGGGGCAGCACGGTGGCACGGTGGTTAGCACTGTTGCCTCACAGCAAGAAGGTCCTGAGTTCAATTCCACCATCAGGCCGGGGTCTTTCTGTGTGGAGTTTACATGTTCTCCCCGTGTTTGCGTGGGTTCTCTCCGGGTACTCCGGCTTCCTCCCACCGTCCAAAGACATGCAGCTTGTGGGGATAGGTTAATTGATTAATCCAAATTGTCACTAGGTGTGAATGTGAGTGTGAATGGTTGTCTGTCCCTGTGTGTTAGCCCTGCGACAGACTGGCGACCTGTCCAGGGTGTACCCCGCCTTTCGCCCTATGACAGCTGGGATAGGCTCCAGCGCCCCCCGCGACCCTGAAAAGGATAAGTGGAAACGAATGGATGGATAATTTTTTAGATATTAGATCATTTCTAAATTAAAGACAAGTATCAGATTACTTTTAATAATGATTCCTATGATATTAATATATCTAAGAAGACCCACCTTAACCTCTTTGTTTTTCATAAAATTTTAATGTTTTAAATACAGTTTATTGAAGAAGTGACACATTACATTTTCTTTGTATTAATACTTTAAAAAGATCTGAGTATTTTATTTCATGCAAACATATTCAGCAGTTCGAGAGCAATCTTATCTTTAATATGTAGTGCTAGTTATGGCCATCTGACTATTATAATTCCTCAGTTTTTGCTCCAATTTTGGTCTCCTCCACCTCCTAAAAACAACATTACCAATAAGACTGGCTGCTTTCTTCCCCAGCTTGTCTGTACCTGCCTCCACCTGCAGATTTATAGGTTTTCTCTCTGTAGGTTAGAACTAAAAGTGAGCTCTGTGTTAATATAAGACTATAGATTAATGGGGCTTGCAGAATAAATCCTCTCCATTTAAGGCTGTTTTGTGAGGACATGCCCGGAGCTGCATTGTAATAAATCTCAGAATCAGGGGAGGAAACTGGGCTTGAAGGCCCACTGTTGACCTTGGAAATAACAAAAGAGTATTTTAAATTGATTAATGCAGACAGTGTGTGTGTGGATGTGTGTATACATTATGTCTGGCCCACTGAGCACTCACATTAATTGGGTACAGTGTGGCCCATTACCCCCACACAGCATCACTCGCCAGCCAGGTGGCAGGATGCTGAGCCCTCTCTCACACAAACACACTTTACTCAGATAATATAAGAGTGTTCTTTGTTATTTAAAATGATATTAGAATGTATCAGAGCTCTTATGCTAAAGAAAAAAATAATGTCAGGATTGCCTAAAATATTTGTTATCTGCACTCAGAAACTAGCCTGAACTTAAAGGAATTTCATAACAATTCAAATAAAGTTACTTTAAGTTGAATGAATACAAAGTTGGTAGACTGACAGCTTCAGACAGTGAGATGCATGATGTCTGTACAAAGGCAGGGACTGAGTTCAGTCCTAACCTTCATCACGGTTTGCATTAGGATGAAAATAAGCCATCGGACCAAATCTAAACAAACACAGCATGTTTCTGTTGTGCCAAGTCATGATAAACAATAGTCTCTGGGGAGTTTAAATGTGCTTTAATCCTGCTTTCACAAACTCAGTTTAATGAAATGAGTGATTGCTCACCTTATCTTAAAGTCAGAAGAGAAGAAAAACACTTAATAATGAGAAAACGATTCAATAACTAAATAGTATAAAATAAGGACCTTAAATGTAAAATGAATGCAGGTAATTGGGGATGATATTATTTTTAGATTATATGTTGGAGAAGACAAGGAGTCAACTGCCTGTTCAGTAAGTGATGAGCTGGGTGGTCTGGATACACTAATTATCCACCAGAGTCACACTGCTGATCAAACTGGATTCAAACACCAACACGAACTTCACAGCTTTTCTCACTTTTCTATCACAAGTCCAGTCCCTCCACATTTTTTCTTTCTATTTAGATTGATGTCTCTGTCAGCCCAAAAAGCACAGCTGCACAGACTAAAGATAAACCCAAATATATCATCACACCGGTAGAAACATTTCAGAAGCTGCACCTGGTTTCCTCTTTGGACACAATTGTTTCAGCTTCTTCAGTCTGACTTTCTCCTGCTTGTGCAAGCTCATCACTACTTTCACTGCTTCACCTGGAAGTAAACGTGTCTCCTTAAATAGAGAAATGGAGCTGCAGAAGCCTGCTGGTTCATAAACCCAGTGGTAATTTTGCATACACACTTTAAGTTCACACACACATTCATACTGCACTTTATTCCCTGATTAAGCACCTTCTGTAACATTCACACACTCTAATGAATGCATTCAGTTCAGTATCTTGTTAAAGGATACATCTCCATGCAGACTAAAGAAGCCGAACACTGAACTGTTGACTTTCCGATTAGGAAACGACATTCTAAGAAGACTTTAGCCTCTGATATTAGTTAACAAAGCTTTATGAGCCAGTTATTGACATTCGGCCAACATGTGAGTGGATCTCTATGAAAAACTCTTGGATTGACTGTTTGGCAGCCTCTTACAGCGCAGATGCACACATACACTGATGCCATTTAACCTCAGCTGCTACTCAACCAAATCTGGTGCACTAGAAGTGAAGTACAACACTGCTGCATCCGGGTGTAAAACTCATACAAAACATGCAACAAACAAAAAATGGAGAGGAAACTGGGAACCAGAAACAGGCTGTTTGTGACAATAGGAGGATCCTGAGGAGCACGCACACATAAATGCCACAAAACAGCTCTACAGAGTATCAGCATCCACTGACCTGAGCCCGCGGAGGTCGAGGGACACCCATCATCATCTTTAACGTCTTTATAACCATCATCATCATCATGTCTTTTCTTCCCAGCGAGAAAATACACTTCCTCTCAGAAGAAGAAAAAAGAAGCTGCCACTTCACTTCTAAATCTGTTCACACGTTCATGCACACGCTCGCTGCGGTGTGCAGTACACACACACACACACACACACACCTCCACACGATCCTGACAGCCAGTCTGCAGGTTGAGAGCAGAGTGCCACAACCAGGCAGACGGACAAGGGAGAGATTCAAGAGGGTGGGACAAAGGGGGGAGGGAAGAGATCGTATTGGCCAGGGGGACACTTGGTAGCCAATGAGAGGGCTGCTCTTATTCCAGTTTGCATTAAAGGGCCAAACAGTTAACATGAGAACCAAATTACATAATTTTCACGTTTTGCCTTTTCAATTCAGGCTACAGCTGAAAAAGCCCATCAGTTTTTAATCAGAAAGTTTTAAATCGTTGACAATTAATTAATTGTTAGCTCTCTAAGCCTTTTTTAAAAGAAAAACAAAATTCAATCATAATTCAACAACGCAGCGTTTGATGAGAGCCAACTCTCTGTACTCTTCTCACATGAGTGGTAATGAAAATGAACCAGTGCAGGTGTTGAACTCCAGGCCTCGAGAGCCGGTGTCCTGCAGGTTCTAGATGTGTCCTTGATCCATCACAGCTGATAAATGGCGAAATTACCTCCTCAACATTTCTTGAAGTTCTCCAGAGGCCTGGTAATGAACTAATCATTTGATTCAGGTGTGTTGAACCAGGGTGTCATCTAAAACCTGCAGGACACCGGCTCTCGAGGCCTGTAGTTCGACACCCCTGAACCAGGAAGGGTGCTTATGAAGGTTTTCTTTGTCATATGTAGTTCTTTAAAGTCTGAACGCCTAAAATCACCACACCTAAATCTGCACTGCACAGCCTATTATTGTGTTAAGACACACCTTGTTAACACAGGTTATAATATAACATCCAGCTCCACCCTTTTGACCTGAAAAACCCAGTTTATACCAGAACACTGAGCTTTCAGAGAAATGAACCAGTTTAGGTTGAAGCTGTAGTTCTGCTGCTTTACAAAGCATTAACTGTCATGTTAAAGGCGATGGCTACACAACACACGTGGATGTTTGTGCTGTAAATACATCTTAGGGTAGTGTGTGTGTCCTTTTCCAAAACCTCTGCCAGTCAATGAGCGTGCATTAGTAGGACATGCTAGTATTTTTTGGATGACACCAGCTTCACTGTATTCTTCCATTGTGAATGAAATATGTGTGTGAGTTTGTAAAAAAATCTGTTTTTTTGACATCTTCAGAAGATAGCACAGACACCTGCACGGTCACATTTTTCTCTGAGTGAATGAGAAATTGTTTCAGGCTAAAAAATAATAAAAATTCTTGAACTAAGTGAGAGTAAAGTTGAAAGCCGGAGCAGCTTTCAACCGGAACAAGCAGTGACTCATTTTTGACATTCCAGAAAAGGACCAAAACATTCAGACTCCCACCCACATGTGAGCCACTGCAACACACGCACGCACGCAGACGCACACACACACACACAAAGCTGGGCAGGAAGATGTATGAAGCCTGAGCCTAAATTGCAGCATTTCTCTATGGAGTCTGGTGCCTGTCACTTCCACCCCCAAATGTACAAACTAGTCCTTAAAATTACGGTGCTTGTTATTCATTTCCTGCCCGCTGTATTTTATAATCTCACATCACTAATTAATATATTTTAGTCCTGAGTTTTTTTATGAGCTGATCAATATTTATTTAAGCCCGAATGAGAAACAATGTTTTATCCAGATTAAAGTTAATGATTAAGAGTTTATAACCCAAAAGACATTCATAGATTATCTTAAGAGAATTAGAGAATCAAGGGCACATAAAACATAGCTGACAGCAAACTAATGACTCAATGACACAATATTCTGAGTTTATACAGTGACATAGAGGTAATCTAAAAGTAGTGGTACTAGGGCTGGGCCATATCATACCATTCAGGTAATATCAGTATAATGTTAGGCAATGATAAGAGAATGAAATATCGCGAAAGAATGTGGGTAAAACGCGCATGCGCAGTGCCTTTGTTTTCATACGCACATGGTGGAAAAAGCATTTCGGTGACGCAGTATGAGAAGAGCGAAAGCAGATCGTTGAATGAAACAGATGAACCAGAACTGGTTTGTAAAAATGCTGCAACTTCAGTGATGTGGAGCCGGTTTAGCTTTCGTCCCTCAGATACACAACAAAGCACTATTTTTGGTAGAGCATGCAAGCGGCCGTCATTATTACCAAACCGATTTTATGTGGCACACTGCGCTCAAAAATCTGCCAAAAAATGTTTTCGTACGACTTTGCTAAGCTACGAACCCGCACCGCTTGATGGATTGTTGAAACATTATGGCTGCCGTAGTCGGGAGCCTCGTGGAGTGATACGTGCTTCAACATAATATTACCGTACTGTGTGTGGATACGTTTTGTGGATATTCTACATGGTTATGTTGAGGATATGTCGGCCAGTTTCCACTGGAAATGCCTTTTGGTTAAACTGTCAGCGAGGAATTTGCACTGTTACGTTTTTATATAACTTTAATGAACATAAAAAAGCTGCTTGTTTAAGTGAAAATACATTGATGGGGTTTTTCTTGCACTAATAAAGTTGTGGAGTTGTAAAGCATTTTGTCTGGTCAATTATATCGTCAGTTATATCGTTATCGCAAATTTTCAAATGTACATCGTGATAAATATTTTTGGCCATATCGCCCTGCCCTAAGTGGTACTGCAACAAAATGATTCCTGTGCAGCCCGATAAGCATTTTCCATCGCAGAATGATTATGAAGGACGCCACCAGCTGCACACAAGGTTGATTATTGCAGTCTCTAATTATTCTGTTTGTTTTTGGGGAGTTTTTAAGTTACAACGCTATGAAAACACAGCTAACATGAATAACAAACGTGGTCCATATCCATGTTTGAATATCTCAGGTTGAACTCAGGGCAAGATGGACGCTACACTGACTCGCTGTACCATCTTGTGGATTAAAATGGTATTACATGAGATTACAGCCCCGTCCCAGTTCAACTTTAGTCGATATCTCAGCAACACATAACATCACAGCCGCTGTTTCTTCACACTCTAATGGTATTTTAGGTAATGTAGATTTAGCAAAGTATTTTAAACAGAAAATGTTGACTTTAAGCCCTGAATTAGTAAACCATGACTTCAAAGTCAAACCATCTGTTTTTCATGAATTGTAATTTTGGTGACAGATAAAAACATTCTTATGAAAGTAGCTTTGAAATTAATTTTAAAAAAAAAAGAAAATCAGCTGCAGTATTAATAGGATGATGTTGAACGCTGGAAAGCGTGCAGCTATTTTAATCTCGTCTTTTTAATAAGCATGTAGGGCGGCCGTTGCACTGAAACACTCTCTTGCAGAGGTGTCATGTCAGCTGCTGAAAAAAGAAGAAGAAGAAGAAAGTGAGAAAAGTCACAGGATCCTGTGAAATGATCTTGTGAAACCCAGGCCTCTGAAAACAGAAGAATGTTTGAATGTTTATGAACCAACTACAAGGTCCTAAAATAAGAAACCGACTGAACACAATCTGCCTTAAAAAGGTCATTAACAAGTTACATCAAAGGCAAACACCTGGCACGATAACAGGTCTGCGTGTAGAGCAGCCCCTGCACCGCATGCTGCTATTTTCTGATGCAGCTCAATGCTCTGACAGCTCGTCCTTGTAAAAGACGATCATTAGGCGACAACCGGCTCCACTATTCCTCTTAGCTGACACGGTGATGATGTTCCTGGCTGATCTTACAGGCCATTAAAGACACCCAGCTCCGCCCTGAAACACTTTGATGAAACACAGCCTTAACTTGTAGAGAGGCCAAAGCATACCTGAATTCATATCTGAGCAAAAACAGCCGCTTCTAATTTGACAGTTCAATTTGTTATTGCAAGATGAAAGAAATGTCAGCATGTGGGGTTTCCAGACAATAAGGCAGTTCTTGTTTGTTTTTTAGGTGGTGGACAGTCTGCACTGGTGGTTAGCTACACACAAGGAAGTTACACATTTTCCCCTTATTAACATGTTCACTGTCACATAGAGCCATTAATGTGTCACACTCTCATAATTCCCACCAGCAACTGTACGAACAGGCCGGGGTTAACTTTGACAGATATTAGGAAGCACAGACGGCCATCAAGACTACCAACAGGCTACAATGACCCTACATTTTTTTTTAAGGATCATATTATTTTAATTTAAAGACAATAAAATCTCTTTTATATCCAAAATCCGGAAAACTCATCACATATGCATGGGCATGTAATAATAATGATAATTCCAACGGGGCTTTAATAATTCACGGCTGTGTACCATGCAGGGTTTGGTTTGTCACTCCTTTTGAATTAACAATAAGACAATAACGGTATTTCATGTGCTGCAGCTGCCTTTGGTTTCTGTATTTCTCTCTTTGTTTTTTATTGCTTTTAATGGTTTTAAAGAACAAAATGTTGAAATAAGGCAGCGGTTCTTTCACTGACTTCCCAGCATGCATGTGGAAAGTTCCGTTTTAGGAATCAGAGCCTCTCAGCGGTCTAAAACAATGACCTGCTTAAGTGATTTCCTTCCACAATGCACATGTCATCCTGTAATTACTGGGTAGAGCTGTTGCAGGAAGCTCAGCTCCTCCATGACTCAGACACAAAACACACAAGGTAATAAAATCACACTGTTAACATACACAGACCCAGGACATGGTGATAATTACACTTTACTGAAAGCCTTTAAAGTGCAGGAGAAACATAACTGTTCACTAAATGCGATGACAATGAAGACAACACGACAGTGACACTTAGTGGTCAGCTCTGACAGCTGCATCACCTGTCACACCGATCAGGTCTGCACACACACCTGGGCAACATTTCCTTCTGGAAGGACAAAGAGGCAAAGATGGCATAAACACGGGGCCGCACATCATTGCTCACATGTCCAGGACTGCACTGCTCTGTTATTATCAGCATGTTCCAAACACGGCATGAAAACCCGTCAGTAGTTCTACAAAGCGTAAAGAGTATTAACAGGAACTACAAAGAGAGATCGAATTTCTTCCATATAAGCTTCTCTTCACTGCCTCCCATTAGACTCAGAACTGAATTTAAACTCTTCGTCAATCAGGAGACAGACACCTTTAAAGATTAGGTTTTCCTCTTCAAGTTAGGCCTGGGTCAGGTGACTTTAACCCTTAGTAATTCTCCTATAGGTTCAGACTGTTGATGAACTCTCATCAAGTCCCCCACTGAGCACTTCACTCATTTTTATCTGCCACCCATGCATGAGTTTCTATGCTCTTCTTTTTTGGTCTGAAAGGAACAACTCGGGATCCCTGGGAGGAGCTGGAAAACATCGCTGGGAAAAGAAACATGTCTTATTAGCCTGCAGCCAGCATGAAATAATGGATCTGAATTCTCCGATTATCTTAATGACCCTTAAATGTTGCAGCTTTTATCAGAATAACAGACTGTTTTAACCGGGCTTGACAGAATAGGAGGAAGTGATATTGTGGACGTTTGTCTCAAAGGAGGTCAGATTTAAAACCACAAACTATGCAGGTTACAGGTTATCTGTCCAATCTCTCTCTCTAGGTGAAGAGAGTCCTTTTTTTCTATCCGTCTGTAGTTTCCATCATTTTCCACAGAAATCTGCGCAGCTTATGACTGTCTGCTGACTCAATTCCCCCTCTTAGGCAGCCAAAGACAGCGACATGTTAACCCTGCTTTCTTCACAGCCATCGGCTAAAAGCCAGACTTTAGAAACGTGTCAGTCCTGTCGTTCTTCTGTAAACTAAAGTCAATCAAATTGGACAAGGAAGACAACACTCACATATAAAGCAGGATAACCTGTTAATCTTCTGATAGAGTTGAGTTAAACAGCAGCACAGAGCCAGAGTCCATCAGTCGACTAGTTTTATTAACACGTCGCTCCCTTTTATTTATCACGGGTCGTCCTCTTTTCCTGCTAAACGCTAAAAAACGAGTGAACGTGCGCCTGTTTGAGCTGATTTAACAGAACACACTGGAAGGTGTGCACCATCTGATCACCATTATTACTTAAATAACTATCACTGTTTGATAAATGCTAAATGCTTAGAGCCAGAAAACAAACACACAAACAAACAGCAGACTGTCTGGTTTAGCGTTTCCTCTGGGCTGGTTTACGACCTCACTAAACTATTTCCTGGTGAGTTTATGATCGCTGTCACTAGATTTGAGTCTTATTAATCAGCGTGTTGTTTATTTTGCAAAATGTGGTCCCATTAGATGCAAAAAGCATGTTAAAGCAGGGCATGCTTCACAGCACGCAGCATCAGATCCAGCTCGCTCTACTGAAGTCTGATTTTTGAACATCTCCAACCGAGGACTTGATATATAGAAAGTGATTTCTCTTTCTTTATCTCCTACAAAGTTGGGAGCGTGGAACTGTCCAAATTGTCTTGATATGCTGAAGCATTAAGAGTTTGTTTGGCTGAATCTAAGGGGCTAAGCCCAACATGTGAAAACAAACCCCTCACGCTAAACTCCCCCCTCAACCAAACTTTACATGTACCGGTCTCCTGGCAACCGCCAAACCCAGACTCATCCATCAGACTGCCAGACAGAAAAGTGTGATTCATCACGTCAGAGAACGCGTCTCCGCTGCTCCAGAGTCCTGTAGCAGCACGTTTTACATCACTGCATCGGACACTTTGCGTTGCCGTTGGTGATGTAAGACTTGGGTGCAGCTGCTCGGTCGTGGAAACTCTTGAGCTAATTGTGAAGCTTGGAGGTCTGTAGTGGTTGACTGCAGAAAGTTGGCGACCTCGACCCCACTCTGTGATTTCACGTAGCCCAGCACTTCGTGACTTCTGTCCCAGATGTTTGTAGAAGCAGTCTGCACGCCTACATGCTGGCTTTTATACACCTGTGGCCATGAGAGTAATGGGAACACCTGAATTCAACTATTTGGATGGGTGGAGTAAATATTTTTTGAACTGTAGCGTAGATTGTTTGAGCAACATTGGAGAGCTCAGATGAAGACGAACTGCATCTGGGCTCAAGGTTGCAACACACTTCCTTTTTCTCGCAGTAGAAATGTGTCGCTGAGAGTGTGTGTGTTTGTGTGTGTGTGAGTCTTATCGCTGAAGTAAGAACGAGTAGGAAAGACGCCCGATTTGTATCCGTCTCTTTCAGCATCAGAACACTCAGCATTTCGTTCTCGATAACATTTCTTGACGCCATCTTTCACCACTATCACATGATCATAATCTCCTGACACAGATCATGAGAGCTCACCAGCCAAACCAGTGGCACAACGGACTCTGTGTACAACTCGATTTACTAAGAGATGTCAGGCATCCAGCTGACACTCCCACAGCAAACTGAGTCACCGTCATGAAAAGGATAAAAAAAAAAAAACACATTTCCAGTCAGAACTGAAGTGAAATAACTGGATTTCATCAGGATATCCAGCAAATGTATCCATTTGACAGAAAACTGCTCAGAAACTACAAGCCTGAGTAATTTTTTGAGGCCAGTGATTCTTTTTATGACACCACCAAACATTTAAAGAGGACTTATTCTGCATTTTCTGTTGCACTGTTACAGATGCTCATATTAAAATGCCGGTTAAGAGCAGCGAGACTATAAAATCAGCAATAGAATAATAGTTAACAGATGCGTGTAACGTCTTCAAGCTTCTCCAGTTATTTTTAGTTAGCTATAGAAGGAGTGATGTCGAAGATAAAGGTCCAAAAATAGAAAGAAATCACCAGGCCAACAAAAAGCACCAGCTGAAACATGCATACTTTTCCTGTTTGCGCAATGAAACGCTTGATGCATGTGCAGGTTCAGGAAACGTGTGCAGTTTCTGAGTTTGGCTTGATTCACAGGAGTTAAAGTCATGTTAGTAAAACACATGTGGCCCAAGCTCATCCTCTAACCCATCATTTTATAAATCAAAAGCCTAAAAGATCTCACAGTTTTGTCCCATTACAAAGAAATCCTGCTGCACCTTTCTTTCACCTCACACTCAGCAAAGAATCAATCAGTGAAATTAGAGAACAAGCACAGAACAAGTAAAAGCAGAAGTTATTTGTTGCACCACAGCAAATGTCTTGCATTATTTAAAAAAATGAAAATAAATAAATGGAGATTTAATGCTGCATCTGTAGATGGAAAAACACACAGCAAATTCAAAAGTGTTAAATGTTTTGGTGTTAATAGTCTCCTTGCAAAAGTAGAGTTAATTTTACTCTAAGCAGAGTCACATTCTTTTAATTAAACTCTGAGGTGTAAAATGATAGTAGTTAAAATCGAGTGTTAAAAATGAGTGTTTCTATTTCAAATCTGGAGGTGTTACAATGGAAACATTAACTCTTGACCTCTTAACTCTGAACTCCTACAGGGGCTATGACACCAACAGAGTAAATTCGCAGACTCCGCCCCCAGCACGGCTCCAATCGAAGCTGAAGTGAAGCTGTTTCAGAACATTTTGCTCTACATATTTGAGTTGTTTGCCATGCTTGGTAAGTCATTTTTTCAAAGATTGTTTCAATTGTTATTAGCTTTTACTTCTGTGGCTCTTTGGAGTTGAGACAAAGCTGTGTGAAAGGCATTAGCCATGTTGCTCGCTGATAGCATAATATTCTGTTTTAGCTAGCTGAAAGGTATTGTTTGCGGGCAAATACCACAGCCTTGAAAAAAAGCTTGCATGTGAATTTTCAGTCAAACGTTTGGTCAAATACACCTAAAACAATGTCTAGAATGTGAAATGTTGGTATAATGGTGCTACTTGAAGCCTGAAAACGATCGCCCATAAAAAAAAAACGAGCAAACAGCAGTAGCAGGCGTCCTGACTCGATTCTACGGTAGCATTTAGATCCCTCCAGAGTTTTGTGCACACGGTTTAGGTAAAAATAAAAAAGGTTGAGGTTTTACATTTAGTTCAGTATTACCTGTTGCCTGTGTCCTTGTCTTTTGGGAAAATACTTTACACAAGTAATGGCTCAAAGAGGATTCCTTTTTTTTTTTTTCTTTTACTGTGCTGCAATTGTTTACTGGATTATTTGTGCCATTAATTAGTGTCAACTAATTTTTATTCAATCTCCGCACAGGATATGCTTGTGAAGATGGAATATGGGGGAGAGCAGAAGTGCGTTGAAGTTCCACAAAGGGATGAATGAAGGACATGCATATTGTATTGAAGAAATAAGTGATGAGAATGCTGTTATTTGCATTTACCATGTCAGACCTTTTGATAAACAAAATTCTAATGAAAGTGAGAACATGTATACTGTTACATCTTTCAGAAAATGTTTTGAAATTGTGGTGCACAGTTCAGAATAAATGTTTTTCAAAAACCATTGCATCTTTTTAGTAAATGTTTATTTCCAAAAGAAATTTCTAGAAGTTCAGAACAGTAAAATTCCCGCTTTTTAGAATGAATTAGAAGATAACTCTTACGTAGTTAAACTAAAATACTCTTTGAGAGTTAATATATAAACTCTTAACACCAAGTGTTAAATTATCAACTCCAGACAGATTTGGTGTTTAACACTAAATCAGAGTTAACGTACCAACTCTCCAAAAAGAGTTAAATTAACACTCTCTGGTGTGGACCCATATAGACACTTTAATAGTGTTGAAATCAAATCCGACAGTGTTAATTTGGACATGCTGGATTTGCTGTGCAGGAACTTTTCAGTCAAGTAATTGAATACTGACGATGAAAATATATCTCACTTTGTTATTTAATGGTTTAAGCATTACTTCGTCCTTTCTGAAGAACAGAATACAGTGAAAAAAATGTTTTTAATCTAGTGGCTCAGATTGGACTCTTCAGCGAGCTGGTTCGGGCACATATGAAGAACTAGCTGCTTAGCATGGACCAGTTAGTTTGTGCGTCTTGTCTTTGTATAGGTAAATAGTCAGAGTGAGGTTTACTGTTACACCTGCAGATACAACATGAACACAAAATCAACAATCTGTTGGTCTGCCTGGGATGGAGTCAGATTCCCAGCTTGAGTTATTCTTTTAGTCAGCCAACAGCTACAGTTTCTAATAACGAGGTCAGTGCATGTACAAATACTCCCTGGGAGCCAAAAGCTCATTTTTCAGCATCCTCTGAAAACTTTTTCCTTGTCTGAGCTCTGAATGATGTCAGCGAGGGAGGTTATCCTGTATATGGTAAACTCAGGCTGTAACGCTCCACCCGTCTGTTGCTCAGACACAATTTCCGAGCTGGGACTCGAACCGGCAACCTTCCGATTACAAGACGAACTGCTGCCAATAACCCCAAATCTTTTATTTTCTGTATGATATGCATCTAAAATAAAAGTACTCATTAAGGAGTGAACCTTTTTAAAAGGAGATCCTCCGGGTGACCTTTGTGTTAGCCTCCTCTCCCAGTCTAACTCAATGGTAGGTTAGAAGGTTTTCTGCATGTTCGTTGCTTACAGGCCAGAAGATTAAAAAAGGGTTCAATTGATTCTGAAATAAAGTCCCTTTAAATTAATCTGTTAAATATATGCTAGTGTAACTTATACTGCTTTTTTAAACTCATACGGCTTAAACACATTAATATAAAGAAGGGATTTTAAATGTTTTAATGGCCCTGTCCCACTTTCCTCTCGTTTCCAGAATCATAGACTGCTGCTGGTTTGTTTAACACCTTCAGCTTTACCGAAAAGCTCAGCAGCAGATTAATGTCAGGAGCTTCAGGCGAGTCTCTGATTTCTAACAGGTTTGCTCACGGCGTTGATTAAATCTTCCTCTGATGGCTGTCTCGACTGCAAACAGACACAGGCCACATTTTCCTTCACGGTGATTAGATTCTCCTGAAAACACCAAATAACTGCAGTTTGTGCGACTCCTGGCTATTCAGATTCGACTCGATGGCACTGATGGGAGCAGACTTAATTCAAGTTGACGTGCTCCTGAGGTGAAGCTCAAGCTTGCGACCTTTCAGCTACAAGATCATCTCTTTAACTCCGAGACACAGTCAAGTCACATTAATAAATCAGAATTTGTTTTGCTCCCGTCTCAGCAAATTCAGTGTGCTTTATTCAAAAAGAGACGTGACTAACTGTGACTTGACGGGCAGCTCTCCTTCAGGGATATCTTGACTGATCGCCAAGTCCCTCTAGATGAAAGTCTCAACACTTGTTTAAAACATCTCTGGGCGGCTATTTGAAGCTTCGATCTAAATGAATCGTCTTTCCTCATTATCATATCCGTAACAAAGACACAAAGACTAAACTAGCTCTACCTCAAACAGATGCAGCAGTACTGACATAAATCCGGGGATTTTAATACTTGAAGCATATTCACTTCTGTATTTGTTCAGGGCCTTTTGTTCCAGTGAAGAGACAACATGACGTTACTTGAGACAAGAGTGCTTCCAGCTCTGCATCGACAGTCTGCCCTGTGCGGCCATCAAGCGCACAGCCAGCTCCTTAAAGAAAGGCTTTGCCCAGTTTGGTGCGAAGGAGTGTAGTAGAGCTGTGACCAAAGACTGTATATAATAGATGGCTGCAGCCACTGTCACTTTACCCACCATCATATCTTATACTGAAGCCTTGGATCACTTTGAGCTTTGTCATGTGGTTGTTCTCAAACCAAATGTGCTGAGAAAGGGCTCACAGGGCAGCCACGCTGTAAATCATACCCCGCTTTATCCTGCTCCATAACTCTAAGGAGACCTTAACTACCAAAACAAGCATCACGATATCTTAATAAGACTTTAAAATAGCAACTGAGGCCATAAACCCATAAGGAACATGTGTCCTGGTGTCATAAATCAAGTGAGAAGTCGGGTCATTTTATCATTGACTTCTATAGGATCTGACTTCTTTTTGCAAACAGAGGAGCCGACACGTTGCAGCAGCACAAACTCATTTTTTAATATCACTGATGGATTTTTCAAATATTTAAATTACACTCAAAGGTTTGTCAGCTATTTTGCAAGATATTTAAAGAAAAGCATAAAATTAAATTAAAATTATTTTAATTTATCTAAAAAAAATAATTAAAGACAGAATTTTAAAAATAAATGTACATTTTTTCATTTAATTAGAAATAAATCAGAATATTGTTAAGTTGTGGGTTTCATTGAATAAACTAAAAAGAAAAACATAATACAAAGCCTCCCTTTAAAACACACCTGGGGGGTTGTATTAACAAAATAATACAAAACATTTAATAAACTGAAAAATGAGAAAGATTGTTTATTGGCTAATCAGCTGATCCATGTGTGTATATTTTGCTCCGTGTTATCAGTTGTTTTATGAGCCAGATGTATTTGAACTTCAGCAGCTGTATCTTACTGCACTTTACTGTATCGGTCTTCAGTTCTGCAAAGTCATGACATTTAGCTACTGATAATATTGATTAAAGGCTGGACCAAACCCACCGCTCCCAGTGCCCCTTGAGCTCTCTATCAGCATGTGTGTGTGTTGGCTGGAAAAGCACACACGCCCACGCCCACAAAGTCAATTAAGCACTCCCCACGCTGTGGCCTGTGTTTTGCTGGAAGCGCCAATAAACACAGCATATCCTACCTGCGTACAAGCCGGTCCTATTAATCAGCCTCGACAGTCTCCATGGAAGCGAGCGAGTCAACTCTGCTCCGTTTAAATCAGACCAACAAAAATAAAACCCTCCGACACACTGGAGAAGCAGGTCTGTGTGAAACAACACAAGAACAGACACCACGTGTCACTTTTCCCGCACTTGTCTTCAGACTTCCTGCTTACACTTCCTGTCCATCTCATCGCATCCTAGCAGTGTCTCAACAAACTTCATCACTGACCTGAACTGTAATTTTGTTGCCCCACAACAATCTTGCAGCAGCAGCGATGATGCAACTCTGTTAAAAGGAACTCTCTGCAGGCTTTCTGAACTGTGAAACCTTAAACACTGGAATCTTTTAAAAACAGGAAGGTGATGGTGAACTTAAACGTTGAATTAACTATTTTGATTACGAACTACAGGTACTGTTTAAATACGCTTAAATAACCAGGTGGAGTCATTTGTGACTTTTTGATGGTTCTGTTTGTTTAACACTGAAGGTCATTTATGCATCAGTCACGTTCTGCAGCAGTAAATCTTTCTATTCCAGGTCCATCATCCACAGCAGAGGTGGGACCAAGTCATTGTTTTGCAAGTCTCAAGTAAGTCTCAAGTCTTTATCCTCAAGTCTCAAGTCAAGTCTCAAGTAATGTCAGGCAAGTCAGAGTCGAGTCTCAAGTCACTGGTGTAAAAGTCCGAGTCAAGTCACAAGTCTGAAATTTTGAATTTCAAGTCCTTTCGAGTCATTAAAAAAAACGAAAAAAAGAATGTTGCAGTTATGCTAAATGTAAATATTAGACCATGTAATTTTTAAATCTGTGTTTTTCTCAACACATGACAAAATAGTGAACTTAGAAAATATACACAAATTGTGAAATTGCACCTCTTTAGAATGCAGCTCAATTAAACCTAGCTCCAAGAATAATTTTCACCGACAGTTCTGAGATAAGCTGCATGTTATTCTTGGATGCGGTTGTAGGACCGGCTTTAAAACCGCATGACAAAAATATCATACACATTAAAAAAAACTGCATCACCAACGTAGCCTGGAAAACATTTGCTAGTTAGATGAAGTCAGCTATCTCATCGTAGCATATTTATATGCATATTAATAATCATACGGTTCTTGGAGTGAGTGCATACACTCATGAAGTTTAGTAACTTCAGGTCACTGCAACAAGCCCAGGTACAGTTTACCGACGGATGGGTGCAGGACCTTGAAATGCACCGTGTAGAACGAAAGACCATCGTACGTATCATAAGTTTACCAGTCTCACAAATCGTTGTCATAAATACACATTCGTTAACCGTTTATTAATAGGACCTTTGAGCTCAACGGTAATTAATTAGCAGTGGAAATAATTTCTGGTAGCATCACAGAAATGTAGCAGTGACAACAATATTGTATGCTGTAATCGTACTGGGCAATTAGTGATACAAAAAACCTGTTTTATCCTGTGAATAAAAGTATATGTTTTTGTCAATGTACCATAATAACAGAGGCGAAACGCAATATTGTGTCAGGACAATTCACTATTTATGCACAATAAACAAAGGAGCATAGCGCGACCATTTCTGTTCAGCGCCAGACTTGCTTGTAACCTATATCACTAATTATGTTATGAAAATGACGCATTAACTACAACAGCAGACTGACCTTTGTGTAAATGCTTGGAGCAGACTAACCTGTGAGCTGGAGGGTTCTGGGACGTTATATTTGGTCTTTGAATGGCTGCAATCCAGGCCACCCGTCGCCTCTTTGTCACTTCGGAAACATGGCTCGAACAATTTCTCTTCAACGTCATAATCCGATAACAACCGATCTCTTTACCCGTCGGCTTCCCGTGGCTGTCATGCGACCGGCTATTGCAGTTAATAATACAACAGCTTCTTGACATTTTTGTGTTTCTTTTTATCGCTGTGTAACTGATTTTAATTGAAAGCCTGCGTGCGCTAGTACTTCTTGCCACGAGTTCCCAGAATCCTTTGCGGTTCTACCCGTGAATGACGTCACATTTTCAATCTCTATATAATATGCATGTTAAATTTTATATTTGGGGTGAAATATCAAGTCTTTTCAAGTAAACCGGTTCAAGTCCAATTCAAGTCCCAAGTCATTGGTGTAAAAGTCCAAGTCAAGTCACAAGTCTTAGAACATTTTTTCAAGTCAAGTCTAAAGTCATAAAATTAATGACTCGAGTCTGACTCGAGTCCAAGTCATGTGACTCGAGTCCACACCTCTGATCCACAGGTCACAGCAAACTATCACAATGCAGTCGTGAAAAGTGGAAACTTTAAAGCAATCTGAGTGTATAATGTCAAACTTCTTTACATATAGATATTTTTGGAACACTAATGATCCAATTCCCTATAAAAGTACCTTACAGCTGGCCTCATATATTAACCCACTTGCAGGTTAAAGAGAAAAAAGCTTATTATCTCAACTCAAATGGTTTCACCTGATATTCTGCTTAGTTTAGATACTATACACTCACAATGCTGTGACACACTCACTCTGGACACAGCAACACTGCTGAAAAAGTGCGGACTATATCAGACATGCAATCTGTAAAGTGATGACGTATCGACCCCGTTTCCTGCTTTGGATGAGCCTTTCGTCGTGTGTCTCATTTTTCTGAGCAAACATGAACTTCCAAAACCTGTTTAGCTATTCTCTGTGTTTTAAGCATTTTTTATGATTATTATGGGATGGGATTATTTATGAGCAGGATGTCTTTAAGTTTCTAAAAACTCATCGTTTATATGACAGCATCAAATGTTTGAACGCTTTCAGTGTGGACATTAAGCTTAGGATCAGGACTTTTTCATAATTCAAATCATGCAGCAACATATTAATGTCTGAGCTCATGTTGCAGACACTCAGACACTCTCTTGACTCGAGTTTGGTCATTTTTCAGGGACCTTTAACCTCCTCTGCCTTAGCTGTGCTAATATGTTTATCTAAGCCTAAATGTAGCCCTGTTAGCTGCATCACGCACACATCATAATCTGCCAACTACCATACCCAGAGCCCTTCTGCCTCTGTGTCCATCCAGCGTTACATACTTCAGTCAGAACACAGCATATCATCTTTAAAATCGACCTTCTTGCTTAGCTAAAGCTCATAAATCCTCGTTTTCATGCATCTCTGGATGTTAAACACCAGGGAGCAAAGCCACACTCATTATTTTATTATAGCTGAACATTTTTAACGCTCAGGCACCTCAGCGTTTGATAGATTTTGAGGGCTAATTGAGCATTTGGACTGGAAATGGTTAAAATGTTAACAAGCAGATACTCACATTTAAGCAGGCGTTATCTAACACGACAGAGGCTGGCTCAACCCCAAAAAGAAAAAGAAATCTCTAAGTTTACACAACCTAACCGGTTTGATTTCTCTGAGCATGTGTGTTTAAAGTGTGGAAGCTGTCCCTTAGGGTACCTGAAGCACCGGCTGAGTGTGTGTGTAATGTTGTGTTACAGTGCCACATAAGCTGTGGAAACAGACACGCAAACAAGAAGCAGAGAGCGTAAACTGTCGCGCTTTAACCAGGAAAATTGGCCCTAAAGGCGACTGAAAGGTAATTTTGCTTATTACAAGGTGCTGGGTGAGGATGGTGAGTTGTGTTACACACTGACTGGTATGGAGGAAGTGTTTCGCTGCAAAATAGATCGACGGCTGAAAAAGGAAGAAGTGCGCAGTGACAGGTCGGCGGAGTGACGCACCGACACGCCGCAGCTGCAGCAGCTGAGTCGCTCCTCGGTACTGGTCTGACCCGTTCCCCGTGCTTCCCTGAAAACGTTGCCTGAGCCCTCCTCCGGGCCAACGTTACGCTCTGTGGATCTCCTCATTCGATTCAAGCGACACTGAGAGCAACACATGGCTCATAAGTGCTCGCTGCCTCCCAGGGCAAACTGCTGATGATGTGCACGGGCACTGCGGTGAGGAGGACGGATGCCAAGACATGCCAAAAAATCCCAAAACAAAACAGCGCATCCACCCACGTCTACCCCGCGCTTCCACCACATCACATTTTACGCGCAAAGCCACGGTTCCAGTCTTTACGCGTTTACGCACCTGCGCGACCACATCAGGAGTAAACTTTGCCGACAGTCACAGATTTAATCTTACACACAAACATCTGGATGAGCCACAAACGGCACAGCTGGACCCCAAAACGAAGGCTGAGTGTTCGTCTTACCTCCTGATGTGATGTGATGTGATGTGAAGCGACGGCAGCCGGAGATCTGCTGTGGTGCCGCGAGCCGGTGACCAAAAACCACCAAAGTGCAAAGACTTACAAGACTTCCTGTTCAGTTCCTGTCAAAATAAAATCCGCACAGGCAGGACGGTGAGCTTTCTTCCATGTATTTCCAACTTGGTGACATAAAGCTACTATGGTAGTTCTATTAAAAAATAAATACATCTAAAATAAAATACGAACTCACAGAATACAACTAAAGCTTGTTTTAATAACATTTCAAATAAATACAAATAAAAAAAAATAATTAGCAAAGCACAATTAAAAGACTATAATTAAATGAATAATCGATTATGTTTTATTAAAAATAAAATAAAATAAACAGTAACATGATCAAGCTGAGGGGTTTGTTTTGACTCATCACACATGAATCTGACTGTTTGTCAGTCTGCATACTTTACAGCCGGTATTGAATGTAAAAAGGTAAGAAGGTAAATGTGAGTCCTGAGATGACCCACTGGCAGGAAAGAAGGACAAAACACCAGTGTGCTGTCATTTTGATTACTTTCTTTTCCTTTTAAAAGTAGTTAGTAATTAAGAATAATGTCATTTTATCTCCAATTGTTGAGTATTTTAAAAAGCTACACACAGTGTTGCCTTTCACTCAACTTCCAGTCTTCAGTTTGTCAGCACGTATTAAGATCTCTGAAGACACTGGAGTAAAACAGTGTAAACAGTAATAGACACAATTTAAAGTGCCACACTGAAGGTGTTTACAAGAACTTTACTTAATTTAAATCACTCTATTAAACTGAATTTACAAAGGTTACCTAAATATACTCAGACATATGTCTGCGTACTGATGAGTATGTTTGGGTCACATTCATCCATCCATCCATTCACTTCTATATTTCAGTTTGTGCTGTTTTAAAATGCCAGTCTGGTGTTTATGATTGAGAAATACATTTTTTGGCAACAGGAGTGGCACAGACTCAGTCAGAGAGAGCATTAAAAGGGACTTTGGGTTTAGGTGGCTTGCAAGTGTGCACAAATTATAACAAAGGCTAAAGGAAATTAATTAGCATATCCTATATGAGATTTTCCTGCTTAAAATAAGAATATGTCGAGTTGTTCCCTTTTTTGTGTTTTCAGTTTTGTGGAATGACGTCAAGGAAACAACGTTCAAATTTATTTCTGACTTTACTTTGAAGAGCACACTGCGATACTTCCGGATCACACAGTTTTTCTGTCTTTACCTTGATGAAGTTGATAAGACACAGTGGCTTCCTCTGTGAAACCACGCCTGAAAACCTCTGTAGCTCATTGCACTCAAGAACAAAAGTTACTTGCCATGAATTTAGAAAAAAAACAGACAAACTTCATGTAAAGACTGAAATATAGAAACAATGAAGAGTTACTCACAAACTGAAATGCTGACTTATTCAGGCTGATTGCCACACATGCACTCTGCAGCTGGGCCACATGATCTGTGTTTATGTGGGAGAAGAGGAGGAGGATAGCACAGAAACACAGTACTCATTTCTGGGTAACTGTGTCGTTCCTTCCCTTTTTTGGTTACGTCCCTTTATCTGTAGGATATGGGAGAAGTTCAGTCTCTGATGGTAATCAAATATGCAAATACTCCCACGGGAAAGTGAGAGATTACTGCACCTAATTAGAGGGTTTGAGACCAGAGTTTCTGGGTAAAAAAGAAACTGATATCATCATTTTGTGGTGCAATGCCACATTTGTTGCACTCATATGTAGTTGGGGGCAAAGATTTGGACAGATGTTTACAGTTTTACTAAGTGTAGAACCAAATTAAAAGAATCATAAACATGTCTGTTTATACATGGCCACAGGGGGCAGAAGTCTAAGCAGAAACTGGACTTTCCCTGACCACTTCCTCCAGCTCCTCCAGGGGAACTCCAACCCAGCCGAGAGACGCACCCTCAGACCTGAGGGTGTCCCTGAAAACCCTCTCGTGCTCCCCTCAGCTTTCTGGCCAGCGGTATTATCTGACCAAAACATCTGATGTGTTTTGTTAATATGTCCAGACCACATCAGATGGTCCTCATTCTGGAGAAAGCCCTGGACCCCTTTATATTGCATAAGGGAAGAAAGCATTTAAGGGGCCACTGTTCCCCTGAAAGTGCTCCCATCCGACATGGGAGAGGCATAAAAATGTGTATACTGTAATTAAAATTTGGACATGTATTCTTTCTAAAGCCCAGCTGTGGAAACTCTGCTGGATTCAAGTAAAAGTTAGATTTCACTCTATGGTGGGCTGGAGCTACTCTTCACCTGTTCTGTGATCTCAGTAAACTCTTCCATGGTGATGTCAAGGTGCCTACGTGCATCTGCACACGTCAAATCTTTCTACACATTCAGATGACAAATCTCATATTTATCATTCATCTTATATTTAACCTCATTGATTCTGTTTACAGATAATACCACAAACATAAAAGATCATTAACGGGCCACAAGACGAGGCCCCAAAACAAGGCAGGAGAAAA
This sequence comes from Copadichromis virginalis, assembly GCF_057382275.1. Lineage (NCBI taxonomy): Eukaryota > Metazoa > Chordata > Actinopteri > Cichliformes > Cichlidae > Copadichromis > Copadichromis virginalis. Next base: position 31,372,744 of record NC_140626.1, read on the forward strand.
ACCTCCAGAAACACGAACAAACAAAAAGTAAGAAAATAGGCAAACTTAAGGAAATGCCTGAAAACTCCCGTAGGTGTTTGGGGGGGCAAACAGGGGCGTAGATATCATGGAAAGCGATTAACTGATTAACATCAGAAAACTGGAGTAAAATAACAAAGGGAGCGCAGGCTCAGCCAGAAACTGTTTATGAAGGAGGAGCTCGGGTGGAGGTGACTTAATAAATGGCTGAAATGTGTGGAGCAATGGTAGGTGTAGGCTAAAGCACCTGAAATATTGTACCCATATGAGATTTGGCTCGGCGATCGTGGCTCAAGAGTTGGGAGTTCGCCTTGTAATCGGAAGGTTGCCGGTTTGAGCCCCGGCTCCGACAGTCTGGGTCGTTGTGTCCAAGGCCCGGTGGCGCCAGTGTCCGGCAGCCTCGCCTCTGTCAGTGGGCCCCAGGGTGGCTACAATGTAGCTTCACCAGTGCGTGAATGGGTGGATGACTGGATGTGTAAAGCGCTTTGGGGTCCTTAGGGACTAGTAAAGTGCTATACAAATACAGACCATTTGCCCTCCTGACTAAGGCTATGCTGGATCCGTTCACAGTTTGGATGCTTCCTGCATTGTTTCTGTCATGAAGTTGACCTTTGTTACTCTTCATTTCCTGTTTTGTTTTTGCCTGCTTTTCCACCTCTGTTTCCCTGTCAGTCATCTCTGAGTATGTCAGTCGCTTCTGCACGGGGAGTTTGCTAATGAAATGTAGTATCTGCAGTCAAAATAGGAGCCGGTTGACTTCTCTAATTACTACAGATGGGCAGGTCAGTGCTTTTTTTATTACCTCCTTTAGCAGAGGACAGACTGGATCGACCCACACCTGATAAGTCACACGGATCAATAAAATGTTAATTAACCATCTGTTTCCCATTTCATGCATTGACCTGCTGCTGAACTTTAGATGGATGAACTTTGAAATCAGCTTCTCAGTGTTGTTTTGTGTGAATAAAGATTATTAGCTATTTTAAAAAATGCTTAAAGTAAGTCTCATATTTGGTTTGACCAATTTGGTTGTGAATTTATATTTTTCAGTGGTGCTCTGTGTTATGAACTGCATGAAATAACACAGCAAGAATTCACAACAACTGTGCCCACTGTACAGTTGTTTTCCATTTGTTTCCCTTTCTAAGCTGTTTTAATATATATCACAGTCTGACTAAAATAGATTTCATCTATCAACCTCATATTTCCGGGGGGGGGGGGGGGGGGGGGGGAATCATCATAATTAAGTTTTGGCATAAAGGTGTGACATTGCTTGAGTCACAGAAAAGAGCATAAGGACCTCAAGTGGTAGTGGGCTGCAAGCCACTTTGCATTGACTGAGCAAGCTAAGTCTCCTCTGTGTAGCCTCCTCTTCTTGAGCCAAGTTGGTAACATTCTTTAATTCTATTATTTATGCACATGACAATAATTCAAATTCATGTATCTCAAATGCAGGCTGCACAGCTTCTGATCAGGATATTTTCTGTCTCTGCTTTGATGTAGTTGAGTGGCTTCCTCTGCAAAACCACATCTGAACCTTTGCAGCTCTTTGCTCTGAAGAAGAAAAGTTGCCCAGCTTGAAAAACAATGACCATGTGACAGGAAAAAAACTGTACGCAGCTTCAACCCTCCGTCACATTCTTAACCTTCTGAGGTCTGTGTGGTAGGTCCTAACCATGACTCTAACTAACATTACACTTTCATCCAAAACATCCTTTTGCTACTCTCCGAAATATAACAATGTAAGATTAACACCAGTGCTGATTTAGAGCTCGGGTGAATGAGGAGCCTGGTGTAAGAGGAGTCTGTCCTTGACCTCATGATGTGAGCTAAAGCGATTAGGAGGAGACCCAGGAGGTGATTTCTCGACTACTGACTGGAGCCGTTGTCTTAACGTTTCTTTGCCGGTCCTTGTGTGCCCATTTATTCTTTCCTCTGATTTCTAAACTGGTTTTCCAGCCTGTCAGACAGTTTGTCCCGTTGATGCCTGCGTATTTGTTAGTAATAGAGGAGTTTGGTAAAAGCTCACCTCTACATCTCTTTGGATTCATTTGCACTGGTTTGAGAGTAGGGTTGCAGTGAGCCAGTGGCTCTGGTGCTGTGCTTGGATCAGGATAACTGATGGCAGGTGTGTTTTATTGTGCTTCCTGCCTCTTCTGTTTATGCTCCAGACTGCAAACAATGCTGTTACATGATCTCGTTTCTGTGTGCAGGCGAGGACCGGCTTGTTCGGCAGTCTGTGCAGGGAGGTAGTCTTGTCCCTTCTGAAAAGATGCCGGGCTCCCCCTGAAAAGAAATTCCTCAGATCCTTATTTATTAGAAGACTCTGCAAGTTGGTCTTAGATCCCAATCTGATCTCCATAACAACAAACCCTGGAAACAATAGGCGTGTATCTATTTGCACTGTAATATTCAAACACTGCTTCCTCTTCCCACTGCAGCAGGATTCCCAGCCTCTGCGTCTATAAAATCCTGGTTCCAGCCCTGCGGTCTGTGGACAGACCTGCCACATGGCTCCACATCAGCAGCCTCCTGTCTCACACAAAGCCACTGTTATGGCTGCACTATAAACCCTGAGCTATCTCACATTCAAACTCTCCCTCTGTGTGCTCATTAATAACACACACATTGACCTGAAGGCGTTTATTTGCTGTGCTGTGCAAACACCGGGGCCTGTTATGCACAGGCTCATGCAAACACACAGTGAATTAAAGCACATTGGATTCTTCCTTCATAGCGAGCCTGTGCTGTGTTTATTTACCGGACAGTGTCATGATTTCTGGACCAGCTGCTGAAATATTTCTCTTTCGTGTCCAGCCTCACTCGAGTCCCTCGTTCGCATTTGCAACTCAAACACCGCAACTGCAGGGACTGATAACCCATCAAATAATGCAAATTACATTTTCCTACTCATGCTGTTATTTAAGTTGGTTACCTTCTAGGCACACTTACCTCCACTGTACATCGTGTGTAGCTGATAAATACATTTTGAGTGCTTTGCAGTGATGATACAAGAAAACTTTGAACTGAATTGTTAAGAGAGAAGCGTCAGTCAGATCAAAATGAGACTGACCGACTCGTCTATCTGCTGCACGTAGAGATCAATAATTATCACTTATTCATTCCTCCAGTTGAGGAAATTGATTTTGCCAAATGGACACTCACCTGCTAGGCAACTATCATTTTCTAACTGCATTAACATTCACATCAAATGAAGAACATTATCTCTAAGACAGCCTGAATGTATCTTGTTACTGGAAAGACGTTTATTCTCCACCACGAGCAGTTTCTTCTTTTCCTTTTGCCTTTCATAAATATTTTGTCAATTACTTTATTGTTTACTTGAGTAGAGCTTTTAGGCATGTGTGCTTTGCTTGAGTCTTTCTTTTTCTGACGATCAATTTGAGGAGAGTTATTTCATATCACTGTTCACCTCCTGGACATCAAACTAATTTGAACATAAACTGGAGGCAACAGTAACACATAAAACAGGATGCTATCTCCTCCTGGACTATTGTAAAGTGTAATATCTCCCATGCATGACTTTTCCTAACCTAGCGAGGTGATCTCGAGGACCTTTTTTAACTGAAGAGTTTACAATTTCTATCTTTCATATTCATATTTAAGTCAAAATAGAGATAGAGAATGATGTAAGAAAGGAAGGACAGGAGAGGAAGAGGAAGAAGATTTTATTCAAAGGTAAGGACTGCTCAGTGATGTCTGATTAACTAGAAATGTAAAGTTTGCATGTAATATCCTCATTCATTTTAATATCCCCACTTTTTTTAGAGTTGTTGTTTTCCTTACATTCGATCTATTGCTTACATGAACGTTCATATTGTGAAACGTCTTGCAAAGCAAATATTGTCATGGTTGGCTGTGTGGCAGGCAGGCAAGCAGGAGTGACGGACCCAAAATGCAGAACTCGGCTGTACCACGTGACTGGTTCAGGAAGTGGTTCGAACTTTGCCGCGAGATATGACAGCGATATAAACCCCTCAGACTTCAATCAAAATGTGGGTGTTTGATGGAGAGTTGCGGTTAGTGAGAGTTTGGAGACAGTTTGGAGGTTTATGAGAGTGAGGAGAGAAAGTCAGGAGAGAATGGAGCCAGCTAAGAAGAGGAGGATGTCCTCCCCTGTGTGGGAACATTTTGATCTTATTCCTCCCAACAAGGTATGTAAATTTCTACAGAAGATGTATTTTCATAATACTGATGGTGCAATACAATTTATGTTAAGCTGTCTTTACTTTTGTACAAGGTGAAGTGTTTGCTATGTGCCAGGGAGCTGGGATATAACAACAACACCTCATCCATGCTTAGGCACTACAGAGCTTTGCATGAGAATAAGGGGGACACCGATTATGGAGCAAGACCAGGTGAGCTCTCCTCAGCAGAACAATCTCAAATAGATGAAGACCTGGTCAGCATGGTGATTGAGGACTCCCAGCCATTTAGCATTGTGGAGGACAAAGGATTTAAAAGAGTTGTTAAATCATTAAATCCTAGCTATGTTCTCCCCACTAAAGGTTATAAAAGCAGTGAAAATTTAGTTTTTACAGAATAAAATGTGAACAGGCAGGACTAAAGCCTCAGTGTGTAGCTGTCCATACCTCAACGTTACAAAAGCACAACTACTGTCCACACCCCAACCACACCTCACCTCACAGTAAATGATCATTTCCATTTTAAGCATTTCCAAATAATCATTTTCCATACTGCCAGTATAAATATACACAGTATACTGCCATCACTACAATATACATGTTTTACACACTCCTTTTGTTGTTGACATTTACAGGCTGTGTGCAAAATGCCACACTCTTCAAATTCATGCCAACTAATATTTTTACGTCCAGTAGGTGTCCTACTAGAGCAAATGAAGCTTCAAGAAGCTTTGCGCTGGGGTGAACCAATTGGATGAAAATTGGAATGGAAAACAGGAGGGAGACACAGCTGGGAGGGTTCAGGCTAACGAGACACGGGGAGCAACGCTAGACACACTGAGATGAGGCACAACCTTTCACAATAAAATGGGAAACAAGAAACAGACACAGACTTGACACTGAACTGAACTTGTACTAAACGAGAGACACAACCTAAGAACTAATCCCTCACAAAGAATAACTGAAACATAGAATAATACTAATAAACAAAGCATGACAAAGTGATCAGAATACAAACCATAACACAAAGGAATATAAGAACTGAAAATGCTGGGTCAAAATGACCCAGGACCGTGACAAATACAGGTATATTAACTTTGTGGTATTCAAAGGTTGCATTAAAAACTGGTGAGTTTAGTGCAGGATAAGCTGGTTACTGTGCAGTACTGTGATATAGTTTACGGTAATGTTGGGCTGGTGCAGAGCAGCTGTGCGGATCATGCTCAGTAGAAGCAGAAATCAAATGAAACTTAATGTGATGATGCTCATTCACTCACTGATTTCTGTCTTTAAACTAGCTTTCTACTGTCTGCAGGCAGCAGCTGTGACAGCTCGTGTCACTTCTGCTCATATTGAATTCAGTTGGCTAAATCCACAATGATCAAGGAAGGGAGCAGAAGCAGCTGCGCAGCTCAGCTGATCACAGCCTGTACACCACAGCTCCTACGACAGGAAAGGAATCGTTTTCCCTCAGAAGTCCCTGAACTTGCCATAGACTCAAAAAGATGCAGGAAGGGCCCAAAGAGTGCCAAGAAAATAATCCCACACCATTACACCTCCAACAGTCTGAACTGCTGATACAAGAAATGATGGATTCATGCTTTCATGCACCAAATTCTGACCCTAAAATCTGGACTTGCAGCAGAACTTGAGACTCATCAGTCCAGGAGACATTTTCCAGCCCTCTGTTGTGAACGTTTGGTGAACCCGTGTGAGCTGCAGCCTCAGCTCCTGTTCTCAGCTGACAGGAGTGGCACCCACTGTGGTCGTCTGCCGCTGCAGCACGTCTGCTTACAGTTTTCACATGTTGTTGACTGGATATCAAACACTTGTATATCGGTAGATTTCTTTTACTATATTTTATTAATATTTTGCTCTTTACTATTTTCTTTTCTACTGTAGCATTCTGCTGAGTGACTGTCTTCTGCTCGTCAAATACATTTCATTGCAATGCTGACCGTGTGCTAACCTGCATGTGACAAATACAACTGAAAACTGAAAGCTGATAAGATTGTTGCGTTGGGGTTGTATTGGAATAGCATGATGGCATGTTGAATTGATAAAAAAGAAAAGAGTACAGCTCATATCTTTGTGTTTGTGGGTTCTTTATGTGTTTATGTTTGTTTGTGTTCTGTATGTGTTTTTTAACTAAAAAGTGGCAACAGCTGTCAGATAACTGCAGAAAGAAAGTAGTAGAAAGTATAAAATGTTACACCAAGCTGTTTCTGTTATTGTGTCTGTCCTGTTTTACATGAATGACACAAGACAGAGAAAGATCTCTGCAGAGCTTATCATTCAACAACTTCCTGCTTCAGTGTCTTTTTTCAGCATCACTTATCACAGATGTTAGCGATCCCACGGCTCACGGACGCAGGTGGTGCGGGCGATGCAGGTGATGTCACATTCCAGGGAAGCCGAACGTTCCTGCAGATCCCGCATGAGGTGGAAGGAATGTTCATCTGTAATCCTCCAACATTTACATTAAACGTGTGGCGTAAAAATGTGGCTGCGCTCTTAAAGGAGAATGACAGACAGACCCGCGTCTTTAGCGCACACTTAATGTTAACATGTATGTGTAGATGACATGTGTTAAGCATAAATTACTACGATATTGATTTAATACAGTGGTTCCATCAGGCCCTCCAACATGGGCTGGTAAAGTGGACTGGTACTTAACACTACTCTATTTGAGCACTCAAAGCACTTTCATACTGTAAGCTTCATTCAACCATCTACCTTCCAGGCATCAGGGGATAAAGTGGACCTTCCAATTAGTGGACAAGCCGCTCTACCTCCTGAGCCCCAGCAGCCCCAGCTGAGTAACAAAAATGACCACACAGGACCATCGTGGTGCAGTACAGAGACAAAGTACACACAAAAATAACTTTTAAAAAGTCCTTGACTGAATATTTAGAAGCTAACTGAGGAACAATTTTATTTTCTCTCTTTTTTACGAGTTGAATGATTGAGTGTGTCGTTACTGAAAGTGGATGTTTTATAGGTTTGGCATTTAAGTGTGTGACAACCTCAGCCCTCGCTTCTATCCCTCACCCATTTTGGACTAAAATAAAAGGAAAATAGCTTTTTGATGTGTCAGTCTGAATTATTTTTTACATTTTAAAAGATGCACATTTCTGATAGCGTAAAGAAAGAGCAATCACTGACAGTGCTTTAGATGTGGTGCATTATATCAGTGCACATGGTGCAGAGGTTAACACTGTCCTCTCACAGCGAGGTTTTTCTTTGGAACATCCTGGCGAGCCGGGGCCTTTCTGCATGGTTTGCATTTTCTGCCTGTCCCTGCGTGGATTCTCTCCGGACTTCCTCCCTCAATCCGGAGACATGCGTGCCAGGTTAAATGTTTCTAAACCGTGAGTGTGGGTGTGAGTGCACGATGGACTGGTGACCTGTCCGGGGTGTGACAGCTGGGAAAGGCTCCAGCTCTCTCTATGATCGAAAGGTGGATAAGCGGTTAAAGAAACAGAGCGATGCATTATATCCACTGCATGTGTTTTACAACGAAGTGAAGAAAATACAAAGAAACAGGATGTGAGCCCTGTTTCAAAGTGTGCACCATCTTTGATATATTTATCTTCCTGTATAGAAAAACATCCGAGGAAGCATCGATCCACCTCTCCGTCTTTGAATGGAAAGATTTTTAGGCGTTTTCATAAACATTAAAAAAAAACGTTTTCTTTTTTATTGCTCAGACATCGTGTTTTTACAGAGTCCGCTTTTTGGCACATTTAAGGGCCACATATTCTTGTAATGAACTTTCATCACTAACCATGATGTGGCCTCATGTGGACAGCCATGAGAGGAAGTTTGTGTGCCAGCAAGCGGTAAATAATAATGCAGTAAAACTCAGCTGTATTGCTATAAAATGTCTTCATCGAATGGTGCTTTCAAACGGTTTATGGGTGTAACTGTCGCCAGTACGAAAACATCAAGACCATAAAACAATGTTTCTGTCTTTCTTTCTTAACTACATGACTACTGCATTTATATTAAATCCATTTGTATAAGCTTTATTATTGTTGTCACAATAAATACATAAATTAATAAATACGTAAATAAATAAATAATGTTTTGAGTTCAAATCACCCTACTGTATGTCTGTGAAGGTTCTCAGTCATCCAGGTCATCGTAGTCAAAGGAGCTTGCAAACTCCTTTCACCCTACTGTAGTTGAGCCTGCAGCGCCCCCTGGTGTGGAGGCATTTTAATGCAGTGCAGAAAGGTCGGAAGTGCTACTGTAGCTTTGTTATTATCAATAAAAATATAAAATATAATCCAAACTTCCTCTATTTCCTTTTTTCTGTGCATGAACATCAGGAATCGGAGCCATGGTTTAACTTTAAAAATATTTATTTACTGTCCTCTGATGTCATTTAAATGAACGCATTTAATATTTGTATTTTACTACATGTGTCTGCCTCAGCTGTTGCTCTGTGAGGTTTATACACAAAGTTATTGCGCATTAGAGATGTGTAACGATATGGATCTTTAGCTTTAGCTGCTGCTGAACAACCCACACACATAAAAAGATCATTTGAAAATCTATCTGAAAATATTTGCTGCCAAAAACAATCATGTTTGAGGTCAGACTCGTGGGGAAAACACTTCTCCACATTTAATACAGTCCACATTTGCCAGTTTGGGACATATTGCTTCAGGCTAGAATTTTTAATTAGCTGTCAACAAAAACAATAAACACACCTGCAGGATATTGTTTTAATCTTCTTCTTCTTTTTTTCTGAAGTGATCCCAAGAGCAGCAGTTTTCTCCTGTGAAGCTACAGAACAAATCTTCTGCTGCAGATGAATGAGTCTAATTATGGCTAAAAGCAAGAAGAATATCACACGTGAGCAGGATAATGTGCCATAATTACCCAAGCAGGATAACAGCTCACAGCAGCCTGTTGGGCTGAATGTGGGGCTGAAGGTGTTTTTCTCTGGAATAATCAGCTCCTTCACTCCATGCATGATGCATGATGAGTGCAAAACAGTGTTTTAGTGCCTGAGCTGCACACTGTTGCATACAGTTTATTATTTTCCTGCACATTATTATGGCCTCCAAATGTGATTAAGAGGAAATCTGAAGTAAGACTGTAGCTAAACATCAGTTTGATTATTTCCTAAACTATAAATTCAGTCAAAGATTTCTGAAATGACAGATTTCTTGAATAAACGTGAGTGCAAGCCAAACACTAAATAGCGCTAAACACTTGTATAAAACCAAATATCATATTGTTTTTATTTATTACTCTTATTATTTCACACCCTTCAGCCTCTCCAGCCACAAGACATAGCCAAGTCCACACCCACCCACACCCCACTTTCTGTGAAAAAGATGTGAGGCAACTCTTCAGGAGACAGAAGATCATGATATTACCAGGCTGTGCTGATCAGCTGCCTCCCATCTTCACACTGATCTTCGACAGATCCCTGGAGCTGTGTGAAGTCCCCTGCTGTTTCAAACGATCCACAATTATCCCAGTCCCCAAGGAACCCTCTATCACTGGGTTAATGACTACAGGCCTGTGCCCCTCACGTCTGTAGTCATGAAATCCTTTGAGAGATTGATGTTGACCTACCTGCAAGACATCACATGTCCCCTGCTCCACTCCTTTAGTTTACCTACTGGTCAAATAGTTCAGTGGATGATGGTGTCAACATAGAGTGCACCTCAACACTGCAACACCTCGACTGCACTGTTACATGTCCTGGAGTCCTCCGCTCCAAACTCACTCGGCTCATTGTCCCAGCCTCCGTCTGTCAGTGGATCACAAACTTTCTGAATGACAGGAAGCAGCAGGTGAGACTGGGGAGAATCACATTTCAGGACTGTGTCCTCCCTCCTCGTCTCTTCTATTCAGTTTAATTCGTTGTTATTTCTATAGCAACAAATCACAACAAGAGTTGCCTTTAAAATGCTTTATATTGTAAAGGCCCTACAATAATACAAAGAAAACCGAGAAAACCCCAACAATCATATGACCCCCTACGAGCAATCGCTTTGGTGATAGTGGGAAGGAAAAAATCACTTTTAACAGGAAGAAACCTGGAGCAGGACCAGGCTCAGGGAGGGGCGGGGCCATCTGCTGCGACCAGTTGGGGTGAGAGAAGGAAGACAGGACAAAAGACATGCTGTGGAAGAGAGACAGAGATTAATAACAAGTATGATTCACTGCAGAGAGGTCTGTTAACACATAGCAAGAAAGGTGACTGAAGGAGAAACACCCAGTGCATCATGGGAATCTCCCAGCAGCATGAGGAAGGATTCCCTTAGTTACGCTGCAATAAGTCTTCTCCCTCTACACAAATGATGACACCTTAGAAGACCCATCTGTCAAAATTGTTAAGTTTCCAGATAGCAACCTGAAGCGGCCACCAGTATGGACACTATCATCAAAAGGAGAGGATTCACTTCCTGCTGCAGCTCAGGAGATGTTGATCCAGTTCTACTCTGCAATAATCCAGTCTGTTCTCTGCTCATCCATCGGCGTACGGTTTGGATCAGCCAGTAAACAGAAAAAGAGCAGACAACAACAGACAGTCAGGACTGCAGAAGAACCATTGCTCCCGACTTACCCTCGATTCACAATTTGTACAAAGCCAGAGCAAAGAAACTAGCAGACAACATCACTGCAGACCCATCACAACCTGGACACAACCTGTTCCAGCTCTTCCCTCCGGTAGGCGCTACAGAGCACTGTACACCAAAACAAGCAGACATCTGTGCAGTTTCTTTCCACAGGACATCTCTCTGACGAACACTTAAATCAGTCACACAGTGTCTGAACTTAAAAACTTCCACTATAGCTAGTAGATATAGTGGAAGTCCATTATAGAAACATAAATTATTTTAGACATATTTTATATGAAAAAATCTAAAGTTAGTCAGACGTCGGTGTCTTCACTTTTTCCATTTAATAAAGTTTTTGTTCAGTATTTAATGAGTTTGAATTACTGTTATTTATTTATGGCTATTTCCTCGTGTGTTCCTTGGTCGACTGTTTAGATTAAAATGTTTCCCTCTTTGGGCTGTACACATCTGAACTTATATTTAAAATCCAAAATGAAAACATCATAAAAACGATGTTTTACGCTTGAATGTACATATAGTTGAGTCATAAATAGGCTGCACACAAAATAATGTCTTGCTCATGTTGTAAGTAAAGCAGGAAAAAGTCGAATATATTATTATATATTATCAGTGCATATTATTATTGCTATTACTACGACATAATAGTAATGATATAATATGAAATATAAAAATACATGTGCATGACTGTTGACAGATACATAGCCTACAGATACAGTCTACTTGGTAACACAGCTATGCTATTTATAAATATCAGCCAACAACAGCACTTTTGAACATTTCAAAATCAGTGTCGCTTAAAATTATTTTCTTATTTTCTAGGCAACATTTTTTTATTGGCTTCGTATGTGTATATTTCGTATTCTATAGATTAAAGGGTTAAATATAAATGAAATGAATTCTTTTATTTTTTGCTATTACTGTAATTCCGTATTAACGATAGTAACCCTCCCCAACTGTCGTCCTTTGTCAGGGAGCGACGGTGTCTATCTTGACCGAACCCAGTTTCTCTTTGAGCAATATTGTCGTCTCGCGAGAACTTCGATGTCACGTGGATTATGGCTGAAGATCGCGGATATTAGAAGGTACTTTTCTGCTTTTATTTACTTTGTTGTGGCGTAAAATCGCGCATTTACGCAATTTGTTTATTACAGCTCGAGACGTATGTGCATTAGCTGTCGCTAAAATAAGCATGTGCAGCTTTTTGTGGCCGCTTACGTCGGCACCGCCGGTACAAACCTTCGAAATAAGAGCACAATGTTTTGCGCGCTTTTTACCACTACGAAAACAGTTAGCTTCTGCTTCGTGAATGATCCGCTGTGGTTAAACACCCGTGGGCCTTGCTCTCCTGTTTGGAGGCTTCTACTACACCCAAAGTGCAGATAAGTCTGCGAAGAGACCTAAACGGCGAGCAGGAGTAAATTGAACCCAACGGCGACACCGCTGTTAGCCTTAGCCACAGCCCGAGGCCTGCTCAGGAAGCGGGCGGGAGCTTTTATTTTCCAAAACTGCTTCTTCATCTTACCTGCCAAGGCTGTAGATTCAGATCATTATACCTGTTCGCAAGCTTTTAATATTTATGTTAGACGTCCACAAGTCCGCGTTTGGATTTTGAGCTGTTAATTAGACAATTAATATGCACCGCGGTTCGTTCTCACACTCTTTGTCATTAACAGGAGAGAAATCTACAAACCGAGAGCAAAGAGGAGGCGAAGCTGTGACTCTTCAGCAGCTCTGACACACTACTCACAGTAAGTTTTCACTCTGTTATCAAGTTTTAGAAATCCACGAGAAATCTGTGTTTTTATGTGCATTGACGTTTTTTGTGATATGATTTAAATTTTGTGCAATTATTAAAAATATTAGAAACATTACACTGGATTTCCAGCAGGTGAGTCATTAATATAAACCTGCAGGGAAGGTTTATTACGTTTATGGGGTGTTTGTGGCTCTTTGTGGTGTCTTTAGTCGTTTTAGAGTAATTCAAGGCCTCACACAGGGAGATATTAAATTAAAGCTTATTTATAAAAGTGCTTTTCACAGACAAGCAGTCACAAAATACTGTACACAAAAAAACTAGGAATAAATACATTGCTATATAATTTAAATTTAACATTAAAATGAATCAAAGTCTACTGGGAGCTTCTGTAAAGAGTATAAAATAGAAAGAACTTGCTTAATAGAACTCGTTAATAGTCTGATCATCGGTTTTTGTTTTTTTATTTAATTATTCATTTTTGTTGTTGTTGTATAGCTCAGATTTATCTAAGCCAGTAAACAGGACATTACTGTAATCTAAAAAACACTGATTAATTTTCTCCAGTTCAGCCAAGGAGACCGCTTTTTTGTTACAATGTAGACATGTTCTTTATATAAAAGAAACTCTCAGGTAGAATTTGGTTAGTCTGATTTATCTCAAGAACAGTGCTGATTATTACTGATCAGAGGAGCTAGTGTGTAAAATTGTTGAAATAAATCTTGTGGTGTCAAAGTCACACCTGTGGCTCTGGTAGCAGATGTCTGTCATATGAAGCTGGATTCAGTTAGTGAGGTAACCTCAGGTTTATCTGCAATCCATCAGTTTTCAAATCAAATCACTTTTATTGTCACATCACATGTGCAGGTACACTGGTACAGTACATGTGAGTGAAATTCTTGTGCGAGCTTCACAAGCAACAGAGGTGTGCAAAGTACAATAACATAAGAACAAGCAAAATATAAGAATGGCTACATCTGAGAGTTATATGAATAAATGTATGTACAATATAAGAGTGTATGCATATTACTGAATGTGAATACTACGTGTGTGTGTGTGTGTGTGTGTGTGTGTGTGTGTGTGTGTGTGTGTTTGTGTGTGTGTGTGCGCGTATATATATATATGTGTGTGTGTGTGTGTGTGTGTATGTATGTATGTATGTATGTATGTATGTATATATGTGTGTATATATATATATATATATATATATATATATATATATATATATATATATATATATAACACAACACCCAGCACGCCCCTGCGGGCGGTTTATCCTTCAAGCTCGGGTCCTCTACCAGAGGCCTGGGAGCTTGAGGGTCCTGCGCAGTATCTTAGCTGTTCCCAGGACTGCGCTCTTCTGGACAGAGATCTCCGATGTTGTTCCCGGGATCTGCTGGAGCCACTCGCCTAGCTTGGGAGTCACCGCACCTAGTGCTCCGATTACCACGGGGACCACCGTTACCTTCACCCTCCACATCCTCTCGAGCTCTTCTCTGAGCCCTTGCCCACCGATGCCTTCTTGTTCCAGCAGCCCACTTTTCGTCAGGGTGCCCTGGTTCCTCAACACCTGACGCGGACCTTGTTGATCCGGGCGACGTCCGAGCCGGCATGCCTTCATATTTATCTGTCTCGCTCATGTCTGCGGTAGGCTTGCTTAGCATAGGGGGTCTAGCCTTAGGACCCTTACTGGATACAGACGCCCCAGGCAGGAATCGAACTTGCGATCCTTTGTTCCAAAGGCGTGTAGTGTATATATATATATATATATATATATATATATATATATATATATATATATATATATATATATATATATATATATTTTTTTTTATTTTTTATTTTTTTTTTTTTTATTACAAAGTAAATAGAGTAAATAATAAAATAAAGGTTGGTAGTTGACATGTGCAAAACAAGTGGCATTTATATACAGTGTGGAGTGCATAATGTTAAAGTTCCAGTAGTGAAGCTGAGGTGTCTATGACGTGTTCAGCAGTCTGATGGCCTGATGGAAGAAGCTGTCTCTCAGTCTGCTGGTACGGGACCGGATGCTGCAGAACCTCCTTCCTGATGGAAGTAGTCTGAACAGTTTATGGCTGGGGTGACTGGAGTCCTTGATGATCCTCCCCGCTTTCCTCAGGCACCGCTTCCTGTAGATGTCTTGGAGGGAGGGAAGCTCACCTCCAATTATCCGTTCAGAGCACCGCACTACTCGCTGGAGAGCTTTGCAGTTGTAGGCGGTGCTGTTGCCATACCAGGTGGTGATGCATCCAGTGAGGATGCTCTCAATGGCACAGCGATAGAAGGTCCTGAGGATGCGGGGGCTCATGCCGAATCTTTTCAGTCTCCTGAGAAAGAAGAGGCGCTGCTGCGCCTTCTTCACTGTTTTGTTTGTGTGTACTGACCACGTAAGATCCTCAGCCAGATGTACGCCAAGGAACCGGAAGCTGCTCACTCTCTCCACAGCAGCGCCGTTGATGGTGATGGGGGTGTGTACTTCTCTGCACCTCCGGAAGTCCACTATCAACTCCTTTGTCTTTGCGACGTTGAGGGTGAGATGGTTGTCTTGACACCAGTGGGTCAGGGCGCTGACCTCCTCCCTGTAAGCCGTCTCATCACCGTTGGTGATAAGACCCACCACTGTAGTGTCGTCCGCAAACTTCACAATGATGTTGGAGTTGTTAGTGGCTGTGCAGTCGTAGGTGTAGAGTGAGTACAGGAGAGGGCTCAGTACACACCCCTGTGGAGCACCAGTGTTCAGTGTGATGGGGGATGAGGTGATGCTGCCCAGTCTGACCACTTGGCGTCTGTCAGACAGGAAGCTAAGGATCCAGCTGCAGAGGGAGCTGCTCAGTCCTAGATCCTGCAGTTTCCTGTCCAGCTTCGAGGGAACGATGGTATTGAATGCTGAGCTGTAATCTACAAACAGCATTCTCACATACGTGTCTCTCTTCTCCAGGTGTGAAAGGGCAGTATGTAGTGTCAGGGCTATGGCATCATCAGTGGACCTGTTGTGGCGGTATGCGAACTGTAGAGGGTCCAGTGAGTCGGGTAGCGCAGAGCAAACGAAGTCCCTGACCAGCTTCTCGAAGCATTTGCTCACGATGGGGGTCAGGGCTACAGGTCGGCAGTCGTTTAATGAGGAGATGGTGGAGGATTTGGGTACAGGGACGATGGTGGCCACTTTGAAGCAGGCTGGGACTACAGACAGAGAGAGGGAAAGGTTGAAGATGTGCGTGAACACTCCAGCCAGCTGAGCCGCGCATGACCTGAGGACGCGGCCGGGAATCCCGTCCAGACCAGTAGCTTTGCGTGCGTTCACCTTCCTGAAGCACTTCCGCACATCCTCCTCAAACACAGTGTGCGCACTGACGTCATCCGCGGTGCGCACACTGTCCGGTCTCATGGTGTTCGCTGTGTCGAATCTAGCGTAGAATACGCTGGTGTCATCAGTGCTGGAAAAACCTATGTCCTCTGGAGTAGAAGGATCTGATGTTTTTGAAGACTGAAAGCTTTTTTCTTTCCCCAGTGAGCATAAATGTGATATTATTAGAAGTGTGTGTGTGGGGCGGGGGGGGATTCTAGCTTTTTTTTTTCCTGTATGTTACGAATGGATGAGCTAATATAACATCTAGCCTTACTGAAGTCGTCCCTTGATGTTCTCAGGTGTATGAGAATAATTCAAGGCCTCAAACAGGTAGTAAATACTATTCAGTCAATCTCTAAGGCAGGGGTAGGCAACGCCAGGCCTCGAGTGCCGGTGTCCTGCAGGTTTTAGATCTCACCCTGTGTCAACACACCTGAATCAAATCATTAGTTCATTCCCAGGCCTCTGGAGAACTTCAAGACATGTTGAGGAGGTAATTTAGCCGTTTGAATCAGCTGTGTTTGATCAAGAACACATCTGAAACCTGCAGGACACCGGCCCTCGAGGCCTGGAGTTGCCCACCCCTGCTCTAAGGTCTAATAATTCAAACAACATTGATTGCATTTACAAGCAACGGCTTTTTCCCCGCTTTGGCCTGTTTGATGGGTATTTAAGACACAGAAGCCACACCCACCGTACCAAGGCTCGCTTCATGTAAAGCTATAAAATAATTGGGCTTTTCATGGTTGACTCCACAAGTTTAGTCCATTTTGAGTGTTTATAATAATTTAGTAAAAATGCCTCGATGACCAAAGTTAGTTTTTGAAAAAATCTGTTATATTATATAAAAACAGGTTATTTTCCTTGGACTCGGTTAAAGCTATTTTTGGTGGACTGTGTGGGAAAAAACAATGGATAAAAGTGTTGTAGCTGCAGTAATTTGTTTACATCGCTCCTGGAGCAGGAGAAACGTCTCCCTTCATGCAAAGTTGTATTTTCCCGTTGCTAATGCGTTAGTGATGAGGATGCCCTCGCCTGTTTTCCAGCAGCAGTGATGGCGCATGTCTTCAACCATGGGAAGCTGCTCCTGCAGCGCCTGCACCAGCAGCGGGAGATGGACTTTCTGTGTGACATCACCATAATGGTGAAGGACGTGGAGTTCAGGGCTCACCGTAACATCCTCGCTGCGTTCAGTGAGTATTTCTCCTCCCATGCTGAAAAGGGGGAAGAGATCACGACTTTGGACCCCGACAAGGTCAGCCGGTACTCGCTGGAGAAGCTCCTGGAGTTCGTCTACACGGGACACATGAACCTCAGCAGGTAAGCGTGAGGGTTTAGAAGCCAGCATCAGCCAAAACACGGATAGCATTTACGCAGGGTCATCCTGTACAGTTCTACATCTGTATACCCAACAACCTGAGTGTACAACATATGAACAGAATGACAGCAAAGTAGACTTGGATGTGATGAAGCCAACGTCAGATACATACACGTTATGGAAAGTAAATGTTAGTGAGACATCTTTGCTTTGTGCCTCTACGTGATTTACTGATGGCTAAAATGTGCTTATTATTAGTTGTTGTTGTGGTTCACATTAGCTCATTAAGCTTTTGTTTTTTTTAATTAAGAAAGGTAGCTAAATAGTTTTTCAGACAGTACAGGGTTAAAGTTGGCACACAAGATACAGTTAGCCTGCTAGCTGCGTGAATAAGTTCTTGGTTGTTTTGTGGCGTTAAAGGCTTCTTCATCGCTGCAAATCAAGATGGCGGCTTCGTAGTATGGTGGCTTACCTGTTCGCCAACAAGCCAAAGATCTCAGGAGGACACAAAAAACTATTTATGAAAGGTCTGCAAAATCAAACGTGTGGTGCTACACGCTGTGGAGATCTCTTTTGAAACAAGGACTGAAAGTAGCTTCTTCAAGACAGGATGTTGCTTTGTTAGCTAGGAGAGTTTTGCTAAGTGAGACGTTTGCAGTTTGGTCATTTGAGCAGAGATCTTAGTTTGGTTAATGTTGTCTGCTAATGTTGACTGTAGTTTTTTCCTGCAGTCACTCCTTTTGACCATATGTGTTAGCTAACGTTAGCTCACCTGCTTGTACAGGCACTGCCATGGCACTGTTAGATACTTGTTCTGCGGACGCCCCTTTAAGGTATTCATACCTGACGTTTGGCTAGCTCTGTTGGGTGGTGCTGTTTCCATAACAACAACAAGCAATAACTTACAAGGCGAGTGTTTTAGGTTTATGTACAACGGGGGGGGGGGGGACAACTCCAGGCCTGGAGGGCCGGTGTCCTGCAGGTTTTAGACACACAGCTGATTTAAATGACCTCCTCAACATGTCTTAAGGTTCTTTAGAGCTCTGATAATGAACTAATCATTTGACTCAGGGGTGTTGACCCTGAGTGAGATCTAAAACCTGCAGGACACCGGCCCTTGAGGCCTGGAGTTGCCCACCGATTATTCTCTGGAGTGATCAACTTCTCCAACATTTTAGTGACATACTGCACAAGCAGCCACTTTAGTTTCTAAGGATATGTTTTTAGCGTGATTTCATTGGTTAATGCTGCAGTCAGTCCACATGATGTTAGATTATGAAAAGGTCATAGGCGTGGGACACTTGTGAACTGAATTTTGAGTTGGTACTTTTAGTAAAATGTTTTTCTTTCTGGTTCCAGCACCCGACAAGCGGCCGTACGGCGAGCTGCCATCTTCTTAGGAATGGCCGAGGCCACGAAATATCTGGAGGAGTTCCCTCACTGGTCTGAGCTCGGCGAAACGTCACAGTCGGAGGCAGATAAAGAGACGGGTCTCTCGCCTCCCAGCCCCGCCTCCCCAAGCAGCCCCACCTCCCCAGTCCCACTATCCATAGTCTCTGTTGCGGGGGAATGGCACGAGGAAGGTAAGGGCAGCAGAGAGCAGGATGATGAGGGCAGAGATATGTTTGTGGAAGACGATGAAGAGTACACCCCAAGCACACCAAGGAGCACCGGGAGAGTAGGGGGCAGGAAGAGAGGTAGAAAGCCTAAAAGTTTTGGCGACGAGCAGATGGAGGCGAGCAGCTCGGCTGACGGCATGCCCAAAATCTACAGCTACAGAGGGAGAGGACGAGGGAGAGGCAGGGGCAGGGGCAGGGGGAGAGGAAGAGGAAGAGGAAGAGGGAGCTTAAAAAGTCAAGAACTCTATTTGGATGACTCTGATACGAGCGTGAAGGACTTTGGAGACACCTCAGCAGACTGGAGCCCCTCACAGGGGGAAGAAGATGAGGAGGAGCCTGGGATGAAGAGGCCGAGGCTGAGCACCGGAGAGGGGAGGAGAGGGCGAGGCCGCGGGAGAGGGAGAGGCCGCGGGAGAGGCAGGGGCCGAAACAGGGGACAGACCGATGAGGAGGAGGAGGAGGAGGAGGAGGCGGGGGATGACAGCATTGGCGGAGGCACAGAGGAGGAGGAGGCGGGGGAGGGAGTGGAAGAGGGCGAGATCGGGGAGATGGATGCGCTGGCTCTGGGCGAGATGTCGCTGTCGTGCACAGAGTGCAACAAACTGTTTAAAGACGTGAGCAGCCTGCGCCGCCACGAGAAGATCCACAAGGGGCTGAAGCCGTTCGCCTGCATCTTCTGCTCCAAAACCTTCAGGCAGGCCACGCAGCTGAAAACACACCTGCGCATACACACAGGTGAGCTCAGCACTGAGTGTCACGTGTTTTTGTTACTGGGTTTGTGAAGATGTGAGGCTGCTACACACCTTTTCATTTATAATTAAGTGTGTAAAGACAGGAAAATCCACCTGCAAGGTTCTTAGTCAGAATCAAACTTCGGTTACTTTGATTTGAATCTCATTAACTTTAACCCCTAATCAGCTAAAGGTTTTTTGTTTTGGTTTTGTTTGTTTCTTTGCAAAATAAAACAAAACCTCAGTCACTGCTTTCCGATACCATTAAAAGAAAAAACTTTTGAACCGTTCAGGCCTTTACAGTCGAAACATCTCCTGATGAGTTTCTGGGCTCAGATGCTACTTTGTAGTCTTACTTCCAACAGAGTCATGTTTATTGTTTTAAAAACAGGACTTCTTCCATCATTTATATACAGTCTGTAACCCTACTGCATTGTTTCTAATCAATTCTCTGTAATTTCCTGTCACCTGACTTCGAGTGTGGATGCCTGTGTGCTGGATTTATTCATCATTTCAGTGAAAACTTTGGTTGAAATCAGCTTGATAAACAGAAGAAAAGTTTCTTACACGTATTAAACGTGTCAAACTGGCGCTCCGGTGCTTTTCTGTGACATTTAAATGCGTAAGACGTTTGCACATCCTCTGCAGCAGAATCCTCCCTCTGTGTCACAGAGCTGTCCCATACTTTCTGCTTCCTGAGCTGCAAAAACAAGCTCCGGAAGCAGGAAGACAAACATAGGATGTTGAGCACAAGCATGAGTTTAAGTTTGGAACAGAAATGCATCGTATCACTCAGCAAACCTTTGAGTTAAAATGAAAGTATGTGCAACGTGGATGTGAAGACCGGTGTCTGTCACCAGATAAGTGGAAAACCTTTTAACCCATCAGCTGGCAGTGATAATGTAACACACGTATAACAAGCGTCCTCCTTGTTTCTCTGTTGCAGGCGAGAAGCCGTTCAATTGTGCCGATTGTGACAAGTGTTTCGCTCAGAAGTGCCAGCTGGTCGCTCACCGCCGAATGCACCACGGCGAGGAGAAGCCGTACACCTGTGAGCGCTGCGGCTTCAAGTTTGCTACCTCGTCCAATTATAAAATACACATCAGGTACGTCAGTGTGGAAGGAGCTGAGGCCAGGAGGGCCAAGAGCTTGCGTATCTGCATGCAACCCACCTTTTATTACATATGACTGACGTAACGATTCAGCTGCTGCTCTGCTTCCACAGAGGAGCTAGTTAAAGATCTTTATTTTGCTCTCGCACACACGAGGGTGTTTACGAGTGGCAGAACTAATAACATTAACCTATTGTAGGTTAAACTACCCAGTAGTTTCTATAGTAACAGTTCTGCTGGTCTGAGGGCCACTGAAGAAAAATGTGGTTGCTGGGTGGCACACGTGTGTAGGTGGTTATTTAATAATAATAATAATGGATTGGATTTATATAGCGCTTTTCTAGGCACCCAAAGCGCTTTACAATGCCACTATTCATTCACTCTCACATTCACACACTGGTGGAGGCAAGCTACGGTTGTAGCCACAGCTGCCCTGGGGCAGACTGACAGAAGCGAGGCTGCCATATCGCGCCATCGGCCCCTCTGGCCAACACCAGTAGGCAAGTAGGGTAAAGTGTCTTGCCCAAGGACACAACGACCAGGACAGAGAGCCCAGGGATCGAACCGGCGACCTTCCGGTTACAGATGCGATTCCCAATCCCCTGAGCCACGGTCGCTGTGCTTCTATTTGCTTCTCACCTGTGACTTTTTTAAGCACTTGTTGTTTTGAGTTGTTGTTCTATAAATAAAGTTAAATTTTAACACGTTTCCCACAGACTGCACAGCGGGGAGAAACCGTACGTCTGTGACATCTGCGGCCAGGCGTTCGCTCAGTCCAGCACGCTGACGTACCACAAGCGACGACACACTGGGGAGAAACCGTACCAGTGCGACCTGTGTGGCATGTCCTTCTCTGTGTCTTCCTCTCTCATTGCCCACACACGTAAACACACTGGTGAGAGACGTGCAAATGAAAGGATGCGCTGCTCTGGTTTCCTGCCGCACTGGGCAAATAGACTTTACAGGCATTTTTCTGTATTTCTGTGTGTTTCAGGCGAGACTCCGTACAAATGTTCGCAGCCTAAATGCGACGCCAAATTTGTCACATCATCTGAACTGAAGAAACACATGCGGCGACTTCACCCAGGTGAGTTTAAAGCTTTGTTTGTTACGCCAAACATTTAAAGAGTGGTTAGATGGGACTGAAAGTCAGCAGTATCACACCAGGATCCTACTGCTAACTGCGGCTGTCTTTCAGGAGAGCTCATAACCTAAAATGTGCTTTATTGACATAATGAAACTATTTTAAAAATGTGCCTCAAACGGGTGTGGAAGAGATAATGAAGTGAGTTATAAAGAGCAAGCTCTCAGCTCCACACAGTTTCTGACCAATCAGGGTATAAACAGAGAGCCAGAAACCGATTGGCTGCAGTATTTAAATGTGTTCTCGTGGTGTTTGCAGAGGGGAACAGCGGCGTGCAGTGCCTGCTCTGTGGAAACAGATTTGCCAGCGTGAAGAACATGATCAAACACCAGGACAAAGCTCACGCCGACGAAGTGCGGCAACACAAGGAGAGAGCCCGAGCCGGTGAGCTGTCAGCCTGTTTATTAAAATCCACCGTGTCTTAAAGTGCTGTTAAAGTTTAATTGAATAAGAACCTGAAAGTGTTTTGGCACGTGTTGATCTTTTTGCAGCTTCAGTCAGAAAAACCACCCCTCAGTGTCACTGCATGATTCAGCCCTGAGGCTGGAAGCCCATCTGTGTTTACATGTGCATCAGTATCCTGGTTCACATTAGCTTTTTGAAGTTTCCATGGCCTGTGCAATAAAGCAGGATGCTGCAGCATGTAAGCATCCCATTGTCTGCAGTGTGCAGGCTACCTGCAGAGGCACCACTTAGACCAGCAGCAGAAACTTCCTCTCTGGCAACAGAGGAAGTGCCTAATAGAGGAAGTGAATTCAGTGTCTTTTTTGGGGGGCGGGGGTTGCTGACCAAGTCAACACATTAAAGGCGCCAGTTTCTGGAGATTTTACATCTCTGTGCCTGTATGCTTCAGATATGTGGGGTTATTCTCCATCTTTAAACCAACGTGGCAGACTTCAGTATGTAGAGTCAGTGGAGAGTTTGAGGTCGAGCTGTGATCCCAGTGAGAATGGAATAGTATTATTGATTGATTGATTTTTTTTTTTTTTTTTTTTTTTTTTTTTTAAGTGGGTGTTCCAGATTTATTAACTCAAAGCCCAGTCCACTGGTGATGGCAAAGTAAAACAGACACACCAGAGCACAAGCTCAAAGTCAAACAGTGTTGTGAGCCAGGACTATAAATCAGGCTTAACATGGGAGTGTTGGATCTGCCTTTAACAAGTGTGCAGTGCTGCTGCTGCCTTAAAGGCACAACAGCAAAGCTCCCAATTCTGCTTGGGGGCCTTTTAAAGAACAGGCAGTAAAACTGTGTTGTTTCCATGTTGTCTTCTGGCTGTCTGACTGGGTTTTGTGTGTTTGAGCAGTGGTCCTGCTGTCCACCAGCCATCCCGTGGCCTTCGTCCAGAGCAAGCTCTCCCAGGAGAACAAAGGTTTGGGCTCCATCCCCGAGGGCGAGCCGGCCAACCCTGAACCGGCCACTCCCAACCCCAAAGCCACCGACCCCGCCGCGGCTGCCTCCGACGTCGCCACCACTGACTCTGCTGCAACCACCGCCAGCGTGACCGCTGACAGCATCACGGACGCCGCCGCCATCATCCAGGACTTCAAGGCGGAGCCCACGCACACCCCTCTCACCACCACAGAGCAGGTGACCTTCGACGCCGATCAGGAGCAGACCATCAACTCGGACACGCTGCACGCGCTGGTGGAGCAGCTGCGGCCGCCGCCTTCGCCCGCACAGACGCTGGAGCAGATTGTCATCATCAAGACGGTGGACAACATGGACAACATGCCCCCCCAGCAGTGAGGCCTGAGTAACACTGATCAGAACTAAACTTCAGTTTTAAACAGTCACTCGCTGATTGGCATAAAGTCAGTGCTCATGTTCAGGATAAAAAAATCAACATTTGTAAAGATAATCTACAATACAAAGACAATTTGGTCCAACTCGGGCTTTATTTTCATAGTTTTGACCATCATTTCAACCTGTGGTACAAACAGGAAATGCGAGCAGTCGAGTTAGAAACTAACATCAAGGTTAGACAAAATATTTTGGACGACGGACGGCAAAATATAATCCAAACTTTTTGTCGCCACATTCAGTTAAATCCAGTAGGACAGACAGTGATGGGAGCATTTTCAGACTTTTTAGATAAATTAATCGCATTATGTGATTATTATTTGTCAAAAAAAGTCTCAAGCAGAATCCTCAGAAGTCTTTTTTTGTCTTCCATACTTCCCAAAACCCAAAGACTTTCAGCTCTCTGTGAGTTAAAATGGAGAAAAGCACCAAGTTCTGCATTTCAGAGGCTGAAACTAGAAACATGTGATGTGGTTTCCACAATTTGTACGTGGAAAAACCAGAATAATGATTCGCCGGCGTGCACACATTTAATATTTTGCAATAATAAAAAAACTTTCCAGTATTTTTTTTTTTTTTTTAAATTGTGACGTATGAGAAACAGACGATCAGATTCACAGCTCATGGTCTGTATTTTGGTTTATTATCAAAATCACTTAGATTCTAACATATTTACAGACGAGCGTTTCCACCAAATTAACACTGATGCAAAAAGCATCAAATGAAGCTATAAACCTCCCTCCTCCTCCTCCCAAAACATAAACCCTTAAAGAAGCAGCGTGGCTTCAGTTGAGTTGGTTTACTGGTCAAAACTATAAGAATAAAACCTGACCCAGTCATCCTTTTAAAAATGCCCATATTTTTAGTAGAAGTGAAATGAAATTCATGATCCAGCAGGACGATTTACAGCTCCTCAAGGAGAACACGGGTCATATGGCAAACAAAATGCAGTTTAACAGTGTCAGTGGCCGATACTGTTGTGTGACGCCAGTCTTGAGCTTGAGGAAAAAAAGGAGTGTGATGGAGATCTGAAAGAGGCGAAAAACAGATCAGTTATTTTTCTAATGAAGATTTTTGTTTCCTTGGCAGAGAGGAGGAAAGAGCGGCAATAAAAGGCAGAATCAAATTATTATAACCTGAAGAATCCCAATAAGATTCTCTCTTTGTGTTCAGCAGTGACGTCATGATCAGCACTGATGATTTCATGCTGTTGTGCTTAAACCCGTTTCACTTCTTTGAATGACCTGCTAACTGCTCGTGTGAGTCACAGTTAAACTACATTCTTCCTGTAAAATCCACTGTTTGGGTTTACCAGATGTAACCAGTTTTCTCCCAGCATTAACCAGCTGTACACATAAAGATAACCAGTTTGATTACTTGTGCTGTCTTTTCAATCAGCAGATGTCAGAATCAGGAGGGAAGTGAGGGGGGGGAAAGCCCAATCAGCAGATCTGTACAATTTACCGTTGTTCAGATGTCTAACGTTCTGATCCAAGTTCCTCGTTTCACTTCCCAGCTTAATGGTGAAGTGTGTGAAAAAAGAAACTGATTCTACATTTTCTTCTACTGTAGAAAGTGAAGCTTTGATTCACAGCGACTGACCTGCTTCAAACCGCTTAAAGGTGCTTTTTGTAAAAACAGCCCGTTGTGTGAAGATGATTTCCAAGTCCAAAGACGAGCGTGTTGGGTTACTGTGAGCGTGAATTGTTGTATATCTGACCAGAAGAATGATTTCAAGGGTATAAGCAGCAATGAAAAAAGGAGTTTCCTCCTGTGGATTTCTGGGATCTCCATTAGAGAGAGGGCGATTAGCTCAGGGTAGGAGGAGTCAGTTTAGGTAGTTCAGCTTCCTCCTTTAGCGAGGTGTTTCAGGACTGTCTGCTGGATTAAGTGGCTGGAAGAGGAAGGTCTCCTTACTGCAGACCCCACAACCGTGATCTGGATACACAGACGGATGGAAATCAACATCTTTGTATTTTGTGGCAGAGATGTCAGCTAAAGCAAGGCTGAGCTGTACTCCTGTAATACCACTTTGGACCACAAGGTGGAGCAGTGAGTCAGTATAGTGTCCTCTCTGTCACACTGACCTGGCTCGTTTGGTAGCTAAAAGACTGTGTAGTGTTTTTATAAAGCGAACAGAAACTTTAGATAAGCTAGAGGTCTGATCAGATATCATTTTAAACTTACACAGAAGAAGGTGGCGCTGTTTGGGGCGGATAA
Organism: Copadichromis virginalis; assembly: GCF_057382275.1. Lineage (NCBI taxonomy): Eukaryota > Metazoa > Chordata > Actinopteri > Cichliformes > Cichlidae > Copadichromis > Copadichromis virginalis. The sequence continues at coordinate 31,398,601 of NC_140626.1, forward strand.
CTGTGCTTCCTGGTGAAACACCACCTCCTGGTGGTGAACGTTTGCATTACACTTTTTGTTTCTTTTTCTTTTTTTACAAAAAGTACCTTTAAAGTCCTCTAACCTCACACAACATTTTCTCCGATGTGGATGTCGTGGCGGCAGTTTTTTGTTTGTTTGTTTTTTCTATTACAGCTTCCTTTTGTTTGATGGAGTAACGCTTGTAAAGAATAACTCTGATACAGTACAACTCCGTTTTAATAGTTAGCGTAGTGAATAGGAGCTTTGGTATCACAAGATGTAACATCTTTATTTATCAAGCAATAAATGTTCCACCCTGCAGTGACATGTGATAATGGTGGCTTCATTGATGTAATAGAGGCTCTTTTTATTCTTCTTTTTTCTTTTTTAAGTAAATCAGTTGTTTCAGTGTGAAAGAGTGAAAAATGCATTTCTATTAACATGACTGTAGCTGTTTGTTTATTTCATTTGGTTTTTTTGTTTTAGGTAAAATGTCTGCATTACTTGTACAAATTTGTGAATTACATATACAAGTTCACTACTGTATGAAAAATGTACAACAGCAGCAGGAAAATAAAGACCGACAAAAAAGGGACAATCGGACTGCTGTTTGTCAGTTTATTATGACATTTTTACTTTTTTGTTCTTTATGTCACTGCAGATGTTTTTGTTGTTTTTCTCAAGCAGAACCACCTGTTTAGAGGATGTAATTTGATTTATAATCTAATCAGTATGTTCTGAAAGCATCCACATTGCAATAAAACACAGTTACTGAGCAAAGTGTCTAGAACTCAGTGGATACTATTTAAGGAACTGCAGTTTCTTGTCATAAATAAATGTAATACTTATGATTGGTAATATATAAATAACAAGTCTCCGATCAATTAAAAGTATTTTAGGAGTGAGGAAATAACTGGAATTGCTCAAAAATACTGTCTAGCAAAATAATGCAAATAATTTAGATTATACATTATATTCAGTGATGATTTTAAAATATTTCATGTAGCTTCTTAAAAACCACAGAACACTGACTTAAAGACAAACTGAGGACAATCCTTTAAAGGATTAATTTTTTTAAAGTTTTATCGCAATATATTTCATATTTTAAAATACAAAAAATAGACTAAAGCTCAAAATTTGTTTCAATTCTTTTTGACTATTGACTTTTATTAATTTGTGTTCTTGTAAATGCATCCATTTTGTTTCCTAAAACAATTTATTTTCTTTTACATTTCACTAACTGATCATAAAGATAAAAGCTGTAATTAAGTGTTTTGCCATTGATATTTCTTCTTAAAACGTTTTCTCTTAAATTTGAATTTGTGTTCTCCTGAATTTAAAATTGAAACTAATAAATTGGAAATATTCTTTTCTCTTAGAATGTTTATTTCTTGTTAATTAGCCACTTTTTCTTTTGATTTTCTATTATTTTTATGATTTTAAACTCAAAAGCTGAAGTTTTTTTCTTTTAATTCCACTCACATTCACCCATAATCTTTTTTTTTATTACATACTGTAATTGTTTACTGAGATGCAAACCTACACGTTCATTTATTGTATTTCTTTAATACATTAACGTTTATCTTCTGTCAAAAATCCACCTTACGTTAAAATTTCCCTCCCGTTACTTGTTTGTACCTCCGCGGCTGCCGTCCCTCGTGTTGCCATAGCGACTCAAACAGTATCTAGTGATGGCGGCCCAAAGCATGTCAGAGCTTTATAAAGCTGTGCGCGCTGAGAGAAAGGTAAAAGTGAATCCGTACGTTTCGCAGTCATTGAAGAAGACGCCGTTAACGGGGTAAGCGTTTACACTTTAAACTCCAATGTAACTTTAGGGCACCAAAAATGAAGATTTTAGTGGGTTAACGTTACCGATTAATACTACTGTGGACTTAAACACATTTAAATCTCTTGGAAAATTCACTCACTCACTTGGCACTTTTTAGAATTATTTTATTACCACTTGATCCCCATGAAGTGTTTCATATTTCATACTAAGCACACCCAGTATGAAAATAACCACGTGGTTAAAAAAATGTTTGACCAGTTACCTGGTTAAATGTTGTGAAAATAATATATATATATATATATATATATATATATATATATACAGTGTTGTAGAGTAACGGAATACATCTACCGCCGTTACGTATTTAAAATACAAAATATGAGTAACTGTATTCCGTTACAGTTACCGTTTTAAAAGGTGGTATTTAGAATACAGTGCCTTTGTTGAAATAAATGGATTACACTGAGGTACTTTCCTGTTTCATATTGTCGCAGGTCAGGACTGTTTAGGTTTTGTTTGACAGCTACGTTCTGTAGTTCCAGGCGGCAGCGTGCTGTCTTTCAGTCCAGCTTTGTCCAGCCACTGGTAGGATTTCTGGATATCAGCCACCTCCTCTATCTGCCGGTGGTACATACCGTGCAGGGGCCTGTCCTTCCATGATGGTTCCTCGTCTTCCTCCTCTTTCTTGGGTTTCTGCTGCCTGAGGTATTCACTGAGCACTCGGTCAGTTGGGGCCATCTTCCCAATGTATTCTTGGATGTTCGTTGTCTCATCCTGGACTGTGGTGCTGACACTCACCAGTCCCCGGCCCCCTTCCTTCCGCTTAGCGTACAGCCTCAGGGTGCTGGACTTGGGGTGAAACCCTCCATGCATGGTAAGGAGCTTTCTTGTCTTTATGTCAGTGGCTTCTATCTCCTCCTTTGGCCAGCCTATTACCCCAGCAGGGTACCTGATCACGGGCAGGGCGTACGTGTTGATGGCCCGGATCTTGTTCTTACCATTCAGCTGACTCCTCAGGACTTGCCTGACCCTCTGCAGGTACTTGGTGGTTGCAGCCTTTCTAGCGGCCTCTTCATGGTTCCCATTTGCCTGCGGGATCCCCAGGTACTTGTAACTGTCCGACTACACTTCTCCAGTCCAAACGACATTCCAATGTCATTGCTGTATAGCCTGGTAGTGTGGATCAGTGAATCGATGTCTCGTTCACTCTTGGCATACAGCTTGATGTCATCCATGTACAGGAGGTGGCTGACAACTGCTCCGTTTCGTAGTCGGTATCCGTAGCCAGTCTTGTTAATGATCTCACTGAGGGGGTTCAGGCCTATGCAGAACAGCAGTGGGGACAGAGCATCTCCTTGGTAGATCCCGCACTTGATGGTGACTTGTGCTATGGGCTTGGAGTTGGCCTCTAGTGTTGTACGCCACATCCCCATTGAGTTCCTGATGAAGGCTCTTAGGGTCCCATTGATCTTGTACAATTCTAAGCATTCCAGTATCCAGCTGTGGGGCATTGAGTCATAGGCCTTCTTGTAATCAATCCAGGCAGTCTCAAGACTGCAAGACCAGACATATATATATATATATATATATATATATATATATATATATATATATATATATATTATATATATATATATATATATATATATAGGGAGAGAGAGAGAGAGATTTATAGATTTCAAATATCAGGTTTTTAGAGATCTATTTGGGCCTCACATGGCTGGTTAACTAAACTGAGTGTGACAACCCTGGTTTAAAGATGTGTGTTTTTTCCAATGCATTTTCCATATAAACATTGATTCTCTGCTGGCATGGTAAACTTGTCTGTGTGGCAGGAAGTTCACCCTAAAACTTCCAGGAAATGTCAGACAGGTTCAGAGACTCAGTGACGACGACGTCCTCGCTCTCTGTAAATGTCTCCAACATAACAAGTGTGTTACAGGTGAGCTGGTGGATTCACGTCAACTGATTCAGACAAGGTGTGTTTAACTGTCTTTAACTACGTGTGTGTGTGTGTGAGTGACCAGGTCTTGATCTGAGGTACAACAACATAACAAATGAAGGAGTTGAACACCTTGCTAAGCTCCTGCAAGTAGGTAACAAAATGCAATGGGTGGATCATTTTCTGTAAGTAAAATGTTTCATGTTTGATGTATTTCGTGTTTGTTTTCTCTGAGCAGGAGGAGAAATCATCTCTGAGTTGTTTGGATTTAATGTTTAATGACATCCAGGCCAATGGAGCTCAAGTCCTCGCCAGCAGCCTGCAGGTTTAACACTTAATATGTTCTCATATAAACTTTATTCTTACTCTTCCTTTAGGAATTAGGTGCTTAACCCCACGCCCCATGAACTAAAATGAGCTCGATCCTGGCCAGACTCCTCTTCACTCATGAGATCCTTTTAGATTTTAGCAGAATTCATTTACAGTTGGATTTTCATTCCTTTTAATGTGGCTCCAACGTTTCTAATGTGGAAGCCACGTCCCCGCCTGTCGTTCTCTCTGCAGGGTAACAGCACCCTGCTCTCTCTCAGGCTGTCAGGTAACAAGATCGGGAGAGGAGGAGGTTTGGAACTGGCCAGCATGCTGCAGGAGAACTGCGCGCTGCAGGAGCTGGAAGTGGCCGACTGCGACCTGGTAGATGGGCTTCAGTTTTTAAAAAGGTTTGGTGCTGACATCATTCTGTTTCTGAGAGTTTTCTCGATCCCTACAGGACACCAGCAGTATTATAGCGCTCATCATCATGCTGAAGAAAAACAAGGCTCTTTGCTCTGTCGATATCAGCCGCCCGCTGCTCTTCAGCCATCAGGTGCAAACACACACCAGGTATAAAACTCAATGGGAGGCAGACTGATCTGAGCCAGCTCTTTGTGTCTCAGGAGGAGTGGGCAGTGCACTGCTCTAAGATGCTGGCAGTGAATAGCAGCCTGATGGAGCTCCACCTGGGGAGGATGGGGATGACCGACACTGGGATAGAGCAGCTCACTGAAGGCCTGGGGCGGAACAACAGCCTGCGCTACCTGGACCTGTGCAGGTAGGAAACGAGTCGAGCAGCCAGCAGAGGGCACATTTCCTCCTCTTCATACCATACATTTGTCTTTCTTGGATTTCTGTAGCAACCGTGTGACCCGTGACGGTGCGTTTCATCTCGCCATGATGCTGAAGCAGAACAGGGCCCTGGAGATTTTAGATCTGTCATCCAATCAGATTGGAGATGGTGGAGCTGGGTACCTGAGCAAAGCCATCACCTGTCCGCGCAGCACCCTCAAAGAGTGAGTCCTGCATCAACCCCAGAATCAACCACACTCTTTTGGTAAAGAGGTTGCCCAGTTTTGATACACATGGAGGTTTGCAGCACAGACAGAATCATGTTTTCTGCTTATTTTAATGACATTTTAATGACTTTAGAAACCAGAAGCCTGATTGTTTGTTTTTTACATTGAGACAAAGTTTACACAGAAGGACTATATAGGGTCTTTTTTAAAGTGACTTTCAGGGATTTAGGATCTCTGAAGAAAAACTATCAATTTTTATTACTTAGAGATTTTTCAACATCTAACAAGGACAGACAAGGACAAAGTTAAATTGACCTGATTTTTGCATAACTTTAAGAATTTGAATGTGAAGAGAAGAAAAGATCCATGAACGTAATGATTCAAAGGGTTCAAATATCTTTGAATGTTTGTGTTTCAATATATTTTTCGGACTGAGGAAAACAGAAAAAAGGTTAAGTATTCTGAAGAGCGTAAGATTATGAAAAAACTAGAGATATGAAATATCCAGATTTTAGAGGCCCAGAGAGGTGAAGAGCAAAGCAGCAAACAGAGAAAGCTTTGTAAAGTAAACAGTTTTAGCTTCATCCTTTTTTAATCCTTTAATCTTGACCTGTTGTCACCAACCTGCGCTCTGTGCAAGGCTGTCTGTGTGCAGAAACAACATCACATCAGAGGGTTTGCTGTTGTTGGCTCAGGCTGTGAAATCCAGCTCGACTCTGACTCACATGTACATCTGGGGAAACCACCTGGAGGACCCCGTATGCCAGGTACAGCCCTCAGATGTCTGTTTCATCTTCTCCTCTAACATCCCATCACCCCTCTGACAGATAGACGCTCCCTCCCTGCTTCAGGCCTTCAAGGAGCTGATATCCAGCGGCCGGCTGCATCCAGAACAGACAGATGTAAGCCCCTATGAGGTGGATGGTCACGTGTTCCTCGCTGAGGTCTTCCAGAGTTTGAGGAAACCAGTTTACAACATCGACTGTAATGGTACAGATGTGCCTACAAAGACTGCTGCAAGCCCTGATTCCACCGCACATCATGGACAACTAAAAGATTATTTAAACTGCAAGATTTAAGTTTATGAAAGTATTTTGTTTGTTCATCACAAACACAATTAGTGGCAATCATTTCTAATATTTTAAGACATTGACTTCTACTACACCTCCTGAAATAATTACATCCATAAACAGACATGCTTGTTGCAGAAGAGAAATGTTCAATGTGTTGTGTGATCTTTCTCAGCAAGCAATATTTTATATTTTAATAAATCTGTTTGAGCAGAGTTTCTGTTGATGCTTAAAAAGCCTTAAAGAGTGCTGAAGTCATTCACAGCAAAAGATTCTTAACCCTCTACTCTACATGTCCATAAGAAACATGTCAGGTTGCTCGTTCAATGCAGTTCTGCCATAAAAGTAGGGATAGGGTCCTATTCATGTGCACATGGTGATCCTGTCAGGGTCCTTGGGGAGTATGAGGTCCCTGTACAGCCGGGGAGAAGTCGGACCTCTTCTTTCTTTGTCATAGATTCTGTTTCTGGTTTTTATGGACACATTCTAGCGATACCAGGTTGTTGAGGGTCTCCACTGTGGTTGTCTTTTTGCAGGCTTCGTGTTAGCTTCATCAGGTGGCGACCTCCAGGGTATACTGGGACAGTATCTGATCTATGTTCCTACCTTCACTTATGGTTACAAGCTCTGGGTACTGACCAAAACAATGACATCACATATAAAACAGTGAAAATGGGTTTCCTCTGATGGGTAACTGGGCTCTTTCTTAAAGGTAGGGTGAGCAGCTTGATCGACCAGAGTGAATTCGAGTTACTGCTCTGCCACATTCAAAGGAACCAGTTCTTTGGTTCAAGCATCTGACAAAGGCTTCTGCTGGGAGGAGTGTTTTGGGCATGTCCTACCAGTTGGAGGCCCAGAACAGACTCGCAGGAGGGATTACATCTATTGGCTAGCATGAGAACGCCTTCGCGTTCCCCTGGGTAAGCTGGCAGATTGGGCCCAGACTGCTTGGCAAGAAAGAGAGGGAGAGAAATAGAGGGGGAAGGAGACGGTGAGAAAGGGAGGAAGAAAAAAAGAAAAACAAACAAAACACCTGGATCACCTGTATGGAGAAGAAAAAAAACAGAAGAGAAAACAAACAAAAAAGAGCAACATAATAAATACAGCACCATCACAATAAACTAGCTAACAGTAGATAACAGTAGATACTAAATATTAAATGTTATTGTGCAGCATGTAAGATTGACAGCGCACAATGTGCTTTGAGGCAGCAGCCAAGAAAGGTGTAGTTTGTGTCTGTGAACACCCGTGTGTACACCTGTGTGCATACCTGTGTGCATCAGTACGCATGTATTCCAAAAGTTTCTCCACATAATGATCTGCTAGGGAGTGTGGGGAGCCATAGCCCCGTCCCCCAGGGCATGAAGCGGGCATGGAGGAGATCCAGGCCAGACCCAAGGAGGACCACCGGGGGGTAACCGTGCCACCCTCCTGGGAAGAGCTGAGGAGAGGCCCAAACGAGGGGTCACCCAGCAGCCATGGAGCAGAGGCCAGTGACGTGCCCGTGGGGTGCCCTGAGGCCTCTGGGCCTCAGGGCACCCCACCCCAGACCCTGGAGATGTAACCCTTCTCTCTGGGGTGGAGGCAAGCAGACCCCACCCTCTGTGACTGGCTACATGACTTTTTGACTGGCAGGCCCCAGACCGTCAGGATCGGCAACAGGACTTCAGCCCGCATTAGGAAACAGACATCTGAGGGGTGTACCTGGCATACGGGCTCCTCCAGGTGATTTCCCCAGATGTACATGTGAGTCAGAGTCGAGCTGGATTTCTCAGCCTGAGCCAACAACAGCAGACCCTCTGATGTGATGTTGTTTCCGCACACAGACAGAAGGATGAAGCTAAAACTGTTTACTTTACAAAGCTTTCTCTGTTTGCTGCTTTGCTCTTCACCTCTCTGGGTCTCTAAAATCTGGATATTTCATATCTGTAGTTTTTAGTAATTATAATAATGTGGCTATATTTTCTTCTCTAGTGATGTAAACGTTACCAAACTGGATAAAATCTGCTCATTTTTGTTATCAGGGACCTAAAAATCCTTATTATAGGAGAAATTATTCCCACTTCCTGGTGCTTTGATTCTCTAAAGCAGTGGTGGGGACCTCCACAGACTTGCAGCTACAGCAAGTTTTTATTTTTCGATAAATCACAGAGTGATGGAGCTGTAAAGGCAGGTTTCATCACAGCAGAGGATTTCATTTAATGTGCATTCTTTAGGTTTATATCTGCAACCAGAACTACTCAGACTGCATTGTGAGGCGGCTGTGCACGACCTGCATTTATGTTAAATTAAAGTACTTCATGCGAGCGTGATTTCCCTGTGCGGATATGAATGAAACGCTGTACCGGTGTCCAGCACTGGGGGCCAGTTCCTGATGTCCATCGTGGCCATGGCCTCTTTGGAGCGCAGCAGCTTACAGATGACGGCGGTGGTCATCACACACGCCGAGTGACTCACCTGCACAATTAGAAAGAGAAAGACAGAAGAAGAAATTAAGCTCCCCTTTTTCCCCAGAGGAGATCAGAAGTCATTCAGAGCCATACGAGTCTGCAATTAGCTGGGAGCGAGAGCTTGAGCCCTGGAGGTCTGACTGAAAGAGAAACCGCATCGGTTTAACAGACAAATTAAGAGTCTCACCTCTGACCTCTTAACAGTGGGCAGGGTGGTGGAGATGTTCTGAGGGTGAGGCGGTCCTGTGTGGTCTGAGCTCTCCACTGCAAACCTCGGACAGGAACAGAAACTGCAAGACAGACATAAACACTTCTTTTACACACACTTTGATGGCCTAACCTCTGTGTTTTTTACATTCATGTGTTTACGTGTGATGTACATGACTATTGTGCATCTGGCTCAGTGTTTGATATTGTAAAGCAAAGTCAATAACAGCAAAAATTTAATATTTTACTTTTTATTTCTGTCGCCCTCCTGCATCAATCCCAGAATCACCCACACCCTTTACCACATTTGCTTACTTTAGAGACTCCAGACACCAGGAAGTGGGAGAAATTTCTCTTATAATAAGATACGGTAATCTTTCTGACAATAGGTGAGATTGCTTTTAAATATGGAAACGGGGATAGTCACAAGAAGTTTGAGAGGCACAACTCAGACAGAAGAGCAGACAGAGAAAAGCCATGTGGATAGGAGCTACTCTCCCGAGCTAAGGTTAGCCACAGAGGGCATGGATGCAGACGAGCCCAGCCTCCTGAACATCCCGAAAGAGCTTCGTGACTTTAGGAAACACAACAACAAACAATATGCACATATTAGACGAGGGTTAAGAAGAGTTGATGCTAGAATGGAAGAAGCAGAGGGGCGATTCGACGAGACTGAGACGGTGCTACAGTTGTTTATTTTATTCATAAACTTCACTATTTCATTAATTATTTCATGGTTTCTTTGCATCTTCATCTGTAGCAGCGGTCTCCAACCTTTTTTGCGCCACGGACCGGTTTATGCCCGACAATATTTTCACAGACCGGCCTTTAAGGTGTCACGGATAAATACAACAAAATAAAACTAGTACCGGTACTGAAAAAAAGAAGATTTATTCATAACACATGTGAAAAGACCCAGGAAAACCGAGTTAACGACCAAAACGATAACAAAATAACGCTGAAAAACGATAAAAACCTTGAAAACCATACATTTCACACCTGAGACTCTACTCTCGCGGCCCGGTACCAAACGACTCACGGACCGGTACTGGTCCGAGGCCCGGGGGTTGGGGACCACTGATCTGTAGCACTTACACATCGGTGTATGTTCCTTGTGTTTGCTTACATTAAAATACCAGCACTAATGACCAGAGCATACAAATGCAGCTTTTCATATTTGACAATATATTTTGAAAGCACAAGACAAATCACAAACAGTTTTCAATGTAGGTTTGGTTTTTTATTTTGTTTTATTTTTCAGTTCTTGATTTGATGGTGATGTGATGCTATATTACATGTTTTTAAGATTCAGCTGAATTTAATATTTGTAATATAGCATCGAATCACAACCGTCTCCTCAAGTTGCTTTATACTGTAAGATAGAGACCCTACAGTAGCAGCAAGAAAACCCCAAATATTAATAATCCCTTATGAGCAAGCACTTGGTGACAGTGGGGAGGAAAAACTACCTGTAACAGGCAGAAACCTCCGGCAGAACCAGGCTCAGAAGGGACGGCCATCTGCCTCGGCCGGTGGGGGGTGATGGTAACGATAATACGAGGAGACACGATGAAGAATATTTCTCAGTCTAATTAAAGTCGAATGAAATAGTTTTAAAATAAAATATACCTCAGATGTTAACTCTGAGGCCAGACTGCTTTAAGATTTTAAAAGAGGTATTTGAAAAAAATCAAGATGACAATTTAGTCATCAGTACTGCCTTTAAAGCAGCAGCTGAACGGCTTCTTCAAAGCTTTTAACACTGCTGAAAAAAACCTGGCAAGTTTGGATTTCTTTGGAGGATTCACGAAGCCACCGAGATTCATTGCTATGTGCATCAGAATAGTGTCGTCAAAAGATGAATCTTCTGATATCATTACATTGAAGAACTTGTCTGCAGATCCAAACTCCTCGATAAGGCCTTTAGCTGTGGCCTTGACTAATTTATTCATGTTATTATTAAGAATTTTTAGGTATTCGGTGCATCTATCTTCAGAAAGTACCAAATCTGTCAGATGGTTGACAACTAAGTCTATTTTTCCTCGATCCAGAAGATTTCTGGCATTTTTGTGCAATTTGTGTTTTATTCTCATGACCAGAGAAACGCTAAATTGATTTGAAATTAGCCAATCATCAGGTGACACTGATGTTTCTGACAGTTCTTCCTCTGGGTTTTCAGAGGTTGCTGGCTAACTTTGACCCTCTGTGGGTCCAGAGTGAGACACTAATGCCTGATCACCAATATTCATTGCTAGGTGCTTCAGAATAGTGTCGTCAAAAGATGAATCTTCTGACAACATTACATCGAAGAACTTGTCTGCAGATCCAAACTCCTTGATAAGACCTTCAGCTGTGGCCTTGACTAATTCAACCCTGTTCATTTTAAGAATTTCCAGGGATTCGGTGCATCTCATTTCAGAAAGTACCAAATCTGTCAGATGGTTGATAACTAACTCTAATTTTTCTGGATCCAGAAGATTTCTGGTATTTTTGTGCAAATTTTGTGCGATTCTTGTGGCTAGAAGAGTACTAAATTGATTGGCAATGAGCTTAGCATGAATTGACACTGATGTTTCTGACAGCTCTTCCTCTGGGTTTTCAGAGGCTGCTGGCTGACTTTGACCCTCTGTGGGTTCAGAGTGAGACACTAATGCCTGATCACCAATATTCATTGCTAGGTGCTTCAGAATAGTGTCGTCAAAAGATGAATCTTCTGATATTACCTCGAAGAACTTGTCTGCAGATCCAAACTCCTTGATAAGGCCTTCAGCTGTGGCCTTGACTAATTCAACCCTGTTAATTTTAAGAATTTCCAGGGATTCGGTGCATCTCACTTCAGAAAGTACCAAATCTATCAGATGGTTTATAGCCAAGTCTAATTTTTTTGGATCCAGAAGATTTCTGGTATTTTTGTGCAAATTTTGTGCGATTCTTGTGGCTAGAAGAGTACTAAATTGATTGGCAATGAGCTTAGCATGAATTGACACTGATGTTTCTGACAGCTCTTCCTCTGGGTTTTCAGAGGTTGCTGGCTGACTTTGACCCTCTGTGGGTTCAGAGTGAGACACTAATGCCTGATCACCAATATTCATTGCTAGGTGCTTCAGAATAGTGTCGTCAAAAGATGAATCTTCTGACAACATTACATCGAAGAGCTTGTCTGCAGATCCAAACTCCTTGATAAGACCTTCAGCTGTGGCCTTGACTAATTCAACCCTGTTCATTTTAAGAATTTCCAGGGATTCGGTGCATCTCATTTCAGAAAGTACCAAATCTGTCAGATGGTTGATAACTAACTCTAATTTTTCTGGATCCAGAAGATTTCTGGTATTTTTGTGCAAATTTTGTGCGATTCTTGTGGCTAGAAGAGTACTAAATTGATTGGCAATGAGCTTAGCATGAATTGACACTGATGTTTCTGACAGCTCTTCCTCTGGGTTTTCAGAGGCTGCTGGCTGACTTTGACCCTCTGTGGGTTCAGAGTGAGACACTAATGCCTGATCACCAATATTCATTGCTAGGTGCTTCAGAATAGTGTCGTCAAAAGATGAATCTTCTGACAACATTACATCGAAGAACTTGTCTGCAGATCCAAACTCCTTGATAAGACCTTCAGCTGTGGCCTTGACTAATTCAACCCTGTTCATTTTAAGAATTTCCAGGTTTTCTGTGCATCTCACTTCAGAAAGTACCAAATCTATCAGATGGTTGATAGCCAAGTCTAATTTTTTTGGATCCAGAAGATTTCTGGTATTTTTGTGCAAATTTTGTGCGATTCTTGTGGCTAGAAGAGTACTAAATTGATTGGCAATGAGCTTAGCGTGAATTGACACTGATGTTTCTGACAGCTCTTCCTCTGGGTTTTCAGAGGTTGCTGGCTGACTTTGACCCTCTGTGGGGTCAGTGTCAGAGACTGATGCCTGATCACTGCTTGTATTTGAAACCAGGTCCGGGTCTTCTGCACTCACACAAACTGGCTGATTGGTGAGATCAGTAACTGGACTTGACTGTGATGTAAACAGTCTGTCGCTTGTTTCACCAGCATCTGCTCCAATCATAACTTCTTCCTTTGATGGGGTCAGCACTCTTACTATATCTTCCACGGCACCAGAAATTTTGTCATTTATAATAGTTTGGGTTAAAGTTTCATTCTCCAACCAGAAAAGAAGGTTTTGTAAGAACCTTTCCACTGAATCTTCTACGAGCACATATGGCACCTCAGGAGCAGAGGGTACATTACAGTTACCCTGTGAAGTCTTAGAGAAGTCAGACTCTGAGAGACTTTTACCCATTTGCATCGTGGGGGCTAAATATGTTGACTCGACATGGTCGTACACATTTTCTGTCAACTCCCTTGAAAACATCTCCTTACTTGTCAGGTCAAGGTTTCCTGCCTGGGTTAATTTACTAAACAGTTTATTCAGAACCGGCACAACTGTTGTAAATTTGAGCGGAGAAGAACTTTTAACTGTGGTTTCTAAGGTTGGTGATTTTCTGGGAACTTCTGAGGGATTCATGTGTTCGCTTTTCCTGGAGTCAGCTCTTTCACTCTCAGGGGAGGTTGCCTGTTGTCTCTGAAAGGTCAAAAATCCTTTGCTTTTCTTCACCTGATCTTTCAGCTCACTGTTCATTTTTTGAAATTCCTTTTTAGCAAACCTGAAGAAGTGTTGTTTTACTTCATCTGGTTTTATAATTAGGGCGCATGATGCAAAAAAGTCTTTCACCTTTTTGATCACCAGGTCCACGTCAAAAGCAGGCTTGGGTGAGCTACACTTCTCACTTAATGTGATATCTTCTGCATCAGGATACTGAATGTTTGCAATTAACACATTTACAATGTCAACTGCAGCTTTATCTGCATGATCTTCATCATGTAAATAATTCAGATTGTTGAGGATTGTTTCAACATCACTTTGAGCTTTCTCCTCAGCTTCTGCAAACTCATCACTTTCTTTTTCCTCCACAGGTTGCAGTTCTATGTGACAGTCCTGGTCATCTTTACTTATCTCTCTGTCTGTACTCCACCTCATGAGAGCCATACTTATTTCTTTAATTGTTCCCATCTCAGAGAGCTTGGATTCAAGACTCTCATCACTTGAACTAAAGGAAGTGGGTAAAGCCCCCCTCATGCACAGGCCGCTCAGCTTACCTTTATATTTCTTCAGACATGAGAAAGCATGAGAAACCATGCATCTGAGGTTTTTTATGTTTGTTATTTTTCTGGTGACATAAATAGAATCCGGGTTTTCTGGGACTAGAACCCAACCCGAGTTGACTTTATTTGAGATCTCCTCCTCAATCATCTGTGTCAGCGCCACCGCGCTTTCACACTCCTCATGGGTGACATGAAGAGCAGCAGCAAAGCTGGTTGAGAGAGAGTCTCCCAATACGGGGCTTATTTTTGTCACGGCTAACCTAAGGTATGTCTGGGATGATGCATCATTTAATTGGTCCTGACCTCCTAGAAGTAACGTTTTTATGGTGCTTGCACTAACTGACTGAATGACATCAGTAATCATATCAGCCAGTGCTACTTGGACATCAGAGTCCCAGATCCCATTTTCTATCAAGCGCCACTGTAATCCAGAGAGCCTATCGAAACACCCGCTGATAGCAGGTGAAAAAGGCTCTGAATTAATGGGGGTAGGGGTTCTAACACTGGATACAGACATTGTCAATGACCTAATTTCGCTACAATTACTTTGGAAATCCGTTTTCAGAAAGCTTTCAGAAAGGGAAGATCGCGGTCTGTACATTTAACGCACGACAACTAAAATGCAAAATGCAAGATTCATGTCCCGCTGTTTCACCCCTATTTATAGACTCGAGTGGAGGTCACGTGCTGCAAGATCAAAGGCACGTACTGTGACATCAAAGCAGAAAGGAACTGAGCTGTGTGACGTCATGCCGCGAGCGTTCACCTACATGCACGTGCACACGTGAGCGATCACTAATAAATCACAGACGCATCAACGTCGGTGTTGTCAAACTTTCAATCATACCTGCAGCCAGTTCTTTGAAGCTCTCAAATGGGTTGAATGGCGGCTGTTTTCCACCATCATCGCAGAGCATTCCTCCAGCAGGTCCAACGCCTGATTCAACAAAACCCGCGACTCCGGCAGCTGTGCTCCGAAGCAGTTTGCTAATGTGATGCTAACTAGCTAATGTGATGCTAACTAGCTAATGTGATGCTAACTAGCTAAAGAATCCTAACAGGTACTTGAAAAACAAAGGGGACGAAGGAGGAGGAGGAGAAGTGGCGACAGCGACCTGACTGACTGGTTCATCTGAGGCTCTCAGTGGTTCCCTGTCTCAGCGAGATTCACAACACTTCTTGCAACAAACTCCCGTAACCATGGTTACAGGAGGACGCTCTGTTTGTGGCAGTCATTATCACAGTATGACTCACAAAGAGACGTTAATAAATATTAATTCATGCAATTTAAACACATTTTTTATTTTACTAATGAGGTGTATAATGGTTTAATATGGCACGACACCCTCGCTGATGTTGATGCCTAGGAATCTGAAGCAGCTGACTCTCCACCTCTGCTACTGCTGCTCTCCTGTAACCCACGATGAGCTCCTTGGTTTTGTTGATGTTAAGCACCAGGTTGTTGTCACGGCACCGTGATGTCACGCCCCTCACCTCTGTCCTGCATGACGTCTCATCTCCATCAGAAATGCATTCAATGAGAAGATTAGACTTTATTGATCGACGGCAGGAAAATTTGTGTGTTACCTCAGCTCAGGTAGAGATAGCAGAAGAAAATCCAAAAATCCAAATAAAATATAAACAACTACAAAATAAATAAGATAATACACTATATACAACAGTAGCATACACAGTATGTGACTATGGATAGAGTGTTGTGGAAATGCAAGAAATACATTTAATTATTCTTACATTACTATTACTATTTAAGCAATAGATATCTAAAAGTATCTATAAGTATAGACATGTACTTGCACACACATCTACACACTAAATATACACATGTATACATATACATACACATATACCTGCACACCAGGTAAATGTCCAGTGACTCATGACAGCGTGATTGAGGAGTTATAGAGTCTAACTGCTGTTGGGATCAATGATCTGTGAAAGCGCTCCTTCCTGCAGTGAGGCTGTTTTGGTCTCTGACAAGGATCTGCTCAGCTCACAGACTCATGCAGAGGATGATGTGGGTTGTTCGTGATGGATGTCAGCTTTACTAGCATTTTTAGCACACGATCAAAGTTTCTGTGGATGCTTGAAAAATCTTGAACGTTGAATTCACTGAAGGTTTTAAAAATAATGCTGTAATCAGTTTTGTTACAGTTGCAGTGTTGTCTTCTGCTACTGTAGGCCACAGCAGCAGCAGACGACAACACAGGTTGAGTAAGTGGGAGTGGGTGTTTTCAGACACAGAAGAACAACTTTAGATTAATCAAATAAAAATGTATTCAGTCAGCTTTCCAAATGTGAATGTTTCAGTTGTCTGTGAGTAGGAACTCAACTCTAATAAACTATAAGTTTAGTTAACTATAAAAATAGTATGCTTGTTTGCAAAACGTGATGTGTTTCTGCATCTTCACAGAGTTTCTCTCAGTTTGTGGTCGAGAGTCCTCCAAATGTAAGCATCGAACCAGAGCTAGAATTTGGCTGCTTAATCTTTATTTCACTTCCTGGATGCTGTTTCTGTTTTCCATCAGGGTCGTTCTCATGCTTTCTATTCTGATGTAAAGTAACTGGAGGAAAGCAGCTCCCCAGAACAACGATTTGTCTCCAGACATTGGCCACCTCCACCATAGCAGATAACCAGGAGTGCTCCAAGGATCAGGAAACACTGGGGACTTGAAAAAAATGCAAAAATTATTTCAGATTAAAGTTAATATAAAACGTCAAACACTGTGTGCTTCCTAGTCAGTGAGATTTAAATTTGATCCCTCTTTGTTTATTGTATGTTGTATGTTTATTATTAAACATACTTCACCAATGTACGCTGCAGTTAAATGACATCAGTCAAGTACAAAACCACATATCAGACAAGCAAACCATTGAATCAACACGAATCACTTAATAATGGAAAAATAAAGGTGTGTTTGGTGTCACAGGTGATTGGAAGTCAGAGATGAGTCTGACAAAGAAGCAGAAAAACATCTCAATGAGCCATAACTAGAGGTGCATGTAACTACAGGTGCATGTATATCAAATCTTACATTGTAATGTTAAAACCAAAACCTTTTCCTAACACAGAATTTATTTTAAGTGGTAGTGCTAGTCTTTTAAGCAGAAGCATATTAAAAGCAGTCATACCAAATACTGACTTTCAAGCTTTTTAAAATTGTATAAGCTTTGTTTTTAGTATTTATACTATATTGCATGCATGTTCCCATGTTATAATAAATCAATTTTAGGTTCCTCTTGTTCCGTAACTCACAGCTTTTGTCACTACAGGAGCAAAGGGGTGTAACCCAGCTGATACCTCAGTGCTCTGATGACACCAACAGAAGTCACTCAGCCCCCGTAAACAGAGATAAACCACACAGTTTATCCCTGTGGAAAGAAAATTACCACCATGAAGCAGCCAAAAAGACGACAACAAAGTTACAGTGGGGACAGACCCTTTAGCTGTGATCAGTGTGGGAAGTCTTTTAATCAAATTAGTCACTTAAAAACACATCAGCTCATCCATGCTGGAGTTAGACCACTCAGCTGTAGCGAGTGTGGAAAGTCTCAGACTGTGACAAGCGAATCCCCTACACGACCACATAGTTCGCTCTTTCTAACAGTTCTTTATCTGGTTGCTCGTTCGTACAATACTCGGTTGCTTTTCAGCTGCAACCCCACTCACAACAACAACCTCAGGTCCCGACACGTCTTATGCAGGGGAGGCGTGATGAACTGATGGAGCTGCAGTCTGTCAGCCTCCCCTGTAGCTGCGCCACAAACCAGTCCCCGCTGCACAGACCCTATCTGGGAAACTGGTTCCAGAGCCTGAGCATTGTGTTGAAGCAGTATCTCTGATTCTGTTCTGATGTCCCGATTGTAATCAAACTGCAACGAAAAGCATTAAACCGTCTGTCAGCTGAGTTGTTGTGGCATGAATGTTCATCATGAATTGTTGAAAAATTGTAGCAACAAAGTCTTTTAAGTATTTTTGTAATGGCTGAACGCAGTTTTTGCACAATTGGAAAAGAGTGGGAGATGTAACAAAGGTGAATCTTTATTTAGGCTGTTGTCTGACTGCAGAATTACAAAGTCCAAGTGCAGAATGATAAAGTTCATGAGATTAAAAAGCAAATTAATTCCACTGTCCTTCATAAACAGAAGACACCACCATTTAAACACAGAAAGCCAACAAAACAGGTGAAGATGATCAATGACAATGAGAGAGGAGAGGGACGTAAAACTAAACATGAAATGTTTCTGACAGTTGACCGCCAAAATAAAATGGGACATATCCGGTGTGAATATCGAACTCAACAGGGAAACAGACACAGGGATAAACCCCACGGAATAAAGACTCCAAACATGCTCAAGAACAAAAGAAGAGTATTAAACGATACCGTAAACACCTAACAAAGAGTTCAACATTGTAAAACTCAAGGTCAGTCCCAGAGGACCCATCCCAGCTGGTCACATTGTACAAATGTTTGGACAAATTTACTTGTAATCAGAAGGTTTTTCAGACCTGATTGCGTTTTTCTTCCCTAGTGCTCTTTTGAAATCTCTCTGATGACTTTTAATTTGAGATCAGATAACTCAGGCTTTCTGCTCCCTACTCCTCAGGCTGACTCTCTTCTAGGCTCTCCTGACTGTTCCCTTTACATGCTGATGATGTGTCTTGTAAATCTGGATCCCATTCCAGCAGGACGCTCCTCTTCTTCAGACAGTACCTCAGCTGCTCTCTCTCCTGACAGTCAGCTGTCCACCTCTGCATGGCCAGTCGAGCCAGCGCCGGCATTTGAGGCAGAGCTCGGAGCAGAGCGGGCAGCCAGGCTGAGCACGGAGCAGAGGTTGAAGGTCGCAAACTGACATCCACGTCTTCCAGAGAGCCCAGACCTCCTGCTGCAAACAGACTGCACCAACCGTTGTCTCCCACCAAGCTGTTGTAGGACAGATCCAGTGCACGGAGTGAGGAGAGACAGCCCCGTCTGCACACGGCAGCTGCACAGAGGAAGAGGACCCATTGATAACTGATCACTTTATGCCTGTTCACTTGACTGTTTTGTTCACAATGTTTCTGATGGAGACAAAAATAACACCGAATAGTTTCATTGTTGTGTTTTATACGACAGCTACAGATGCTGGCAGCATGAAATAAATGAAAGAAATATCAATTTCCTTCAGGCTTTACTTGTCTTAATATACATTTATGTAGCCTAATGATCCACTACAGACCAAAAAAGAAAAAGTATAATGTCATTGTGTGTTAGTTACCCAGATGTTGCATGTCATCAGTGGTGAGCTCGCAGCTGCAAAGACGGAGCTCGCTGACGACTGATGGCTGCAGAGCATCCAGCAGGAGCGCCAAGTGACCGCCAACCACTTTACACCAGGAAATATCCACCGTATGCAGATAGGACACCCCCAGGGCTGATGCATAAACACAAAGTTTTCACCATTTCAGGCTAGAGGGTGGAAGAGGTATTCGGGGAGAATGACTTGAAGGAAAACTTCTACAACTAAACAAGTGTGTGTGTGTGTGTGTGTGTGTGTGTGTGTGTGTGTGTGTGTGTGTGTGTGTGTGTGTGTGTGTGTGTTACCCAGAGCAGTGAAGGACTCGTTGCTCAGGTAGCAGCTGTTGAATGGCAACCGCCTCATTTGTGTCACAGGGAGGGCGGAGACCAGCGAGTGGACCACACCTCCCACTTCCTTATTGGATGACACATCAAGCTCCGTCAGTGCAGTGAGAGAGGGCAGCACCTGGACTGAAAAACAACGAGTCACATGACTGCTGCAGCGTGCATGCGATTAGTGTCCAGCGTGTGAGATTCGTAGCAACTCACTCAGAGCCTCTAGATCATCTCGCGTGAGGCAACACAGGTGGAGGTCAAGTCTCTCCAGGTGTGTGACGTGAGCCAGGTGAAAGGTGAGGCGGCTCAGTCCACCAGCTAGAAGTTTGTTACAGGACAGGTCCAGCTCTCCCACAGAGGGGAGGCAACGGAGTGAACCACCTGCAGGACAACCAGAGGTGTGTTTTTTTTAATTTACCCCTCCGAGACTCTTATAGGACATAAAACAAAAGTAGCAATAAAAAGGAAAAATTCAGAGATCTTTGTACCGAGAGCATCAAGGCTGTCAGGCGTTAGACCGCAGGCCTGCAGTCGAAGCGTGGTGAGGGAGGTGGCGTGAGAGAGAGAGCTGACCAATTCCCTGAAGCCACCAGTGTCCACTTCCCGTGTGAGCTGAGCATTACAAGAGACGTCCAGCACACAGAGTCTGGGCAGAGCAGCCACCATTCCTCCTGAGAGATTTATGAACAGGAAAACCTCATCCATACAAATGTATCAACGAAGAGACAGCAAAAAAACAGACAAGAACATAATAAAACACCAACTGACAGCCCTGTTAAAATGGATCCAAACTGCTGCTCCTTATGTTCTCTTCTATAATATAACTATACTATACATCTAACTAATAATGAGGTCGGTGCAGGCAAACTAATCTTCAGCCCGCTTTAGACACTCAGATTCAGTCTTTTTCCCCTTGAGTCTTTATCATCTCACAGAGAGAGGATATTCCTTATATGGTCATCGTTACCTCATAAAGTAAACAGAGTTCAGATAAATTAGCTAAAGCTATCCTCTCAAGACAGAATTTTTTTCTGTGAGTTAGTTTGAAATTTCTCTGTGAGCCAGTAAATCAAGATGAATGATCAAAGCTGTAAAACTGAGGGCTTATGCGCAGTGGATGAACTGTAGGGGTGAAGCACAGCCCAATATAAGATAAAGTAGGATTATTTTGAATATAAATCATGAAAAGCTACTCTATTCTATTCTACTTGAGGAATAAAACTATGGAGCTCAAGATGTGCTCCATAGATTTGAAGTTACTACCCAGCACTGTAGCATCGGCCGCAGTGAGCTGACAGGCCACCAGGTGGAGCTCCCTCAGTGATGGGTGAAGGTTCCCCAGCAGGCCTTGCAGACCACCGCCCCCAACGCCGCTGTTCCAGGACAAATCAAGAACTTCCAGAGCAGGGATGTAGCTGAGAGCTTCACCTGCACAAAACACGGAAAAATCCAACGACATGTGATCAGACAAAAGTTTTTCTGTCAAGACAAGAGTGTGAACCATTCAGCAAAGCCTCATGGGAGCTGTAGTGAGGAAGGAAATCAAGCAAAAATAACTTGATTGCATAAAGAGATTGTTCTGTTATAGCTATAAATAAGAATAAATAAAGCAGAGTGTCTGCACTGAAGATCCCACCAAGAGCAACGACGTCTTCGCCATTTAGCCTGCAGCTGCAGAGCCTCAGCGTCCTGACCTCGCCCACGTGTTGCAGATGAGACGTCAGAGCCGTCAGGGATCCACCGATCAACTCGTTCCAGGAGATGTCCATCTCTTCCACCTGGGGGAGGAACTGCAGCAACGTTGCTGAGAAGAAACGGCAAGAAAAACATCTGTCTGCCTTTCTGCCAGCTGACGCCTTACAATGAAGTCACATTACTTTATTCAGACTTAATTTCAGATGCTCCGCCTCTTGAAATGAAGCTGCATCATTGTGTTTGTGCCTTTGGGCGTATTTTTAATGCAGTTATCTGACAGATACCATGTCTGTCTTGTGTGACAGGTATGTGCGTTTTTGTACCAAGCTCCAGGAGGTCTGTAGCCGTCAGATCACAGTGAGCCAAACTGAGGCTCCTGCTGTCGGCTTTCTTCCCGAGTCTCTTCAAGAAAACACACACTCGACCCCAGCCGACGTCCCGCTCACTCTCTGCTGACGCTGCAAAGCCTGAAACACACGATACACACCCACAGGGCTTAGCATGTCACTGTAAACTGATTTTCCACAGTAAACTGTATTTTCTTGAGCTCTGTATTTTGTTTCTGAACCTCTGATTTTATCCACCTTTTTAAAAAAAAATAAAGCAACCTCTTTACGCTTTCCTCTCTAAAAACTAGGACATGTTTGAAATACTAGGATTTTTCTTTCTTTCTCTCTTTTAAATGATCTTTTAAGTCACTTTCTCTTAAAAAGACTGCAGTACTGTGAATACAGAATGGTTGCTTCTCCTAAACAGACTGGTTCTTATACAGCTTTTCTAGTTGAGCAATTAAAGTGCGTCATTTTTTTCTTCACGTAAAGGCTTTCTATCTGACATTTACACTCCAATGGATGCAATCGGAGAGCAGCTTGGGGTTAGCATCTATCCCGAGGATATTTGGCATGCAGACCGGAGCAGTCAGGGCTCAAACCACCAACCTTCTGATTAGTAGATGTCCTGCTCTACCTTTTGACCTACAGCTGCCCCAGACTCCTGGGGCCCTCAGTGTAACCTTGAACTAAACACCCATTAAAAAAAAATCTAAGTTAAAATCTCGTGCTGCTTTGAACAGTACAAACCTGAGTTCGGTCCTCTGTCCTCTTTCATCTCCGATTCTCCGTCCTCGGGGATCCCCGGCCGGTCCGAAGTCCACGACAGGAAGCGTCCTAACGGCTTCCTGTCTGAGGCCGTGCGCTTCCTGCGGATCTGACTCATGATCACATCAAGTGGGGAACCTTTCCACCTGCTGCCACTGCCGTCCCGCCCCCGCTGACCATCTAATCAATGATAGGAGGAGAGAAAAGTTTAGTCTCGTCAAAAGTCACAGTTTGACATCTGAGATTATTTAAGGGATGAGCGATGGATGGGGTTAGCTATAAATCCTGTGGTGTATGGACTGGTTCAAGCTACATACCTGTCCCTATAAAAACACTGAACTGCCTCTTCAGATACCAAATTAAATTACCAATTAAAAACAAAGAGAAATCATCATCATTACAGTGGTTTTGATTCATATGTGCATATTTACAGGTTTATTAAATTATAATCAATGTGAAAATATCTATTTATGACTTGCAGGGACAGAAGGTAGAGACTTATTCTGTTCTTCCTTATTTTCTGTCACATGTATCCTGTTCCTGTGCTAAACCTGCTGATAAAGAGGTCGGTGTGTGTAAAGTAACACCTGAGGGCCAAAAGTTCACACTGATCCAAAAACACTCAGTTTTGCACAGTTTTTTCAACTCTCTCTCTGTATGATGTAATAGAGAGGAGATATGCAGATACAGAAGCTTCACCCATTTCCAGCTTACGAGCAGGAGCCAATCAGAAGTAAGCTGACTTGAAGGGGGAGGGGTTTAATTGGTTTTGTTATAGATAGGCAATGAACTGATGCGGTTCACCAAAGCCCAGTAAAGGCTAAAGAAGGGTTATTTTGAGCTGCCAGTCATGCCAAACTACTCTAGTATAGTGGAATAAAAAATTGTGCTGGAAGCAGAATTGGTCCAACTTAAAGAAGAAGTAAGAACAAGTAAAAACAGGGATACTGAAATATGCAGCGTGGTGCAGGTGTGCGCAAGTGTTTGAATGCACTACCCGCGTATATGAGCCTCTTCACTAAGGTTTCAGTTGCTGTCTTATTTGCTCCTTTAGGAGTCCCCACAGAGGATCTGGATATCCGCTGGTTTTACTTTAGATATGTAAGTTTAATTTGATGCTGAATTTTTTTGTAGTAGAGCTGAAGGATTATAACTTTGACTTAGTACAGAATCTACCACTGCTACTTGTTTCTATACTAAAACAGTTAATCGATATAAAAGAACACATGAATGAATATCTTTATTTTCATTGTCGCTTGAACAGCTAATTTAAAACAAACATGCTGCCTCCAACTCGTAATCCTGGGAAAGCACCTGGTTAACATAGTGTTGAAACAAGGTGTTACTATACTGCTTAGAAAAAGGCCGCAAATGGCCTGAAATGGTCAGAGTACTGAGATTAAACATTAACCTGTTGGTAATTAGCTATACCTTCCTGTATTACAGGTCCTGTTAAACTAGTCAATGCTTAAAACTTTAGCATATAAAAATAACCCTGCAGTGAAATTAGAGCCATGAAAAACCTTTATTTTCAAGCTAGTTTAGGTTTTTGAATCAGCAGCAATAAAAGATGGATTCAGAGGAAGAATTATAAGCTTTCAGGATAAAAATCAGGGTTTGTAGTTTAATTGTTGATGTACTGAACAGCAGAAGTCCTCTTACCTGCAGACTCCATAATCTGAAGACAAAACACAAACAAACTATTGAAGATATATATCGGGTGTGTTTTTATGAGTCAGTCGCGACTCGCTGACGGTCAGTTTGGAGAAAAACATAACAAGAAAAAACAAACAAACAAACGACTCTCCCTAAACTCTGCACCGAGTCTGAATCACCCCCGCAGGATCCATAAAGTCCAAGAATTCGGCGTTTTCCTCAATCACTCCTTCTACTCCTCTCTGAGCGGAGACGGAGAGACTGCCACCTGCGTGACGTCACGTCCCGTGCTCGTCAGGTGGATCAACCCGGAAGCGCGACACCACCTTCAGTAAATTGTTGCCATAGAAGCCATTAAAATGCAAATATTTATACACGGTTATAAGACCGTGGAGGTCAGTTTGAGAATATTTTGAAAATAAAACATACAATACAAAAATATAAACATTTAAAATTTTAAAAGGGAGTTTGTTCAAGTTCAAAAACTACTTCAAAAGCTACTGAAAATAAATCCATACTGGGTCATAGAGGTGTATGTTAATATATTCGTATATGCTGATATCCATCTTTTGCTATGTGGTCACATTAAAAAAAAAAGTTGTCGTTTAGAAGAATTATTAAAGCCGAATTAACCATAAACAGATTTTTTTTGATCTGCAACACGACGTGTGCAGAAAAGTATCACTGAACTACTGCTAACCTTAAACAAAAAAAAAAAAATCTTTAAAACGTAAAGATTCTTAGGCGAGGTCTGAGCGTCCCATGATGCATTGCCTCAATACGGCATTGCACATCGCCTCCTAATTATTTAAAAGTAATTCATCATTGTATGGAATATACTACTGTTAGGTTTTAAAGGGTAATTTAAGCAATTCTAACGATCTGTAGCATCTGCACTGAGGCGGGAGGTCGAACCGTTCAGAACTCGCTTGACAATGATTAAGATTTTAGGATTTCTATACAGTTGAACAAATCCCCGCAATTCATCAGTGCGATTAATGGTTCAAAGCATTAAGAAACTGTTCATATTTAATTCTGCATAGTTTGTATGGCTTTTAAACTTACTCCCACACGTTTTTCAACGCTTTTTGACCTCGGGGGTATTTTCAACCCCTGACGGCAATTTCAAAGGGCAAAATGACGTTTTATTTTTAAATTTAATTCGGACCTCTAACAGCCATTCACACAATGAATGGACCAGTGTCTACTTTTAATAGTTTGTTGTTGTTTTTTTAAATTTGTAAGCTCTCTGGGACGACACAAAGTTTTTAATTTTATTATCACATAAAACAAAGAAAAGGGGGACAATCAAAAATCTTTAAAAAGAAAAAAAAAAAAAAGCATTTTTTTAAATTACAATTTGGACAAAATTAAAACTTATCCACTAAGTAATTTCATCTCTGAGTTTCCCTGTAACAGCAAGAATGATGCTCAAAGACGACCTGGTTCCTTCCAAATTGATTTTATTCCACCTGTAATCTGAGGTTAGTACAGATCATCTCCAAACTGGTTTCTGGAGTTTTGTTACGACAGTCTGAAGCGCCTCCTCCCTTCCTGGGTCCTCCTTCATCTCCAGCAGGAAGCAGAAGTTCAGAGCACGACTTTTGCATGTCGCTGCAGAGGAAGAGGAGCAGAGCGAGGAAGCGTCTTCAAACCGCCGATATGTCCGTGTTCACTTCCCCTCCCTCCTCCGTGTGGGGAACAAATAAAAATAAAAAATAAAAAAAACAAAAAAGAAGAGAAGAGTGTGATGGCCATGCGTTTGCTAGTCTCAGTCGTCGTCCACTGTGGGTGTGATGGTCACGCCTCTCCTGATTTGTCCCCAACCAATCAGACTGCAAGGAAGACAGAGAGAGTTACACATCAGGAGGCGTGTTCTGACACTGCAGCCACAAACATCTGTGCAAACACCACACACATCTCCGCCCTCACTCTTACCGCCAGTGTTTCTCCACACGTCTGCTCAGAGCGATCTTCTCTCCAACCTCTGTGCACACCGGGTTAGTCAGCACGATTTTGGCCAGATCAGCTTTGACCGCACTGACACGGCCGCCTGTCGACAGCGAGCCGATGTTTACCATCAGCACCTCGTTCTTGGACAGTTTCTGAACCTGCAGGTCAGGAAGACAGTCAGGCTGTTAATACCAAAGTCTGAGAAGCTCACACATCTTTCCTCCCTTTCCCGCAAGGCATTGCTCACCTTAGCAGCCTTCTTGTCTCCCTCTGTGCGGACTCCAAGCAGCCTCCTGAGCAGGAAATAGGAGATCTCGAGCTCAGTGAAGATCTCCGGGAGCGCTCCGACGGCGCCTAGCACCTGACCGACCATACGATCTGCTCGGCACAGCGTCGGGTCGATCTTAGTACCCACACCTGCACAAAACACATAGTTTACTCATGACTTCTCCACCATTTGGCTTGGTGCTGTAGTGACCAACTCACAAACATGATGAAGGGGATGGTGGTAAGTTTTGGGAGGACCAGGTCAAAGCTTAACACCGTTTCCATGCAGGGAGAGTAAGTGAAGGCGGTGAGGAGCTACAAATACCTGGGTGTTCACCTGGACTGGTGATGCAGCACCAAGGCTGTTTACAGTAAAGAACAGATGTAACTCTACTTCCTGAGGAAACATTTCTTTTAAAAAAAATACAGCAGTTTTTGTTGCGGCCATCTTTTGGCGCAGCATCACAGCCGGTGACACCAGGAAGCCAAACAGGACAGTTTGGCTCTGAAATCTCCGTTACAACCCAAAACAGCTCGAGAGGGTTTATCAGCAGGAGGCTCCTTTGACCCTCTGGTAGTAAGAACAGATGCAGGACCGCCGTTTCTTAAATTCAGTTTTTTATATTTGTTATCTTGTATCTTGTAGTATTGCAGCTTGCATGTGTGTGTACTCTGGCTTTTATTTATAAAAGCTGTTGTGTGTTTTTAATAATCTGTATTTGCAGTACTGCAGTCTTTTTACGGGGCGATTGTGGCTCAAGAGTTGGGAGTTCGCCTAGTAATCGGAAGGTTGCCGGTTCGAGCCCCGGCTTGGACAGTCTCGGTCGTTGTGTCCTTGGGCAAGACACTTCACCCGTTGCCTACTGGTGGTGGTCAGAGGGCCCGGTGGCGCCAGTGTCCGGCAGCCTCGCCTCTGTCAGTGCGCCCCAGGGTGGCTGTGGCTACAATGTAGCTTGCCATCACCAGTGTGTGAATGTGTGTGTGAATGGGTGGATGACTGGATATGTAAAGCGTTTTGGGGTCCTTAGGGACTAGTAAAGCGCTATATAAATACAGGCCATTTACCATTTTTAAGAGGTTTAATAAAATAAACAGACCTAACTAACCAACACCAAAGATAGGAAATCAACCCATCTACCCACCAACCAAGACAACCCAAACCCAACTAATACTACCTCTAATAACCAACCGACTAAAACTCAACCCAACTCTAACCCTCCAAACCCAAAAGAAAACCAAGCAATTTACAACCAACCAAAACAACCTAGTAGGGCCGGGCCATATCATACCGTTCACGGTGATACCGGTGTAATGTTCATAAGAAAATGAAATATCGCGATAGAATATGGGTAAAATTCGCGTGCGCAGTGCCTTTGTTTACATACGCACATGGCGGCGACGCAGAATGAGAAGAGCGAAAGCAGATCGTTGAATGAAACAGATGAACCAGAACTGGTTTGTAAAAATGCTGCAACTTCAGTGATGTGGAGCCGGTTTAGCTTTCGTCCCTCAGATACACAACAAAGCACTATTTTTGGTAGAGCATGCTAGCGGGCCGTTGTTATTACCGTGTTGTTTGGAAAATACGGCGCACTTAAAATCAATCATTTGATTTTTCTGAAAGTCGACAGAGCTCCTTATAATCCCGTGTGCCTTATGTATGAACTCTGGTTGTGTTACTGACCTCGAAACGATTTTATGTGCACGGCGCTCGAAAATCTGTCACATGTTTCAGTACGACTTTGCTGAGCTACGAAGCCGCACCGCTTGATGGGTTGTTACGGCTGTCGTAGGCGGAGCCTCGCGGAGTGATACGTACTGTGCTTCACCATAATATTACCGTATTGTGTGTATAAGCTCTTTTTAAGTTTTGTGGATATTCTACATGGTTATGCTGAGGATATGTCGGCCAATTTCCACTGGAAATGCCTTTTGGCTAAACTGTCAGCAAAGAATTTGCACTGTTACAGTTTTATATAACTTTAAT
The DNA here is from genome assembly GCF_057382275.1 of Copadichromis virginalis. Classification (NCBI taxonomy): domain Eukaryota; kingdom Metazoa; phylum Chordata; class Actinopteri; order Cichliformes; family Cichlidae; genus Copadichromis; species Copadichromis virginalis. The sequence goes on from NC_140626.1 coordinate 31,426,833, forward strand.
GCAGATAAAACAGCTGCTTGTTTAAGTGAAAATACACTGATGGTTTTTTTCCCACTAATAAAGTTGTGGAGTTGTAAAGTATTTTGTCTCGTGTCAATTATATCGTCAGTTATATCGTCATCGCAAAATTTCAAATGTATATCGTGATGAATATTTATGGTCATATCGCCCTGCTCTACAACCTAACCTTTACCAAACCAATAAAAACAACCATCCAATCAACAAGCCTACCTCCTAACCAACCAATTAAAACAAACCAACCACCACAAACTCTGCCAGTACCATCTAAAAACCAACCAATTAAAATACAACAAAAAGAAAAAACCTCAACCTACATATCTGCCTACCAAAAAACCCCCAATGAAAACAAACCCAACCTACCACCTATAGCCTACACCAGCATTCCTGTCAAGTAAAAAGAAGCCAGAGATTAAACTCGACTCTTTCGCTGTTTTCTCACATATGTAATCTTTTGATTGTCTGAAACATGCATCTCTCACTATGATCACCAGCTTCTCTCTTTACAGCATAAAACTGCATTTACAGTGCAGTCAGGTAACACGAGAGCACAGAGTGCCTCTTACCGATGAGGCCTCCGGGAGCAGCGTACTGCAGATCGTTGTGCTCGGCGAACAGAGAGACGATCTTTGAGAAGATGGGTTTGCACATCAGCTTTCCCTCCTGGTCTTTGGACACAATACCTGGCCGCACCTCGATCTCCTGACCCACCTGGACACGCAGAGAAAGGCAGAGCAGAGTAAGGCGTTTGTGACTTCACACTGCTTCAAATCACCAATAATGTACTGATAAATACACTCTTACCTTGAGTACACCCTTAAGGATACTTCCTCCGGCCACACCTCCTTTCAGGTCGTCGACCTCACAGCCGGGTTTGTTCACATCAAAGGATCGAATGACTGAAACACAAAACACAGAACATTAAAACAAAACTCGAAACACTTACATAAAAGAATCAATGTTTGTGTTTTTACTCGTCTTACCAATGAGTCTGGGCTCGGATGTGAAATCTCTGACGGGCACGGGGATCATTTTGACGATGTACTCACAAACCACCTCGATGTTGTACTTCAGCTGGGCTGAGATGGGAATGATGGGAGCGCCCTCGGCCACTGTGCCTGCAGGAGGAACATTAAAAGCATTTTCACTTCAGAGTTCATCTAATTGTGTTTTTGCTGCAGAGCGCTGCGTGGCATGGGAGTTTCAAAAGGGGCAACGAGCAGCAACGGAAAGAAAACCCTCAAACACATACAAAAAATAAATAAATCCTTCATTTGCTCTTTCAAACCTTAAATGGAAGTGAAACTTAACTTAAAAAAATATATATCTTTGACATATATGTACAACAGAACTAACGCAGGGTTTGGACAGTGTAAATTCTGTAAACCCTGCTTAAATAAAGTGTTTAAAGCTCCAGTGGGTCGTATTCTGAGTGCAAGGTTGTATCATTTTAACTTTTTAATTATTCTATCATAAAAACCACACATGCATGCATGTTATATTAAAGGTTGCAGTGTTTCCTGGTGCTTTAAGTGACATTTCCTTTCCAGAAGTTAAAGTCTGGGAAACAACGGTGGTAAAATACGAAGGCTAAGTTGAGTAAAACTGCTAAACCGTCACACCTGAAATTCTAGAAATGGGCTACAAAATCTTTAAAGGGCTGACTCACCCTGCACGAAGGCCAGGATCTGCTCATACTGCTCTTTAGCCTGGCTCTCCTTCACCAGGTCAATCTTGTTCTGCAGGATGAGGATGTGCTTCAGCTTCATGATTTCAATGGCGGCCAGATGCTCTGATGTCTGGGGCTGGGGACACGACTCATTCCCAGCTGGCAGTTGAAGAGGACACAAAAACACAACGAGACAATTTTAATGTTTGGAGTCAGAGATGAGCACGATGCTGACTTTCTAATGTCATTAATCCTGGTAAAAGCATGGTCTGTTATATCCACCTCCTCTTTATCTGAACAGGGATAAGTTACCTGATTAGCGCCACTACAAAGCCAATTAAGGGGAAATGTGACAGTGCAATAAAGACGAAACACTCTTTCATAACACCTCAGCTTAATCAAAGTTTTCAGAGACCCACCAATCAGCAGGAGAGCTGCGTCCATAACGGCTGCTCCGTTCAACATAGTTGCCATCAAAATGTCGTGACCGGGACAGTCCACGAACGACACATGTCTGTGAGGAAGAAGACAGCCAACAGTCACCTTCATTTTCCCTCATTTACTTTATTTCTATTGTGCTCAAACATTCAATTTCTTCTCCAGAACAGAAAAGATCCCGAAAACATTTAGTTCACCATCAAAAAGTTGTTTTTTTGTTTGAGGATTCAGAGGTTCAGCCTCTGCATTAATGATAAAATGCTTTGCCTGTTCAGGTCTTACCTGACCAGTTTGAAGTTGCCCTTGGTGCCAGTGATGTCTGTGGGAAACTCGTCTGGAGTGCTGCTGCCACATGACCTGTAGCACTCTGGCCGGGGACAGCTGGGATCATCCAGCTTGTAGACCTACGACGTGTGGAAGAGAAGCAAAAACGTGAACTCTTCATCAGCATCTGTAAACCAGCGTTCATTCAGGAGGGGGCAGAACTACGTTTGAGATATTCAGCACACACAGCAGCTGCAGTCGGCAGTTTTTATTGTGTTTAGCGCTCAGTTTCACTTGACTACAAATACGATCTTTGTTTTGACTTCTTCTCTGTGACTCAAGCTCAAAGCTAAAAGGAACAACAACAGCACAACCAACAGTTCTTCCATATGTTCTACGCCGCCCCCTGGTGTCAACATGTAGAGAAACCCTTGGAAACCAAAATCAGCAAAATTATAAAGCAGAAAATTTCATCAGGGTGTCATTTGTTTACGCATATTTAGCATTTATACTATTTACACCTAGATGTTTTCCAAATAAGCAAACTAACACTCCATGATTGAGCTGATCATTGATCAGGTTTAAGCATTACTCACACAGACCTAGATATCAGCTGGCAACCCCCCACCAACCAGTGGTCAATAAGGAAAATAAAGTGTATTCCTCATTATAAACCACCAAATTTGAGCACTTACTGGAGGACTGCAGACCAGAATGTAGTCCTATGTGACGGGGGCTTTTCTCACCCACCAAAAGCTCGTTTTAAGGCATGAAAACCGTGACATGTAGAAGGAGGTCTGCAGATTTCAATCCTACCAGTCCGCAGAGTTTAATCAGCAATATTTGGACCCCATCATACCCGTTGTTTCAGCAGGTCATGCACCTCTCGCTGTGGGTATCCTGGGATATTAAGTTATACTCCAATTCCAACTTAAACCCTTAAACTCTGAACCAACAAAAAGGCCTCTGAATGAGCCAGAAGTTCGATTTCATACAGAATCTCATCATTTTAACTGAGTAAAACAAAGCAGTTCTTTCAAAGATGGTGTTAGACTTTGAGTAAATGGCTTTAATCACTCCCAACCTGGAGAAACTGGAACCCACAATCAGCATTCTTACAGGCTTTCTCTTATCACAGACATTTTATGCAAATGCACCGTTCCCTGTGGAAACAATTTGGATTGACAATAAAGTTAAATGTGTTTGTATTTGTCGCCTGTAGACGGGGAAGTTCACGTTTGAAAGAGTAAATCCTGAACATACAAACTTCCACTGCTCTTTAATCTCAAACACTCAGGTCCAAAAATAACACAAACATCTGAGAAAATACACTCCCTCACCTTAGCATTGGCATATCCAAGCTTGATGGTGATGTTCCTCTCCAGCTCATTCTTGAACCTGACGGTGTGCACGCCAGAAATAGCTTTCACTACTGTGGACTTTCCGTGGGCCACATGACCGATGGTGCCTAAGAGAGAAGAAGGCGGAGGTCAAAACGTCTATCAAACTCTACAGAGACATCGAATCCGATCAGCTGTCTCCCATACCGATATTGATGGTGGCCTGTCTGCTGATGATCTCCGGAGAGAGAGGTGTCAAGGTCGACACGTCCTGACAAAGAGAACAATTCAGATTAATGACTCGTCATGCCAGGACCCACTGCATCAGAGCGAGCGGCGTGCTTAATCCCAAAGAATAACGAGCAGCTCACAGGCGGAAACAAAACCACCCGGGATGGTTCTCATAAAGCAACACAGAACAGCAACAATCCCTCAAGTACTCTACTTTACCAACATTATAACAGAAATCACTGGGAATTTTATTGTAGGAGTGTCTAAAGAAGCAAAGTTTCAGGTGATGACTGTGTCTGGTAACAAAAGAGTTTGATGGCGACTACAATGTGTGAAGAGCATAAAACAGGACTATTTTAATGGACCAGGCCCTGATCACAGTTAAACAATAAGGTTTTGTTTCCCTTGTAGGACACATGCAGCACTACACGCAGTGTTTTGTTCTCATCTCGGTAAGTCACAACTAACGAGAACTTATGTTGAACAAAGACTAATGTTATTTAGTATAAACACACGAAAACACGCTGAAAGTCGTATCTTTGACCCACATCTTTTGGTACCAATTTCCATTTATATAAAAGGTGAGAATATGAGCTATAACAATGTAAATCCAATGAGTTAGAATGAAAGCTTTACAAGCTTCAGCTTTTTACAGCTTGGACTAACAAGAAGGATGTAAGCTTATAAATGTGTTTTTATGCCGAACTAAACATTAAGAACCATTTTCTAGATTCTAGCAAAGATGGAGCTAACTCCGTGGAGCTAACTAAAATTAAACCGGGATAAACAGGCTTCAATAACGCTGATAACTATGAATATCAAGTAAGTCTTTCAACGTGTGAATCGTGTTAAATGTGGCTGAAATAACGCTGTATTTCGGGCTGGAAGTGCAACGGGTCTGAGCTTTCCGCCCAGCCTGGGCCCTTGCGTCATGTGCCGGGTGGCGCAGCACCGGTATCCGTTACTATTCTCCCGGCCTTCTGTGACCGTTTTACCGAATCAACGGGCCACCGACAGCCGCCAACGTAAAACCACACTGCTGTAAGCACGATATACATACACTTACCAGAGTACTGAGGTCCTGTTTGGCCAAGTGAGGCTGACCGAGCGTTGTGCCTGACTCGTCGCCCGCCATCTTGAAAGAAAAGGGAATGAATAAGGAGGCCCGGCCGAATGCCTGATCTATCGATTAAACCTGCACTCCTCTTCGCCTAAAATGTTTTCAGACAAAATAAATTTTACTGCCTGGAAGCCTGGAAGATTTTATTACAGCTTTAGAAGAAGGGTTTTTTTTAGCGGTAACTTCCAGGTATAATTTTAAACTTAAGCGATCCGCCCAAGTAAAAGTGTAGTTGGGTCCTTTCTCGAGGGCTGATGCAACAACCGGAGCGGCTCTCAGTTTCTGCTGTAAATTTAAACCAGTTTAATAACCGCACACTGCTGCTGTTCGTATCTCATTAACAGCTGCTCATCAAGGAAACAGACATGCGTCCCAAATTTATAGTCCTCTTTTAAGAAAGAAGTGTACGTTCATCCATGTGACGGGTCCGTCGCGATTTAGTTACGTCATCTGACTAACTTTCTGTAGTTCTGGCTGTTTGGTCTATCTGAGTAGGATTACTATTATTTTATAGTAGTTCGGTTAAGTTAAAAAAAAAAACGCCATAAAGCCTTATATGGGGAGACGTTAGTTAGGCTATAGCAATTATGTACCCAGATTTCAGGAGTGGAGAATAGATTTGTAGTCCGTCACATCTGTGCAGTGGCAGCCATCCCGTTCAGCCTTGTTTAGAGTGAAATATCCTGTAAAATAACATTCATATCAATATGTTCTGTTTAGGATGTCCGCTGGCATTTTTAAGTGTCCTACTGGAAAACACACAAAGCCTCAGTGAAGTACATGAAAAACTACTCTGTGAAAAATAACTTTTGTTTTTCCAGCTAACTTCACTATTTGAAAATAACAAAAATATATTCCTATAAAATTATTATAAGACACGCCTGTTTCTATTTGCTCTCGCTCTCTCTCTCTCTCTCATTCCTGCTCTCCATTTTAGTCAAAGTGTGTTTTAAATCTGCATCACTGATTTGTGTCATTAAATTAGATCTGCTCTTTCTGCCCCAACAACAAAGTCTTATTTAAGCGATTAAATATTAGTTCTGTTAATATAGTTATTGTAGGGACGCTCTGAACTCGTCTACGGCCCAGATTCGGTGCACATGTATGTGCAGATTCCTGTGTGATAGATAAAACGCTGTGATTAAAGCCATTCACGCAGAGTGGATTCCCCACTCTGCGTGAATGGTACTCGTGGTCATTGATCAACGGTCATCATAATTTGTATGTTAACGATGATGAAACTGACACCAAGTTTCAGTCCTTATGCAGATGCACCGAAGAAGTCACGCTGATGAGTGAAAACACGACGTCCAGATGAACAAAGTGAACTTTCTGGGAATTCTTTACCTGGATGATTGAGGACTAACCATTTGTACATTTATGTGAGTGCATTATTCATGTGAAAGTGTGTAGCGTAGTTATTTTCAATAACTTTGGGGCTGTTTAGCATCTCTTTAAAGACAAAATCCTTTTAAGTGTTTTTGTGCTTTTTTCTCTTCGTGCGTGGTTTGAGTAAGTTAGCCATCATCGCAAACCGGCTATGTTTAGGGATTTTTTTCTTTCTCGTTGGAGTGATTCCTCTTGGTAAATACACGATCTTTGATGCAGCGCCGCACTACGCCCTTCAGTTCCGCCCAAAAGGGAAATGACGCCGGTGCAGAAAATGGCGTCCGCAGAGCCTGTGGTCCGCTGTGGCTTTTTACCCGTTTAATTTAGCTCCGTGTGGGGGGTCTGTGCGATTGGCAGATGGACGCTGATGCCAACATGGCAGTGCAACGCTGCCACCCGCTTTCTTGATCTCGGAATCGAACTCGCAACTTGATGTCCGACGGAGCCAGAGCTGGCTGGTCGAAGAGGGGTTGTGGAGATTCGCACCGCCGAGGTGAGACGGCTGGATTCAGGCTAAGCTAAAGCGGCTCCGCCGGTCTAAGCAGCTGTCGGAGCCCCTGTAGCTCCAACTCGGAGTCGTGACAGCGAGTTTAGCCAAACACGGAGCGAAATATCCGCTCAGTTTGCGACGGTTTCCTCCTTTATCTTCCACAAATGTACGCCGCCATGTTCCGTCAGTACAGCCGAGTGTGGGGACCGTTATCCGCCAGGGTTAGCCTTTGTTTTGGCGCTCCAGTCGCGGCTCGGAGCAAGCTGTCCCCCCGCTGCTGTTTGAAGAAGTAAACACGGAAACCGAGGGCAATTTAAACCGCGTGTTGGTGCAGATTTAACACGTTAGCGGGAGGCTTATTTTGGTGACAAGTGTGCGGATGTTTTCTTTTTCACCTGGAGGCAGACCCAGGTGAGGTCAGCCACCGGGTGAGAGAGATGAAAACGAGGCTAGACCGATTCAGCGAGCTGCTTTCTGTTGCCTACATCCCGTTTTCCCTGAAAGCAGTGCTGACAGGACTAATCAGCTATAGTCCCAAACAAGCTTAAACAAAGCCTCAACTTTCGTTAACAATTTAGCCTTAACACACATTTCCAGCTCCGCTAGAGTAGCTTAGCATGATCCTCATTTCTCAGAGGCGGAAGACATTTGGCATATTCACAAAAGCATTAATATAATAAAAAATCTCAATCTTCATAATTAAAACATCTCAAACTGGGACACGCACGCACACGTGGGACCTGACTTGGAGAGCAGGTTGAGAAGAAACACCTCTCACACAAACGAATGTATCTGTTCAGTACTTGTCGCTTTAACGTTGGATTTTCCTTTAAATTGTCACAGGTGAAACTCTTACCAAAGAGCCAGTAAATTAAATATTCATGTAAACTGCAGAGGATGTGTGTTTTACAGCACTTCTGTGCACGAGAGCTGTGATTTACAAGGCCCTGAATGCACCGTGGACTGTTTGATGGGTATCCTCTTCATCTAAGCCTTCTTTGTCTCTGAGAGCATCTTTTTCTGTCTCCCGTCAGAACCAGGCAAGCACAAACACAGGAAATGCGAGCGGCCCCTTAGCGCTCAGCCGTCGAAGCCTGTGATTGTTCGCCCGGGCTCCAAAAGGTACGTCAAACACGCAGAACTGCACCATAAATATACATTTTTATCTCCACGCTGCCCTCCTCCAGACCATCTGCCTCATTTCGGCCGCTGAGTTTTAGGATGTGATGGGGGAAGGGCGAGGGGTCAAAGGTTAAAGTCTTGGCTCCTTAAATTTAGCTATGATACCAGTGATTTTTAATGCTTTAGAAGTAATAGAAGTTATTCTATCAGATTTATTTCCACTTCTTCATGTACAGATGATGAAAAAATAACAATACTTGTAGTTAACTGAAATACCGAACTTAAATCGCTAGTAATAGTGATTCGATGGGTTATTTCCCACGTTTCTTTCCCATACACGCCGTTATTCCTGTCACCCATAGCTTCCATCTCCTACAAAAGTAACCTTCAGTTTTCTGTCCTTCCCATATTTTGAATCTCTTCCACGTCTCATTTTCATTTGTTTCTTAAGTATTGGTGTTTAATTAGATCTTTATTTTGGTTGTTAAATTCCAGTTTATTACAGTCTGGGTGGTTTTAAATTCAGGGGTTATTTTGGTTTCATCTCTTGAAAACAATAACTTTATATCTGACCCCAGAGTCTGAGCTTTTACCATCTGTGTCTTCAAATAGGGGGAAAGAACACAATCTCATATTTAGACTGAAGTTCGGACCCAAAAAGCTACATCAGGGTATCGTATGATTTCGCTGCACGTCAGCAGCAGAAGAGCTGACGTAGCTAAAAGCAGCATCAGTTTGGAGGGATTTCTCTTCTCCCGTTCGGTCTGTGAGGAGGTCGCATGTAGTGAAACTGAGAGCAGAGGAAGTAGAAACGGGCACGGTGTGCATCACTAGTCAACTAGACCTTTAAAAGGTGATGCTCTTGCTAGCTGGAGGTGCTGGCCTCGTACCGTGATTGTTGTCATGAAGTTATCAGAGTCTGACAGCAAAATCTTGGAGGATAATCAGCAGGTAACCAACAGAATCCTAAATACAACTGATTTCCATGCCAGCCTGTTCCTGAGGTGGATAACCTCCAAGATTTCCCCCCAAAAAACAAAATGCAGGCTGTAATAAACTGGAATCCTCTTTTAATCCCACCATCATTTTACCTCCATTCAACTTTTATTTATATTTTTTGTATCATGATGAGTAAACGCACTGAGTTGATCATGTATATGAACACTAAACTGCTGAAATGAGACTAAAAGCATACGGATGATTTCTGATTGTAAATCACATGTTTCTGGTGGAAGTTTGCAGGCGTTCACGCTTTAATTGTGTTGGCTTTGTCGTCCAGGTGATTGACGCTCAGAAAAGGGACTTTGTTAGCATCTGCTGGACACAAGGGGCACTGTCCTCTGATTGGCTCGGACAACCCCCTCTGACATGCCCGTGGCCAATCAGAGGTGAGTGTGCTGCGTGTGTGTTTACGTTCTCGGTGAGCACGTGTGAGTTTCTGTGTGTTTGTGTTGTGTGTGCCTCGTGTGAAGGGTTTTCTCTCTTCTCCGTCAGCTGGTGTGTTGCAGTTGGTGCGCGGCGGCTGAAGTGCAAAGCTTTTTAACATCCCTTTAAACGACCTTCCAGCTCCTCGCTTACTGTTTCTCAGCACCTTTGTGTCCTTGGAGAGACGTCTCTTCTCTGTGTGTTCAGTTGATTTTCGTGTGGTTGTCATTTCCTCACGGTTCATCCCTTTCTCCTCGTTCACGCTTCTCTTCTGGCTCGCTCGCGCCTTCAGGTGTGTTATGTCGGGGGCGGATGTGGAGGTGTACCTGTCTCAGGTGCACGATGGGAGCGTGTCGTCGGGCTTCAGGGCGCTGTACGAGGAGCGTCTGCTGCTGGACGTCACGCTATTGATCGAGGAGCACCACTTCCAGGTACGCAACTACAGCACATGTCACACAATGGTCCATTTGAAGGATGACTCTAGGTTTGGCCTTTCTCCTCCTTTGACCCCGTTTGGTTTGCTCCTCCCACTTTCAGGCCCACAAGGCGCTGCTGGCCACCCAGAGCGACTACTTCCGGGTCATGTTCACGGCAGACATGAGGGAGCGGGACCAGGACAAGATCCACATGAAGGGGCTGACGGCTGCTGGGTTCGGCCACATTCTCCGCTTCATGTACTACGGCTCGCTGGAGCTCAGCATGCCCACGGTGCAGGAGATCCTGCAGGTAACTCGCACGCAGTTCAACGGAGCTCCTTGTGAGCCTCAAAATTCAATCCGCAGTCGCTTTAAGAACGCGTCTTCCTCTCCCCGCAGGCGGCCATGTACGTCCAGCTGACGGAGGCGGTGGAGTTCTGCTGCTCCTTCCTGCTGGCTAAGATCTGCCTTGAGAACTGCGCCGAGGTCATGCGTCTCCTGGAGGACTTCAGCGTGGGCGTGGAGGGCGTCCAGGAGCAGCTCGACAACTTCCTGCTCGAAAACTTTGTCCCACTCATGAGCCGACCCGACTTCCTGTCCTACCTCAGCCTCGAGAGACTGCAGGTTTGATCAAACGAGCGCAGATTTTAACTATAAATGCAAAACGTGCTTGTATGTCGCGCTTTTCTTTGTTATGAAGTCTGAGGAAAAGTTGTTAAAGCGACAGTTTAGAGTCAGTTTGACAAAGAAAGACGTTTCTAAACTGATAAAATGATCGACTATAATCTTTATTTATAGAAAGATTCTGGAACTAAACTGTTTTACTTCTTTCTGATTTAAAAAAACTCATCTGAAAATGTGTGTTTACTCTTCTTAATTTGCACTCCTGCAGGCATCCTCACACCTTTAATAGGAGCGTGTTTTATTGACAGTCCTGGGCTGTCTGACTCCTGGTGTGTGTTTTAAAGAAAAATGCAAATACATTAGTGAGGTACAAATGGCCCAGACTGCAAGAGAAATGTTTCCCGGGGGGTTCAGGAAAAAGCGATGAGCAAATTAAAGGCACATTTGCTGTTCTCAGTACTCATAAAGTGCATTTTATGCAGCAGCTGTCGGTAAATACCAACGAGAGAGTTTAGCGGTTTCATGGTGGATAAATCTCACCGTTAAAGTCAAACTAATCCAAAGTAAAGCCTCCACGGTCCTGTTTAAGTCCTTTTTTAACCTTCTCGTTCCTGTTATGTGTTAATTCGTGCAGATGTCAGTAAAGTCATGTAGCCAGCTTTAATAAGGAGGTGGAAACATAACCTGAATTCATTCCTATGAAGTGTTAGTTAATCTGAGACAAAGCAGCAAACACAGAGTGTGCAGCTGTGATCACAGCCTCTCTGTGAGCTGACGGTGCAGAGACGTATGTGGAGAATAAGAAGTTCTCCCTGAGAGGCAGAGGAGGTGTAAGAAAGAGACGGGAGAGGAAGATTATTACTTTGAGATGTAGCAGCTGCTCAGTGACATTTGATAGAATAGAAATTTAAAGCTTACGTGTAATCGTAGGTTTAGACCTGCAGAGACTCGGGCACATGCACAGGTCTCTGATGGGATGGATTTTCTGTTTTGGGAGTAATATTTTGTTGAAAATGCTCCAGAGATGCCTTAATGTTTTCTGCTGTATTGCATTTTCTTATCTGCACTGTTTTCTCTAGTTGCTGTGGATTGATCTCTTGTGGTCTCTGTAGTGTTTGTGGAAGTTGCAGTGGCAACAAACCTGCTCTGCCCCTCTGTGTCTGATCCAGGCGTACTTGAACAGCGACGCTCTGAGTCGCTTCCCAGAAATCGAGCTGTACGAAGCAGTGCAGGCGTGGCTGCGGCACGACCGGCGGCGCTGGAGGCACACGGACACCATCGTGCAGTCCATCCGCTTCTGTCTCATGACCCCGGCCAACATCTTTGAGAAGGTGAGCGCTGCTTTCTGACCGACGTAAATGGGGGCGGTCGCCTTCATTTTTTGAACTCCGTTGGCTCGACGCAGGTCACCGTAGCAACGTTAAGCCTACAGCCAGCCCCATAATTCACAGCTTTCCTCCACTCAGGTGAAGACGTCGGAGTTCTACCGTTACTCCAGGCAGCTGCGGCAGGAGGTCGATCAGGCTCTCAGCTACTTTCATGATGTCAACCAGCAGCCTCTGGTGGAGACGCGCTCCAACCGCATCCGCTCCGTCCGCCCGCAGACGGCCGTGTTCAGGGGAATGATTGGCCACAGCATGGTCAACAGCAAGATCCTCCTGCTGCAGCGTCCAAAGGTAGCCGCTCGTTTACGTACAAAATTGGCTACATGCTTGTACCTTTTTGTGTGCTTCCTGTCTGACACGTCTATCTTGCCTCCCTTTCTGAGCGCTCCTCGTCCCATCGGCTGTTGGGGAGAATATCTCCGAGTTGCCTCGCTGAGCCTGTAATCCTCCTTTAAAGTTCAGGATGGAGTGTTTGGATCTAACTGGTTACCTGTGTCTCAGGTGTGGTGGGAGCTGGAGGGACCTCAGGTGCCGCTGCGACCCGACTGCCTGGCCATCGTCAACAACTTCGCCTTCCTGCTGGGCGGAGAGGAGCTGGGGCCCGACGGTGAATTTCACGCCTCCTCTAAAGTGTACCGCTACGACCCTCGACAGAACTCGTGGCTACGCATGGCGGACATGTCTGTGCCCAGGTGAGAGAAGCCCGAGGTCATGGCTGCATAGTGAAGAGCTGATTTCCTCGCCAACCTTCTTCTGAGTTGTTTGTTTGTCGTTCGCAGGTCAGAGTTCGCCGTGGGCGTCATTGGAAAGTTTATTTATGCCGTGGCGGGCCGCACGCGAGACGAGACCTTCTACTCCACGGAGCGATACGACATCACAGAGGACCGCTGGGAGTTCGTGGACCCGTACCCCGTCAACAAGTACGGCCACGAGGGAACCGTCCTGAACGGGAAACTGTACATCACGGGCGGCATCACCTCCTCCTCCACCTCCAAACAGGTGTGCGTGTTCGATCCGGGCCGGGAAGCAGGAGGTGGGGGCGGAGGGGGGAGCGCGGGCGGGTCGGACTCACACAGGACACGCGCTGGCCGCGGCCCGCTGCTGCCCGGCACCCACGCCAGCTGCTGGGAGAACAAATCTAAAATGAACTACGCCCGCTGCTTCCACAAGATGATCTCTCACAACGGGAAGCTGTACGTGTTCGGAGGCGTGTGCGTGATCCTGCGGGCGTCCTTCGAGTCGCAGGGCTGCCCGTCCACGGAGGTGTACAACCCAGAGACTGACGAGTGGACCATCCTCGCCTCCATGCCCATCGGGCGCAGCGGTCACGGGGTGGCGGTGCTGGACAGGCAGATCATGGTGCTGGGCGGTCTGTGTTACAACGGCCATTACAGTGACTCCATCCTCACATTCGACCCAGAGGAAAACAAGTGGAAGGAGGACGAGTATCCCAGGATGCCTTGCAAACTGGACGGTCTGCAGGTGTGCAGTCTGCACTTCCCAGAGTACGTGCTAGAGCATGTGAGACGCTGCAGCTGAGGTCTGCTCCACCGCACGCCTCCTTTTATAGAAACGCACCGTCACGGACTGAAGTTTCCTGCTGAGGGGTGGGGGGGGCGGGATCAGGTGTTTACAGGTGGGAGACTACAGGCTTTTAAACTGGAGACCAGCACTTACCTTAAGGTGAGGAAAATGGCTGGGGCCATAGCGTTGCTCTTCCTAAACGAAGGAAGCAGCAGTCAAAGCGTGGCGCGTGAGACGCCACCCGTGAACATTTTTAGCTTTCTCAGAAAATACAGGAAAAAGTAATCGTTTGGAGGAAAGAAAAATGGTTTCATTCTGCCGCTTTATGTTCGGACTATGGTCAGCTTCCTGTTCTACTTCTCACCTTCTGTATTTAAGCGCTCCGGTCAGGCTTACCGCAGAAACGCACTGGAAGCGCCCGATTCTGATGCACCAGTCGAACAGACCTGCACCACAAATCCTACTTGAATTAGGTTCATTTCTTTTGAAGCCACCTGTTAGTGAGTGATTATATCAAACACTGGAAAATGCCCTATAAATATATAACAACAAACATGGAGTCGGGTATAGAAACAAGATGTAACACTGTAGTGTAGTCATTTTAGAGCCTCTCCAAATATACAACTGTCGACGCTTTAACCTGCTAACGGCTATCAGCTGTTATGAATTCGCTTCCAGTGCGTTCCAGCTTTCAGTCCTAATTCAGCTCTTTGCTCCCAGATATCATCAAACTACGCTCATGTTCATCCAGCACAGCATCACTGTCCTCCTCTTCCTTCCTCTGTCTCACAGTTTGAGAGTAAATGTATCCTGACAGTGATGATGATGATGATGATGGACTCACACAGCTTTACTCACTCTCATCTACATTCCCTGCACTTTACTGGTTGTTATTGTGTGTAAATGCACAATTTTCCCCTCCCAGCGGCTGAATGTGCTGTAATGCTGGAGACGCGTGTCTGAAATTAACTTTATGGCTGACAAGTCAAGACTGACTAAAAGAGTTGAAACATTTGAGAAACAATGGACCTCATGCAAGAACATTTTAATGCATTATGCTGATGATAAAGGACCAGAAACGATTATAAAACCATTAACCAGAGTGATGTTGTCAGAAGTACTGTTAGCTGTATGAAAAATGAGTTTTGAGGCTGAATATCAAACTCTAAAGTAGTTTTCTTGTTAAGCATAAAAAGTGACATAATTGTACCCACTCAACATTTAAAATGAAGACAGTGCACCCTGTCTTAGAACAATATTCCATTTTAACCTCTTTGAGAAACAATAGCTTGTTTATTACCCTTACAGCCAAGTTTCTGCCACTTAGCAAATACATTTGAATATATGACTTAAGGGTCACATGAAATTTCTTAATGCTGTTGAGATCTGCTAAGCTTACTGGTATAACTACAATCCGGTTTAGCTAAGGCTAGCTCTGACAATATTAGCTGGTGTATCAGCACCTAGCATTATATCCTACTGAGTTAAGTAGTACATTTAACTGTTGTTTTGTAATTCATATTACAGTTGCATCATTGGTGATTTTAAAGACACTTTAAATTACAACTTGCATGAAAATACCAAAAATAAGAGTATCTATTCAGATTTATGCAAACTAGCATTAGCCACAATTTGACTGACTTTTATCTCTTTCTGTTCTAAACTGGTTTAGCTGCAGTCAAATGATCTTTAAACTCATTAAAATGAATGGTAATTTCCAGATGGCAAATAGGACAATATTTATACCTATCTCTATTCAGGCTTTAAGGTTAGCTGCTATTACAACAGCAGCTAGCTTTTTACTGTTTAAGCCCCCATAACCTTAGCAGTGCTAACTACCTAGTTAACCATCTATGGAACCTACTAAAAGCTGCTTAGTTAGCTGGTGTTCGCAGGAGTTTAGCTCCTTTAACTTTATTATGAACTTATTAAAATGGTCTCTGTAACATATCAAACTGAACAACCAAAATGTTAGTCTTATAAATTTACAGACAGCAACACAGGGTTTTTAATTTTAGCTAAGATTAGCCTTGGCTATCTGAAGATGGCCATCTGCCTTTGGCTGTCTAATTGGTTTTCTTTCCAAAGCTGTAAATGTATTTATCACTTATAGTGGGGAAAAGTAGTTTAAGAAAGATGAACCATAACAATAAGTCCAAAAGTAAATTTTCTGTTTTACAGCATTGCCAAGCTAATTGGTGTTAGCTTGAAGACATGGTTTGTTTCAATTGTGTCATTTCTATGGAAGGTTGTTTCTACAACTTGAAGGGAGAAAATCCTATAAAAATGAATATAAATCTGTATTTTTGGTCATCGCAAAACATAATGAATATTTATACTTAAATCTTCAAGTTTGGTATCACAAAAATTTTGACTTGCTTAAAAGTAACTTAATGTCTAACTTGGACATTTAGACAAAATTTCAAGATGCTGAAGTGAAATTTTGTTGCAAGTTGAAATTTTTACTTTTTTCAATCCGGCAGCTTCTTGTTTTGTTTGTTTGATTTTTCTTTTTTTCAGGGGTGAAAATAAGCTTCCATAGATTGCACATCTCACAATGAAATACAGAAGTATTTCTGTATTTATTTATATTTAAATATTTATAATAATTAAAAAAAAGATCTTTACGCAAAAGTAGCTGTGGCTAACTCAGACTCTAACTGTAGCTTTGTAGTTACTATGCTTTTGTTTATAATCTATTCCATGAACTTGAGGTAGCAATGACCACAAAGTGGAAAAATAGATGGCAGCCATGATGGCTACCCTTATCAGGAGTTTAGCTAAATCTTAACAGTAAGACTTAGCTTTAGCATTAGTAAGGTGACCCATGGCTTTTTCAGCAGCTAGCTTTCTCCTGAGTTTAGCAATCTGGTTTGCTGCAAAAATACACTTTTTCTAGCCGTTTGTTGTACATGTAAATTTAAAAAGCTATTTTCTTAACAAAGGACACACTTATATTGCACATTTTTGTATATACAATGAAAAAGATCAAATCAAAACCGTGACAGCTGATCATATATGTATTTAATGTCTTGATTTACTGTTCGCACCCCAAAGATTCTTTCAAATCTGCTTCTATTCGTATTAGAGGTTCTTGCTTCAGGTTCATTGTTTCTTTGGTTGGTTTACACACTTCATATTTTATCTCTACAGACAAGATCTGTGTTTCAATGTAAGCTGCAAACACTGGAGGTCAGTATAACCAAAGCATTAAGCTGCGAAAGAATCAAACAGTTACCAGCCAGTGTTTAAATGACTTGCACCAGTGGTGTGTTCATTTCAGACATTAAGGTTTCGCCTTCCCCAGCTGATGCAAACTCCGTCTTTGTAGCTTGCACGTCTCAGCAGTGGGACGCCTCGATCCTGCAGCCCAGTAAGCCGTGCTCGATGACCAGCTCCGTGCTTGTATTGTTTTTATTTTTGTCTTTTTTGTTTTCATGAGCCAACTGTGAAAAAGGGCTAGGGCACACACTGATGCAGTTTTGTCTGTTAGCTGTATATTTAAGTTATTTATTTTCTACAGGTATTGCTTTTCACTGAGCTATGCAGTAACAGTTGTAGGATTATTTATTATGACGAGACTTCATCATAAGTCGTGTTGTTTTCAGGTCGTACCTCATCGTCTGTCCTTATTTCATACTCGGGCCGTCTGTCTTCTCTGCATGTGGCTCATCGACGGATGCTTTGAGAGGTTTTTCTTTCAGTCTTAAGGCGTACTTTAAGTATTGCAGCACCTTTGCATTTTCCTGTATGAAAGTTCTCAGAGTGTCATACTTCGCGTTCCTCTTCTTGTAGCAGCGTCAGGCTGTCCACAAATCTGTCGAGTCCTGAGCTGCAGCTTTAACAGTGTCTCTGCAAAGCCACTTTGGTTTCTTTGATGGGGACATAATCCCCAAATGGTTGAAAATCTTCCCCCACCTACACGCCTCTGCAGCAGGTGAGAGGCATGTCCCTGCAGTAGATAATTTACGTCGCATTTCATCTCTTTGTTGACATTTCAAAAGCTTGAGTCAGCAGATTTAGGACATTTTGCTGCAGAGGTTAATGTTTTGTTTTTTTAATCAGCTAAACGTTGCAGCCATATCTCTGTACCAACAAGTCATTTAACAACTGATTTGGACACTTTAACCCAGTCAAACTCCTATAAAAATTGAAGTTGAAGACCAAACAATAACACAAAATAAACTTTTTTTTTGCTTTTAAGTTCTGTGAACAGTTCAGTGCTTCAGATCTGTTTTAAAACTCTTGTGCTCTCTTTACTTTAGCTCAGCGCTTCTCAAACTGTGGGGCAGGCCCCACTGATGGGCCACAGAGACACCGCATGAAGTGCAAGGATGATGAGAAGCAAAATAGGAAGTGATTCTAAGCTGAATAAAATGTTTTTTGTAAGCAAATAAAACGGCGTAGATTGATTGAAATTCAAATTGGGTCCCTTTCTACTGTTAGTGATTTTAAGGACCTCCTAAATTTAAGTGCATGGTTCTGCTGTCTTAACTGAGGCAGGAAAATGAATCTCTTCATTAACTGCTCCTCTCTTCACATCTCCTCCGTGTCCCTATACTCTGCAGCTGATACCTTAAACGTCATGTGCCACTGCAGTCCGCTCGCTGCTCTTCCTCTTCTTCCTCCTCCTCTCATGTCGCCATTTGAAGAAGAAACTTGTAACCAATAAAGTACTACTGTCCCAATTCGAGGCACATCCAGTCATAGCGCAGCATCCTTTAGTCCACCAGTCTGTCAGTAGGAAAACAGAGTAGAGGATTAAAAAAAGGCATACCTTGCTACAACGACTGTATCTGAAAAAGAAAGTAAAATCAGATTAACATATCTTATAATCTGAGTAGAAACTCTTTGGAAATGATTTGTAACTTCTTTCCAGAAATAAATGTTCATATTGGTCAACTTTCACCTGCATTTGTGCTTTTCTGACTCTGTTTACTTTGTCTACATGACATTTCCCCCATTACAGATTAATGAAGCCAGTTGAAGAATGAAAATGAATTAAAACCTGCATGCAGGTTTATTATAATTATTATAAAAATCCATACAATATGCAAATATCAGCTGATATTTGTATGTGCACAATTATGACTGAAGTTGTTTATTTACTTTACAATGTTACAGCTGAGACTGACAGAAAAAAATAGATGTAAATAAATGTGATTATTAAAATATATCACAACATAAAATTAGGAACTAACTGGAGAAGTGGGCGTCCCAGAAGCTCAACCTGTATCAGTCCTTGAGATAAGTTTAGTATTTTACCCCCACTTGTTATTTATCTTGAAGACGTTCTATATTTTTAGTTCAACACATAAGGACAGAAAGCAAGAGACTTGGGTGGAGTGAGCTTATCGAGTGCTGGCACCTGCTGAGATGCGTGTTTACCTGATTCCCCCACCCATTAGTATTTTATTTTGTTTAGTTTTTTACATTATTACTTTTAAATTTTGTTATTTTGGTTTTACTTAGTTTTATTTTATTCGATTTTATTGTACCTATATTAATTAAAATATTTTTAATATGTTTATGTCGATCGTAGGCTCCTGGAGCATTACGCATGCGCCTCTTTCCTTGCCACTCCTCTGGCTTGCCGTAGAAAAGCGAAAGTCATCCAATAAGGAGCATGTCATATGCTAGATTGGTGAGTTTTATTCATCGTGTTCATCGTTTGTCACATGTAAAGTCATCTCGTTTTAGGTACTGGCTCTATGTTGTCGAAACTTGAGGTTGTAAAAACAAAACGACAATGAAAAGTCAGTTAAACGATGCTAGGCTAATTGAAAGCTAACCTTAGCATTGTGTTAGCTCCTCCGTATAACAAACAGCCATTAATCATGAGGAGACACCGAAACTCCTTTTTGTGTTCTGAATTCGTGTTAAATACGTGTAACTGACACCCCAGAGTCATCCATCGTATCACTGCGTGTCTAACCGGTGTGTTTACTATGCTTGTTTGCCGCCAGGTGTCGCTATGTGCCGCGGCTCCGGGGCTGGCGGGCCTGCTGAGCGGCTCGGTGCTGGCTGCAGGTGAGGGGAAGAAGAAGAGCAGCCAGCCGCCTCTGAGCATCGAGGAGGTGGGTTCAGACAGAGCCTTTCTAAAGACTGTTTTACTTTGTCTGTGACTTTGTTTACATCATGTTTACGACGTAGTGCACACAGCCACAGAGGTCTGGATCAGAGTCAGAGCTGACCCTGGAGGGACAGCTTCTGCATCGCAGAGCTTCAGAAGGTCACACTCTGTATTTGTTTCAGCTGCCGTCTCTGTACACCAGCCCTGAAGCAGCGGTGGCCCAGTACGTAGAGCCAGAGGCCGGGCCGGTGGAGCAGAGGGTGGCCTCACTGAGGAAATGGGCAGAACCATACACGAGCCAGTGTCAGGTTTGTTTACTTAACCTCAGGTGGACAACTCAAGAAAAACAGAAAATTAGTCAACCTTATGATGAACATGGACATCTGTCCAAAGCAAGCAGCACTTTATATATTAAATTATATTTGACCTGTGTGTACAGATTTTATATAGTTTCAGACTGTGGCAGATCACGTGTTCTTATAGATTTTTGTGCTGATGTATTTCTGGAAGAGAAGCTGTCATGCGGCCTAAGCTGTTGTGCTCCTGTTGTTCTTGACAGTCTCCACGAGCCTGTGGCTTTCTTTCTAATAAAGGACATTGTGGGATTCTTTTTTCTTCCTCTCTGCCACTGTTGCAGAAACATTCCCACTGAATCCAAACAGCTCGTGTTGCCTCAGAGGAGGCGGCATTTCTGTTTCTGTGAGGTTTGTGGCCTTGAGGTGAAGACGTGCAACAAAGACATGACGACGACTGGTTGCTTTCAGAGAGACGCCTGGGAACTTGTCTTTGAAATTTCTTTGCTTTCTGTTCTCCTTTCGTTTATCTCCTTCTTTCTTCTTCTTGGTTTTCTTTCTGTTTTTCTCTCCCTTGCTCTTGTTGTTCTTTTTTCTTTCTACCGCTGTGCCTCCTCACCTTTAAGCCTACCAACCATCCTCCTTTCTTTCTGTCCTGCTGTTCTTCCTTTCCTACTGACATCATTCCTTCCTTCCTCCTTTCTTACCAGCTGTGCTTCCTGGCTTCCTTACTTCTGTCCTTCCATTCCTTCTTTCGTTCCTCACATCCATGATCCTGCTATCTTTCACCCATTCATTCCTTCCATCAGTCCTTACAGGGAGTGCAGAATTATTAGGCAAGTTGTATTTTTGAGGAATAATTTTATTATTGAACAACAACCATGTTCTCAATGAACCCAAAAAACTCATTAATATCAAAGCTGAATGTTTTTGGAAGTAGTTTTTAGTTTTAGCTATTTTAGGGGGATATCTGTGTGTGCAGATATCCCCCTAGTTAGGGTTAGGGGTTTACTGTGCATAATTATTAGGCAACTTAACAAAAAACAAATATATACCCATTTCAATGATTTATTTTTACCAGTGAAACCAATATAACATCTCCACATTCACAAATATACATTTCTGACATTCAAAAACAAAACAAAAACAAATCAGCGACCAATATAGCCACCTTTCTTTGCAAGGACACTCAAAAGCCTGCCATCCATGGATTCTGTCAGTGTTTTGATCTGTTCACCATCAACATTGCGTGCAGCAGCAACCACAGCCTCCCAGACACTGTTCAGAGAGGTGTACTGTTTTCCCTCCTTGTAAATCTCACATTTGATGATGGACCACAGGTTCTCAATGGGGTTCAGATCAGGTGAACAAGGAGGCCATGTCATTAGTTTTTCTTCTTTTATACCCTTTCTTGCCAGCCACGCTGTGGAGTACTTGGACGCGTGTGATGGAGCATTGTCCTGCATGAAAATCATGTTTTTCTTGAAGGATGCAGACTTCTTCCTGTACCACTGCTTGAAGAAGGTGTCTTCCAGAAACTGGCAGTAGGACTGGGAGTTGAGCTTGACTCCATCCTCAACCCGAAAAGGCCCCACAAGCTCATCTTTGATGATACCAGCCCAAACCAGTACTCCACCTCCACCTTGCTGGCGTCTGAGTCGGACTGGAGCTCTCTGCCCTTTACCAATCCAGCCACGGGCTCATCAATCTGGCCCATCAAGACTCACTCTCATTTCATCAGTCCATAAAACCTTAGAAAAACCAGTCTTGAGATATTTCTTGGCCCAGTCTTGACGTTTCAGCTTGTGTGTCTTGTTCAGTGGTGGTCGTCTTTCAGCCTTTCTTACCTTGGCCATGTCTCTGAGTATTGCACACCTTGTGCTTTTGGGCACTCCAGTGATGTTGCAGCTCTGAAATATGGCCAAACTGGTGGCAAGTGGCATCTTGGCAGCTGCACGCTTGACTTTTCTCAGTTCATGGGCAGTTATTTTGCTCCTTAGTTTTTCCACACGCTTCTTGCGACCCTGTTGACTATTTTGAATGAAACGCTTGATTGTTCGATGATCACGCTTCAGAAGCTTTGCAATTTTGAGACTGCTGCATCCCTCTGCAAGATATCTCACTATTTTTGACTTTTCTGAGCCTGTCAAGTCCTTCTTTTGACCCATTTTGCCAAAGGAAAGGACGTTGCCTAATAATTATGCACACCTGATATAGGGTGTTGATGTCATTAGACCACACCCCTTCTCATTACAGAGATGCACATCACCTAATATGCTTAATTGGTAGTAGGCTTTTGAGCCTATACAGCTTGGAGTAAGACAACATGCATGAAGAGGATGATGTGGACAAAATACTCATTTGCCTAATAATTCTGCACTCCCTGTATATCCATCCTTTCTTCTATCCTTCCATCCATCCTTCATTAACCTCGTCTCTCCTTCCATTATTCTTCATGTGACACAGGAAATAATCAAACCTGCCATCAGACAGAAGTCTCTGTTCTGTAGTTGTTGGTAAATAGTAAAACGCTCCATTAACAAGTGAAATTCAGCATCTTTATGTGTGTCTCTTGTTTTTTGCAGGAAACTGGCCGAGCTGCGTTGGAGAAAGTGGAGGTGAGTAAATGCTGAAACGTGTAAAAATATTTTTCTCGTTACATTTCATTGTTTCATTTGTTTCTGAGCTGAAATATTCACAGCATGCACAGTAAGTATAATATCGAAAACGATCCTGAAACAAATTTGGCCCTTATGAGAGATAAAAAATATACCTGAAACCAGCCTGAGGAGGCTTTGGGCCTCGTGTTCAGGGTTGTATCTTTTTCTTGGATCCTTGTAACTTCTTACAATCGGACAAATACCAGACATTATTACACAAAGACCAAGGCTGAAAACAATGAGACAAACATGATAAAAGAATCTAATTTTAAAAGGAAACATGGATATAAAGGTCAGAACAGTATGTCATGAAGAACCCTGTACGTACGTCGGCTCTGTAGGTGAGTGTGTGTAAGTGAGGAAAAAACGGTGAATAATCCAAAACCTGACAGAAATATTGATACTGAAAGTGAATTAAAGAGTTAAATAGCTGTTAAAAACAAAACTATCAAACTCTTGTGTGTCGTTTCTTTTTGGTCCACCTGATGATCTTTGGACCTCAGCAGGTATACCAGAGGGTGGAGCCCGTCATCGGCACATCAGTAACGACAGTCACAGGTGAGGAAATGCTCGTCACTTTAATCAGCTGTTTAACGAAGGCGTGTGTGGCAGCCTGTTTGTGTTTGAACATTACATTTAAAATCTCCCTAAAAACCTTTGAGCGCCGTCACTCTGTCCTTCAGACGTGTACCAGTTCCTCAGTGACCCTCCTCCTGACCTCTACCCCAGTGTGGCGGCGGTGGGTTTCTCCGGCTTCCTGGGACTTTATTTGGCCAAAGGTAACGTGGGAACATCGGCTCTTTCTCACTGATGAATCGCGTCAGAGGGACTAATAATGAGTGTTACAGTTTAGGTTTTTACAAATGTGTCTAAAGCGACCTTGACAAAGTGCTGTCTCTTCACATTTTTCTCCGTGTTTTGCTGCTGATACATTTGGAGCCCTGCAGCTCCGGGATAATCTCCGTCCGCTCTCAGAGAGGAGGCTTGGAAACGTGTTAATCTAAAGCTGCTAGATCGTGTCTTATGTGGCTGCTCACAAACGTATAAATATTATTAAAGTGGATCTCCTCTGCTCGTGTCCGTGGACTCTGCTGGAGAGCAAAATAATCCTCGTTCATGTAGCCGTGCTTTTCCACACTTAAATGTTTCGTTCGTTTAAAGCAGACTCCTGTCTGTTTTCCCCCTTGCTGTTGTTCATTTGTGTAGATGTAAGCACGGTGGTCTCACTCAGGTGAGGACCAAACAGACCCTCTGCAGGAGGATGTGGTCTCGGTCCAGACAAACGACAGTGTGTTTGGTTTATGGTGTGAATGTGATCAAACCCAGCTATCGGGTGTATGTTGCAGGTTTGAGCTAAACAGCTTCCTGCAGCCAGACTGCAGGGCTTCCAGCACAGAAGCAAAAGTCCTGACACTGCAACCCTAAATCAATGTTATGTTGGTCAATATACGTTTAATGTTGTGTTATACACAAGTAATACAGCTCATTCATAAAGTCCCAGACACAAAGCATCATTTTGTGTCTCTTTGATCTTATTTTTAATTAAAAAACAGGTTTTGGGTCACGGTTAGTTAATGTTTACCTCCTGCAGCTGTAATCTCACAGTTACATAAAGAAGATCAGCATTATAAAGTCATGCCTGTAAACCCCCCCCCCCCACACACACACACACACACACACACACACACACACACACACACACACACACAGTCATGCATTTACTCTGGATTAGTAGCTGCTCTGTCTTTGAAGTGAGATATTCAGTGACCCAGTAAAAAGTGTGTACAGGTAACGAGGAACAGAACAAAAGGTGACTGACTCTCTCCCCCCCCTCCCCCCTCCCAGGCTCCAGGCTGAAGCGGCTGGTGTTCCCAGTTGGCCTCATGGCCCTGAGCGCCTCCATGTTTTACCCTCAGCAGGCTGCAACCGTGTTGAAGGTGTGTGTTTATGTGCTAACACACAGCAGAACAGTATCTGAGTGTGACTGTTTGTGACAAAAACATAGACTGTATCTAAAAGATGGTCATAAACACCCTGATTGGCTTCTTGTAGCCTTAACTCTGACGTCTTAGCCTCGTCCGTGATGCTTTTTCGGAGCCAGAAGTGTCGGCACTGCAGATGGATCACACAGATGCATGTGGCTGCTAATTAGAGCTGATAGGGGAGGATTGTTGCTCCTGGATCACTCAGAGTCCCTCGCCTGGTCTTTTCTGGTTGATTTAAGTCTCTTACTGTCCTCGTATCCAGAGGCTAACATCTGCCCACACCACGTACTGTTAAAACATGATAAATGTGATGAAATTAGTTCTGTTTCACACTGAGGAACAACTGTTGCTGTGTTTACTTTGTTTGAATCAGTGTGAACGCTTCACCTGCTGCAGATAAAAACATTCAAACTCAGGTTTAGTTTTCTTTAATATTTCCCACAGCGCTGACATGCAGTCAGGAAACAGCTGCCAGCACCTCTGCTTGTTTCAGTTATTTTAATTTTTAGCCACAAATAAATTTTGCCGGAATTTGTTCCACGGAGGAAATTAACCTCCTGACTTTCTAAACTTTATCAGCCCAGCTCTGACGGACGAATCCCAGATGAAATCTTTCCAGGGATCATTCGTAAACACGTTGTGTGTTTGATCTGTGACTCGTTTCCTGTTCGGAAAGGGTTGTGTTTCCGTGCAGGAAGCCCGGGCTGTGAATTGTGTTTCTAATTTCCACTTGGGTGGTTTTAATCACTTTGTTTCCTTCACACGAAGGGACAGAGCGAGACAGAGGCACACCCGGGCAGATGCACACAGCTGTAACATATGCAGAAGTGAAACAGAGGCACGGTGAGGATGTGAAAACATCTGGTCTCACAACTTAAAAGTGTGTCGGAGTCCACTCGGATGTCTGTAATGTTTCCAGTGACGTTCAGATTCATGAAAACCTGATGCTGAGCTTCAAAATCAGAAATGAAAACAGGAAACCAGGACTGAGGGACGCATCCAATGAATTTAATTTTGTTTCCAGTAATAAGGATGACATCGTTCTTTAGCCTTGTTTATGCTCACCACGTTGATGTTGCGCTCGCCATCTGTGATGTCACCGCTGACACTACAGCCATGTCACTTTTTATACTGGCCAGTCTGCTGCTTCCTCCTCGGTGATACAGGTCGTGTCGCCAGGCAGAAAAAGTCTCAGTGTCAGCGCTTGTATCAGATCAGAAGAAGTTTAAACAGGAAGCAAAGCGACCGCAAAGTTGTCTCCAGAAAGTCACGTCCTTATTTCAAGCTGCTGCAGCGTCTCGCTGATTAAAATACAAACAAGTGAACGATCCCTGGTTCGATCCTGGAAGGAGACGCAGATCCCTTTGGGGCTGCGTTAGGAAGTAAAAACTCTTTTTGTCGCACGTACATGCTTCAGATCAACAAACAAAAGGCAGTTTTTAAATGATGATTTAATTTATTAAGCAAAAAACATCCTAAAGATCTCAAAAAGCAACACATGTCACGATCTAAAGAAACGACAAAGTCACTGACAGCCATCAGATTTACATTTCTCAGGCTTTGAGATTCCAGTAAACCACTGGGAGAGCTATCATACCTTCCCAGTAGTGGCCAGTCTGCCTGGCTCCATGAGGTCACAATAGAACCCAGAACAACATTCAAAGAACTGCAGGCCTCACTTAAGGTCAGAGTTCATGATTCAACAATATAGGAGCAGTCACAGCAAAGGCCCGGTGTCCTCTGTGCTTTAATCTGGTCTTTGGACAGCTGAGAGCATCTGATCCACAGACCTCAGTGATCTTGCAAAAGATCAGAAAGGTATGAGTGTGCAAACCCACGCAACGCCTTAAAAACACATAATAAAACCTTAAAATGAATTCTAAAGCTAACTGGCAGCCAGTGCAAGGATGCCAGTATGGGAGATATGTGGTCTCTGCTGCCGAGTGACCAGCTGCAGTCGACTGACTGATGACACCGGAGTAAAAACTATTACAAACGATGGCATGGATAGCTCTCTCAAAGTCTCTCAGACAGAGAACGGCTTCACTTTAGTAAGTAGTCAAAGGTGAAAGAAACTGGACTTGATGACGGCATTAATCTGTTTATCAAACGTTGGAGTCAAAAATCAAATGAAAGGTTTGGACTGGCTTTGGAGTCCAGACTGAAACTGAGATCATCGGTGTGACCTTAAACAGGCTGTTTATGCTCAAACATCCTCCAGTGTGGTTGAATTTACACTATTCTGCAGAGAAGAGTGGACCAAGTTTGTTCACATCACTGTGATCGTCCACAGTGATGTAGACAAACTCACTGTCAGGTATCACAGAGGCTGACTGCAGTTCTTGCAGCTGAAGGTGGGACAGCCTGTTATTAGTCTGAGGAGCTTGGAAAGAAAAGCATCTGGACTTGTTTAAGTTGCTTGAAGACGTTTCACCTCTCATCCAAGAAGCTTCAGACGCTTTTCTTTCCAAGCTCCTTAGACTACGATGACCAGGATGACTGAGAACCTTCACAGACATACGACCGGTTATTAGGTTTAGGGGGCAGTTACTGTTTCCCACAGGGCCGCGTAGGTTTGCATGACTTTTTTCCCTTAATAAATAAAATTATCATTTAAAAACTGCCTTTTGTATTAACTCAGCTTTTCTTATCTGACTAATATTAAAATTCATTTGCTGATCTGAATGTGTGACAAATATATATTTTTTAAATCAGGAAGTGGGCAAATACTTTGTCGTCATGGTTCTTTTATTGCTTTTTATAAAGTCTGGTTTTATTTTGATTTCAGTTAAAAATAATGTTCCCCTCTAGCTTTGGTTTAAGTTCACTGTAATAACCTTGGTGTAGCCTCTGAATCAGATGTGAAGTCTTCTCTCCTTCCTGAGTTGCAGTGCCTGTAACATTTGTTAAATATTAACCAAAGGACGACATGATGAGCTCAGTTTCGCTGCTAATGGCAGAGACACCGGCGCACGAGTGTGAACGCACTCAGCACAGAACTGTGAATCTCGCTCAGCTCGACACCAGAAGCTTAAATTGAAATCCCCACTTTTTATCATTTATTTGAAATTTACTTATAATTCAAGGAAATGCTCTTTTTCTGAG
This sequence comes from Copadichromis virginalis, assembly GCF_057382275.1. Classification (NCBI taxonomy): domain Eukaryota; kingdom Metazoa; phylum Chordata; class Actinopteri; order Cichliformes; family Cichlidae; genus Copadichromis; species Copadichromis virginalis. The sequence continues at coordinate 31,454,404 of NC_140626.1, forward strand.
TTCAGTGGTAATGATGGGGGCACCATCATAGCTGGCATGGCTGAGCAGGTGACGCTTACATCAGAGGCTCGAGTCCCGGACCATTTCCTGTGTGGGCCTGCCCACTAACTGTCCAGTAAAGGCTGAAGCTTGGAAATAAACCATTAATGAATTAATGAATCATTCGTATTACAATTAAATTTGATATTCTTGTTATTGATCGTGGCTCAAGAGTTGGCAGTTTGTCTTGTAATTGGAAGGTTGCCGGTTCGAGCCCCGGCTTGGACAGTCTTGGTCGTTGTGTCCTTGGGCAAGACACTTCACCTGTTGCCTGCTGGTGGTGGTCAGAGGGCCTGGTGGCGCCAGTGTCCTCGCCTCTGTCAGTGCGCCCAGGGGCAGCTGTGGCTACAACGTAGCTGCCATCACCAGTGTGTGAATGTGTGTGAATGTTGTGTAAAGCGCTTTGGGGTCCTTTATACTAAGTGAAGCGCTGTACAAAAACAGGCCATTTACCATTTATAATTCCAACAAAATTCAGCAGCGACCAAACGTCAGCTTCAGAGATCATTTTCTATCTGTGCGTCTGCGTTTAGCTGATGTGTTTCGCGTTTCCTGCAGGTGAGTCGAGACTCGGCGTACACCTGGACTCAGCAGGGCCGCGCCGCTCTGGAGACTCTGTGGAAAAATCCACCGTTTGGCAAAAAGGAGGTGAGTCTGCGGCGGATGCTTTTCATGTGTTCGGTTTGCTGTTTTGATCTCCTGACGTTTTTTTTTGTTTTTTTTTGTGTGTGTGTTTGTGAAGCCTGAGAAGAAAGAGCAAACGAAGGGCAGCAACACGAGCAGCTGAAGACGGCGAGCCGCTAACACCTGTGTACCTCCCAGAGCTGACAGTCGTTACATGTGAGCTTCACTTTGAATCTTTCCAAAACACCTCCGCCTCTTCCCAGAAGCAGTTTGGCTCATTGCACTGGACACCTCCTCCTCTGTAAACATTCCTTCTTTCTCCTTCGATGACTTCAGCTCCTCCGGTTTAACAGAACAGGTCACAGTGACCTTTCAAAACACTTCCTCGTGCTTTAACGTCCCATTCTGCTACAGAGACCCACTAAACTCTGCCAACAACAGCATTCAGATCAGTCCGATCAGTCGTTAACACATTTTTATTCATATCTGTCATGATTTTCTTCTTCTTTTCTCCTATTTTGAAGTAAACTGAATATTTTGACTGTTTGAGCTGGGATCGACTCCTTTCTTTAGTTTTTACTGTTTATGTCAGTGAACTTAGACGGCATATATCCCAGAGCTTTGCCTCTGTCCTCTGGAGGAGGATGTAAACGAATGAAGTCGTCCCCGATGTAGTATTCAGGTCACACTGTGATTCTTATAATCCTGATTTAATGCAGTGTTATTGTGTGCACCCATCTTCAGGTATTAATGAACTGCATAATATCCATGTCTAACATTGTACTGTATATATTATGTGTAATTAAATCCAGCATTTAACACTAAAACTGCATTTATTTTTCTCTTTTGATAGTTACTCATAAAAATGCATATTTAAATTATTATTATTATGTGATTACATCCTTAAATCTCACCTGTATGTTGTAGTAAAGAAAAATAGATCTCACTGTTTTCACAAAGACAACACAAAGTGCTGAACGGTGCAGTTCCTCTAACGTCCACTAGAGGCTGGGCCTAAAGGTTAGTCACCTCTCATGGATTCCCATGCACATCTGTACCACATCTGTACATTTAATTGCTTTATAGAAACTGTCCAGAGGGGATTTTATTTTAATAAGTTATCCGTTTGGCTGCTGGTGAGCCTTAAAGTGAACAGCTGTCACTTACAGCTCCACGTAAATTAGCGGCTTCGCCTCCACCGACAGAAGCACAACAGAAAAACCAAGAGGACGACCTGGACGTTGTCCAGCGTTGTTCTTTCTCACACTGTTGGTGCTGGGAGGTTAAAGACCAGCTAATGCCCACAGTGACCGTATGGGATGTTTGAGTTCTCACTCTAAAATTAAACTCCGGAGGAAACTATTACTGGACGAGTTTCCTGTTTCCTGGCCGTCTGTTTCTGATCCTTTGATGTTTGAGAGTTCAGGCTGCAGACTCTGGACTCGTCAGCATGTTTAGCAGGGATGCTGAACAATCCAAGGCCTCGGATCAAAGTTTACATTTCTGTCTAAAATCAGCTCTGTGTTTCCTTTTGGGGCCCTGCTGCTCTCGGCGGGTCCATAAAATGTGACAAATATAAAACTGAAGCAGTTCCATATTTATTCATACAGAAAATAATCATTTTGGGCCTGATGGTGGGGCTTTAATTGCTCTCAATTGCAGTTCTTTTTATGCAAAAGCTTTAAACAAATTAATATTTCCCTCAAAATCTGACTTGAAATACATCAAGTCAACCCTGTATTTTTGAGTGGATTCTAGTTATTGCAGTTACATAAAACCAGCAACACAAACCCTCAAAAACAAACAGGTCGGGTTTATTTCAAAACGACTGCTGACCAGAGTGCTGCGCGAGTTCTTGAGAAATATGTTTTTCTGTTTTATGAGAAACGCAAACATCAGCCTTTCTGTGACGTCGAAGCTGATGTTTGCTCTTAAGCATCAATTCAAAGTGAGCAGGTCAGATGTGAAGCTGTAGACTCTCACAGAGCCAATAAAAGCTGGTTTTATTGCTACACTAACTTTGGTATTTATAACTAAGGCATGCAAAATTTAACCTCAGTACTTTTTATATTTTTGAAATTACAGGTCATGAAAATACACGATGCTTTCAGCATTTTTAAGTCCCGTAACTACAGGCGATATCTACATGAAATTTTCAGGGCTAAAGATTTGCAGCCAAATTAGCTTCAGGCCACAGGTGTCGAACTCCAGGCCTCGAGGGCCGGTGTCCCTGCAGGTTTTAGATGTGTCCTTGATCCAACACAGCTCATTTAAATGGCTAAATGAGCTCTTCGACATGTCTTGAAGTTCTCCAGAGGGGCCTGGTAACGAACTAATCCTTTGATTCAAGTGTGCTGACCCCGGGTGAGATCTAAAACCTGCAGGACACCGGCCCTCGAGGCCTGGAGTTCGACACCCCTGGGTTAAAGCATACGAAAGATTCCAGCCCTGATTCCTTCTGTGTCTCATTACTTTTCTATTACTGTTGTATTTTAGCACTCATGATTGCCGCTCATGGCTCAGATTCACAGTTTAGATACTTTAAATCGATCAAAGCTCCTTTTTCCAGATTTGGTTGCTTTTTTCACTCAATTTCTCCTTGAAAACGAAGGTTTTGGACATTGATGCCTGAAAAGAAACTGAAACTGACAGACTGTAAAACATTTGTGTGTCATGCAGAGGCTCACACCCTGCAAGAAAACAGGAAAACCTCAAGTAGAAGTACCTCAGTGTCAAAAACAGTACTGCAACTGATAAGAGGCTTTGTTACTGATGAGATTAAAAGACACTGAGCTGTGCAGCCAGTAATGACAGTGAGAAACACGCCCGTGATCCAGTACAGCAGGGTCCCCAGTCCCAGTCCACGAGGGCCGGTGTCCCTGCAGGTTTTAGATGTGTCCTTGATCCATCACAGCAGATTTAAATGGATAAATGACCTCATCAACATGTCTTAAAGTTCTACAGAGGCCTGATAATGAACTGATCATTCAGGTGTGTTGACCCAGGGTGAGATCTAAAGCCTGCAGGCCCTCATGGACTGGGATTGGGGACCCTGCAGTACAGCTTACATGTTGCAAGATGTGTTAAGTTGTTTACGCACATCTGAATAAGAATTAAGGAACTCAGAGCTGAGGAAGAAGAGAGAAAGCACAAACAGCAGCACATCCGCTTCCTGTTTGTCTGCGGCCTGCTGGGTTTTTATTTCAGCTCATGCTTGTTAGAAATCAGATGATTTGGCTTCTTGAAAGTGCCGTGTTGTTTTTTCAAAGGAAGAGGAAACCTGCATGAACCCAGAGCTCCGTCACGTGTTCAGACGGATTAAAGGAAGCCAGAGACAAAGAAAAAGAAAGCAGATGTCAGTTAAAGTGCAAAGACTCTGGAAACGTGTGTTTTAGTCTCGTTAGCTTCGAGTGAGGATGTTTGAGAGGTTTTCTAACTTGTCTCCACCTGTAACCCTCGTGTTTAGTATACGTGTGTTTTTAAATGCTGAATTTGCCTTGTCATATTGTTTCAGAGTAGAGAGCACAAACTTGTGTGTCGGTGTGTTAGTTTAGAGTCAGGGTTTGTGATTGATTCACTTCAGCAGCTATTTTGATGTCAAGAGACAAAAGCAGACAAAGTCAAAGAGTGATGACCTGTCGGCTCAGGTCACAACGATCCCGCGTCCTCACACATCCTGTTTTATTGTGGTACGGACTTTTGTTTTCTCGTTCTGCTTTGCCCTTATTAGTTTCAATTAGCCCTGTGTTTATACTCGTCGCTTCGCATCAGCTTTCAGATCTGTTTTACCTCAGCTCTCACTTCCTCGCGCTTCACTGTCTATGATATTTATACAACTTCTTTGTGTTTCATTTCAGGACTTCTGAAACCCTTATTTCCTGTAGAGTTATGCACAGTTCAAGTGCATAACTGCTCACGTGATGAAGTCAGTGTTTGCACTTATCTAATGTAACCGCTTAAACTTAAATTAGTTTTTAGTAGTTCAAGTAGTTCACAGCATCACTGCTATGATAACACTAATTATGTTTATTATGAGAAACTGGAGGGCAAACGTTGGTCTGTGGTGTTTAGGAACTGTGTGCAGGAGGTCAGTAGAGTAGCGGTGCAGCAGACACTGCACTGTTGGATGGAGTCAGCGTTTATGTGCAGGGTGTAATTGAATGATTTGGGCTTTAAATCCCACACAGCAGCACATAAAGTGTAATTACACACAGCTGCATGGTTTCAATGCGCCCAGCACGCCCGGTGATGAGGGAGCGCCTTTCTCTCCTCAAACCAGGCGGCTGGAAGTGAAGCTGGAGAAATCAAGAGACTCTGAGATGGAAAAAGAAGTCAAAACTATTCAGGGGGAAGTTTTTTCCTCTCCTTTTATGCTCCTTACACTCTGCTTCCCAAACAAACCTCCCTTTAAAGGCCCAGAGTCTGAGACTTTGAGGAAACCGGCCCTCGGAGATAAATGACCTCACCGCACAGACATTCTGTGGAAAACTGTGTAATGAGGCTGCTGCTGTGTCAGTGGGTTTTAAATGATGTCAGAGGGTTTTCCAGACTTCTCATGTTATCAGCACAAGTCTGAATCCAGCCAGCTAAGACATCTTGTGGGGTTATATTCAGTAACGTAAACAAAACAAACCACAAAGAGGAGACTACGAGCCCTGAAGCATAGCGCCTGTGCAGCTAAGCTTTAAAAACAGTGGATTTATCCACATAAGGATCCTTATGTTGATGCATATGAAAAGCAAAGGTGGGAGTTTCTCAGATTGACCTGATTTTAGATGGACTTGATCATAAATCAGCCCTGGAGGCCTGACAGGCGTCACCGGATAAATTCACTGACCTGCAGAAGCATTTCCTCCAGCTGATGAAAGCTTAACCAGAAATATAATTTAATAATTCAACGTAAACGAGACTGATAAGATCAGTTGTTAAAACAGCACAGAGGAAGCTTAGAAGCAGGACCTGCAGCCATAATCAGAGGAGACACTGAACTTGTGCTGACAGGCGAACAGTAACTTTGCAGACAGACAACCGTCTGTGAGGTTAAACTTTACGACACGACTGTGCTTTTTCATCATTCACTGTTTCGTTATCATGTCCCTGCATCTTTATGGCAACGAGATTTCTTCTGGAACAATCTCCAGTTATGATAAGAGCTATAGAAAACTATTAAAACATAGTTCAGGCCATTTAACTGAGTTCACAGTCCAGCCTTTGACTGCTTTATGAGTCCAAACGAGGCTCCACAAAAACATCTGATAAACTGAAAACAGAGGATGCGTGGACACACAGTAACAGTATGTACTGTTTGTGTTTGCAGGGGCTCCATTTCCATTAAAACTATTTTTGAACTGCAGGTTTTATCTTGCACGAAGAAGAACAAAAAACCTGAATTCATTTTATAATCTGAGTTTTCCTTGCAAACGTTTCCCAGCAGCATCAACATAACTGCAGAGCTGCAAACCAGTATGTAAAAGCTTTAAGTGCAAACATAGGTGAAATACAGTCAACAAGGCAAGAACAGACGGTTTCATTCTAAAGAGCTTTAAAGTCAATATTTGGTGTGGCTGCTGTCATCCTGCACAGCTGAACTCTCCTCGGGAGCCTTAAGAGCTTGAAAAAAGAAGGCAGCTGGACTTTGTTAGGTTTGTGAACTAATCCAGGAGGCTTCTTCAGTTCTGATCATGTGTGTCATCACCACGGCTGCCACCCACGATGCAGTCTCGAGAACCCTTCACACCTGGCCTCAGGTGACCTCAAGTGTTTTCACGCTTAATACTCAGTGATGGTAATGACCCACGCCTTTCTCCACACCCATCGTCAACGACCACCTCCAAACAGGACGCTTTTGTTTTTAGAACTGAAGTTTAAAGAAGTCCACTTTCTTTCTTTTCTCAGGTCTGTGGGGCGACGACGACCTGGGTGAGAAGCTGCAGTCGTGCTCTCCTGCAGCTTTCTTTCAGCACTGTTCTGGAATAATTCTCCGGGCTTCAAGGACATTAAAATGTCTGCCCGGCCTTTTGGTCCCACGCTGCTTCAGTAATGTTGATGTCTGGCTTCTGGGAAGGCCGTGCTATGACTCTGTGCTCTAGCATGTTCGGTTATGCTTTTAGTGCCCTGACATTCAGGGGTCAAGCTGAAAAGTGAATCTGTTGTGAATCACATTTTCCAAGATGGCATCGTACGCTGGGTCAGATTACAATGGTGCTTTTGTGTTCATAATTTCATTAATCTCTTACTGGCTGACATTAAGCTCCCAGTGACAGTTTTGCTTCCCCAAATATTTGAAACCTTAGATTCATCTGTATCAGACCTGTTTGCTCTCATTTCTTAAGGACATGTGGGTCATATGCCGTGTAGCTTACTGCCTGCCACTTCTCCAAGGTCTCAGCCATCAGCTCTTTAATCACCTTGATGCAAATACACAATTTTATTCCAGTCAAATATTCAGCTTTTGGATTTTTCAGTCTTAAAAAAGGGGAACCAACGTGTTTGTGACAGGCTGCTAGTAACAGTTGTGTGTTGACGACACCGATCCAGCCCTCAAGTTAGTTTCTTTTTAAATAAGTGAGTTGTAGGTCTTTGTTTGGTGGCCAGAGTGGCAAAAGAAAGACATCATTCTGTAAAGGTCAGCGCCACAGACTGGATGAGTGACTTAAAACCAGGAGAACTTAACGTCAGAATCTTCCTGATTCAACATAAGGACACGAGTGGACTCCTGCACTGTAGGTGACACATGGCCTGGTAAAGTTTTCTAATGAGTTTGAATTCTGTGAAGGAAACTATGAATTCAAGTGCAATCAAAGGCAAGTATGTAACCAACTGAAGAATGACAGTTGTGTGCGATTAGCAGTTTTTATTTAAAGCTAAAAGTGATTTTAAGATTGAATAAAGACGAGTAACTCTGTGACAGATTAGACACAAAAGGCTCACTAAGACTACGAACTACAGACAGATTAAATACACCAGATTACTGTGATAAATGCTGCATTTCAAAGCTGAACTCTTCTGAAAAGCCGAGGCGCGTCTGCTCGGTCAGGCCTCTTATTCCTCAGATGGAGCGGCCATCTTGACGAGGCTGTCCTTGTCGAACCTGAAGAGCCTCCATCCCTCCTCCTGAGAGAGGTCCTCGGCACCACGCCGCTTGTAGAACTGGACCGACGGCTCGTTGTTCTCCGCCACCACGAACATCATGCCGGTGCAGCGCGTCTTCATCGCCAGCTGGAAGAGGACGGAGAGGAGTTTAGGTTGGTGCGCTCAAAAGAACAGCCAAAGTCAGGATGCACTTTAGTTTGTAAACACTCACATTACTGAGGTTCCGCAGGATCCCTGAACCGATGCCCAGACCTGCAGAAAGAGGAACAATTCAGGCATCAATGAAGCTGCAGAGCAGGAGTGAATGTAAACAGATGGAGATGTTTTTACCTCTGTACTCATCCATCACATAGAACTCCTCCAAGTAGAGCTGCTTGCCCACCCAGGGGTCGTACGTGAAGTAGTACATGGCGAAACCCACCACCTTGCGATCTGCAGGGAGAAACGACCATGTTAGGCTGTTAGAAACCAGACATCTCATTCTTGAGATTATGTGGATAAAATATATGCTGAGACTATGCAGAGCAAATAAAAGCAGGGCTGAGGTTTAATGTTTTGGGAATAACACCAGGCTTACAAGCTGTGGAGGCAAATTCTTGTTTAAGATGTGAACAAAGAGACAGTTGGGCAAAAATAAATAACTGCAACACCAGAAATGGCTCCATGCAGGAAAACTTCTACCTTAACCTTCAACCTCCTTCTTAGGGGAAATCTGCCAGAACTTTCTCGGCCTAATCAGACTGTTTACGAGCGTCTGCGCTGCAGTCACTGGGAATGTGTCCAGATGGTGCCTCCCCTGTAGGTCAGGCACAAACTGTACTTCTCTGTACATCTCAATGGAAGCTACGTTGTGAAGAACAATTAAATAAACGTGTTCAGGGGGACTAACACCTGCAGGCGAGCGTCTGACTCTTGGCCTGTATTTACAAAACCAGGATGCACACCCTGTGGAAACGCCGTCTCAGCAGATGGTGGGAAACATTTACTCTCCTTATCAGGTGACATGATAACCTGACGGTTCCTGTGGGAAACTATTCAAGCCTCAGGCTGAAAACGATCCTCCAAGTGTTTTTGCTCCAGAAAGAGGATCCGTGGCGTTTCGTACCTTCACTGCTCTTCTCTCCTTGGATCTCAGTGATGATGCAATGGTAAAACGGGGTGTCACCGAAGCCATCCTCAAGGAGCTCTACAGGCAAACACAACCTTTAATTATTTACACAACAGAGCAGGTAGTCTTTTAGTCGTGTGCAGGTGACTTTAAACTCACCTTTCTCAGTCAGTGTCACCTGGTGCTCCATCTCCTCGTATTTTGCAAGTTCCTGGAACAACAATGGGATGATGTCATTCGTAGTGCGACACAGCACTCCTGATGCCGTTTCATTTTTATTTAGTCCAGAATCCGGTTTGTTTTGAGCTCAATTTCTTAAACAAGCAAAGTGTATTGCAGCTCTGCAGCTCATCCAGTATTCTAACAAACATTTTATTGTGCGACAAGTCATTTATTGATTAAGAACACAAAAGAATCATTGTAATAATTGGTCAGTATCATTGTGGTGATTAAGATGTGAGCGTCGAGGTTTAGATCTTTTCCATCACTTCACTTTTATTCAATGGGAATGATTGAGCAAATTCACAAGAAATGAATTGACGTTAGGGTCATTAAAAGGACCAGAAAGGAGGGAGGTTGAAAAAAATAATCTTCTCTTTTTACAATTGTATGGGAACAATTTAAAATGGCTTTACAATTTACAAGCCAAAAAGTTAAGTGGAATTAACTAGAAGGAGCCAATTTTATTTATTTTTTAAAGCCAAGTTTACAAGTAAAGTCGATAAGGTCCTTTAAAGTCGGTATATTGTGTAAACTGAAAATGACGTTAACTTTAACTAAGAGGCCTCTAAACGCCCTGATGCTAAATATAGGCGCCACCAGTTTCCAGATCAAACCGGCACCCTCTTCGGGGTTTCGCAATGTCGCTTGTTTTGTTTTGTAACGTTTCCGCGTCGGGGTCAGCCATGATACGGACACCGCGTCACACGGACCATATTTAGACACCCGGCCGCTCTGAGTCATCTGACGTTAAAGAGGCCTCCGGCTCTGACCTCATTCTCGGACATCCTCAGGAAAGCTCACACCTGCCGATGTTTCGCTAGTTAACGGATTTCCACAGCTAACGGATATTGTAACACGTAACAGTTCCCTTTAGCTTTCGACCGCTATATTGAATTCCTGCTCGTTTCATATCAAATTAATTACGTTTATCCCCAAAACGGTATTTGGTTTTTTTGATCCCACAGGCCTACCTTCACCAGTCGTAATATATCAGGCACGTCTCGGGGTTCAGCTTTTCGTAATTTATACTCCATTTTCTTCTTTTACTTTTTTTCCCTTTCGTCAGAAGTCCTCTGTATGTAAATTGGAAGATTAGGTGTTTCTTCATTCGCCTCGCAGTGGCTTTTCCCCCACAGTCAGCCTCTGGTCCGAACGCGCTCGTCGAGATAAAACATTCAGTATAACTGGCCCTCGGCTGGGTCGCTGCCGCTCTACTGTGCCCCCTTTGTTTATGTCAGGGCTTTTATAGCCGGCTCGCGCTGCAATATAATTGGTCGGTTCACTCAAGTATCGCATTTCTGACAAATCAGCGACACCCCCTGGTCACTTTTTTGTCCAATCGGGGTACAAAGAACGGTCACATGTGGGGGTCCCGTATAATGACTTAGAAAAGCTCATTCATGCTTTTGTAACGTCAAGACTAGATTACTCACTCTATTCTGGTCTCCATGTTACCCTTCTACATAGATTACAGACAGTTCAGAATGCTGCGGCACGTATTCTAACTAAAACCAAGAAGTTTGACCATATTACTCCGGTTCTTGCTGAGCTGCATTGGCTGCCTATCAAATACCGTATTCAATTTAAAATTTTGCTGCTTACGTTTAAAATTATCAATAATACTGCACCAACCTATCTTAAGGAACTTTTAAACCCTTATGTCCCTGCCAGGGCTTTAAGGTCATCCTCGCAGTTATTGTTAGTTCAGCCCAGATCTCGGTTGAAATCTAGAGGCGATCGATCGTTTGCCTTTGCTGCACCTGAGTTATGGAACAGCCTCCCGATTGGCATTCGGGAGTCTGATTCTATTTTTTCTTTTAAAGCACGCCTTAAAACTTATCTTTTTGAACTTGCCTTCTCTACCCGTTAAATGCTGACTGTTAACTGCGACCTATTGCATTAACTTTTTACTATTCCTTCATTCTTGGTGTTCTCTATCATGCGGCACTGGGTCTGCTATAATCTATGTGCTGCAGTCCATTTTATTAGTGGCTTTCTACTGTGAACATTGTCTGCTGTTCTTATTATATTTGATATTAATGCTCTTAACTGTATTATTTTATTGTTTTTTTGTAAAGCACTTTGGTATGCCTAAGGCTTTTAATGTGCTCTATAAATAAAGGTTGTTGTTGTTGTTGTTGTCTGTTTTTATTCTGTCATATGTTTTTGATGGAGAAAAGGACCTGGGAAAGTGTTTTTATTCTTTAGTTAAACAATGTTGAACTAATGTTTAACTAATGTATAAGAGTCAAACAATGTGCTAAATATCTAACACATTAAACAAAAACAATAGCCTATAATTTAAGTTACTTAATCAAAACAGTAACTTAACTGTAACTGTATCTGAAGTTCAGAAAACAACATCAGTTTTGCCCCAGAGATAAGATAAGAAGCACATAGATTTCCAGGTGTTATGAGGACTAGAAACTTTCTTGGGATGATAAGTTCTTCTAAAACAGATCAGTTTGGCACCAAAATAGTTACGTAACAGATAAACAATTAAATGAAGAAATATTGTTTTTACAGTATTTAAAACAGAAATGTTCTACTATACAAAAATGAAGAACATTATCATAAATACAGGACACTCTGGGCAATAATAATAATAATAATAATGAATAATGGATTGGATTTATATAGCGCTTTTCAAGGCACCCAAAGCGCTTTACAATGCCACTATTCATTCACTCTCGCATTCACACACTGGTGGAGGCAGCTACAGTTGTAGCCACAGCTGCCCTGGGGCAGACTGACAATAAGCTACTTTTCTGTGATTCTACACATTTATGATGTAGAAAACTGAGACATATTGTTGAAATTGTCCTTCCTTTTCTTTTAAGATATGTCAAGGATTAAATATTTAGTTGAGTGTCTTTACACTGACAGAAAGGCATTCCTGTTCTCCAAGGAAGTGAAGCCACTCAGCAGGGATCTATTTGGGCAGTTGTTGTGAAGGTTTGTCTAATTAATTTTAAAGGTCTTTGAGGAAAAAAAGAACCACATGTATGGAATCACCAGTTTTTCACATTTCTTTTTTCCTCCAGGGGGTTTAATTTCAACTCACAATGCTCCAGTACAGACTTCAGTTCAGGTCTCTCCCATAATGCCTCTGTCTGCCCACACAAGTGGAATTTTCCAACACCAGCAGACCCTACATATTCATGTGCAGAGTAGCGTGTGTGTAATGATTAGGTGTGGTTAGATGCTTCGCAGACAGTTGTAGCATTGATGTACTGGGGGGAACAATGATCCTCTGAGAACAGGTCAAAGGCCACCCCCACCCCCACACCTGCAACTTAGACTGAAATTGATGCAATACAAGACATTTAATGTCCCTAACAGTGTATAACGTGGTTGTTTTAGTTGCTTTATTTATGACACTTCTTATACGTTATTTTCTTCTCATACATCTTACCGTTGTTGTTCATTCACTTGTAGAAGACGGACCAGAACGTTTGGCTGTCCAGAAAAGTGTTCAGCTTAAAAAAAACCAACAACTAAGGGGAAGGTGTGCCTCAGGAGTATCTTGTAGTGAAAACCAGACACTTTTAACCCTTCTGTTATGTTTGTCTCCAAGGTGAAGGAAGGACGTTCGTGGGTCAGCTTGGGCATGTTTAGTTATCCAAAACAACAAAAAACCCACAGAATAAACATTGTTCATATCTCATTATTAACTCCATTACCAACTATTTCAGTCATTATTTGATGTAGTTGTGTTCTTTACTGCTCACAGATCATGGTTCGATGAGGATATATGACTTTTTTTAAGTACAGTGTTGAATAATGGTAGTTGCCAGCTTGTCTCTCTCTCTCCCATCTAACAGTGCTTGTCTCTTGATTATCAAATCGGATGACTCTGGAAAAAATATGAAGTCTCCAGAGACATTGTGACACAAAATATACGTGTAAATATGTGAAATTAGCTACTTTCATTGTATATGTTGATTACATCTATTAAACCAAGCAGAATAAGTTCCATGTTGAAAAAATACTTTAAAATAATTTTAAATATAATATTCAATTTTGAAATGGATCACTCCGACCTGAAACATATCAGGAGGGTTAAAGGAGAATCACTTTCCCTTGTTTCCCCTTGTGCTTTGTACGCTATGACATGGTAAACACCATATTACAACATGTCAACATGTATCCACTCATCTAATAAATAAAGGAAATTATTTATAGATTCATAAAAAAAAGTACACAAAGAGTGTTTTGATATTTTACTCATGCATACAGTTAGGTTTGTTACTGTTTCACTGACCCACGTTCGACAAAAACATGGGTAATTCAATAAATACAAAGTTCAAGGTTCTGGCAGAGAGAGTAACATTTCGAGAGAAAAAAATAAGAAGGACAAATTATATTAGAGTGGCAGATTTAGGCTAAACGGAAATATCAAAAACAGAAATGTAAAAGTTTTTTAAGCGGCTGTTTAGTGAGCGATAACACTTTTACTTGGAAAATCTCTCAGTGAGCACCACTGTGTCTGTCTGTGTCTAAATTTGTAAGGTTAGCCTGTCAAATAAAGTTCCTGACAGGCTGGACCGAGGGCATCAAGGCCCACGGATGCTGAGCGCTGCGTCATCACGCAGTGGGCGGAGCTGCGTGCCACCGCGGAAGCTACCCCGTCATCAGCCTCTTTCTCTCCTCAAGAGAAAACTGTGATTCTTCTTCTTTTCTCTCCCTTTTTTCAGCCCACCCGCTTCGTTTGGACCCCTCGAGGCCTCGGCTCTGTCATCCCGGTCAAAATGCTCTCACAGAGGTTAGTGACGTAAAACAAAGCTCGTGCACAGCTGTCTCTGCGGCGTCCGCGCTGTTAACAAGTGACCTAAGAGTAGCGAGGGAAGCGAAGCAGCGATAAACAGCGATTTGTGATGGTCCTTTCTCTGTTATGACTTCAGTGGTGTGTAAATGAAGAGTGACTAGTTAACCAGGCCCACAGAGGGCGGCGGTCTGTTTCCACGAAGGGCGTGTCTGCAGGAAATAAAGACAGAGCAAATCAGGAGGCCTCACACAGGATAAACACCGAAGTTAACTTATGACAGCTACACAGGCTAGTTCAGAAACCTCTACGCAGTTTACACTCCTACATGCGCTTTATAAATAAGTAATGAGGTCAAAATGACCACTACGAAGAGTTTCACATGTACAATACACACATAATAATAATAATAAAAAAATCAGTTAAAATGTTTGATTTTAAAAAGACGCTAGTTCTTCTTTTCATCCTCCTCTGTCACTCTTTGCATGTCCTCCTTCACCACATCCATGAACTTCCTCTAACTTCCTCTTTTCCATCCTTTCTCCCCATCTTCACATGTCCAAACACTCATCCTGAGCTGTGTCTCTAATTACTAATCATAACTAATCCTATTCATCCGGCTCACTCCCAGTGAGAATCTGAGCATCTTCAACTCCTCTTTCCATCGTTTTTGTCAGCAGCACTGTCTCAGAACCACAGATCATAACAGGCCTCACTACCATTTTACAAAACTTCCCTTTTGTGACTCTCATCTTCACCTTCATCCTGCCTTCTTCTTCAGCTCTAAGGTTGCTGTCTGTTACACAACTTGAGTGTAACACGAAGAGTAAAAAACAGTGAGACTTCCTAGTTATAAATGCAGTGGAAAATTAGTTAAAAAATCAGAATTAAGTTAAAGATGTAAAATCTGTAAGAAGACGACTGAGAAAGACCAACAATATAAGTAAGACTTCAGAGAATGTTTTAAAAGATACTGATGAAGAAAGCTGAAGGCCCTCAGGCAGGTCCTTCGACAGCTGAGGGGCACAGATGAAACCAAACAGAGATTCGGGGTTTCTTCTACACAGAGGAACTTTAGGTTTGGTCAGATTAGGTCAGAGTCAAAGAAATAATCAGTATTGTTATCAAGTTATTTTTAAATTCCTTTGTCAGAAGAGTTGTGAACTTTTTGTTATTCCAGTCATTGATGCATTGTTAAAAATAAAGGACAGATTGCTGCTAATCCAGGTAACACAGACTCACTGACTTTACAGTTCATGATAACTGTCCTGTGACCCAGTCTAACAATAATTAAGATCATTGAATGTACTCTTATTTTTAAAATTGTATTTTAATCTCATGGAGATTACATTTTAAAAAAAGATGTTCAGAAAGTGGACATGCAGTAACGAGCTATAAATGTGACTAAGCTGCAGAGAGTCACGCTCCTCTCATGGGGGGGCGGTAACAGTCCGTCTGATCAGCTGTTCGGGATCTAAACCGCTCACACGCCCGGCCTGAAATAGAGGCGGTCGGTGTGCGTGCCTGTAACAGGACTTGGTAATTACAGGAGTTTTTCTGCTTGCTTCAGGTTTCTGCTGCTGCGATCGGCCGCGTCCTTCACGAGGAGGTCGTTCTGCACGGGAGGAGCGTTGAAGCAGGGCAAGCAGGGAAAGGCACCTGACATGATCGAGGGTAAGAAAGCAAACGCACTTCCTGTTTCACATCGCCTGATTTAACAGCAAGAACACAGAGAGGTAAAGAGTGAAGTAACACATGTGAAATCAGAGCTATGATGGAACAGTTTACATACATGAAGCTAGTATCAACACAATGCAAATGTCATGTAATATGATGATTATCACATCTATGATGAGTTCCTGTTGCCACCAGGTGGCGTTATGCCATTTTAGAGGCCTCCAGACTCTTAGCAATCAGCTGACGATTGTGGCAGATTAGATATTTATACATCTGAGGTATAGTAAATTCTTGTGTTGTGGTGAAACGTCAACATTTACGATGACACAACAAACCTTCAATGCAAACTCAAAAGTTTCACAATTCTGCATTTGGGAGGTCTTTACGTTGAAGTCACCAAAATTTATTATTTTTATCGCTCAATACACTTAAATTTAATGACCTAGTTGAGCTTAAAATTACATAAATTGTGAACAGAGAATGACAACATGTATTAGGCCCAAGTATTCAGAGTTTGTTTGAAGTTTGTTTCTGTTCTATTTTTATTCTAAATCAATAGAGTAACATTTAGGAGTAAGTGCGCAGAGGAAAGTAAAAGCTGTTTGTAACCACAAAGCTTCACACAATTATGTAAAAATGAAAATCTGCCTCAAGCCTGGAAAATGGAAATTTACCATCCATCCATCCATCCATCCATCTTCATCCGCTTTATCCGAGGCCGGGTCGCGGGGGCAGCAGCCTAAGCAAAGAGGCCCAGACCTCCCTCTCCCCAGCCACCTCCTCCAGCTTATCCGGGGGAACACCAAGGTGTTCCCAGGCCAGCCGAGAGATATAATCTCTCCAGCGTGTCCTGGGTCTGCCCCGGGGCCTCCTCCCGGTGGGACATGCCTGGAACACCTCACCCAGGAGGCGCCCAGGGGGCATCCTTGTCAGATGCCCGAACCACCTCAGCTGGCTCCTTTCGATGTGGAGCAGCAGCTGCTCTACTCTGAGCCCCTCCCGGATGGCCGAACTTCTCACCCTATCTCTAAGGGAGAGGCCAGCCACCCTTCGGAGGAAGCTCATTTCTGCCGCTTGTATCCGCGATCTCGTTCTTTCGGTCACTACCGAAATTTACCTTTAAAGATAAAAAGCTTGAGTTTCTTTAAGGTTTTCTCAGAGAAGCTTTGTTGTGCATCCTGGGATGTTGGATTTGCGTACCTGGTTTCATAAAGGTTGATGAGAGAGAGTGCTGCGACGCCATGAATATTTTCACTGGTTTCCATCATGTTAAGTGTGATTTACTTGTGTAAATGATAATAATAAACAAAGCAAGGCCCTAAATAGGACCTGCTGTATCCTTAGTGGAACAAAGTCTCTGCTGTATTCAGGACAGAAGTGTTTTCACTTTGTACATTTGAGTTTATTCTGGTCTCCTCATGAGTCCGTCGTCCTCTGAGCCCTGTGTGTTTAATCCTTTGTGTTTCTCCACAGGAAATCCACAGTTTCATGTGTCAAATGGTGCGTGTTGGTAAACCAAGATGACAACTATCTGAACTGACGAGCTTATTAATTATCTTCTAATTTACTCTAATTACATTTTAACTCCTCCCTGCATGTTTCCCCCCCACTGTCTCCTAACTGAAGTTTCAGCTTCTGCTGTTCAGCCTTTTCATAGAGCTGCATTTTATGTTCAAAGACGTCTCCTCTGGCAGAATCAAACCTTCCTGTAGCAGGAACTCTCTCGTCTTCTTCCCTCTGTGGCACTCAGCTTCAGTTTTATGTTTTCTTGCTGTTCAGACGTTGCTGAGCTGCAAGTCTCAGATCACATTGTAAAAAATGTGCTATATTTAATGGCAGCCTCCAAACTCCAGTGTTCAGATCTTTCATACATCTGGTTCGTCTTCTGTTTTCAGTGCGAAACAGGCTGAGAGAAATCGTGGGAGCTTCCACAAACTGGAGGTAACTGGCATGACTCACAGTTCAAAATCATCTTTATTTACCTCATGCTGTCTGAAATGAGCTGTTTTAGCTCCTCCCCCTTTAAGCCACCTAAGGCTTAATGCCTTCGATGAGTATATTATTGTCATCCTCTCTCTGTGACATCATACAGACCCAACAGTAGAAAAAAACTGTCAGAAACATGCGTTTTTACACACAGACTGACCTCATTTTACAAACGTTGTGGTTAATATAAACATCAGCTGTTGTAACAGTGTATATATGATAGAAAGTAAGAAAATATAATAGATTTACTTTAAATCTTAGTATGAATCCATTTCTGGTGAAACAAATCTGTTTGTGACTCTCTGCCTGTAAAAGAATCGGCAGCTGGCCTCTCCTTAAAAATCACAGCATCCTTAATCATTTCTCAGCAAATGTTAAAAGCCACCACTCAGTCTGCAGCCTTTGAATGCAGTAATAAATTTTGCTTCGATCGTTACGTTTTGGCAAGATTATCAAAAAAGACATTTTTGGTCATTTTGCTTTCACAGAGTTACTTTTGAGTTTGTTCATTGGCTTTGTGAAAAGCTGTCTGGCTGGATACTTGAGATTTAGGATTGTCCTGTTGTTACCTGCGGTCGTTCAGTTTTGTCAGACAGCTTTAGTACTGTTAGAGGTTCCACAGGGTTCTGCTCTCGGACCCCAGATATTTTATATTTACGTGCCAACACTCACTTGAATAATTATTTAAAAAATCCTCAGCATCAGATGTTATTGTATTGCAGATGACACACATATATATGACTCCCATATCGTTCCTCTCTCATCTCATGTTACTCCTGTAATTTTATCAGTCTATTAAATCTGCTGTAGAATCGTCTTTTTTCTGGTAAGAAAAAAAGGCCGGTCATTTTTATCTGGAGGAATTTTGAGAAAACAAGTAAATAATGTGTTCATTTCCTGTCTGTTAGATTACTGCTGTTCACTTTTCAGTACACAATTGTTAAAGCTTTTAGCTTCCAAACCCCTACACACCTAAATCCAACCCTCACCTTCAGTATTTCTAACTGAAGTCCTAAAAATAAAGCTGACTGAGCTCATTTATCAGCAGTTAGATGACACATTTTTGCTGTTTACTGTAATTACAGGACTTTTTTATTGCTTTTTTGCTTAATAAATATTTTAAAAGATAAATCTAAAGAAAAAAGTGGTGAGAAAGTGGGACAAAACTATCGTATAATCAATAATAATAATACCAATGAAATATATTTACATGAACAAATCCAGGGAGTCTATTTTTAACATGTTATATTTAGTGATGCGGTCTCGTTCTCGTCTGCAGCGACCATCAGCAGGCCATGGCGGAGCGTGTCTCACTGTCATCCATGTTGGCCAAATCTCAGAACGAACTTCCTGCCAAGAGGATGAAGGACAGCTACCTGGAGGTGCACCTGCCCCTGGGCTCTGAGCCACAGCTCAGGGAGAAGTATCTGACCTACCACAACACCGTCAGGTAAACACGCAGAAAGCGGAGACAGTAAAGTGAGTGAACGGGCAGACCAACAGTACGTTTACCATGAAAGGAAAATCTAAGAGCTACATGACAGTCTGATAAATCCATGTCTCCTCCATGTGAATGGTGACGGGTTCAGTTACATTCTTTGTATTGGATAAGCAAGAACCTCCAGAGCCAAAAGCTGCACTTCCCCTAATGGCCACTGGAGGCAGGCTCCAAAAAGACCCCTGTGTTAAAGTGTCTGTTTACAGTAGAAACAAACTTGTTTACAGCATGCTGCAAAAACTTCATAGCTACTGTACTGACTGCTTTTATGACTCGCCTGTTTAAATGCTAGAAATTGAACCCTGTGTTTGTGCGCAGTCATCAGAAAATGAATGCAGCCTGCTCTCTGAGTAAATGTGGCCCAGTACGTCTGCGCTTCAGTTTTGACCTTCTAACTGTTTTCTGTCTCGTTTCAGGTTTGGCAGAATCCTGGAGGACTTGGACAGTTTAGCAGGTACACAGCAGATTAGATGATGGGGAACTTCACTCATTCAAGCACTAATTACACAGTTAGGTTCATTTAAACTTGGGCGCTGAAATATGGACAGGAAGTGTAGACTCTCAGCTTTTATTTGAGGGTATCCACATTCAAACTGGATGAAATTGTTACAGGAGTGTTAAAATCTACAGTTTGGTACATCCTGTGAAAGAAAGAAAGCACTGCTGAACTCAGCAACGCCAAAAGACCTGGACGTCCAGCCATCGAAGTGAACGATACTCTCCAGGAGGTCTACCATAAAGAGAAGCGGGTGTGAAAGTAAATACTCAGGGTTCACTGCAAAGCGAAAGCCAGTCATAATCCTCAAGAAAAGAGAGGCTAGACTGGGCTGGACAGGACAGAAGGGGCCGAATCAATGCTGATGTGTTCAGAGACGTACTGTCTGCTCAAACCCAGCTGAACGCAGTCAAACCGATTGGGCGGCGTTTCATAATACAGATGGACAATGACCCCAAACATATAGCTAAAGCAACCCACTCCTGAATGGACCAGTCAGTCGCCTGAGCTTAACCCAGCTGATCATGTATTTCAGTTGTTGAAGATTAAGCTTTGAACAGAGAGACCCACAAACCAACAGGTAAAGGCCTGGCAGAGCATTAACCAGGAGGAAACCAGCATCTGATGATGACCATGAGCTCAATACTTCAGGCTGTGATCACCAGCACAGGGTTTTCAACTAAGTATTAGAAATTAACGTTTTGTTTTGAGTTATTTAACTTGTCCACCGAAATGAAAGGATTCAACCCACTGAATTAAAGCTGAAAGTCTGCATGTGGGTCATTTCAAATTCACTGTGGTAATGTAGAGAATCTAAATATTTATGGACCTAACTGTAATTTCTCCTCTTCTTTCTTCCTCAGTCCTCATCTCTTACTCTCACACCTACAACTCAGAACTAAAGAGGTCTCCTCTGTCTATTGTCACCGCCCTGGTGGACAAAATCGGTAAGAATCTCTCGGGTACAGGGTACAATAAACCACTTTGGTTTGTTTACCACTAATATCTTTGTGTGTGTGTGTGTGTGTGTGCGCGCTTGGTCAGACATGAGGCAGCACGTCATCTACCCCGACTGCGACATCAAGTTCACAGGTCATGTGACGTGGGTGGGGAAGTCCTCCATTGAAGCCAAGATCCACATGTCACAGGTGGGCTCGCCTAACCTGCTTACTCGACTATATGCAATATATACAAAGAGAGTAATTAAATGAAGAGTCTTAACCCTGTTTATGCTCGCTGGTGGTGTAAATAAAAACCAAGTGTTTGTCTCTCCTGCAGTACCGTGACGGAGCGTACGCCTCCGTTCTGGATGCTACATTCGTCATGGTGGCCCGAGACCCAGGAAACAAGAGGTATTACATCCTGTACAGTGCCAGTGCTTTTATTTTGAAAAAACACGAGTTTAGAGAATCCCATTTCTAGATCCCAGGGCCCTTTTTTTTGAAAATCTGACATAGTTGTGATCAACAGAACCAAAAGTCATTTTATTTGCCTACGAAACACAGTTTGGGGGTTAATAGGATCAGAGTTACCCTGAAAGTAGTGTTATAGTTTCCATGTTGCAGAGGCTGTTAGGGTCCAAGAGACATAGATCTGATCGACTCTCTGAGTATCTTACCTCACAGAGATTTAAGAGTTGGGATTAATAACTATGAGGAGCTCTCTGCCCAGCACTGTACATCTGGATTCTGTCCTCTGCTCGTGTGCTGCCTCAGGAGATTTTGCATTATTATTACATTTGTTTGTTTTGGCTCTCTGCATCGAGAAAGTGTTTTCATTGAGGACTAATTATGTGCACGGAAATCATTTTATTTCCCATTTCCTGTGCAGATTTATTTTTGCATAGAGCTTTGCTTCTCAGTCCTAAAAGTGGCACGGTAAACTCATGCTGTGTTTCTCTCATACTTATTTAATACTCTGTGTTTCTGCTTCTTTTCCCTTTTCAGGGCAGCGTTTGTAAATCCACTGACGCCTGAAGGACCCGAGGAAGAACGACTCTTGCAGGAAGGCGAAGGTGAGAGCCGATGAAACAATCGCAGCTTTTATGAAGAGCGTAGTCTTTGCACGCTGATCTTGACGCTCACTCTCCTCCAGCTAACAAATCCCGCCGTGTGGAGCTGAGCACTGCGTCGCTGCTGAAGGTCGCTCCCACACAAGAGGAGAGGACGGTCGTTCACGGCCTTTTCCTCAACACCCTGGACACCAAGTACGACTGAAACATCACAGGATATCATGAGGATGTTATATTTGCTTCATATATTAAGATACACTCTGTTAAATCTCTGTGGATGTTTCTGCAGCACAGTCAGTTTCCGCAGCAGAATTCTGCCCCCAAACTCAGTGTGGATGGAAGATGCCAAACTGAAAGGATTGGAGATCTGCCATCCTCAGGTGAGAGGACGGATAAATAATAAGAAGGAGAATTTATTTCTACACTGAGGTTCATTTTAGGCTGTGAATATATGCAAGGTGTGATTTAAAAAATCTTAAACTTAAAAAACCTGTTTCTGTGTTTGTGTTGACCAGGAGAGGAACATCTTTAACAGGATATTTGGAGGTTTTCTGATGAGGAAAGCTTACGAGCTCGGCTGGGCCAACGCCTGCTCCTACGGGTGAGACATTTAGACTAAAGGGTTAAAGAAACATTAAAGAATAACTGCTGTAAATGTTGTTGCTCCTTGCCGTGTGTTGCAGGGGTTGTCGGCCGAGTCTGGTGGCTGTCGATGATATCCTCTTCCAGAAACCTGTGGAGATTGGATCTTTGCTGATGCTCTCATCGCAGGTCAGAGCATCTTCTTTATAGGTGGACTACCTGTATGGCTTTCAGAGTTAGAGGCCAGCCAATGGAAAAAAAAGGGAGGAGTTAGATTAAAAAAGTGAAATATTTCACTTGGAGCTGATGGAGACCAAAAATGGAGCTAAAGTAAAGTGATTGTCCTTTAAGAGGAATGTAAGATGATGTTTATTTGCCAACTTTTTACACCTACAGCACTTTTTGTAAAAAATTATATCATAGGAACTAGATGTTTTTTTTACATGTGTTTTTGTGACTGAGATTAGACCAAGAATGAAGATGTTTTGAACTGAATTATCGGAGGTCACCTCTACTGCTCCATATTCTTATACTTGGACTTTGCTAGAGAAGCTTTGGATGATTCAAAGTTCAAAATAATCCTGATTTTTCTGACACCTTGGAGCAGCCTCTCAGTGAATCCTGTCTCTAAAACTGGCCTTTTTAGCCCCGCCTCCTTTAATCGAACTTTCCTCTGATTGGCTAAACAAGAATTAAGCAACACGTTTCTCTGTCCACCTTTAATATGAGCATCCAGCACTGGAACAGGAGACACGAGACAAAAAATAAGGACAATAATTACATGAACAGGATAAATGATGTTTTTATGTCTTTTTTGTGCTTCGGCTGTTTGTGTCTTTGTTTTTCAGGTGTGTTACACTCAGGGGACGTACGTCCAGGTCAGAGTTCACAGCGAGGTGTTTGACCCGCTGACCCGACAGCACAACACCACCAACATCTTCCACTTCACCTTCACTTCAGACCGCGACGTCCCCAACATCATGCCCAAGACTTATGGAGGTGAGCCGGTGCAGACAGGAAACAGTTAAAAAAAGAAATCTGATTTATATCCATGTCAGTAAGTTCCTTTCAGAATAAATCAAACAAACTTCCACGTTCAGTGCCGAAAGAAATCAACTATTAAAACGGTTGTTAAATGTTAATTTAGCTGCTGGTTGTTATGATCACGCGTTCGTTGATCGGCACTTCTCGCTTTGACTCACTCTTTTCTACCGAGACATTTACTGTGTCACGTTTTAAAAACTAGGAATAGTAGATGTTTCAGCAGCATTTTCAGCTTTTTTTCAGGTTTCCATGACAACCTGTTGCAATTTTATTACTCACTGGGTGCAGCGTATGCAGGCAGGTTAATCTACAGGTGACCCATGATGTTAGCTCCTCCACAGCCACCGAATAAAAGCCAAACTTTAAAAACTTAAAAACAAATCCTGCACATAGAGTTGTTGATTAATCTGGGATTACAGATCTGACTTGTTCTGTATTCAAAGATCAAACTGAAAGGAAGGAGAACAGCTGTGTGTACTGATGTGGATGTTTTGTGTGTCTGACAGAGTCGATGCTGTACCTGGACGGAAAGAGACACTTTGACCAAACCGTGGCGTGCTGAGGCGTCAAACTGAAGCCTTTCAGCATCCAGATGCCGAGCTCCAAGTGTTTCCGTGTTGTTGAGAATAATGAATGAATTTTAGGTTCTGACATATAACGGTTTCTGAATTTTGAACAGCCCACAGGCACTTTGTTTGAATCTTGTTGCTTCAGTCGATCTGGAGGTTTACAAATTGATGTGTTTGGCGCACTACAGCAGAAGATGCTTTTCCCCCCATGTTTCTCTATTTTATACTCTTATCATTTTTCCCACTTGTCAGTGTTACAGCCTCTCAACTGTAGAAAACGAGGTAAACACTCCAGCCCTTCTCATCATAACCTCATTCACTTCGACTCCTCGGTGTTACGATACAGCGTGTTACGTTTTTATATCTCACTGTTGCTTACACGCACAAACAGCTTTTCCTTTTTACACTTTATTATGATGCTGCTGCAAAAAGAACAAGGGTGTCAATTCTCTGGCCTTAACTGGTGTATTTACTCGAATGCAATAAAAAAGTTTTATTTATCTCGGTGTTACAGTTGTTCCTGTGTGTTTGTTTTTATTTCATTCTGTACAGCTGACGCTCGATCACTGGTTAATTTTGCCACGTAAATATGAGAAACCAGCAGCTTTGCCTTGTTAACACACAGCAGCGTTTCTTATTTTGACATGTTTAACCTCTTGGTTTGCAGTAAATAATGTTTGTGACAACGGCCTGATGTATGTTACTTACCAACAGTTCGGTAAAGATAACCACACCACACAACCAATGCTAGCTTTTTGATGCCTTTTATTTTCTGTTTTTCATCTATGATCTGTAAAGTGCACAGCTAAGGAAACCTCAGAACAGTGTCAAAGCAAGAAAAATAACCAAATTTTTGGCTTTCAAAATAATCTGTTATTAAAAAATAATTTCCCAAACAAAAGAATAAAATAATGAACTATTTATTTAATCTATCGTTGAGTGGAGGCTACAGGTCGAGCCAGGGTTTAAAATTAATTACTAACGTTTAACTTGTTAAAATAAATTACAATGATTAGCGATTAAGGGTAATAGTGGGGCGTAAACATGCCTCTCTAGTTGTCGTCTAGCTATAAATACCGAGCGGAACCAATGTTGTGTGGGACTGTGGGAGTCGGCGCCGTTTTCTGCGCGTACACTAACACGGAGCATCCTTCGTTAATCCTCTCCGGGCTCCGGTCGTCTCCGTGTGTAGCATGAAAACCATGTTAGCCATTATCTCTAACGCACTGTGCAGGATGACCGGCAGGAATGCGGTGAGTTTTCGGGGGTTGGTGTGGAAACGGAGGCCACGTTGTGTGCCGGGGCCGGTCCGCGCTAACCATTAGCTCGCCTTGTACTGTTTAGCTTGGAGGGGGGCTGACCTTGTTAGCGGCAGCTAACATTAGCACTGGTGGCTGGTTTGAGCTCTTATTTGCAGTTTGCATGTTGTGGTGAAAGAATGGGTTATTCATGCTCTCGTGTGATTGGCTGACTGGACGGAAGCATGCATGAATGCAGTGACATGGCTACAGTCGGGGTGCTAGCTCTTTACCTCTCTCTAACCCTGAATATGTTATGCCTCTGGTGGTCTGCCTTCCTCACACGGCACGGAGAGCTTGTACTGCCACGCAGGCGCTGATGTGATCAATACCGACCAGCATGGGCGCTTAAACACGTGGACGAAATATTAGGAACATATTTGAAATGCATTATAGGGGCTTCTGTGAGTGCACCATGCAAATGTAAACCTCTCACTTTGCTCTCAGGTGTGTTACCTCCAGTGTTTGTCTCTAAAACCTTTATGAGCATGGCGCACGTTTTGAGAAAGTACACGAAGTTACATGCTTTAAAATAAAAACATACGTGTATAAATGTGCAGAGCCGTGTACGGTAAAGACAATCGCGTAGGTTAAAGAAGTATGTTGATCCTAGAAATCCAGAGGTGACTTATCATTGCCTACCATGGTGATGTAGCCACCGTCCTAACATTGAACGCTCTGACTATAAGCTGAAGAGGGCTAAAGAAGCCATTACTATGGCTTCATAGTACACTTCTTTTAGTTTCCCATGCTCAAATATAAACTTCTAGATGGCGTGAGATGTAAAGAGGATGCTAGACTTCCTTCATGGTTCAAAATCAGGCCAATCAAGAGATGCTGGGTCAGTTTAAAACACATCAGCGCCTCCCTGTGGGTCAGTAGGACTGGCAGCAGCATGTCGAGTGTTTGTTGTGGTGCATCATTTACAGAAGCTTCCTACAGGCACTGCTTTACTAATCATATCATCCAGAATGAGATGAAGAAAAAGCTGAAAATGCCTCAGTCGAGTCTCACGCTTGCCTGTGGGAATCCTGTTCCCTTTTCCGCTGGTGCTCACTCCTACCCTCCGGCCTCCCTGCTGTTTTTATTCACACACAAACTCACTCAAAGACTCCCCATTCATTTTTCGCTTCTCTCCCTCCTCTCCCACCTCTCCCCGTCGCCTGAACCCTAGGGAGCCCAAACAGTGTCTGAGGTAAGCAGCTGCTGATGTTTGTCTGCAGGCTCCGTCCTGCTGTGGTGGTGGTTCCCAGGGAGCTAACTGAAGCGCAGCTAAAAGAATCGCTGTAGCGTTTGCGATGATGATCCTCATTGGTGTGGAGTGTTTGTAGTTCTTTATAGTCTTTGAGTCTTTTTTTCATTTAACACGTTCATTCCACATTTGTTTGCTGTTTATTTCCTAAAACATTAATTTCACACTGGTACAACATTAAGCTGAATTTTCAGCACCTAAACAAACGGGTATCACTTCCCCCAGATTTGGGTAGCTGTGAATCAACTTTGAGTCATTACGAAAACCCCAAAAATGATCTTAAACCTGCCAAAATAACAAATGTCAGGGTTCATTTATCATTAATGTTGTGTTTGTTAATACCGTTAAATTAATAATAAAATAAAAATCAATCCTGAAATGATAAAATTAAAATGACTTGTAAGAACACTAATGCATCAATTAAATGAAGAGAAAATGAGTAAAATTATAAACAAAGTAATACTTGATAATCTTCATTTAAAAAGTCAAAATAACATATTTTAAAATCAGTTTCATAAAATGTTCTTAAGCTGTAAAGATATTCATTAACTGACTAAAAAACAGCTATAAGGCCTCTAATCTACATAAATGACTTTGCTGGTGCTGAAGTGATTAATCTGGGATTACAGATGTTGTGCTTGTGTGAACACGTTGGGCTGGTTTCAGTCTGTCCCCTCTGTGTGTCTCATCTATTTAGACTCCACCTGTCATGTCTGTCTCTGTCTAGCTACAGCTCCTCTCTCACCTGTAGAGCTCCACTGGGCGTGCTCTGTGCTCTGGTCTGATTGGTTGGCTCCTTTTGTTCCCCAGCTACTGACTGACCTGTCAGAGTTTGTTGATCTAACGTCGCCGGCGGCGCCCGCCTCTGCACAGACCCAGCGGCTTCCACCTAAACCGCCTCCAACAGCAGTCGGTGCTAGAGCAGCGTCTGCGCTGTTAGTTAGCGGCTGTGCTGACAGACCAGTAAGGACTCGTGAAGCTTCCTCCATGTCTGCTGCCTGCTCACTAACAGGGCCGGGGAACCTAACCAGAGCTGCTGCATGGATGGATATGTATGACTTAAGAACAAATGACCCTATATGCACCGACATGTCTCGTTAATGCTGCACTCCGAGCAGTGCAAAGCAGGGAGATTTCTTTGATCCCAAAAATGAGGTGAAAAAAATGATCAGCTGTTTCTTATTTTAAACATGGTTACGTGTCCAGAATTTCATAACTGGTGCATTCCCAGTCAAAATGATTCCATATATTGTGGGAAGTGTTTTCCTTTGTTTTGAAATGGCTTTGGGCCCATTGGGTAACTGTTTTATGGGTTAATTGTCAAACAAGGGCTTCTACTAACGCTACTCCTCCTCATCTATAAATCTGTCCCATAACTTTGATCATTTGATTATAAAAGTCAGAAAATTACCTAGAAAACTTAACTCCATTAAAATGATCAATTTATCAGAACTATTTTTCTTTCTCTTGGTCTTTAAGTGTTAAATCCTACGTGCACATTATACTTTCATGAGCTAAAATGATCCCGGACAAACTGGCGCTCCTCGTCGGGCCTGTCCACGCCAGGTCTGCTAGCTTTTTTTTTTTTTCGTGGGCAACCTCACCAAACTATTTCACCTGAAGAGGTGACCGTGCACGTAAACATGACTGATCGGTGTACAATAAAAGCAGCAATGGTTATGTGCAAGTCTGCAGCTTGCAGGGCTGCAGCTGAGCACAGCTTAGAGGCATTTCTATGATCTGATATTTTACAGACAAAACAATTACTCCAAGGTTCTTATTGAAGAACTAAATTACCTTTTTTAATTAACTGTCCATCAGCGCACACGTGGTGCAGGACAAAACAGGAGTCTATCAGACTGTTGAAGGGCCTGTTCAGTAAAAACCACAGTGCATTATTGGACTGGGTTTGTTCTCCCTCCCTGTTACTGACCTCCAGTGTCACAGATTACTGAAGGTTAGTGTGTGTATGAACCACCTGATCCCGCCCATCTGATCCCACCAACCCCGCCTCGCTCCTCCCCCTGCTCTGACGAGGAGGGCAGCCGTCACGCTGCTCAGTGTGGAAGACCTGTGACCGCTTTAAGTCGTGTTGTGATGCTGCAGTGATGGAAACACTGTTTCAGTTGGTTGTGTTTGTGTTCCAGGGAGCCAGAGTTGTTGTCTCCCGCTCCTTCGCTGACTTCACACCCCAGGCGACCTTTGACATCAAGGTGGGCACAAACGAGAATCACTAATGGCAATCGCAGACTGAAGGAAGGGGATTTTTACCCCATAAAGCTGCGATCAGTTAAACATCTTAGTCGATACCGAATGTAGCTCAGAAGAACGTAACATGAAGACGTCAGATCAAACTAATCAGGGTTAATGCACAAACTGTCCTTTCAGATAAAATATCATGGCTATATTTGTAAAGTTGATTCTGCTGTCAAACTGAATCGAATCACATCAGCAATAGTTTCAGTGTCATGATCATCAGCACGAGTCCACTCGGATCTGTATTCTGGCCTGAAAGACTACAGGAGGCTCAGCACTGTTGATGGATTCAGCAGTAAATTAATAAATGTGCTAATCTTTGGTTCAGGTCTGGATTTGTGTAGTTTATTAAAACTTCACTCATTGTGGACCAGAAATGTAAAATCTTTGGTTTGGTCTTCTTCTCCAGTTTGTGGTGTTTTTGTTTTTGGTGTAGAAATGCGACCTGCACCGCCTGGAGGAGGGCCCGCCGGTGAAGGCAGAGCTGACGAGGGAGCAGGGCCTGCAGTATTACCGCACCATGCAGACGGTGAGGCGCATGGAGCTCAAAGCTGACCAGCTCTACAAGCAGAAGATCATCAGAGGCTTCTGTCACCTGTACGACGGACAGGTATCAGCGCCTGCAGGCCAGGAACACAATTCATTTATATTGCATCCAAATCTCAGTGCATGCAAGAACATTTAGACAAAACCCAAACAAACATCAGTTTGTGAGTGTGGTGAGATGCAGAACATGTGGTTTCTCCTGCAGGAAGCGTGTGCTGCAGGCATCGAGGCCGCCATCAACCCCTCGGACCACCTGATCACTGCGTACCGCGCCCACGGGTACACGTACACCCGCGGCGTCTCTGTTAAAGAGATCCTCGCCGAGCTCACAGGTGAGAGCGAGAGGAAGGTATTACAGTCTGAACATGTGCGCGTCTGAGCTGGATCTTAGTCTCAGCTTCACTTTTATTTGTGCTCCTCAGGTCGTAGAGGGGGCGTGGCCAAAGGGAAAGGGGGCTCGATGCACATGTACGCTCCACATTTCTATGGAGGCAACGGCATCGTGGGCGCACAGGTGAGCACATTTAAAAAGCCTCTCACACCTGCACGTCTCCGTAGTTAAACACTCGTTACAGTTTCAGTAACTCACCTGTGAACTGTGCAGGTACCTTTGGGAGCAGGCATCGCTCTCGCCTGCCAGTACCAAGGCAACAACCAGGTGTGCGTTACGCTCTATGGAGACGGAGCAGCCAATCAGGTAAGATTTAAAAAATAATAATAAATAAATATGTCCTTGTAGGTTGTAGTTGGAATAAGGAAAGGGTGATCTCACCCTCGCTCCCTTTTATCCATTTAAGAAACCTCACTAAACTCATGACTGTCTCAAAGTGAGCTGGAGAGGCTGCTGCAGTTCTGCCTTGTTTACGTGGTTCAGCTGTGTGCTTTTAATACCTCTGTAAAGCACTTTGTGACTCCTCTCTGATCCAATCAGGGCCAGCTCTTTGAGTCTTACAACATGGCCGCTCTGTGGAAGCTGCCGTGCATTTTCATCTGCGAGAACAACAAGTACGGCATGGGGACATCAGTGGAGAGAGCTGCAGCCAGCACCGACTACTACAAGAGGGGGGACTTCATACCTGGACTCAGAGTGAGACACTAACACATTAAAGCTGCAGGGCGGGGTTAAACATGGCGGGTAAATGTGCCGGTCCTGGGCAGCGGCTGCAGTGTGTCTGATGACTGTACACTGCCGCTGCCCGTTTGGACCCAGACTATAACAGGAAGAGGCTGAGAGTCTGTCCTGGCAGTTGCAGGTGTGAGCATGCATACAGCTGTCTGATGCTCATGTATGATACTGCGCACAAACACACTGGAACGCAGGGGTCGCTGCAGGGGTCGCTGCAGGGGTCGCTTCTCTGTGCTTAGAGGTGTGCCAATGGTCAGGTTTCTCTCTGCTCTCCTGCAGGTGGATGGGATGGATGTCCTGTGTGTCAGAGAGGCCGCACAGTTTGCTGCAGATCACTGCAGAGCTGGAAAGGTGAGGGTTTAGATTTTTAAAAAATAAATTTAAAATAAAACCTCTGTGCTGCACTCAGTTCTTCATACATGTGAAGGTAGAAGTCCATGGACACCCACGGGCTTTAATTTTGAAGGGTTCTCGTGATGGAGAGTTTCCTGTAGGCTCTCTAAAAGGCTCTAATCTTCCAGAGCATCGATGTGAAGCAGCACTTTGTGTTTCAGGGTCCCATCATAATGGAGCTGCAGACCTACCGTTACCATGGACACAGCATGAGTGACCCAGGTGTCAGGTGAGTTACCTTTCTAAGTCTGGATTTACCGGACCCTGGGGGAGTTGTGATTTTTCTGAGTAATTTGGTTTGACCTCCTGCAGCTACCGTACCCGCGAGGAGATTCAGGAGGTCCGCAGCAAGAGCGACCCCATCTCCATGCTGAAGGAGCGCATGCTCAGCCACAACATGGCGTCTGTAGAGGAGTTCAAGGTGAGCGTCCAGACGGCAGTGATACGTTCACAGCTTCAAACGGTTTTAAATGTCGGCAGCTGCAGGGATTACAGCACCTGATTTCTCTCCCGTCAGGAAATCGACATCGAGATCCGTAAGCAGGTGGAGGATGCGACTCAGTTCGCCACCTCGGACCCGGAGCCGCCGCTGGAAGAGTTATGCAACCACATCTTCTCCAACAACCCGCTGCTGGAGGTGCGCGGGACAAACCCCTGGTCCAAGCTCAAGTCTGTCAGCTAGACTCGGACCACACACTCAACCTTTATCCCTCACACATTCAGCACCTTCCCTCTCGATTTTAGGTCTCAGCACCTTCACGGGACTTTGAGGTTTTTCCTTGAAACTTGTCAGTGTTATTTATTTATAGTTTACTGTATAACTGTGAGATATTATTCGTGGTGGAGCCAGAGGTGTTGGACAGGATAAACATGCTGCACTGTAAACGCACAAATCCCAACATCTGACATGGAAACGTGTCCGTTAGAAACCTTCTCCATGTTTATCCTGCATTTTAAACCCTCAGATTTTTAAATGTTCCAAACTTGTGTAGATATTCCCTCAGAAGTGTGACTTTAAACTTGGGAAATGCAAATGTGATGGATTGTTCTGATAGTAAAACGCCTCTAATGAGGAGTCGCAGCCTGAGCTTCATTCCAGAGCAGTCCTCATCTGAAGCAGGTTCAGTGTCCAGGATAAGGACACAATATCAGTGTATGTAACCATAAAATGGCTCTAAAAATGTGTTTATAAGCTGAAGATGAAAGCAAGACTTTAGCTGCTTGACTCGACTACTGACAAGACAAACATCTGGACTTGTGTGGGGAAACTGAAGCTGGCAACTGGATGCACTACATTTGAGACTTTCTGGGCACTTTATGAATTTAAAGGAGTCTGTTATAAGATCTTTCCTCTGTGTTCTTTAAAGTTTACTGTATCTGAGCCTGTACAGATATAAAGCTTTCTTATTTACCTGTGTGAATGGTGGAAACTGAAGGTTGTGAAATAAAACGACTTTAAAGCAAAGTGGAAACGTGTGTTTGAATCATATTTTATTTGCTCAGCTTTCAAATGTGTTTACAAAGTAATGCTTCAAATATGACTCAATAGTTGATCAACCTAAAGGAAATCCATGCGCTGTTCAGTTGTTCCATCCTCAACCACTAGATGTCACTATCAGGCTGAAAAACTGCTCAAAACTAAAAATTTATTTATTTTTTTCATCTTAATTAGAGTAAAATTTGTCCTGGTTTATTGTCAGCATCATAGTATAAAAATGAACATGTCTGGACTTTTTTTTTTTTTTTTTTTTTTTTTTGGGTCGCTTTATTAAAGCTTTATGAACGAAATTCATGCTCGACTCCGACAAACATGAAATGCTGTAAATTTAAACCACTGAAAAGTTGTCACGGAAAAAATGAAAGAAGTATTCAAAACTGGATTTTGTAGCGACGCACAGCTTTAAGGAAACGATGCGGTGAATCCAGGAGTTACGTTCACGCGGTTCTTTGTGGTGTTTGTTTTTGGTTATTGTGTAGTTTTTGATCTCGTTTTGTGTACTTCAGAAGTCATTTTCCTTCCTGTGCTCGTGTTTCTCGTTTTTGTGAGATTTTCATATATATGTATATTTTGAGTGGTTTATGGTCACTGCATAGTGTTCATTTGTATGTTTTTCTGGTAACTTGGCATTTCATAAGTTGTCACACATTTATGTTGTCCTGGAGCTTTTTTTTTTTTTTTTTTTTTTTTTTTTAGTGGTTTATTTTGTGTTTCACTACAGTATAGTTGGAATAACTTATAGGGCTGTGGGCTGTTTGTGGACATTTAGCAGGATTTTGTGGTCTCAGTATTTCTGAGGGTGGTTTTGTGCAGATGTTGTATATTTTATGGTAATTTGTTTCATGGCATTTGTGACTGTTTTGGACATTTTGTAGTCATTTTGCGGCTGCTGGTGTATCACTTTGTATGTGTTTACTGATTTTGCATATTCGACATTTGTTGTCATTTAGAGTAGGTTTGTGGTTATTTTGTTTACATTTGGCTGCTTTGTGGTTATTTTTACATCTTTTGGTGCAATTTGCCATATTATTGTTGGATTGTCATCATTTTGCAGGTTTTTTATTTGTATTTGTGTACTTTGTGATGGGTTTTTATGGGGTTACGTGTCTTATTTTGGATAGTTTGTGGTCATTTCGAATATATTTGGGATACTTTTTGTATTTTGTGCTACCTTTTATGTTTTGTGGTCATGTAGCTCTTTGTTCGACAATTTAAAGTAATTTTGCATATTTTGGGGGTAATATTTTGTATTTTATGCTACTGCTTCGTGTTTTGGGTTCACGTGGCCTAATTTACGGGTCGTTTAAGGTCGTTTTCCATACTTTCTGTGATTGTGTGAGGCACTTTGGCGCCACGCTGTTAGGCTTTATCGGTAAAAAAATAATCATTAACAAAACAACACCGCCTGCGTGATGAATCGCAGACTGTTTATTCATAAGTTCAGATACGTGCTCGTTCACTCTTTTATTACCTAAGTGAGAATGCCGCCTGTCGTCGTGACGTAGTTGTGACGCAGCGCTCTGACGGACAGGTAAGCCGACACCGGCCGCCATATTGGGAAAGAACGGAAGTGAGAGAGGGAGAGGTGGAGGTAGAGAGAAACGGAGATAAGTCAATCAGTTTCCGAAAAAGGGCATCCTCCTCCCCCTCCTCCTCCTCTTCGTCTCTCCGGAGGAAGGGGCGGTCTCAGCGCCGCGGCAGATCCGGAATTAGCCCTTGTTCGCTCGGCTCCGTTCGGTCGGTTGGTCGGTCGGTTCGGTTCCTGCCGACGCTGAAAGTGGACTACTACCTTCAAACATTTTCTTTAAAGAATAAGAGCGAGGACAAACAGGCGAGAAAGCGTCCGGAGCGAGGGAGGTACGAGCAGCAGAAAAGAGGAATAACAGAAGAAGAAAGAAAAGTAGGGGCAGAAGAAGAAGATGCCTCTGGCTCAGCTGGCGGACCCCTGGCAGAAGATGCCGCTGGGGAGGACGGCTGGAGAGGTGAGCACACTTTGGTTTGTCCTGCTGTCACACTGACTGACAGCTGACTGGGGGCTGCAGTCACAGCAGCAGCTTTTAGGGGGTAAAAACACAAAACACAGCACAAGGAAAAGCGCCTTTAAGTCTCTGTCAGGCAGTGAGACCACTCTGCAGGTAAATCTGTGCTTCAAGAAGCGCCGAACATGTGCTGGCAACGACAGAGTCACGATGAAGTGCTCAAACAGTAAGCTGACAATGTCATCAAGGACGAAAACACGAAATTACATTGCGTTTCTATTGACAGCAGCTGCGAAGTAACTGCAGGGATAATTATTTTTATGACCCTAAATTGGACCGTAAACTCTGGGAACATCTGTTTATTTCCCTCTGAAGACACAAACATGAAGTCATTTTTATTGCAGAGATTTTACACCAGTTCAGGAGGGCGCAGAAGTACACCAAAGTGTCGTATAAGCTCCCAAATAAGCACAAAACTCTTTGCAGGAATGTCCTGGGTATGATCCAGTGTTAATCAAGTGGTTTAAAATATCATAAATTGCAAAAATATGAAGGCGGCTTTCAGGGTAATTAGATTTTTTAAGTTAAAGTCATTCTTCTTAGCAGCTAAACTACAACACAGACATAATTTTTACCCTAGAAAACTTCAGCAGGACTAAATTAGCTGGAATAAAACAACAAAGTATCAAGCGATGACCCAAAGGTGTAAATATGTAATAATACTTTATGCAGGAGTATTACAGTGGTACTACAGGGCACGGAAATACTATAAAGTACCACAACATCGCTATAAGCTGCCATGGACATGTTTCTGGTGTTAAATCAAGAGGTTTTAAATGTCATAAAGGGCAAAAATGTGAAAAATTACATTGCATTATGGTTGACAGCACCAGTGACTATAGGGGCGTCAATTTGTCCCTAAAATTTGGTTGAAAACACTATAAAGCTCCAAAAAGATGAAGTTAGCTGCATTAAAACACGACGTAGATTAAGATGTGTTTACTCTAAACACCTGAACGTGGTGCACACCCTCCAGACATGTCACATTTGTGCAACAGGAAACCCTGAGCATGTGCTAAAATATTAAACTAAAATAAACTAAAAAAAACCTGCCATGGACGCACGTCAGTGTCAGTTAAAAGAGACTGAAAGTGTGGAAAGAGACAAGCATATGAAATTAGACTGTATTAGTACTGCTGAGTGACTACAAGGACACTATTAGGGCCCTAAATTGGATTTTAAATACCATAAAACTCTAAAAGGAAATCAGTTCATGTAACTCTGAAGACACAAACACGAAGTAATATTCTGTGCAGAAATATTACACCAGCACAGTGTACAGTGGGCACAGAAGAACAATACAGCTGGTGTTTCATTGAGAGGTTTAAAACGTCAGAAAGTACACAAATATGAAGGCAAATCAGATTGTATTATTACACAAACTCTATTTTAAATGAGATTTAAAGCAGCACAGAGCTCCAACAGGGACTATATTAGTTGCACTGAATCACATCTCGAAGCAGTTTCGGCACAGAGTTGTTACATTTGGGTTTTATTTGTCAGTCTGTTTAGAAATAACAGATTCATGTTTAAATGCTAGAATAAGAGAATGGAAACGTGATGAAGTGCAAAACTGTGCAAAGTAGGTTTTATTAGGACCGAGAGCAGCAGCTAAAGCTGCTATCGAGCCATCATTCTGACCTTAAGTTAGACTAAAAACACCACGGATCTCAAACAGGACTGAATTAGTTTTACTGAAGCACAACAGAAAGTAGAATAAGATCATTCTGAAGACACAAAACTACTTCATGACTATTACATTTTTTACTATTTAAGCAGATACAGATAATACCGGCAGGCTCTACACACCAAAGGCTCTACAAATCCATAGGAAACAAACTGTGGAAGAGGACATAAAATGATCTGAAGAGTCTTTTCTCTCTGGCCTGACCCTGAAGCTCAGTGAATTGACTCTGGGTATCACAAACTCACTAAATCACCTTAAAGTCTCAGTTACACAGCAGGGCGTAAACCCCCCCCCTATTTTAACAAACCATGCCAAGTCTCTTAAGATCAGTCTGTGGACATGCAAGGCTTTATTTCAAATACTAAAGCTGTTACAGCTCCTGCTCATTGCCTTAAGTATTAGTCCAGTGTCAGAATATGCAGCTGCAGAGGTGCAGTAGTTAATGTCATGTTTGAGCGCTAAACCAGCAGGTTAAAGGCTATTATTAATTACAGCAGCAGCCAAATCTTAAGCTCCTATAAGGACTTTACTTTAAAAAATAGATTAAAAACCCAAGAAAGACTGTGTAATATGGTACAATATAGAAGTACTGCTCCAAGTATTTCATTCATTTATATGAATGTCTCAGTAAACTGCCGGGTGCAGTTAAGGATCCTTACAAGCACCGCAACACATGAAACGATGCGTGATTATAAACCACACAGATTTAATAAAAAACTCTGCAGGCGTAGTTAGACGAGATTGAAAAAACCCCATAATGTTGCTACAGGAGTGTCATAGCTGTGTTAGTGTGAGATTGAAGGTGTTCTTAGGCACAAGCATGAGAGGGTAAAATCACTATTTGGTCCCACAAATGCCATAAAAGAGCTTTTGTCACCGTATTGGTTCAATGGTGTCAGCAGGAACATTACAGTGACTCTAAATCAGATTTAAAACCTACATAAAAATCCACTAACATTCAGTACAAGTTTTCCTCTAATACAAATAACATAAAGGCCCCATTGATTCAGGAGTAGGCCTACAATTACCCCAGAGGTACTTCTGCAGTAAAAAGAGTGTCCATGTAAATGTGAGCTCAGCTAAATAAAAAAACCCTGAAATTATAATTAAATTAAAGAAGTTCAAGCTGAAAAACTAACAGTCAACTAAAACTACTTGATAAGCTGTTTAAACGAGCTGAAAAATAACTAAATATAAGTTCATTCTTTAATTTTACGCCTCAGACTCAGAGTTGGAGACCCCTCTTTATCTCCAACTGGTTGCCAGAAGTTTCTGTCTTTAGGTGGAATAGGTTGCAAAGACTGTGCTGCAACCTCCTTGTGACGTGATTGGTCACTAATGCACTGTAGAGCCCAACCAGGTTTTAAAGTTGATGCGATAATAATAATAAGGCGTTGCAATAACATGTTGCAGACAGGGATGCTTCAGAGTTCCCCCTTGTGCACTGACTGTGAAACATCAACACTCATGGTTGAAGGGTGTTTCTTCCATCTCTTCTTTAGTTTTAATTTCTTATTTATTGGCAGTTATAAAAGTTGATCCTGGCAAACAGCTAATATCTAAATAGCTAACAGCAACATGTCATAA
The DNA here is from genome assembly GCF_057382275.1 of Copadichromis virginalis. Taxonomy (NCBI): domain Eukaryota; kingdom Metazoa; phylum Chordata; class Actinopteri; order Cichliformes; family Cichlidae; genus Copadichromis; species Copadichromis virginalis. The sequence continues at coordinate 31,491,799 of NC_140626.1, forward strand.
GAGGAACCTGCACCAAAAACCTTCTTGTATTTATTTCGCTGCTTGCAGATCGATGCCGTTACCTGTTGTTTGCATGGATGACGCAGACTTGTCTGCAAGCACTCAGGCAGCAGTGAACAGGAAACAGAGAACGTTAATGTTGAAAGTAAAAGTCGTGGCTTACCACATTTCAATGACTCATTTGAAAAGGCACAACGTTGGTCTCTGTGTTGCACTTTTCATGGTTTCACGCGGCTCAGCAGGTAGTTGGTGAGTGTTTGCAGACAGGTCGGAGTGTTGTGATTTTCTGGGACAGACAGCCTGACATTTAAGAAGAAAACAGTCCTACTGTGTTTTTCGTACACACATGACATCATGATTATTTCTGGAATTGTTGTTTTCCTGAGCTTCTCATAAGAAGTCTCTCTCCACCTCGCTACATAAACACTTTGAGTGTGATTCGCGTTTTTACATGTTCTCCAGAAACAGTCAGTGTGAAGTAAATCAGACACATATGGATTCCTTAATTTATTAGCGTAATTACAATTAATCAATAATGGAAATGATCATTGGCTGGAGCCCCGAGGGATGTTAAATGAATAGCTTCTGTTTCTGTGCAGCTCTTCTGAAGCATTTCTGCGTGTTGTAAGAAACTGTGAGTGCTGTTTCATCACTGCAGCCACACACACACAAGTGCACGCATGCTAGTTTCTGCATTTCGGCGACGACTGCAGATGTGCTCCGCTCTTTGTGTGCGCGCGCTGAACGATGTTTGTCTTCAGGGCACCAATCCAAGCGAAGCATCCACTCAGCTTCGCCTCTCACGCTTTTATCTGCGTCTTTTGTTGTCGTGGTGGCCTAGAAAAAGCTCTTACAGGCGCTTCTCCGCATGCCAAAAGGCTGAGAGGTGTAACACCGGGGTCAAAGGTCGGGTGTTATTGAGCAAAGCGGCAGCAGAACGATCCTGTCGGTCTGACAGTGGTGTGTAAAGATGCCGAGGGGGGAATACCAGGGGCAGGTGAGAGCTTGTTAGGTGGCGAGACAGAGAAAGAGGCGCTGACTGCAGTGACTCAGTAATTTCTGTGTGTGAGGGTTTATTATTCACGATCTGCCTACAGAGTGACACACACACACACATTTCTCCATGCAGCCCTTGTGACACCTCATACAGGAAGCGGGGACACACACACACACGTAAGCTCTTCCTGAATCATGCAGCCACAGTGACACCGCCCTCTGCTCTTTATCAAGATTCAGAAACTTGTAGGAAGGAAGAACTGGAAAAAACCACACTCTCACACACTCTCACACACTCTCACACAGAAGCTGGTTTTGTTTCAGACTTGTATCTCAGGTTCAGGAGACAAAAGCTTTCTTTAGAGCAGCCGGTTTGAATCAGTAGTTTTAATTTGTTAAGCAACAACAAATAAATCAGGCAAATAAAAACAACTCCAAGAGCTTTCACACACTAACCTGCCGCGACCTTCACCAAAAATAACGCTCTGTCACGGCTGTAGTGACTGTCTGCCACCCTAACTCGCCGATAATCAGTGCTGGTGTCACTAAATGCCTCGTTGGCAGGTTGTTTCTGATCAGCGGTCTTCACCCGATGTCCACCTTACATGCAGATAAACTCAAGATGATTCAGTATCTTTCAGAACCAACTTTATCAGCAATAAGGAGTAAAGGTGATTTAGCTGTCTCTCATGTTGTTGGGGAGGTACTTTGGCCTTCTCGTCTTTACAGCGTTGCATCAGTTTATTTAAATTTGCTGATATTTTCTATGCACAGCTCACTTATGCCTCTTTTCCACTTCCACCTACCCTGGTCGGCACAACTCGAGTCAACTCTGCTGTACTCGGTTTCCGTTGTTTTCTATTCCGATTAAGTACAACCTCAGTGTGGATGAGGTAGTTACAGCAACGCAACCCAGAAGTATGCAACACAAACACAACACAACAATGGAGGACGTCAAGGCGATGGTGTACCAGCTGCTCGATGGTAAACATCTGCACCTCGTCGTCGGACCAAACTGTTGGTTTGGGAGTGTTTCTCTCGTTGCCGGGTTTCAAAACCAGAAGGTGTGATTCGTGTGACTCATCCAATGATGTCACTCCCTGGCCAATCAGTGGGATGCAGTTCGTTGACGTTTTCGGCTCGATTGGAACCCAAGCTGAGTAGCTTCTGTTTCAGCCGAGCTTTATCTGTCAGACAGATGATGATGACTTTGAGGTTCCCAGGTCCTGTGGCTGCAGAACAAGCCAAAATGTTCACACCTCCACCGCCGTGCCGAGGAGTTGGTATGAGGTGTTTGTGCTGGTATGTTGTGTTTTAGTCTCACCTGCTAAAGATTCTTGTGGTTTCTTCAGATAGAGCTTTAGCATAGTTGTTCAGTGTTTTTCTAATTCTGCTGTCGTGAACTTGAACGTTTAACCTTTAACTGAGGCCCGTCGAGTCTGAGATGTAGCTGTTATTTAATTAAATGCACCTGATTAGCAGCACCTGGTTTGATGCCAAACCCCTTAAATCCTGTAGAAGAAGCAAGAGTGTGCTTACATTTTCACGGGACTGTAGAGAGACCTGTGAAAAACTTTATTTATTTTTTATATGATCGGATGTTTTCTTTCAGATTGCCTTTTATTAGCTTTGGCCATTTGAATTACCTAGCATACCTCTAGCTTAGGCCTCAGTCACACTGACCTAGACACCAGCCACCAACACCAACGAGAAAAGAGGGCGTTCACCGACATGTTTTAAAATGTGCAGCTTTAACCTTAAAAAGCAAATATTCTCCATTTTTACCTCGTGTCACACTTTTTCAAGTTTCACTACCGCACCACGAGTACCGAGCAGACAGGTTGATGTCGTCAATGCAGACTGTGGTCAAACGTATTGTCGTGGTTGACTCTAGAGCGAGAGAAACCTCCCACAGCTCTAATGAGCCTCAACCATTCGGGATTCTCCTGAAAGCCTCCCCACGAAGTCCAAAGAATGGACGTTTGTATTTAGCAGTTCTTTGGCATCTAAAAGATAAACTCTCCCAGATTCCTTCAGAGTATCTTATAAAGCCTCAACACCGAGGTGCTCCGTGAGCATTTCGTGAGCATATGAAGCATCCCGACAAACCGTCATGTTTACTTTATGTCCCCACCCAAGCCTGACATACCAGGATGTTTCAGCAAGCAGAACACGTTCGTTAGAGGTAGTCGTGCTCATCATCTCCAAGTGAGGCTTGCTTTGATATGTCCTGTTTAATCTGCACTTTTTTAAATAAACAAATACTTACCCAAGTTATTTTTCCAGTAAATGTGCACGTTTCTTTGTCTTAAATGCTACCAGCCTGACTAACATTTAGAGCCTCTCCTCAGACTCTGGGATACATCTTAACATTTTGTTCTTTTTATGCCAGACATTCAGATCGATTATGTGACAAAGCCAGTGTCTCTCCAGAAACAAAATCCTGGTTATTCTTGGATGTCTGCAGGCTCTGCTGCTCCCTGTGATGGGACTCGACATTGGCACAGATATCCAGTTTCACTTTAATTCGATCATCTCCTGAAGATTCAGTTACAGCAGATAAATACCAGTATTAGAAACACTCACTTCTTGCATCTGTTAAGTGCAAGATTTGAGGTGGAATTAATTTCATTCAGGCAGCACAGAGGGCATTTTGATGTTTTGCAGGGAAACTAACCTCTAATTTAACCATAAGGTAACAAACAGGTACAAAAATAAATGTTTGTTGTAATAGGAAATTACATTTTTGTGTTCGTTAATGCCCGATTGTCTCAGTTTTACACATTCTGTATCCCAAACTATTTATAATAAGTATCTGCAGTCTAGCACAAATACACACAAATAAATAAAAAGCAAACAGCAGCAAAGCTGTAACAAAAATAAAACTTGTAATGAAACCTGCTAACAGTGACATCCGGTAATAACTGACACATCGTTTTCAGAGTTGAAGTCAATCCATGTCGTTATGGTGAATTTGGGTTGTGGTACAAATGAGCGGAGTCCCTGATCATCCAAATATACCTCCCTGATTTGTCCTCATCCACCTGCCTCACAGGCCTGGGTGTTGTTAGAAGGCGAGATCACAAAGCAGTGCATCCGCCATGAGAAAGATTTGCCTAGATTTGGTTTTGTCGTTATCGGACAAAGTAGAAGTAACAAGTGATAACATCAGTTTAACCATTTGAATAAACATCTTCTCTTTCCCTGCTTTTTGCTTTACTGCGAGCAGAAGTCGAGCCACAAGTTTTGACAACGCTCCAAAGAGCAGGCTGGCACGCCAGGAATGTTTGGCTTTCTCTGCCTTGAAGTGCCTCCGTAAAGGTTCAGCGGGGTGGAGGTCAGGTGACGGTGGAGGAAATTCCACGACAATCTTTTCAGTTTGCAGAGCTTTGAGGGGTAAGGGTTCAGTATGGGTGGAGTGTGAGAGTTCCACAAAGATGACGGAGGATGGGGAAAAGCACGGTGGGTGTTTCTGGAGAAAAGCATGTTCTCCAGAAACACCCACCGGGCTTTTCTTTGGGGTGGAGTCGATTCCAGGCAGATAAAATCCCACCTTCGGGTGCATTTACACCCTTGTACAGTTGCCTTGCACCGTCCCTCGAGTAGGTTTCACTTAATCGCAGCTCTTCTCTCCTCACATGTTTGAAGATCACTCTTTCAGAGCGGGACCAAGTTCACAGTTTTAAGACTTTTGTTGTTTGGGTCCGTTTTTGGAAGCGACAACATGCTGTCCTCTCATGCCTCTCATAGATTTCTCAATTCCTCAGCAGTAATTTTAAGGGCCAGTAATTTTAAGGGCGGCAGCTGTTGTTGAGGAAGCGCTGCTGTTTCATGCTCGGGCACGATTAGTGGCCACACTGCATTTTTACTGTTCCCACCTCTATGAGGGGACAAGGGCACAGTATGCCACAGTGGTCCAGGGTTGGAAACTTGCACTGCCAACAGAGACAGCTACAGTGTTAAAGGGAAACTACCCTGTAGTGGGCTATTTATGGTTATTTGCATTTCCATCACAATAACACTGCGTTTTTTCATACAGCAGCAATAAAATAAGCTTTTAAACTTTTTTGCGTCACAGCCATGACCAGAAGTTTTGGCATTCGTGCAGATTTAGTGTTTCATGCATTTTGTTTTTTCAGTTTTTCCCCTTCAGCCTTAAAAGAATGATGGGAGTTTGCCATTGTCATGGATTTTCAAATTTATACGTCTGCTAAAAATCTAAGAATTTGAATCCTGGTGAACTTCATGTCAAGGTCAGAGGTCAAGTGTGCTTAAAATTCAAGATTATTGTCATGTATGCAAAGAAAAAGCATTTCTCTGTATATTAAAATTCTTTCTCTGCTGTCCACACGCAGAAGCCTGTTAATATGTACAAATAGATAAAATACAAATTGCACGAATAAAACTCTATTGTAAGTTTTTGCTCCAGGTGAGGCTCGAACTCACAACCTCGGCATCACTCTGCAGGTTACTGTCCTATAAGTACCGCGCGCTGACCGATTGCGCCACTGGAGCTCCCTAAAAGCTTGTGAATGCAATAATTTAAGAAGGAAGTCTCCTAGGATTTTCACATTTATCCTATAGGTGCGTCTCCTAGGAGGCTTAGGCAGCCGTCAGTGTTTTTATTTCTGTTGGGCCACTTCTGATTGATGGGATCCATTCCTGTGTCACCAGAGCGCCAAGCTGATAAAGGTTTGTGAACTTCTGCTTTTTGAGGATTGACCACAATAAAATGTCCACATGATGGATCACTGTGTCCCAAGGCAGAAGTGATAACCTAAGAAGGGACATTAATGTTTTCCATCCATGGCAAGGAAACTCCCCAGATCCTAAACTCCATGCCATAAAACTTTATTTATAAAGTACTTTTTAACACAACAACAAACTTACATTTGAGATCATGGGTCACATGCGACGCAATTTGATCTGAAGTGAAACTCCCCAGATCTTAAACTGATTCAGAATTTATGGCCGGCAAAGCTGAGCGATTGTGAGGTGGAGTAGGCCGGTTTGAGTAAAATCAAATTATAAGCAGTTCTGTTTGATCCAGCAACGTCCTGTTTGAAGCTTGAAGCACAGTCATTTCTAACAGGTTTACAATGACTGCAAGTTGTTTTTTGCAGAAAGCGCCACAGATTATTCGCGTAGCATCTGAACGCTGCTTCATACACCTCAAGGAAAGCTGACAAAGCGTTAACCCAGTCAATACCGATAAATCAAATCTTTGAAATATTTTAAGCATATTTCTCGCGTTTGAAACGTTTCTAAATTCTCAAAGTATCTGATTCGTTTCTGTAGACTCCGCCTTTTTAAATTACTGCAGGTAGTTAAACCAGAAACCTGGTGCAAGTTTAAGACTTCAAAAAAAAAAATTTCATTCAGCTTTCTTAAATGCATCAGTGATTAAAAGTTCTATAAGGCAACGTCAACATTTAAAGACTGAAATGTTGGTCACATTAGAAAGCTTTTTAGGCAGCTACGCCACATATGAAGGCTGATAAACGAGCTGTCTCGGTTCAAAGTGGGGGTCATTCTTTTTGGCCTAAAAGTTCTGTTGTTGCTTAGCAGTAACACAGGCGATTTCACAGGAAAGTCTGATTTGACTAATGGTTATAAATCATTCGTCCTCCCGCCTCTTACGCACTAGCTGAGATAAGAAGGCCGGTTTGAAGAGTTCAAAGTCCACGTGGTTTCTGGGTGTTGTTTGAATATAGTCTCACAAACAAAACCAAACCTCTCCCTTAACAGAAAACCACAGACGAGCTCCACCTCAGCAGCATCACTTCCCTCGACCTAGGATGCCCCGCGCTGGTTGGCAGACCTGCCAGCTTTTTTACATAATGATATCCGATTACGTTGCCAGCAGCTCGACTCTAACTTTAACGATTATTAATACCAGGTGTGGCTGCAGAGTTCATCATCCTGATACCTAGTCGATCTATAGATGAATAAAATGAGACAGTGGAGTCTAAAATCCTTTGAATGCTTTTAATTTTGACTTCCTTTTCCTTCCTAAAAACAGGAACTGAGCTCTTGTAGTGATCCTTCGACTGCAACATGCCGCTCTTTATTAACTGTAGCTTCCAGGAAATTTCCTAGATGTGAGGGGTCAAAGCTCATCTTTATCACTTTCCCTCAGGAAATCATCCCAAAAGAACTTCTGATACCGTCAGGATCTCCTACTATCTGGATTTCCTGCTTCACCACATAGTTGGGGGCGAATGAGACCCCGCGGAGCAGAACATTTAACAGCTTTCATTGTGCTTTTACAAGAAGAGGTCGAGACAACATGTACAAATCAAACTTTAATTGCAGTAAAATATGCCTTTCCTTCTGAGAACATGTTGTTGATGCTCCTGATGTAACAGGTCTGGTTGGAGTCAGAACAAGACTCAGATTGTTTTTGTTTTACTCGTGAACAGCAGTCGAGCCTTTCCAAAATACTTTAGATGATGATGGGAGTTTTTATTTAGACGCAGCTATATTTATGCTGCTGGTGTCATCAGGCATCACTTTAGGTTGTCCAAAACGGACAGGACTCTGGGTAGCTGTGACTTAATAGTGTTTTCTTCTTGATCGTAGGGGTCGAGGTAATTGATATAGTTTTGTTTTGGATTTTTTTTGTGATATTTTACAGGCTTAAATTGTAGTAAAATACTTTTCTTTGAGAAGTCACACGACAAGCAGCTACTTTACATTTTTATTTTAGACATGACACCAGCAAGCAGTTGCTTTCCACAGACTAATCAGGGTTTTTCCTGGCTCTGAATGGACTTTCGTAGGTGTGATAACACATTTAAGTGTGATTAGCCATTTGATTATCAGTTGCCAAAAAAAAACTTGATAAAAAACATTATTACAGAACTGCTGATTTTCCTTTCGGGGGAAGTCCACGGCCTCTTTGGGAGATTCCAACATGTTTTTATATGTAGGAAAATCCCTGTACAAGTTTCCATGTTGATTTAAAAATGCTCCAAAAGCCTCTGTTACGCCAACTGTGACGTGCTCTTGAGGCGTGCTGGACTCACTCAAATCTTTTCCTAAAAAAAGACGCTTCCAGAGAACGATTAGAGAAGTCAAAGCATGAATTGAAGCAATCGTGGAGTTTTCTCCAGAATGTCTCGTCTTTCCGAGCTGTTGCAGCATCTCTGTCTCAGTAATCTGGGAATCTTTGAGCTCGTCCACTGAGAAATAATGGCTGCTTCTCCAACTCGGCTGTGTTGGCTTCGCTGTGTTCACTAAAATACAAAATGTAAGAAGTGGACGACAAGCCAATATGAGTTTTGGCCCTTGGTCCACTTTGCGAGGGCGACAACGGCGAGCACAAACTCCCTGTAAAGTTTTAATGGCTCTGTCATAAATGAGGCAGGCGTATTATTTGCACAGATCTTACATTATACCAGTGTTGCATGTGATTATAATTTGGTAAGTTACAAACTTCTAATAATGTGACAGCTTTGCTGTGTAGCCCCAAAATAACCACATGGAGACTTTTGTGCAATTTGCATGGATACTTTAACAGAATTTAAATATGTAGATGTGACAATGCACCGAAGTTAGAGAGTATTATTTTATTATATTGTCAAAGAACACTTTTAAAGTAACACTTTCCCAACATTATTTTGTACCTTCTTAGGCTTTCTTATTATGTAATTTGAAGCGTTAAGCAGTCGTAAGAGACCAGTAAAGGACTGTTTGTATGGATGAGATCTTTGCGGTTGTAAAAACTGCAGCAACCTGTCGACGCATCGATTCTTTTCTGTGATGTTAGCACTGAGTTGTGCAGCGCGCTCGGTGGTCAGCGCTGCTTTCTCAAGGCAAGGACTGAAACATTGGCAGGACTCTTCTGTTTGTGTCTCGAGTTTACATGTTCCCGCCATGCTTGCATTGAATTTCCATGGAAAGACATGCTTCCCATCCCGACCCAGGACACTCTTGCAAAATCAGTACTTAATCTCAAGAGTTTCACTTCCTGGATAAATGAAGATTAAAAAACAAGACAAAAACTTTGCACTCACTTTCCACAATTTGTGACTCATGTTTTTTTTCTGAGTCATAACTCAGTCAAATCTAACCACGCAGGAACAGCTCGTATTTATAGATTCATTGTGCCATTTCATTTCTGAAGTTCTTTGCAAATGAAGGTTGGGAAAATATGATTGTCATAAATCCAAAACCTGCCTGAGAGTCATCACATTCGTAGGTTTACACTTCAGGAATTGCTGAACTATAAAATTATGTAAGTTGTCTCAACTTAAAAAAATGCAAAATTGTAGCCTTAAAATAAATTAGCATCAACTTAAGAGGGGTAGATTACACAACTCTGAGTATGCAGTGCATTTAGGAAAGAAAAGTCACATGACAGCCAGAAAAAAAAGTGTAAGAAAGTAAAAGTTAAATATACTTATAAGGATAAGGATCAGGTTACGAGGACGGTTGTCTGCGCTGTTGTTTTATCAGAGCCAGATAATCATTGTTGGCTTGACAGCTCTAAGCTACTAGAGTCACACTTTAGTCACACAGAGTTAAAATAGCAAACTCCTGGCGACACAGAAAAATTGCATTGACCTTTTTTGCATTTGCTGACTGCAGTGACGACAGGGCAGCATCCTCAACCTCTGGGACACCACTTTCTATAACAAGGTGATTGCACAGGATGCAGATTGGTGAAGACTTCCAAGTAATGATGTAGGGATTTGTCGTTTTCAACAGTTTATCCCAGTTAACAAGCAGGTTGCACATAATTGCCATCTTGACCCATTCAGTCACAGACTGATACCAAACCTGACTGGTCAGCATCTTCGCAGCAACCATGATGTCATTTAAAAGAGTGAGGACCTTTACTGCCTTTACAGTGTAAAGGTTGATTCTGTGTGTTTTAATGGTGAAAATTGACCAAAATTGAGACAAATGCAGGTGATCGTCCCCACAAAAACAAACGCTGCACACTTTTTATTCATGGTCTACAAGACTGAGCCATTCCACTGCTTCCTCTGCAGCCACCTTGTTCTCTCTTAATCCTGTTTCCTCTTTCTCTTCGTAATCCATCGCTCTCTCTCTGTCCGCTGCCTTTGCTCTCTCCTCGCCCTCCCCACCACCCTCCTCTTCACCTTTTATCCGGTTGTGCAGATTACAGGTCAGTAATTGCTCCCCGAGTTGCTCTCACCCGCAGAGTAAATAATCGTAATCGCTTTTATTGTTATTATGCTTTTTTGGTCACGCAGTAGTATCAGTGCTATCAGTGTCTGAATCACAGCTGTTGTTCGAGCAGGGAAGCAGACAGGCTGTTAATCTGCGTTACGTAATGCTAATTCAGATCTGTTGTTTTTGTTTTCCCTTTCGGCCGAGCAGATGAGGTACGGAAGCCGTCCGAGTCTGTCGGCCCTGCTGATAAATCTTACGTTCAGACCATCTGGGCCCTTCTTTTTCTTCTCTTTTGTTCCCGTATCTCATTTTAACCTGAACTCTAGTTTGATCCCAACATCACAGCGATAGAGCGGGAGGGAGGTGATGATGATGAGAGCTTTTCCACGACGGGCGATCGTGGCTCAAGAGTTGGGCGTTCGCCTTGTAATCGGAAGGTTGCCGGTTCGAGCCCCGGCTTGGACAGTCTTGGTCGTTGTGTCCTTGGGAAAGACACTTCACCCGTTGCCTACTGGTGGTGGTCAGAGGGCCCGGTGGCGCCAGTGTCCGGCAGCCTCGCCTCTGTCAGTGCGCCCCAGGGTGGCTGTAGCTACAATGTAGCTGCCATCACCAGTGTGTGAATGTGTGGATGACTGGATATGTAAAGCGCTTTGGGGTCCTTAGGGACTAGTAAAGCGCTATATAAACACAGGCCAGGCCGTTCACTTTTCAGAATAAAAGACGCCTACTCAGTGAGCGGCTTGCTTCACCTCTGAATGGAAAGAATTGAACGTAGGCAGCAAAAGTCCTTGATGTAAAAGAATTATTAATGTCTTTATGCACCTGATTTACCTTATATCTGATTTAGAGGGGACGCGTTCTGCTTTCCTCGTTTTCTGTCGTATTTGTACTCTAAATCTTTCAAAAACTGAATCATGCAACGCTAGTCTTGTAGTATCTGAGAACAGAAATATGATCCCAGAAATGATCAGAATAGGCCCAGATTTTATACATTAAAGCCACCTGCCTCATATTGGGCGTCTCTGTGCTTCGTGCTGCCAAAGCACCTCTGACCTCGGGGGCACAGACCAGGATCCTTTGGGTCCTTTGTGTTTCCGGGTCAGGACCTTGTGGATCAGGTTTGATTGGATTGGGATTTGGGGAGTTTGGAGGTTGGGTCAGCGCCTTGGGCTCTTTGCCGTTCTTCGAGGAGCTCGTGACAGTTTTTGGGTTGTGGTGATGCCCGTTGTGCTGTGCTTGGATAGTGTTTCGTAACATCCACATAAATGTCAGGAATCAGGTTTCCCAGCAGAACGTTACAGCTCTGATAAGCTTATCATTATCATTCATCTGTCACAGGTTTCAGTGGTGAGGTGGATATTTTGCATATGTTTATAAAATATATACGCAGTGTTTTAGTTAGAAAAAAATAACTAAAATATTAAAATGCAAAAATAAAAATGTTTACAGTTAAAATTAACTGCAAATGTCTAAATAAGAAAATAAAGGAAAATGAATGTGGTGATAAATTATAAAAAAAGTATAAAATTTGAAAATAAAACAAAAAATAAAAGGAAAGGCAGAAAGTATATAGATAAATAAATAAAACTGGAATAACAATTAAAAATAGCACAAAAAATCCAAATTAACATTAAAAAAATGACAAAAAATAACATTTATAAAGTAAAATGATAATTACTTAAAAAATTTAAAAAAAAACTTAAAAAAGAATCGGTAAAAAAAAGTTTATTCTAAAACAAATGCAGAAGTAGAATATCTGTATTTAATAAATAAAATGCTAAATAATTAGAAATAAAGAAATAAATTTAATATAAAACTGAAATAAAAAAATGAGCAAAACTACAAAATAAATTCAAATAAAATTGCAAGAAAAAAAAATAGAGAAAATTGACAGCCCTGGAAAATCAATGAAAACAATCAACGAATGTCAGCTTCCTGTTTACGTCCACCTGAAGTCCCCGGGGTCTGCAGCCCATCAAACTGGACCTTGCATGTTTCTGTACAGATAAGTGTGCCTCAGTACTCGCTGTCTCAGAGGAAGTCGAGCTGTTACCAGTTTTTCAGGTGAGCATGTCTGAGCCTGAAGAGGTGACGTCGCCTGCCAGGATCACACAGAGAGCAGCTGCTAATTAGCATGTCACTGCTGAGCTTCTGCGTGTGTGTGTGTGTTAACGCCTGACCTTTGTGTGTGTTTGATTACAGGATGCACATCATGATCCCGAGGACTCGGTGGGCGAGGACGATTCGATGTCTGTCTGCACGGTGAGTCCACCTCCTGTCCTGTGTTTCCTGCTCACATCAGAGAGGCTGCAGACTGTGTTTGGAGCTTTCTGTTAGTCTTTCCTGGCATTTCGTCGGCTTCACTGTAAACACGCCGAGCTCTCTGTTTGCACTCAAACTGCTCTGAAGGAACTCACGCGTGCAGTCATGAGTCTGACCTCCTCGTATTGACGCTTAAACAGCTCTTCTGGTCACTTTTACATCGATCTGTGTGCGACCTCGTGTGCAAAAGTTTCAGTTACATTCACACAAAGCAGAGTTTTTGATTTAGCCTCTGTTTGAGAAAACTGACGCCTACTCCTGCAGGATAATTGCTGGTATGAAAGTGAAGCAGAATGTAGCTCACTATTAAAATCATGAGTCATCTCAAAGCAGGAAGAAAAAATCCTCCCTCACATCCTTGGCACTGATCGTTATCATCATTTATTTGTGATGCTCTTCACATTTCAGGAGTTGTTTTGGGATTAGATGATATTTTCTCTTCAGGCGATTCCACCTTCTTCTTCCTGTGGCCCACTTTTATCCTCTACTCACACATGCTGACTTTCATTTGACCCTGTTTTGGAGAAAATCACTGTAAATACAGGGTATTTTGAAATGCATGTGGTCATGCACGGATTACTAAACAGGCCTAGTGGACCTGAGGGATCCGAGCTCAGTTCTAAGATACGAAACGACCACAATGAAGTACAACTGAGTCTAGAAGAGACACAAAACCAATAGAAATGCAAAATTACTGCAGAGAGAGACGCTGGGTATCACAGAAGTGTGCAACATTGAGACAATTAGAACACTGATGGGTGTAAAATGATTGAAAACCTAAAATTATTGGAAATGAAAGCAATGTTGGAAAGCAAAGAAATGTGCAAAACAAGCAAAAGAAACAACCTGAAATTGGTACGAAATGAGGAAAAAGCAGCAACCAAATAATAAAAAAGTGAAACAAAGTAATCAAAAAGACACAAAAATGACCTCAAGAGTGGAAATTGATGGAAAATCACCAGAAAAATGCATAAAATACTCACAGGAAGAAGGAAAATCACCCCTAATAGGTGTAAAACATTTGCAAAATACATGCAAAGTAGCAGAAAATGATGCAAAGCATTTGTCAGCAGACACAAAAGATCACAAACAGACCTCAAAGAGAATCACAACATCGCTGAATTAGTGCAAAATAATGAAGAACCATCCCAAAGAAAGTTTCTGTGTCCTGTTTTTCAGTGACTGCTGTCTTGTGTGAGTCCTCGAGCCTCTGAATGGCTTTTTGCACCTTTAAATGTTGGTGAGCCTTCACTTCATGCACGCAGAAGCAAATCAGCAGATATGGGACTGGTGGGGAAAAACGAGCAGTGCCCTGTAAACAAAAATAAGCACAGGTGCAGAAACATAATTCAAAGGATTAAATGTTGTGGCTTTTTTATGAAATGTGGGCTGGTTCTCATAAGCTACAAAAGCAGAACTGGCTCCTCAGACGTTTCAGGAGCCGTGTGTCCTGCACTGAGCTCACGGACCTGTCTGCGAGTGTTTGAGCAGCAGCAGGGAGGGCAGCTGCACGTATTGATTTTTTAAATGCAGGGGAGATGGCTTATGGATCGACTCTCTGGTAGGAGCTGAGCACTCATTACCTCACTGCACAGAGTCGGCAGCACTCACACAAAGACACACACGAGCTCTGCAGCAAGAAGCTGGATGTGAAAACATCACCAGCGTCACATTGTGTGAGTGTGTGTCTGCAGGTCTGTGTGTGTGAGCGTGAATATATTACATAACTGTTAATGAGTGACTTAGACTGTTCCAGTCAATGTGAAGCGAGTGTGTGAGAGTGTGTGTCAGGTTAAATCGGGGTAATGAGGCAGCTTTCTCTCTGTGTCACGTTGCTCAAAGTCTTAGAGTGTGCAAATGACACAAATTCACCGACCGCTACACATGTGAGGACCTTCACTGAGACAAGGGACGGCAAAGCAAACAAGTTCTGCAACGGTCAGACCACAGAGCTTCAGACCGAGCTGTGAGTAAGTCTGGGAGAAATGACCACACTTCTCACTTGGTTTATCACCTCAATAAGCACTTTGGTCAGTTAATGGCCTCAGTCACTGGTATCAGGTCTTACTGAATAAAACATGACGTTCTGTCAATTTTATTCACCGGTCGTCCAAATAGAGGATGAAACAGGGTGTGCGTGTAACTGAGACACTACATGAGCCAGGCTGATTGTAGGAAATAAAAAACCCTGAAACCTAAAGTTTAAAAAGAGAACTTACTAATAAAACAACTAAAACTGAAACTAAAACTTTGATATGGGACAAAAATAATGGCAGGGGGAACCAAAAGAAGCAAAAATGCAGAAAATACAAGATGCAAAATGTGAGAAATTATACAAAACGAATACAAAACGATAGAAAACAGCCAAAAAGAGGATTTCAGAATGATTAAAAAGCAACCTCAGTGATCATATAAAGACCAAAATGACCAAAGCCTGACCTAGCATGGCCAAAATGTGACAGAAAAGGACAAAAAGAAGAAAATGATCAGGAAGGGAGCGCAACAACCATGGAGGTATACTACAGAGAGGCCAAAACAGTCCCAAAGTCATGGACAGCAACCATGAAGACATGCAAAATGAATAAAAAGAGAGCTCAGTGATCATAAAAATACCAAAATGACAAAACAATGGCCCAAAACAGTCACAAAACAATATTGAGCAACTATAAAGAGGAGCAAAGTGATTAGAAAGAGATCTCAGTGATCACGAGAAACAGTCAAAGGACCACAGAGAGACACAAACAATCAAAATATGAAACAAAACGATGGGAAGCAACCATGGAGTCAACATGAACAGAAAGAGCTCAGAGATGACTAACATGTGACACAAACGATATTAAGCAACTATAAGAGAGGCAAAATTATTAGAAAGATATCTGTTCATAAATGATTAAACGCCTGCGAAGCACAAAATAATCCAACAACAGCAAAATAGTTGAAGTTAAACACACAGGAAGTGTGTTTGTGTCACTGTGGTCAGATTTCATCACATGTCAGGAGACGCTTTGGTGCAGATCTTTGCTGAGACTTGGTGAATTTTCGTGAGTCAGCTAACTTCCAAAGCTTGCTTTATAATTTCCATCCTGAACTCCTGAAAAGCCTCGAGGCTATCGTGAAGAGTGGGCAGGGAGCACTGAATTTAATTTCAAACATTTCAGAGACGTAAAAACCTCACATGCAGAATCACTTAAAACATGCTTCTGCTTTTTTTAAACTCTTTAAGTTGTGCTTGCTATGTCCATTAATGGGTCGACCCGTGGTGCCAACAGCAGTCACTGATGTTTGACCACGAGCCAAAAGGAAATTCACCAGCAGCTTTGCAAAGTAGGATTTCATTTCCTCAAATATAGCAGATATTTTTGTTTATCGTTTGGCAGGAAATGAGAGGAACTGCTGTGGTTTGTTATCTAAAGTGACAGAGACTCATTGGATTGGCTTATATGTGCACTCACATGTGCAGACAACCGCCCAACTACCCCTGTGAGCCAGTAAGAGCCGATAAAAAAGCACTGAAAACACACACACACACACACACACACACACACACACACACAGACACACACACACACACACACACACACACACACACCTCAGCTCTCATTCACGCACACACTCGCTCAGATCCTGAAACACCTCCATCACAGCGCTGTTGCATCCATTGAGTCGATAACACATACACACACTATCATGAGCTCAGGTGTGACTGCAAGAAACACACATTCAGTTGACACACTGACATCATTGTTGAGTCAGTAGCACACACACACGCCTGGTTTGCTATCTTTGTGGGGACATCCCATTGACATAATGCTTTCCTCAGCTGCTTACTCTAACCATCAAAAATGGTCCATTAGACGATCGACATCAGTGCTGGTTTTTAAATCCAGATTGAAAACACATTTTTATTCACTGGCTTTTGACTCAGTGGTTGACTGACTTGTATTTACTTGTATTTTATTGTTTTTCACTATGTTTATTATTTTATCGTATTTATTATTCTTATGGTATCTATTATGTTTCTATTGTTCAGCACTTTGGTCAGCCTTGCGTGTTTTTAAAGTGCTATATAAATAAACGATGATGATGATGATGATGATGATGATGAAAAATGAATGGCTAACCCTAAACCTAACTATAACATTTTGAGTCCCCCATGGGGACCTGGACTTTGGTTCCCATGAGGGCTGTTGGTCCCCACCAGTATAGTAAATGTCAGATTTTGGTCCCCATCAAGATAGTAAGAATCCATGCACACACACACACACACACACACACACACACACACACACACACACACACACACACTCGCTAAGGCCCCCAGTGAGGCAGAAAAGAGTTTCCAGACAGCAGAAGGAACATCGTTGCTCTCTGAGGGGCCAACTAACATCTGCTGCCATCTGCCGCTGCTGTTCAGCTGTGTGTGTGTGTGTGTGTGTGTGTGTGTGTGTGTGTGTGTGTCAGACACAGTATCATGTCTCATCAGGATGAGGTCACTTGTTCGCTGTGGGAACACCATGTTGAACACACACGTGCACCAGCTTCTTAGTTTGTGTGACCTGCTGCGCCGCGGGTTTTGTGCCTCGCTCGGTTTTGCTCTCCCAGCAGATTTCTCTGGCTGACTGCGTCGCTCTAAATGGTTTAAATGGGACTTCTTAAATATTTCATAAATGCGCAGGTGTGCTCTTGCAGAGCTGAGATTTGTTCCGTCATCCTCTGAGAATCGATTGAGGCAATGCCAAACTTATGATAGCACCTTCTCCTTCCTGTGGCCCACTTTTAAAAACAAAACATCTGCAGAGAGGTGCGATTTAACGTAAAAGTGACACAAAGCAAACTCCAAAGAAATGCTAAAATAAAGAGATGAAAACCAGCCATAAAGAAAAGAGGAGCTGATTATTAGAAAGATGCAAAATGAGTAACATAAGATGTAACTTGACAGCAAAGTGGTTGAAAATAACTATAATAACAATAATAATTATTGTGAAAAATGTAAAACAAAATATCCTAAGTCTAAATGAGTGCCTAATATGATAGAAATAATGACCACAAAAAGCATTAAGTGACCATGAGATGCAAAATGACCAAACTGTGACATAAAATTCCCAAAACAGGGATGAAGATGAGCACAAAGAACAGGAAGTGATAGCAAAAGGATACTCTCATGAAGCTGCTGAAAACAGTTTGAAAGCTTTTATGACTCAGGCTATTATAACAGGATTAATACGTTCAGGGAAAATCAGCCCATCAGTTTCCCAGAACAGCGTCCTGTTATTGATTAACCGAGCGATTGGTAGTGTTTAGTGAGCACGTGCGTCCCAGAGAGAACAGCCAGTGAAAGCTAATGTGTGATTCGTTTCAGAGGGTTAATGAGAAGAGTCCAGAGGTGGGTTTCAAAGTAGCTTGCAGATTTGTAGGATCTATGGGAAAGCTGAATGGCCTTAAACAGCGCCCCCCTGTGGATGTGTAGAGTGATGTCTGTGGATGTTTGTCCTGGTGTTTGTATGGGTGGCAAAATAAAATATGTCCGGTATCTGCGAACAGTTACCAATAGAAACACCTTGTTGCTGATTAAATGAATGATTGCTTGATCATGATGCTGTTCATTGGGGAGCAGTGATGTTTTTTACAGGTTTCACAGGTTTTACAGGTCAGTCAGGTGCACGCGCTGCTCAACATTCATCACGATTTTGCTCCTTGTTTTTGGCTGTTTAGGTTACTGCATGACCAGAAGTCATTTTCGGAGCTGAGCTACAATTAATTTGGCCAGTATCGAGATTATCAAACACACTTTGGAGAATTTGATCGAAAAAGGCGATTCTTGTATGTAGGGGTGGGCGGTAGAAACGGTATAAATTTGGCCAACTGTAGAGATTTTGACTATACCGCTCTATCGCAATAACGCATGTTGATGGTGTCATCAAGCTGCGCCTGTTTTGGTCGAAAGCATTGCAGCGGCTGCAAACAATATCATCTGCAAATTACTGCGCTTCCTCCACTTCCCTACCATTGATTCATTAATGCTGAATTCTCTCGCAGCTGCTCTATTCCCATGTTGTTGCAGTATATTAATAACTAACCTGGTATTGTGGATGGATTATCTCAGTTGTTCTCCTGACTGAAGTTTGGTCTGTTTATAGCATCCTGCCATGTGATTGCATTTGTCCCTGACCACCAGAAACCCTCACGTTAACTTTTCTCGAGTGGAAAAAAGTTAGCATTCATCCTTCAGCTTCACTGTGCTAATGTTATGCTAACGTAGCTGTTTTGCTAGCGATCACGTAGCACATCATTATATACCAGCTAGCTTAACTACAGTAACCCTACAAACGTCACTGCTGTTTAGTTTACTGTCTTCCTTTATGTTGGAAGTGATAGCAAAGCAGTACGTTTTAATTTTTTTAATTGATCTCTCAGTCAGAACATGCTATGGCATGTTTAGGTGGAAACTAGCGAGCTAACTTCCTGCTAGCTTCTAACTCTGTTGAATTTAATAAATTCTGTTTTCATGGATGCCTGGATGTAAAGCAGCAACGCTGATCATTTTATTAAAAATGAAAGAATTTAGACAGTTTTTAACTCTCAGTGTTCGTTTGACTTTGGGACCTGAAGAAGACGGAGTTTTGGACCCAGATTACTCTGCAAGGCTCCTGACTATGGCAGCCATAATGCTCCGGCTTCATAGCTTACCAAAGTCATATTAAATTTTTTTTGACAGATTTCTGTGCGCTGTGTACCACATAAAATCGGTTCGAGGTCAGTAAGCACAACCAGAATTCATACATAAGGCACACTGTTGATTTTTGAGAAAATTAAAGGATTTTAAGTGTGCCTTATAGTGTGTAAAATACGTTATACAGAAGAAAAGAATATATCGTGATATATATCGTTACCGCACATGCTTCAAATTATACCGCGATATGGATTTTAAGCCATATCGCCCAGCCCTACTTGTATGTTATTTAATTGATTTGTAATAAATGAGTAACTGAGCTTTGCTCCCCACCTCCTGCCTGTCTTGAATGTTTCCCTCCATCAGCTCTTGCACCTTGCTTTCCCATTTCTCTTACACCGTCGGGTTGCAGTGCACGGTGCATATTGATGGATTATGGTGTCTTAAGGGGTTTCAAAGCCAGTGGCCGGTGGCCAAGAGTGCAAAGCTGTCTGGAATCTCAGAGGGGTGTCTGTCCGACTCGTTGGTTACTCAGTCTGTTCTCTCGATAACCAGCCTTTCCAACTTTTCTGCACCGTACAGGAGAGTAGACAGGATGGAGCTGGATGGAGGTGTAATTTTATTAGGTTAATGTCTAAACCACTACACTATTGATCCCTATATTTGAGGTCGTTATAATGCCACAACACTGTAGGAAATCACAGGCTTTTATATGCACTTGCATGAATGGGAAATCTGTGAAGGCTAGATGATGAGGTCATTATTTAAATGTGCAGCAGCTGTGTTGCTGCTCTGCTACATGTGCTGCAGACAGCTTTGTAAACAGGAGTCACAGCTGCTGTGACGACACTGTTTCGAACGGAAGACAAGTGTCTATTTCTCAGTTGTAATGTTTTGGGAAAAGAAAGATGAAATCTAAGTGAATAGAGAGGATATTATGGTATGAGCTGTATGTGTCTGGTTCTAGTTTGAACAGTGTTGGTCAAGTTACTTGAAAAAAGTAATCAGTAACTAATTACTGATTACTCCCCCAAAAAAGTAATCCCGTTACTTTACTGATTACTTATTTTCAAAAGTAATTAATTACTTAGTTACTTAGTTACTTAGTTACTTTTTAAAAACACGATTTACAACCTGAAGAGGTGATAAAGTGATAGATCTTTCAGCCCAATTCTACTTTTTCTACATAATCCATCATACAAAATGTAATCAAATGGAAAAGTCTCTTTTTTTAACTTGTTTTATCAGTTTTAATCTTTTAACTTTATGCATCAAGCAAAACATTTAATTGCAACATTCTCTGACTTGAATAAATTAGTTTAACATTTAAACCTATTTTCTACACATTCCAGCACATAAAATAAAATATTTTTTGTGTTTTCACTCACTCTTTCAAACAGATGCAAGTAAAACACAGCAGAAAATAAATAAAGTCAAAGACTCAGCGGTCCTTTTGCTCTATTTTCACCTGTAAAGCAGGAGCAGGGTAGGCGGAGGGTTACCCTGGTGCAGGTGTGCTGCGGTCAGTTGAAGAATCCGCGCGAGTGTCTTTGTGAGTTTCCCATCACGTCGTAGCTACTCGGTGCTTGCTCGGAAGTTTAGGGGTTTTTTTCGCTGTAAAAAGAAGTTTTCTTCCCACGCACGATGGACGCTAATGTTTTTGTCACTTTTTATGGAATCAAACTCAAAGTAAGGTCAGTACTTCCACACTTTAAACGCTGCACGCTCATACTCTCTCCCGCACTCGATATATTATCCATTGTTGATCTGCACACAGCTGCTGTCACCAACGTCGCACTTGCTTACTTCATGAGACATTCTCGCAAAAAAATCACGGTTTTAGTAACGCAGTAACGCAGCGTTCCTACGGGAAAGTAACGGTAATCTAATTACTGATTTTGCAATAGTAATCCCTTACTTTACTCGTTACTTGAAAAAAGTAATCAGATTACAGTAACGCGTTACAAGTAACGCGTTACTGCCCATCTCTGAGTTTGAAGCCTTAAAAGTCATTAAGAATCTGCCTGAGCTGCAGACGAGGGTGTTTGAGCACGTCTGAGTCGTCTTTTCAACTTCAGCTCAGTGGGCGAGGATGAGATGAACATCTGGAGGAAGTGCTGGTTTTCTGGTTGGCATGAATCACATCAAAAGCAAGAAATCAGGTAGGCTTCTAGTAAACTGCCTGCTCATAGTCATAGTTTTATAGAAGAGATTTGCATAAATTAATGTCAAAACACACGTTATTTTTAGGTCACCTTCCCTGTTACTGTCCAGAAATGAGGCAACATTGGTTACGCAGGTAACCGACATGACGAGCTGTGGACTGTGAAGCGTCATTGTAACCACTGACAGGAAGTCTGATGGTCTTTCTGAGCGGCGGTTTTACATGTAAAAATGGTTAAAATAAGCGTGTACAGCTGCTGTGAAAGAGGTTCATTATGAAATCAAGAAGGCTTCTGTGGCGTCGTTCGTGTCACTACTTCATCATCAGAGACACTTAGAAATAAATCAGCTCGGTCGTCATGGTAACCAAAAAGGACAGCTTCCAAACAACACAATGGCAGACGTTCATCTGCCATCTTTTGTGTACAGTCTCTGCATTGTTACGTGCAGGTTAATGCGGTCTGAAGTTGCCGCTGAATGCTCAGGTGCTGCAGCTAACGAATCCCGACATAACATGTGGAGCTTTATTTCCTCTTTCCGACCCGTTTCTCCTGACGGATCGCCGGAGGAGGAGTGAATTATTCATTATTCCCTGAGAACGAGGTCTTTACCACAAGTGTAAAAAATGTGATGAATCTCCTTATTAGAGAAGTCATGTTTCAGATTCTATAAATCATCCTCAGTGGTGTGTGTGTGTGTGTGTGTGTGTGCGTGTGTGTGTGTGTGTGTGTGTTGACTGTGTACGAAGCGCTCATGGCAGATGGTGTTTAATCTTCTCTGGCCATCTGGACTGACTTTCTCTGGCGTCTTTTAAACGCCCACACACACACACACACACACACACACACACACACACACACACACACACACACACACACAAACACAAGGCATTTTACTGAGGGCGCTCAGGTGTTTGTGTGTCCATGTGTTGTGTGTATGAGACAACATTCTTTGGAAACAGCTCATCCAATTACAATTTAGACGGTCACAACCTTCAGACCTGCAACAAAAACAACAGACACTGTGTTTTTGAGTGTGTATGTGTGTGTCTCTGTGTCTGTGTGTGTGTGTGTATTGTCTAGACTGGAAAGTTGTCCTCAGATTTGGGGCTGTTTGTTCTTCTCTGAAATCTATTTATGTGTTTGGGTTCAGCACTTAGAGGCTATTTGTTCTCATCTGTGGTCATCACTGTGAGTGTGCATGCATTTGGGAGGGAGGCAGGAAGTGTGTGTGTGTGTGTGTGTGTGTGTGTGTGTGTGTGTGTTGCGGGTCTGAACACCTAAAATGGAAACCTCTGCCCCTCCCACGCTGGCTAAAGTGGATATTGATGGATACAGAAAGCGCGAGAGAGAGAGGAGATATTGATTGATAGGAAGAGTTATAAAGCGAGGGAGGAAACGTGTGTGTGTGTGTGTGTGTGTGTGTTTGTGTGTGTGTGTGTGTGTGTGTGTGTGTTTGTGTGTGTGTGTGTGTGTGTGTGTGTGTGTGTGTGTGTGTGTGTATTAAAGTGAAGAGGTGGATAATAAGGAAGAAGAGGGGAAGCTTTTTCTCTCTGTTTAGTTTCTGTCGGGATCACTCTGTGAATTCCTTTGTGGTAATAGGCAGGGTCACTCGTGTGTGTGTGTGTGTGTGTGTGTGTCTGTGTGTGTGTGTATGTGTGTTTTGTGAACGAGGCATTGTGGGTCTAGCCATTGTGAGGTCACAGGGTGGTGATGTAATCTGTGCAACGCGGCGCCGCTTTTCCTGAGCGCAGTGGTTACTCGCTCTCTCCAGGAACAGATTTATCACACTCAAACAAACCACACACACACACACACACGCGCACACACACACAAAACCTGGCCTTGTGACCTTTGACCTTCACTCTCTGTCAACCTAGCAGTGTATCAATGACTCTACATGCTTTGACCTTGCTATTTATTTTATAAGTGAGGAAAACAGCCTGTAGGGTCGATCATTACCTGTTAAACTATCAGTTATTGTTTTGATTCATTTGTTAGTCTCTCAGGAAAAAATGTTCGTCCTGACTTAAAAACATGCAAAGTGATGTTTTTATTCCTGGACTATTACAGAAGCTTAGCACGAGCTGCAGTTCAAAGTAATCCTCCTTTGTGGTGCTGTTTTAGCTCCTCCCCCCTGAACACTGCCACACCTGTGTCTGATTGCTGGTTGTTTTTATGGACGGGTTCTTCAAAGTAGCAAATTAAACACATTAGAAACGTGTAAGTTTAATTTCACAGTTATTGTGAAGCAGAATCCGCCCCGAGCATCGTTTCCTTCAGGAAACAGTTTTCGTTTTGCTTGATTGTTTTTCATTTTCTTCCTTTAGAAATTCAGTGGACACAAAAATAGGACAGCAGATTGCCGCGATGACGGGCCGATAAGTCTGCGTGCTGATTGCTTTCTTTAATTTAAAATCAGCTTCCTGTTGTTGTTGTTGTTGTCGGTGATGAGTGGCGACGCAGCACACGCAGTGATGAAAGGGCCTGCAGCCAGTTATTGTTCAGTCTGCAGGTTCCTGATTAGACGCTTTATCTGTGAGAGGTAATTTCACCCAGAAAACCTCAGGTTATAACGTCGTACAACGAGCAGTGTTGGGATTCTCACTCGTGGAAACAGCTCATAATGTTGTATATTTATTATATTTCACTCGTGCTTTGGATGTAAAACAAAGCTAATATTAGTGACAATGTTTAAGCAAAATATCGACTAAAATAAGTAAAAAACAAATATTTTTTAAGACAAAAGCTAAAAAACCTCCCATCCGTGATCATTTAACCACGTAAAAAAGGTCTCTGTGGCTCATGCGGAAATATCTGAGGGGGATTTGGATGATGAGCGAGGAAGAGGAGGTTGTTTTTATTCATTTATTGTTTTATTAATATTACTGAGGAGGAGAGGAGGAGGTGGACGAGAGGAAGATGCTCTCAGATGTCTGACTGACCCTAGCTGGAATTTGACACAGAGACTCAAAGCTACCCGCCTCCTCCTCTTCCTCCCCCTCTGAGCCTTCATCATCATCATCCTCTTCCTGTGGAATTTCATGTCACACACTTCCTGCTCTCAGAATCACAAATGCCGTCTGCTTTTCTTTCCTTTCCTTGTTATGTTTTATTTTAAACAAACTCCTCTTCTGCTTGTCCTTTCTCTCTTATTTCCTTTCCTCGTGTCCTCTCTTCTGTCATGTCCTTTCCTTGCTTCCTTTTCTTACTGCTCCTTTCCAGTCAGTTTTTCTTGTTTCATCATCTCTTTATCGTTCCTTTGTCCTCTTCACCTTTATAGGTACTTTCCTTTTTTATCTCCTCGTTAATTTCACCTCATCATTTCTCATTTCCTCTCCTCTTTCCTTTTTAATTTCTCTCCTGTCTCGTCTTTTATTTCATTTTTTCTTTGTCTTTTCTTAATCTCTTCTATTTCCTTTTCTTATATCCTTGGCTCTGGTCTGTTTCCTTTCCTCACTTCCTCTTTTATTCCTGTTCTTGTCCTCCTGGCCTCTCCTGTCATTTGCCCTCCTTTCCTCTGTTTCCTTCCCTCCTTTCCTTTCTAATATTTTGGACTCTGCAGAGGTTTCCAGCTTCATCATTTTAGATGTATTCAGACGATGCGTTCAGTGACCTGTGGGAAATCACACTGTAATACAAACAGTATTTATCACATGACGCTGCAGACAGACGCAGACTCTGAGGGCGCTGATGTAAAGTTTGTTGGGGCGGGGTGCTCCAAGGACAGATGTGTGCCTTCCTGTGCAGATGTTACCAGGGAAACAATGACAGGACATGCTTTAATCACCAGGACGAACAGCTGGAGGGCCTTCCTCTGTCTGTGTGTGTGTGTGAGAGAGAGAGAGGGAGTGTGTGTGTGTGTCCATCAGTGCTGTGTGCTGTAACAAGTTTGTCCAGTTAGTGAGTTTGAGCGGCAGCGTGGTGACAGGAGACAAGCGGGATGAAGACACTTTTATTTAACGTTAGAAGCAGGCAGTACCAGGTACACACACACACACACATACACCATGCAGACACACAGACTGTTGGTACAGATTGTCGTTAGCTGGCTGTCTGCGTTTGTTACATTTCTCGTGATTCACCGTGTCTTTGGTGTCCTTGTAGTCTCGGTGTGTTTGCATTGCTTTTGAAGTCTCTGTGTGTGTGTGTGTGTGTGTGTGTGTGTGTGTGTGTCAGGTTTAGTGCGGGGTTGTGAGCAAACGTGCAGCTTTGCTTTGACAGCAGAAAAGCATATTCTCGCTGTAACGAAGCGTCAGCTATTTCTGCCGTTTCCTTTCATGACTCATCTTAACTCTGCATATTTTGACTTAAAGTTCGAGTAAAGTTATTCAGACATGAGCGATGTGCTCTCGGCAGATGTGGCTCAGGAGGTGGAGATCCGCCGTTTGATCCCGGCTCCTCGAGGCTGCAGCTTAAAGCGCATAAAATAAAAGTGAACGGGTGAATGCAAACCCCAGCGGGTCAGTAACACAATGCTAAGCTTTTGTGATGCTCTTTAGGTTTTCCTCTGTTGGCTGAATATGTCAGCCTCAGAGCCTGAACAATGCTGGACTGTGCGGCCGGCCGCACCAACAATGAGCGATTTAGTGGTGTGTAATTAGCGACCAGACGTGGATGGATGTGAGCCGAACAGCTGAAACTGAGTCGTAACACTTGCCGGCTGCTTTGATTGATTATTGATGAGTATTTATCTCTGACTGCAGGATTTATGTGAGCGATGAGGCTCTCACATGGAAGGAAAAAGTAATTCACCAGTGTTTGCTGTACTGCAGTGTGTGTGTGTGTGTGTGTGTGTTTGTTGG
The DNA here is from genome assembly GCF_057382275.1 of Copadichromis virginalis. Taxonomy (NCBI): domain Eukaryota; kingdom Metazoa; phylum Chordata; class Actinopteri; order Cichliformes; family Cichlidae; genus Copadichromis; species Copadichromis virginalis. Next base: position 31,517,898 of record NC_140626.1, read on the forward strand.
CATCAGATGAAGCGCTTTGATTTCCTCTAATGAGAGGGGAGAGCGACTGAATGAAAGGAGGACGGACGAGTGCACAGACAGTGGGTCTGCTGTCCAACAGATCACAGCGAGGTGTGTGTGTGTCGTATGGACATATCACCATGGTAACATGGTTGGCATGGCGACAAAGTTTTCTGTCTGCGAGCTGTCCCCCTTCCTTTGTCCACATCTCTCTCTCTGCGTCCATCCCACTGTCACTCAGTGTCTCTCGCCCCGTGTTGACGAGCTTCGTTAATTAGGGTTTCGTCTGATTGATTTTTGTTTAGCGAGCGGTCAGAATTTATAGGCAAATGGATCAATATGTGTCAGATAGTCAGTCATACCACAGTTGAAAACTTTTCTTTCTTCTAAATTTTTACATTTTTTGTTTGTTTTTTGTTTTTTAAGTTTAGTTTTAGTGTTTCATCCCCGTGTTTTTAAGAGGAGATGACAGAAGGAAAAAACACGGAAAACTTGTGACAATGACTGAAGACGACGTGCGCTGGCAGCGTAGGAAACAGCGATGTATTTACAAAAACATAATTAAGTTAAAAGAGTGCGCATTTATCGGCTGTTTGCGCGGCTGACGGCGTGCGTGGAGGACAGGAGGAAGTCGCAGGGCCTGTCGGAGACAGGAGGCTGCAGGAAGGTCAGAGCTTTTACACGAGCTCCGCTTATCCAGATAATCACCCTCCAATCAGCTCCTGCAGGACAAAGCTTACCACAGCCAAAACAAAACAGAGACACCCAGTGCCTGACCGGCCGGACTTTTTTAAATGTAACTCATTATAACGCCAGAAGCCATTAAACGCTATCAACAGTGGAAAGATGTTTGTCCATTTGAGTCTTGTATGTGTGTGACGACCTGTTTTCTGTGACTTCAGGCACCTGTACCGGCACATTGTGACCACTGAGTCTTTGATGAGTAATGTCTAGAAAGGCTGTGGTGCACGTGTGAAAACAGCACCTCGGGACGCGTGGTGGACTTTTCTCTTTCATTACCTTTCACTTTACAAAGGATATTGTGACTGATGAGCCCGTGAGGAGAGTTGCTGTGCTCTACATCATCTCAGCCTCCAGAATCACGTCCTCCCAGCCGCCTCTCTCTCCGCGTGCTTCTCGGTAGATCAGTTACCAACAGAATGAAAATCTGAGCCCGAGCGCGTCTGATGTGCGGAGCCGTGATTGAGGATCTTGTCTTGCCAGCTCTTGAATTAATGATGATGTCCTCCCTCAGCTCCTCCTCATCTATTCTTAATGCTCTCGCTCTACTATAGAGTTCGGCCTCTGCTGCAGATCATATCCGCCTCTCTCCTCCATCTTTTACCCTCCCTCTCTCATTTCTTACTCCTGTCTTTTTCTTTTTTCTTTTTTTTGATTGCCGTCTCGCAGATTAAGCATTTATGTTTCTTTTTTTTCTCTTGTTGCTTTCTGCTTTCAGATTTGTCCCTTTTCACCCACACTACCACCATAAAATAAGATAAATTCTTGGTGAAATGAAAAGTACATTGGATACAGTGGAATACAGTATTTCTTTCTTTAGCAAAGGCAAAAATTCAAGAGAATTTAAGTTTATAAGCTCTAATCGCTCATTTCTAAATGTTAAATTCCGAGTTATTTATGGAGATTACACTAAAATAACAGTATTATACTGTAAAGCTCATATTGTGTACAGCACACCATCGTCATAGGGTTACAAGTTTACAGTAAGGGTTGAATTCTGAGCTCTTCTGAATTCTTCACGTTCACAAAAGCAGTTTGAGGTGATTTCAGCTTTGTAACGTGCTCAGGTGGGCTGTGGTGTTTAAACATTACTGCCAAGAAAATATCCCGACGCATTACACCAGCAGCAGCAGCAGCCTGAACCACCGATACCTCAGTTTCCTGTTCTTAGGTGACAGGAGTGGCCTGATGTGGTCTTCTGCTGCTGTAGCTCATCTTTTTCAAAGTTGGATGTGTGCTCTGTTCAGAGACGCTCTTCTGCACGCTTTGGTTGTAATGGGTGGATATTTCAGTTACTGTCAGACCTTCCTGTCAGCTCGAAGCAGCTCGCCCAATCTCCTCTGACCTCTGACACGCTCGGTTTGAACTTTATTGTTCCAGTGATCAGTGCTCATAATGAGGTCAGTGTGTGTGTGTGCTTCAGATGGGTTTTCCCCTTGTGGCTCCTCAGTGGGAGTGTCTGTCCTTATATGGTAAGGACAGTCAAAGCTTCTTTTTTCTAGGGACAGCCAATCAGAAGAAAGGTTTACTTCAGACACGAACAGGTTGGATAGGATGGACTGAAGTTCTGCAAAGTATAAGATAAACAAGGATTATTTTGAGCTCTAATTCATGCAAAGCTACTCTAATGCAATAGAATAACAGGCCCCCTTTAAACAGAAAAACATTGATGGTCCAAGTCATTACATGACAGCAGATCATCTGCAGTTGGTCACTCCCAACAGGTTAGAGTCATTTTAATGTTTTGGTCCTTGAACTCTGTTAATAAACTGGCTTCATGATTAAACGCACAGATTCAAACTTTAATAGAAAGCGTCGTCCTGCTGTCCCTCTGAGTCCCACACCGTGGCGTCCTGCTGTCCCTCTGAGTCCCACACCGTGGCGTCCTGCTGTCCCTCTGAGTCCCACACCGTGGCATCCTGCTCTGGGTTTTCTGTTTCTGTAGGTGGAGCTCTTTTCTTTCAGATCTCCTGCGGGTGGCTGTCGCTGTCCTCGTGCAGCCGTCCCCAAACTTACTGCAAAGCTCATAAAGTCTCATATTCATCTCTCGCGCAGGCAGAGCTTTAAAAGGCAGCGTTTGATTGCATTAAACGTTTCTGCTTTTCTGCTGAACCCGCGCTTTGATCTCTTTGACAGGTGCCTCTCAGATCTGAGCCTCTGTGTGTCCGTGTGTGTCACTCGATGCAAGGCCGACGGAAATGCACTTGATGCCTCTAACCTGACAAATCCCAAATGTGTGTGTGCGCGGTGGACATCCGGCCTGTTAATTTGATTGCGTAACGGGCTTAGAGGGCACAGATTGTCTGGAATGGAATCCCGCTCGCTCAATCCATGATAGCTGCTGCCATGGAGAGAGGCTTTACACACACACACACACACACACACACACACACACACACACACACACACACACACACACACACGTCTACTTTGACATTTGAGGCGTTTAGCTGATGCTTTTACCCACTGCTACTCACGCTGAGAGCAACAGTGGAAAAAGCTTTAGTTCAACAGGAATTTAAAGCAGCTTCACACACACACACACACACACACACACACACACACACACACACACACACACACACACACACACACACACACAAGGAATACATAACAACAGCCTGGTTGGCATTATTACTTGAGTCCCACTTGCATCTATTTTTATTAGCGCAGTTAATAAGGGATATGCATGTGACGCTGGAAATGTTTCCTCTCATTTCCTCTTGCTGTCTGACACTCGCTATCCGCCGTTAAAGTAAACTCAGACACAGCCAAGATTTCCAGCTCCTTTTCCAGGCCAAACTCTGCAGTGCATGTAAATAAAAAGTTGACAAAAGGCGCCTAAAATAATCCGCGTGCTTGTGAAACTGAGAAACGGGGACCTACTAATAGAAGTTAAGGTAAAACATTGTTGACATATATGAAGTTTTTCCCATTAAATCAGCTAAAGCTGGGAAATGTTTCCCCGACCCCATCAGAATGGTTCATTTCCTCTGCAGTAGCTTTGATTTATCGGATCCACAGAGGATGCCATCGCCCACGTCCTACACACCACTCTCAGCCACGTGGACAAGAAACAGGGTAACTATGTGAGAATGCTGTTTGTTGATTACAGTTCAGCGTTTAACACAATAGTGCCCTGCAGACTGTTCACAAAGCTCAGGGATCTGGGACTTAACAGCCGTCTGTGTGCATGGGTGTTGGACTTCCTCACTGGCAGAACTCAGGTGGTGAGGGTGGGCAGGTGCTTCTCCAACAGCATCACCATCAACACAGGAGCACCTCAGGGGTGTGTCCTCTCGCCACTGCTCTACTCCCTCTACACTTCAGACTGTGTGGTCACCCACGGCTCCAACACCATTGTGAAGTTTGCTGACGACACAGTGGTGTTGGGTGCCATCTCCAACAACGATGAGGCGGCCTACATGGATGAAGTGAAGAATCTGGCATCGTGGTGCCAGGACAACCACCTCCAGCTGAACGTCAGCAAGACCAAGGAGCTGGTGGTGGACTTCAGAAGGGGTCAGCACAGAGACTACAAGCCCATTATCATCAATGGAGCTCCAGTGGAGAGGGTGCAGTCCTTCAAGTATCTTGGTGTCCACATCTCCTCAGACCTGACATGGTCTGCCCACATTCAGGTCCAGACCAAAAAGGCTAGGCAGCGCCTGTATCACCTACGACAACTGAGGAAGTTCAGGGTCTCTCCAAAGATCCTCAGGATTTTCTATACAGGCGCTGTGTGAAGGACCAAAAAGCTCTCCAGAGAGTGATCCGTACAGCAGAACGCTGCTGCAGGATTGCTCTCCCCCCGCTTCAGGACACCTACACCAGGAGATGCCGGACTAGAGCAGCGCAGATACTGAAGGACCCGTCCCATCCTGGCAACAAACTGTTCCAACTTCTGCAATCTGGTAGAAGGTTCCGCATCATCCGGGCAAGGACAGAGAGACTCAAGAGGAGCTTCTATCCCCAAGCCATCCGTGCCCTAAACACACACACCCGCCCTCTCACATCATCTATAATTGACTGAGACAGGACTCTTCCAGACACTAAACCAAGGCACAATGTACATTTCAATTCCTTTAATTTTAAATATGTTTATATTGTCTATCCTGTAAAATAGTCAGATGTCTATTCATATTAATGTACAGAATTCACCTGCTTGCTGCTACTACTGCACATTCACCCAGTGTATATACTATATGTGTATATATATATATATATATGTATATATATGATGTTCTTCCTCTACCCCCCCCCCCCCAATTTTTGCACATGTCGAGGAGCGTGTCAGGCTACATTTCACTGTGTGTTATACTTGTATAACTATGCATGTGACAAATAAAGAACCTTGAACCTTGAACCTTGAAGCAGTGCAACCTTCATACTATTATGAATGAAGTTTCAGGCCCTTGAACTGCACAGGCTGATCAAAAATGTGCAATTTTTATCTTTTCATAACTTGTTAAGTAAGTAAATAAGCAGGTGAAATTTTCAGAGCTGAGAAACTGCAACCAAAGCTGCTCAAAGTGGCGCCGTCGAAAGCAAAAATCTGTTTTTGTTCAGCACAATTTCTTTAAATGTCATCAGCTTTGAGTATCGGTGTCGTGGGAAAACTGAACCAGTTTCACGTCTGTGACAAAAATGTGTCTGGCTGATCGTTCGTGTGATCAGTCATGTGAAATTGTCCAAAAGCCTCATTCAGTTATTTCTTAAACAAACAGAGCCGAAACTTTCAAATGTGCATTGCATCCCCGCTTTCCTTCCTTCCCGCCGCTTGGGTCTGATCATCGGGGAGTTTTGTGTTTGTGAGTCATTATTTTGACACAGGCTACAATTGTTAGACGAGCTTATGTATATATTTAGCCTACCACTGGTGAAAACTTTTATTTTTTGTGATTAAAAATGGCTTAAAAGACTTCTGACATGATGCTATTCACCTTCAGAAGTTCAGGCTCAATCATTCACCCCTCTCTCCCCAGCCTGTGATTTTTTAACGCGATTTATTTAGTTTCTGATCTTTCTGAACATTTTTCCCAAGTTTAAAGCTCAAATCAGTGCGTTGGATACATCACAACAACTTATAGCCTGAAGCGGGTGGAGACCAGGGGAAAAGTGCACATGTAGACATTGTTATTGCCTCTCTGATCATTTCAGCATCACCTGCAGTTTAAAGGAGTGCTCATCATTTGCTCCACCACTATTTTAAAGCTTTTGTAACACAGATTTACAATATAAAAGACAAATCTACTATAGTGAAGCACTAAAGAGATTGCACCGGTTTTTGTTTAGTCATCCTTGGACAGAAGTATCTGACTATTTAGCTCCATCTGCTCATGTCTGCTGTTGGTGCTGGGCACATAGTGTTTGGTTGGTGTATCCGAACTTCCTGCTGCTGCTACACGTTTATTAGTTCATGCATCCTGTTGACAGAGTGTTAGTATTGATGCAGGTACTCTTTAGCTTTCAGCCCAGTCTGCTTTGAGTTTTGCCTCACTGGTTTCTGTCTGTGCGGAAACGAGCGCACGGGCCTGAGAGGTGACAACAGGTGGAGGTAATCGAAGAAATGTCACCCGTCCTTTCAGGGGGTGACGCTCGCATTGTGCACATTGTGTCTGCGCGAGTGGGGGCGGGGTGTTTGCGACAGGTGGAGGATGTTTGGTGGGAAGCGTCCACATTGTGTCTGTGCTGGAGCTGAACCGGGTTGGCTGTGGGTTTTGTGGATGTTTGATTTGCGTCACTGTCGCCTCTGCGTCAGCTCCTGACTTTATGCATGCACGTCTGTGTCACAGTGTGGTTGTTGCATGAGCAAGAGGCGGACCACACGACTAAATACAAGATATTTTTAAAATATGTTTGAGCAGTAATATTTGTGACACACAGAACTTTAGAAAACTCCTAAAATGTGAATACTTTCTATATTTTTCACACGTCCCCCTCCTTTCAAAGCAGGGGTGACTGTGGCTCAGGAGCCCGAGTGAGTCGACTCTGAAGGTCGGGGTCTCAGTTCTTCTAGTCTAGGGCAAGATACCCCGAGTTGACCTCAGTGCGTCCATCAGCTTGTGTGTGACTGTTGCATAGAAAAGGACGTGCTTGTATCGGTGTGCTGTCTGCATCAGCTGTTCCACTTTAGGTTTGTCTGCGCCGCTTCTACTTCTCGATCCTGTAAGTCGCATTCTGACCACCGACGAGCACTTTGTGCATTTGCACCTGATTTTATCTGGATTATTATAATTCTGACTTGAATCGCCATGAAGCCTGCATCATTGCGTCTTGTTGTTTACCTTCAGCACTGGTGTGCCGATTGAATCTGTGCACAAATGAACAGAGTTGTGAAAATGAGGAAAATGTGCATATTGGCGCTGGCTGAATACGAGCTATTGTATCAGCACAATAAAGACACTAGATACTGTAGGTTTACAGCCTAATACAGTCATACACAGATCGCAACTGGAATGAAATCAGTCTCTACTGATATGAACTGGGTAATGTGTTAGGAATGAAAGGACGCCACATTGTTTGATGGAAATGAAAGCGATCAGCCTACAGAGGGCTGAATTCAAAGTGAAAACATTTAGGTTTGTCCACTTTGCTGTAATTTCATCCTCCTGGAGCGTTATTGTGCACCAGGAGGAACCCAGGACCCACTGCACCAGACCAGTGGGACAGAGGATCCAAGGAGGCTCCAAAGTGCCGATGCCTGGCCTGTAGAAGTCTGTGCGGCCCTCTGTGGATGTGCCTCACCGTATCATTACTCACCCATCTTCAGACCACTCATGGTGAACAATGTTACAGGCAGCATAACGATCTCCATTCGTTCTCCAGACCCTTTCACGTGTGTCACATGTGCTCAGGTCCAATGGTGCCATGGAGTGAACACAAGGCCCATTAGACGACGTCAGGCCCACCCCTCACAGCAGTGAGACTGTCCTGGGAGACACACCAAACCTTCAGTGTGGGATGTGTGATGTGCCATCCTGGAAGAGTTGGACTACCTGTGTTACCTCTGCATGCTATCACCTCATGCTACCAGTAGTGACACTGACCCTACCCAAAAAACCAGTCCTACAGAATAAACCAGGTGTTGCTTTTTGGGTTGTTTCACTGTTGTCCTTCTAGTACACGTGAGCATAAATTGCTGAAGTATCCTTTGTCTCATAGAGGTGTCTTTCCACCACATATTCACAGCTGTTAAGGTCTTCATCTCGTCACATTTCTCAGCGCACATCTGGATCAAAGCATTTTTTTGGTAACATGCACTGACGTGTTAAACACCAGGTTATGTTACTCAAACATACTGATTCTTCTCAGTTCTGCCTCCAGGCCTTTATTCCTGCATTTACACAGTTTTGTTTTGTTTTGTTTTTTTAAGGAAAGTGTAGTTAAATTCTGTATACGTATGCTTTTTAGCATTATTTAACATTTAATTATCTAAAAATGTTCCACTTGTAATCATTAGATTGTGATGTTGTGCAGCAAACTACGGCTAACAGAGCTGGAGCAGGAAGATCTGCAGCTGTAGAGGCCTCGAGGCAGATACTTAGTGACAGAAAGGAGCCATAATTAATGACATCTGAACTTTTTTTATGTGTCACAGATAAAGGAGCCATACAGGTATGCTAAACACAAATACAGGCATTAAAAATATTCAGCGTACAAAGCTGCTGACAGGGAATCAGCTCTGCCACGCCTCTCCTTTGGGAAGAAACATACCTAAAAGGCAGTTGCACACTGTTGCACAACTTTTCAAAGAATGATGTTGTTTAACCTGGAAATTGTACAGAAAAGATTCCACAGTGTTGTCAGGCTTAAACGTGCCCCTGATTAGGATTTTGAACTTCAGTTTTTGCTCCTGTCAGTGTCACACTTTGTTCACAAACCCAACCTTATTAAAACAGTCTTTAAAAAGCTGTTAAAAGCACTTCTATTATAGTTTGGCAATAATTAAACTGAATTGTTTCACTTCAATAACATCACCAGTATGCACATTAACAGCTTCGGGCTGTTTCCAGCCTCTCAATGGGCCTTTGGGTGTGTGTCTATTTATTAGAAGTATCTTTGCGGGAAAACCCCTGAACATTATTCCTTTCTGATAGATTTCTTCTTCTTGTGTATTTGCAACAACCTTCCTGGTCTGTGTGAGTCAGCATGAGAAGGAATAAACATGCAGATGAATGAATCTGTGTCTTAAATGAAATATTTACACTCCAGCATGTTCAGCTGACACTTTAAAGATCGCACTCATTGATATTTTTAAGTGAAATCTGCACGTGGGATGTTTCCCTGAACGCCTGAGTGAGAAAATAGATGTGGGAGTTTTCTTCCTTGTGGTATTTAGTCGTGGGTTGGAGAGTTATGTGAGGGAGTGGGGATCTCCAGGACACCTGGTGGAAACACTGGGTGGAAGGTTACAGCTGCGTGTTGGTTGAGGACTGGAGAGAAGTGGGACGGGAGGGGGGATCCCAGTTCCCTTCTGGATTTGGATCTCTCCTCCTCCTCTCCTTTTCCTCCTCTTCCTCCGGGTATCCCCTCACACTGACTCACAGACACACACTAGTTTGTCCGCCTGAGTCCAAAGTTATCGCTGCTGCAGCTCCCGGCTCCTCGGTTCAGTTCAGCTTGTGATGACACAGTGCGCCGCCGCCGCCACCGAGGCCAAGCCGGCATGCGTGAGCGCTCTCGGCGGCCTCATCAGAGCACTGAGGAGTCGGCTAAAGTCGCTCCGACAACTCCTGAGACCGAACCAGAACGGTGTCCGCTGGGAGAAACCTGGAGGGACGGTTTTAGACTGCTGTGGACCGAAGCTGTCCAGTCTGGCTGTGAGTTACTCTGCATGCGAGGCATAAAACAGTCGTCTTACATCCTCCTGGCAATAAAAATGTGCTCATCAGCAGGTGATAAATAAGACAAGGAAGTAAATACTGCAGCTGGAGCTGTAATATTGATCCAATGCATTTGAACATTTGAAGGGGTCCTCACAGCGCTGACAGCTTTGATTTCAGAGGATATTTGGCTCTAAAATTGGTGGAAACTGAGGTTTATTTTGAGTTTTCCTGCTTTTCTGAGCTCAGGTAGCAAAAGGACTGAGTCCCAGCTCGGCGTGGGTGTGCGTGTTTGTGAAATCAGCTGGTGGTGTGGTGATATTTCACAGTTCAGATTTACTGTTCATTCTGAAGAAAATGTTAATTTGATGACCTTAAAATCAAGACTGAAGTGTATTTGTTATACATATACTTATATGTAGGCAAGAATAATTCATTCATTGTGTATCTGTGTGTGTGTGTGTCTGTGTTGGGGGCTGTTAAGGCTTCAGGGGAGTCGGGTTACGTCCTCTCAAAATCTTACGTGTCCTACCATCAGCTTCAAAGGTATTTGTTCCACAACAACATGTCAGAGTGTCGTCGATCTAATGAATACATTTCAGCTTTCCTCTGTTCAACAGTGTCTGCCCCTGCAAAGGTCGACGATGATGCTATTTTTAGACAGTATCTCAATTGAATGTATTTGTGTTTCATGCGTGACTGAACGTTGGTATGGAGTTATGTTTGTGTCCAGGTTATGTAATCAAAAAGAACAACGACTCAGTTTTGAGAGCGAAACTTTAGCTTACTGATGTGTTTCAGTCTTAATGAATTATGAGCAACATCAAAGACTGCACATAAAATGCCGCGGGGTTGTTTTTGTCATGTTTTTTGGACAACAGCGTGGAACAGTTCGTGTTAATTAGGCCTGAAAGCGTAGCGATTCACTCACCACACGAGCACAGACTTCTTCAACAAGCTGGTGCTGCAACTGACTGCGCAGCAGCGTGTATTATATCAAATATTGAAGTAAAAAACATGTTTGGAAGAGTTTAACCCAGCACAGTTCTGAAAGGATGAAATTAGCTGGGTTTGTTTTAGCAGGATGTCTCTACTGTAAAGTTGGACATTTAGGATCTATTTTTGGAGACTGCCTCAAGTGGACAGTAGAGGAACTGCAGTTTTTGGCTTTGGTAAAATCCTCAGTAAGTAAATAAGTGAAGGAGTCAGTGCAGAAGACAGAAAGTATATTTCATATAGAAGAAGAGAAAGCTAGGTTGTAAACTGAAGCATCAAGCATCCCATGAAACTACTTATACACAATATAAAAGAGGCGCCAGGATCAGCAGATTTCCTGGTCCAAAGCTAGTCAAGCATCAAGGTTGTTACCACGTGAAGTAAGATATAATACATAGTAACAAATTCTTAATAATCAAGACAAAAAACTACTCAGTTGTTGTGCTTCCTAAGTGCTTCGCCTTTGCAATAACAACATCTTACAGTTAATCGTGCAATATTTAGGAAGGAAGAGATTTCACAAACGAGCTTGTTGCAACAGTGGCATCCAGTTACAGTTGAATTCAGTGAGTTTGTTAGAACAGCTCATTCAAATGTTCACAAACTCAGACTGCGCTGAGGTGTTTGACTTTATACACGGGCGGCACCGGGACTGAAAACAGCTGAATTCAAAGATTAAGAGGTGTGGCCAAGAGGTCAAGAGCAGACTGACGCACAAACACAGAGTGCTTAATTTCACAGTGAAGGGAAAATTGAGGAGAGTGAACATCTGGCCAAGACATTTTCAGTACTTTTTCTTAGTTTTCCTAAAGCTGCATAAATATAACAATACAACAAAATATTGCAGGCTCTGTTTGCTACAAAAAAACCGTCTCAGTCATGTCTGACCCCGTGATCTGCAGCATCAGCAAGTGTGGCACACTTTAATTCATAATGCACGAGGAAGTTTCCCTGAAGCCAGTCGCACGTACGGCTCGAGTTGATTTCCCGGTTGGAGCAGAGGTTGGAAACATGCGCTCAGTTTATGTTAATCTAATCTGGCGGCTGTAATGTGTCCGCCGGCGAGGTCTGCTGCTGCAGAAGTGTGTAACAGCATCACACCGACTCAATCTGGCCTCTTAATTAGATCAGACGGCAGACAGATGATGTGAGGCTGCTCCGCTGCGTCGTGGCCAGCTGTGCTTCTCAAACCTGTTTACAGGAGCTTCTGTTTGTTTGGTTTGGTACTCAAGCGTGTCAGTAAACGCATCACGGCGGATATTTCTGGACGACTGGATGAGAGAACTTTTAAATCCTGAAATGATTTTTTTAAGATTTTAGAAAACGTTTCTTTAGACCGTGCTGCGGTTGTCAGGTTCAGGTTTGTCACGTGGTGTTTGCTGTAGAGCCCAACGCCCGAAACAAGCACAGAAGGAGGTCAGAGGTCAGGAAGGACACCTGACGTTAACTCAAAAGCTTCCTAATGAATATAAAGAAAGGACAAAGTGGCAAGAGGAGACAACAGACTCTGATTTGTTGACGTTAACGGCAGAGTGTTTTACTTGGTTTGTTGTACTTGTGAGTGTTGACCTTTAATGTAGAAATGCCTAAATGCCAATTAACACATGCATGTAAAATGGTTTTATAAGGTCTCCTGTGGCCGAGAAAACAGCTGAGCTACACCGAGTGGCATTTCGTCAGGGCAGAAAGTCAGGATCTCCTCTCTGCTCCGTCAGTTTTGACATTTGAGTTTTTCTACAAATTGTCTTGACAAATAACAGTTTTCACTTTAATGCAACTTGAAAATGCTGGTAAACAATTTAAAGCAATCTTGATATAGACTCACATATTCTAACACAAAGTGTTACGCTGTAAAAACTCAAAAACCTTTCCTGATTTAACTTCTAGCCACTGGAAATCCCACTCGGCCCCGACGATGTGCTCCAGGGTGGAGGACAGAGAGCCAAACTGTTCCCTCTCGTGTCTGTGCTGATACAAGATGGCCCAGTTTAGCTCGTTTCCTCTAAATCTTCTGCCTTGGATGGCTCAGGATGTTACGGTAGAGCTCCACACTGATGCTCAGGGATGGATTCTTTGTGTTTCTTTAACTTTAAATAGAATTTAAAAGAAAAATTAGCTTAGAAATAAAAAAGGACACAAGTTCATATGGTAGGGAGGGAGGCACTTGTTTGTGTTTTTTACAATAAAAATCCATCCTCTAATCCCTGCTAATGCCTGCACCACAGGAAGTCTGATGGGCAGGGCGCAGCGCCGATGAAGTAAGCAACAGAAAAGCTAAGCTGACAGGCAATAGATGGTGGACTTTGTGACAACTTTGAGTGTTTCCTCCTCTAGATGAACTTTGTAGACTGAAGAGTTTCTTTTAGTCCTCTTGTACGGTGGCCCTGAGAGGTCAAACACTGCAACCTAAGAAATCACCAGTAACAAGGAAAACATTACAGAAGCTCGCAAAACACATGAATCGTGCAATTAAAACACAAATGACATTACATTTTGTTTCTCCCTCACCGTACCAACAAATCCTCTGCTTCTTTTCTAAAAACAATCCTTTGAATAGTTGGGTTTCTGTTGCTTCCACAGCTGTTGGGTCATGTTATTGTCTTCCCTAATCACGTCTGGTGTGTTTTGTGTGCATTTGCTCGTGTTTATTTAGGCTGCAGTGCATTTGACCTCTCGGGGCCACCGTAATCTTGGCTTGACCTAAACACTATGAGTTTGAACTTTTAGGGAAAAGGAAATGCACTTAATTTATTACACTGTAACAGCAAAATGCAGAAGAGTAAATGCATTCATAACCTGGGAAACCAAAAGTGATTATTGAGGATACAATCCAAATATTGCCCAGCTCTATAATCCTGTGAGTGTTAAAAAACAAAACAAAAAACGAGTCTGAAACTGAAACTGAAGTAGGCGAAGTCGTACTTTAGTGTAATACCAATTTGTTCCATAAGAGGTTGCAGCGAGTCACCATAACCTTTATTTAGTGTTAAAGTTTTAAACATTTTTATTTTGAATGAAGGTCTGGAAAAAAGGTAAAGCATTGTCTGGAAGCTGGAAAAACCACAAAAAGACCAGCGACAGGTAAAACACTGCCCCCTGGTGGTGGAAGTTTTAGCTAAATTCTGCAGAGGATAGTTACAAAAACTCTTTAATGCATGTTTTTGTGCCAGTTTAATGTCTGTGGTGGTCAGAAGCCCCACCCACCTGTCGTTCATGCACCTGGATTGTGAAGGGCCAATCAGAAGAAAGTTGGGTTAAACAGGGAGGAGCTTGCTTCAGACGGAGGATGAGTTCATTATCAGATAAATCACGCAAGGCCTCTCTAGTAGAGTCCAAGAATAAGAGTGTGGAGCTGAACATGAGCAGATCAGATCACCGGTAATTAGTTCAGTCATTGATCAGCAGGGTTTCTTCGGTGTTTAGCTGCTCGTGTGTGTGTGTGTGTGTGTGTGTGTGTGTGTGTGTGCACGCGCAGAAATGAACCATAACAGCAGAGGGAAGTTGGAAAAACCATCAGTGTGTTTTTATATATAAGAAGTAAATATAAGATAATGAGGATAATAACAGGTAAAAGAAGCATTTAACATGTGTGGGGGCATGCAGGTGTGCGTATACCTGTGTGTTATTTATATCTGTCTGTGTCTGTGTGCTTGGTGCACAGGTGCAGGGTTTGCAGTTTTAATCCTGTGATTAAGAGGTGCTACATGAGCATCCTGTCGCTGCAGCTCTGATCCTCCATCTGCGTTCTGACTCACACACACACACACACACACACACACACACACACACACACACACACACACACACACACACACACATATTCAAAACGTCAACAATGCGAAACCCGTCAGTTTTTCTCCGTCTATTTTCGTCAGTCAGCAGTGTCCAAATTGTTTTTGTGCGTTTATCAGCTGTTTGCAGCTCTCAGCCTCAGTCTGGATGTTTGGTCTCATTTACATAGAGCGCTGTGAAGTTAGCGCGAAGAGCTGAATAATATTTGACTCTGAACTAGCTGTTAAACTTTTTCTCTTTTTTTCCTGTTTCAGAATAATCACCCTCATATAAGCACGACTGGTCCTTGTATAGTTAAAATATAGTTAATATAGTTATATTTCATAAACCAAAATATATTTTATGTGTGACTAAATAAAAGCCCACTTTAAGGAAAACAGTTAATGAGGCAGCTAATGTAACAACATTTTAGTAAAACTAACAATTTTTGTTGCGTTGATAAAAATATTAAAAAGAAGTTATATATAAATTATTTCAAAGGATATTTTGAAGTTGAAAGTAATGATGCTCACATATGACAGACATGGTTATGATAAAAAAAAGATACTTACTTATACTTTTAGGAAACTGGAAGTTTAATTGTGATTAAACTGGAAATATGGAAGTAAGAAAGAAGACGTGAGCTGAGCTAAAGCCACGGTCAGGCAGGGTTAAGCTTTGAAGCAGTGATAGAAGTAAAGGAAAGTTGGGATGCTGAAAGGTAATGAGTGGATCAGCAGGCAGGTTGGAGTAATTCACATCCTGTTTCTCTCACAGCTGCTTGTTTAGGCTCAAGAAAAAACACAAAAAACACTTTGGCTGGTGATCGTATCCAAATGTGTGTATTTGACCATAAAATGTAACTGTGCTAATCAGCTGTGCTTTTATGCCTCATACCAAGTTTGAGCCATAAAGTTATGCAAATAAAATAATGTCAGTGTAAATAAAGGTGAGTGCACAGTGAACCACAGCTTCCTGTTAAATAAGAGCCTGAAGAAATCATAAAGATGGCAGAGGATGCGAGCGCATCAGCCGCTGCAGCGGTGGTTTCTGTGTGCAGGGAGAGTTTAAATACCAGCGCTGGAAAGCAGCGTGCTGGTCGTCCTCAAAAAGATTCACTGTTTACACAACCACGTGTTGAAAAACAGACGGCGAGAGCCTCTGACTAACGAGGATTAGCCATGAAAAGCGGTGTTTAAGTGACTCACGGGTGACGGCGAGCGTGAAGGTTGCTGCCTGTACGAGCGCTGTCCAGGGAGAAAACTGAAAGATTATGCCTGGCAAAGAGTCGGGCTTTACATGAGGCAGTAACTTGTGTTTTTATGGATCATTTAAGGAGTCACTCCATAGCTTTATGTGCTGCTGTCCAGGCCCATGTCCTCTTTAATGATTGAACCTTTGATATGTTTGAAAGAAGCATTTTATTCATAGAAAAATATCCAAGCTGAGGCTCACAGCTTTAGTACTTGTTACGTTTCATTACTTGTTTTGGACACATTTCAGGCACTGAAGAGATCTCTAAAGTCCTCAGTGAAAGGCAGTAATACATCTTATATGGTACTTTTACTCAAGTAGAGCATCTGATTACTTTTTCCACGTCTATTACACGTCCCTCCCGACTCCAGCGTGTGACTTTCCGATGAGAAAGAGGCAGAGAGGAGAGAGGGAGAGGTGTGATCCGGGGAAGAGAGGTGAGAACGGTTCAAATAAAGATAGAAAAGGCGAGAGAATCAGAGGGAACGAGGGAGGAAAGTAGGGAGGGAGCGAGGCGAGGATTTCTCAGAGGGAGAGAGAGGTAGGCGCAGAGAGGGAGAGGCAGAGGAGGAAGTGTCAGGGACGAGCAGAAGCCGGCGCCGGCTCCAGTCGATGCTCGGGAGCAATGTTAGCACCGCAGAGCCTGATCCGCAGCCGGGACTACAGGATCCATAATGCACTGGGACACCCCGCAGCGAGCAGGTCACCCACCTGGGAGCTGCAGGTATGAGGAGCAGGAGGAGGTGGGTGGAAATAAAGAGGATGGAGCACAGAGCAGAGCAGGGAGGATGATGGGAAAGTGGAAAGAGGTTGGAAATGCGGGGCGGGATTGTTTACCTGTTGTCCGGTTTACTGCATGAGTATCCCGAGGAAGGGCGGGCTCTTCAGGAGGAGACGAAGGCTGAAGGATGGATGATGGCGCTGAGCACAAACAGACATGCAGTGAGGCAACGTTAGTCATCCAGCTACAGCGGGAAGCAGGTATCGGGGGTGGCTCCACGACAACTCTGTGTGTCTGTGTGTGTGTTGTCATGTCCTGCTGCGAGGATGACGAACGCTCAGGAAGCCTGCTCAACCTGTTCTGTGATTCAGGGAGATGTGAAGGAGCCGGGACGAAAGGGAACTCTGATGGGAGCTGTTGTGTTTTTAATCCCCGACCCTTCTTTTCCCAGAAATCCTTTCAAAATAAAACTCAGAAAAAAACAAGTCAGAACTTGTTCCACTGATAGTGTCAGTGTAGTAGAGACATGAGGTCTGTCAGTGCCTGATTGGTGCTGCTGCACAGGGATGTTTCCTGGATGTGTTTGAATGAACCAAGGCCAGGCGGCGGGCTCTCAGGATATCAGTGTTTGATCAGAAGTAAGTAAAGTGTAGAAAATTGCCTCAGACGGGGTTTGAAAGAGGCTGTTATGGAGGCGACCGAGCACATTACCACAAGTGGTTCGCATATGCAGTCATGAGAAAGAGGAAGTGCATCCTCTTTCAAATCTCGGGTTTCATGTATCAGGACATAATACAAAAACATCATCTGGTCGTTAACAGCTTGTAAAGTTATCTAAATGATTAATTAAAAATAGAGCTAAAATCCAGAAGCGGTGTGTGAAAACTGAGCACACCCCACAGTTGGACCGCCTTTAGTGGCAACAACTTGAAGTAATCGTTTTCTGTGTGACTTTGTCAACCTCACACATTGTTGTGGAGGAATTTTGGCCCACAGTTCAGTGAAGTTTGTGAACACTTGTTTACTCACAGCTGTCTTAAAGTCCCACCGCAGCGTTTCAGTCGGGCTGAGGTCTGGACTTTGACTGGGCTCTGCTGCCGTAGATTTGCTGCTGTCCTCATTCTCCTCAAGCTTTAGCTGTGAGACACGTGGCCTCACATTCGACTCCAGAATAGAGTTCAGTGGAGTTCACGGTCAACTCAGTGTCTGCAGAACAAGCCCAAACCATCAGCCCTCCACCGCTGTGCTGACAGCTGCTATGATGTGTTTGTTCTCGTCTATCCAAACCACTTTGTTCCACAAGTCTTTTGATTTCTTCAGATGCAGCTTTGCAAACCTCAGCTGTGCTGCCATGTTCTTTGTAGAGACGGGAGCCTTTCTGCTGGGATGAACTCTAACACTTAACTGAGATCTGTAGAGTCTGACGAGTATTGCACGATCTTGTCCTTGGGGTGAATTTGCTGGGACGTCCGCTCCCAGATTGGCAGCGTGTTTTGAATGTTTTGCTCTTCTCACTGTAGAGTGACGGACTTCAGATTGTTAGCAGGCTTCCCTTAGCAGCCAGATGGGCAGCAACTGTGGCTTCTCAAAGTATATCTGAATGCTTCACACCTGCAAACTCCTGCTTTCATAGAGCTGCTCGCAGTGATGGTGATCAGTTATTCAATGCATTTGATTAGCAGCACCTGGCTCCTACTCACCCTCCTGATTCCTGTGAATGCAGTGAGGATTCTGCGTTTCAGTTTATCTGTTTAGTACAAATATACGAACAAAAGATTTGCATTTATTTAATATTAAAAGCTGTTATATTCAGTCACACTGTTTACACGTCTGAGGCTTTTATTGTGAAAATTAAAACAAAATTAAAGCCTTCTTCGTGATTTTCACACAAAAACAAACTTACTCAGGCTGCACTCTGTGCTGTATCTCAGTGGCTGCAATGCATCATGGTCTATTAAAGCTAAAGTGGGTGCAGAAATTGATCTCCTGCCTCCTGTAATGGCTGAATTTTGAGTAGAGGATAAATGCAAAGTCACCTCCGTGTATTAATGGATGTTTACTTTAGGACTTTTTCCGCTGCCAGAAATGTTTATGGACGTCGGTCTGCACATCCATCAATAATCTGAAGCATGCTACGGAACAAGCTATTAAAATAGCAGAACTTCACTTACCAAAACTGGAAGATAAACATCTCGGATGGCCTGTAAAGCTCAGTAATCCATATCATATGTCAGATGATGCTTTAAAAGTGCTCCAAAAGGCACCAAACAGTTGAAAGGCCCGGCTTATTGACCTCGATTAGTTGGAGGTGATGCAGAGCAGACAACCGTCCCCTAAAGCTGCCCCTGCTGGGATGCAGTCAAAATAGCCTCAGCTCCAACGCCAGTGTCCAGATAGTTGAGTTATAAATAAACTCATCGAGACCAAAGCAGTTAATCTATCCGACTGCAAACATGTTTATTTCTGCTGTAAATTTGGACATTTCAACATGGGAGCCTATGGAGACTGACTCAGGTTTGGAGCCTCAAGTGGCCACTAGAGGAACTGCAGTTTTCATTTTGCAGCTTTTTGGCTGCTATTTGGTAGAAATGGAGTATTTTTAGAGCTGTTTAACTTACAGCCAAGAATTACTGACCTCTGACCTCTTCAGACCTTAGTAATTATACCGAACTTCAATCCGTGTGTGTGTTTCAGGATGACGTCCCGATTAAGGAGATCAGCATCACTCACCACGTGAAGGAAGGGTCGGAAAAGGCCGACCCTCGGCAGTTCGAGCTGCGCAAAGTCCTGGGACAGGGCTCGTTTGGAAAGGTGCGTATGTGTGTGTTTTCATGGACTTATCATTGTGTGTGTGGGCGGGGCGGGGGGGTAAAGTGTCAGTTTTACTTCCACTCAATTCTCCTGTAACGTTTCCCTCGTGCCAGTGTTTGAGAGTGAGTTGCTATGGTGATGGCAGGCTGAGGGCCCTTCACTCTCGCACTCAGTATCATCGTCTTTATGAAAGAGCAATTAGCCTCCTGCTTGGGCTGCGAGTGTGTGTGTGTGTTTATGTTAATCTTCATGAGTGCGACCTGGATAATGGGAACAACCCAAACAAACTCTCATCCTCACACAGAAACAAACGACACTCACAGTGTGCATAACGACATCCAGCACTTACATTTAATCAGTAAAGATGATTTATTATTATTTCTCTGTGTGTGTGTGTGTGTGTGTGTGTGTGTGTGTGTGTGTGTGTGTGTGTGTAGGTGTTTCTGGTGAGGAAGATGACAGGACCGGACGCTGGTCAGCTGTACGCCATGAAGGTGTTGAAGAAAGCCACACTGAAAGGTAGAAACAGCAGAGCCATTAAACACTAAAACCAGCAACAACACCACGGACTGTGTTTGTATATAAAAGATGGCCACGCCCACCACTTTGTCTCAAAATGCTCCAAAAGGCAATAAAACTGTCATGGAGTGTGGATGGAGCGGACTTGAAATCAGAAAGAGACAGTGAATTTGTTTACAGTGCAAAATAATAACAGTTCAGTGTGGAGTCCTTTGGCCGCGGCGCCCCGTGGTGAATTCTCCCGGCTCCCGAAAGTGCAGTTTGGCGATGTGAAGGCAGGCGACACTCCGTGCATTCATTCCCCGCTCGTGATTCAGCTCCCGTGTTTTCCTCTCCACTTCCTGGTGCGAAAGACAAAAAAGAGTGAGAAGCTTTCCGAGATTAGAAACAACACACCATCTAAACTGTCTAATGATCCAGCGCTGACTGAAGCCTGGTCACAGCGTTAAATACATCGGCGTCAGACAGTAATAATTCACCGCAGCTGGTGTGTTGATTAATCGCCGGTGTGGAGAAAACTCAGAGCGGAGCTACTTCCGGTCGGCGCTTCCGCCTCCGGGGGAGTGCGGCTCCATCAAAATAAAAACACACAAATGAGTAGGTCGCCCGGCAGGTTGCATTCACTGCATTTTAGAGCGATGAGTAAATTCACTCCCGCACAGATGTAATGAAGGGAACAAATATGCTTAGATATCAAAACAGTTCTTGTAGCTGGCTGGTTACGCCTGGAGACCGAGATTGGTTGCAAAGTTCGCTTTGGTTGCTGGCAGATCGGCACAGTCTGTACTTTGTATGGAAGATTCAGCTAAAGTTTATTTATATAGCATCAAATCACAACAACAGTCTCCACGAGGTGCTTTGTATTATAAGATAAACACAATATAACAGAGAAAACTCACCTGGTGACAGTGGGAAGGAAAAACTCCTTCAGAGAGCTGCAGACGACTCTTGCCTTCAAAGTAAAAGTTGTGCCTTGAAAAGTCACTTAAACACATTAAACGTTAACGCTCAGCACTTTTTATCCTTTTATTCATTTCTAAGTTAATTTAGCTCCATTTAAAAATTAATTTAGGAAGCTAATGTGCAGAGAGAGAGAACCGAAATAAGTTCTTTAAATGAGCTTTGACTCAAGTCAGACGCCATCTGCTGCTCCTTTGTTTAGCATCCTCTTCTTTCTTACTCATTTCTCTTTCCCCTTCTTATTTTTCTCTTTCGTGCTGCATATTTTCTTCACTCTTCTCCGTGACCCAGTTACTCCTTTGCAGCCAAAACAGAAACCGAACAACGGAGGCCGCGATTGATCTGCTGATTCTGTGTTTTCTGCTCTGTGTGCGTTTCCAGTGCGTGACCGGGTCAGGACGAAGATGGAGAGAGACATCCTGGTGGAGGTCAACCATCCCTTCATCGTCAAACTGCACTACGGTGAGTCAGCCAATAGCAGAGCTCTGTGAAGAGGAGTCACCGGCCAATCGGAGCTCGTCTTTGAGCTTTTTAAATACTAACTCAGTTTGCTTTCGACCTCCAGCATTTCAGACGGAGGGGAAGCTCTACCTGATCCTGGATTTTCTCCGAGGAGGCGACCTCTTCACTCGTCTCTCTAAGGAGGTAACAGCAGTTTAAACCAACACAAACAGCGGGTATAGAAAGTGCCCAGCATTTCTAATCGCTATTTAAATCAGTGCATGGTGGTCCTGCACCCGTCTGAGCTGTCAGCTGCTGAAAAATAAGCCCATCCATCCATTTTCTTAACCAACTATTCAAATCGGGTCGAATGTGTGCTGGAGCCGATAGATACATATATGATAGAATAAACTAAACCCTAAAAAGTCCGAATAAGAAATTAAAAAAAGCAAGCTGAAGAAGAAAAGACTCAGGCTTTTCATTTGTCCTGCACTTACAGCATGACTGCTGCTGTTTAAGGCTACATGGTCAAATCTGGACCTGCAGTGATTAAAAAAACACACCTGTGTTTCAGGTAATGTTCACAGAGGAAGACGTGAAGTTCTACCTGGCGGAGCTCGCGCTGGCCCTCGATCACCTCCACGGGCTCGGCATCATTTACAGAGACCTCAAACCTGAGAAGTATGCACACACACACACACACACACACACACACACACACACACACACACACACACACACACACAGCCTCATGCATGTAAACAAAGCAGTGTGCAGCGTCCCGGCAGGACGATTAGGTCAGCTGCCAGGTTTCCCTCGTGGAGATCTCTAATGCAGTTAGCAAAATGGCTTTTCCAGGCCACTAATGTCTGTGTTTACGGTCAAGTCAACTCTGTTTTATTTAAACAGCACATTTAAAACGACTAGAGTTGGCCCCGTCTGTGGAGGCAGAGAAATGCAACAGAATCGATTTTAAGACTGTCAGCTGTTCTGTTATTTGGAGGCAATAACAGAAACGCCTGCTCACCTTTGGTCTTCAGGTTAGGGGCTGTGAGCTGATCGCAGAGAGCTGGAGATCCTGACGCAGGGCTTTAAACACAAGTAGTAAAACTTTTAAATGGCAGTGCAGTTGAGCTCAGACTGCAGCGACGTCTTGTGTTTACTTTGTCGGGCAGCTGAGCCTGTGAGTCAGAGAGAGTGCAGCTGGAGCATCAGAGCTACAGAAGTCTAACGGAGAGGTGATGAAGGTGAACCATCACAGCAGAGGTCAGGGAAAGTGCAAAGTTAGCAGGAATAGTCCTTTAACCAGGGGTGTCAAACATAAGGCCCGGGGGCCAGAATCGGCCCAACAAAGACTCCAGTGCGGCCCAGCGGACGGCTTTGGAAAATGTGAACGTGGGGCATAAATGTTGGACTTTGAACTGTAGCTTCATACGTTTTACAGCTTTTCCTGCTGATAACGACCTCCACCTCCCATGGCCAGTCATACCAGAGTCATTAACCCATTATGTACCATAGTTTGGCAGGCTTGCCTCTTTACATGACTGTAACTCTGCTACTGTTTGTTCAAAACAAAGAAGAAAAACTGTTAAATCCGAGTTACCTTCTCTGCAGGGTACACGTTCTTTCTTACAATGTCAGCCCAAAGTGTCGTGCTGGCAGGTTTCTTTCATTTCTTCATCATGTAGAAAAACTGAGGCATAATGTTGGAAGTTCTTTTTTACAAATCTCAGGGAATACTTGTGTAATTAAACTTCTTTACACGAACATGAAGGCTGTGCGTGTGCCCACGATGTGAAGTGAGTTTGACGTCCCTGCTTTCAAACAAGCCTCCATGCTATAATTTAATGACGTGCCATTATGGGGAGCTGCTGTCTGCCCCACAAATCTTTAAGTCTGGTCTCCAGAATCTTGCCTGTGAAAGCTCAGTCATGACATGAAGGCTGTAAGTGCACAATCACACTGAGTAATGCAGCATTTGAAACAGTCTTCTGTTGTTTCAGCATCCTGCTCGATGAGGAGGGACACATCAAGCTGACCGGTGCGTAACCTTACACCTTTTTCTGTTTCCTCACGCGTACCCCTGCCGCTGTGCACAGATACTTACTGCTGCTTTCTCTGTGTTTTTATCATGCAAAGCTGGCACTCATCTTTGTACATGTGTGTGCGTTTGTGTGCTCAGACTTCGGCCTCAGCAAGGAGTCGATAGACCACGAGAACAAGGCCTACTCTTTCTGCGGCACGGTGGAGTACATGGCTCCAGAGGTGGTGAACAGGCGAGGACACACGCACAGCGCCGACTGGTGGTCGTACGGCGTTCTCATGGTGAGAGTCCCAAATAATCCGATTGCAATAAATCTTATCGCACTCATTGTGTCGTATCAGCAGTCCTGCGGTCTCAGGTGAGCTGTAATGAGGTTTTCTCCTGGCAGCTCAAATTATTTGGAGCTGTTTGCAAGCTGATAACATTTTTAAATCCTCCGTGGTTCCCACGTAAACATTGTTGCACAAAAAGTCACAAATTACATTTAAATTTGTGTTAGTACAGCTCAAAAGCCCCGACATTTATGAGGAGGTAAACATCCATCCATCTGTTTTCTGCCACTTATCAGTTACAGCAGAGAAGCTCCTGCTCCCTGGCTTCTTTTCCTGGCTCTTCTCAGAGGGACACTGAGGCTTTCTGAAGCCAGCTGAGAGATTTGTTCTCTCTGGCATGTCTGGGTCTGCTTTGGGGCCTCCTCTCAGTTAGGCAAGCTTGAAAAACCTCAAAAGGAAGGCGTCCAGAAGGCATCCTTATTAGATGCACAAACCACCTCAGCTGGGTCCTTTTGACATGAAGGATGTCGGAGCTCCTCAGCCAGTCTTAACCCAGACCCCCCACAGAGGAAGCTCGTTTCTGCGGCTTCTTTTCTTTGGGTTACCACACGCAGCTTAAGTATAAAACACAGCAACTTTAGAACCGATAAGATATTTAAGATTTACTATAGTGATATATCGGACAATAGTTCACAGCTTTAACAAGCCAACGAGCAAGTTTGATCCCAGGAGGTCAGGTGGTTGTAGTTTGTGGCAGGGAAGCTGCAGAGTGCCCCCTGGTGGACAAACTGTGCACCACAACACTCATAAGATGGCTGAAGGATGTTTCTCTCTTCTTTACGTCTGTAGTTGTCATTTATTTATTATATGCCATTATAAATGTCGATACCAGATGATGTCAGCTCGGTCGGGTAGATACGTTGATGTTTCCACAGATATTTGTAAAGAGACGATTTTTTTCTAACTTTGGTTCTGTACTTAAACACAATGAATTTTAAATTAAACGAATCGGTTAAAGTTCAGACTTCCAGCTTTACTTCAGCGGGCTGAAGAAAAAGATTTCATTTATAATATATTAAAGAATTTATAATGCAAAGTAAATGGACGAGTTAAAGAACTGAAAACGAAATGTTCATTTCTAATACTTGGTTGAAAACCCTTTGCTGGTAATGACAGCCTGACGTGTTGGACTCATGGACATCACCAGATGCTGGGTTTCCTGGATGTGAGCAGACAGTATGCCTCTTCTGTCCTGTGTCACATCATCAATGAACACCAGTGTCCCAGTGACGCTGGCAGCCATGCAAGTCAGAGCCTTCACAGTGCAGATGATGTGGTATGCTAGTAGAAGGTACAATCTGGCTTTTGTGTTCCTGAGGTTGTGAGTGGCTTGCACCTGTAGACGGAGGAGGAGTTTCTCTTCACCATGGAAACGATTCTGCGATCATCCACCACTGTCCTCCACCAGCTCTTTTTGCGCTGTCGAGTGCACCAGTGCTTTCTTTCTTTGTAGATTTTGATATTGTAGCAATTTCTCAGATGAGTTTTTTCTGCCTTCGCAGCTTAAGGATGGCTTGACCACATGTTGTCTGTTCATAGCAAAATCTTCCAAATGCAAGCACCACACCTCAAATCAACTCCAGGCCTTTTATCTGCTTAATTGAAATGACATAACGAAGGAATTGCCCACACCTGCCCATGAAATAGCCTTTGAGTGAAGTGTCCAATTACTTTTGGCCCCTTTAAAAACAGGGTGGCACATGTTAAGGAGTTGAAACTCCTAAACCTTCATCCAGGTTGAATGTGGACACTCTGAAATGAAAGTTGAGTCTACACATTATACTCATGTCCACAATAAAACTAAGTTTCAATAAACAGGTAACAAAAACCTAACTGTATATGTACTGGATGCAGAAAGTGAGTTTTTTGCTGATCCTGAGGCCAAAGAGGTGAGAAAACATGGGCTGTGTTCACAGGAACAGACCATGAGACAAAGAGGAGGGCGTGACTCTTAGATTAACGAATACACACAGGCGCACATAATCAAACTGATTTTCAGTGGTTATTCTTTATTTTGAGCCGTATGCTGGATGTTTTATCAGTAAAATGTCAACAGAACTTGAGGACTATTAAGTATAAAAGTATCTTAAGCTTCCTGTTTTCTGATCATATTGCACATTGTTATATCAGATCTGTCCTAAAAACTCATTAATTAATAAGCGTGATGGTGTCCTGTTCTCTCACAGTTTGAGATGCTGACGGGAACGCTGCCGTTTCAAGGAAAAGACCGGAAAGAGACGATGACCATGATCCTCAAGTAAGACACCTTACACTCCTCTCCGATCCCCACCCTGCAGCTTTTATTTGAGCTCCCTGTACATCCGAGAAGAGACGGAGAGAGAGAGAGAAAGTACAAGGCGAGTCAGCCCAGGGGAGGATTTTTATTAGAGGAGACAGAGTGCAGCACTCAGGAGGAAGAGGAGGATGAGGACTGGATGGACTGAGATCATCTCAGAATGTGCTGATAGCTCTTCATAAAAGAGAGAAAATAATCATGTTGCAGTCGGTGAGAATTAAAGGAAATATTAACCCCTCCTTCTTCCTCTCTCGCTCTCTTTTGACTCTCGGTATCCGCCCGGGGGGAAAGCTGCTGAGCAGACTCTGCAGAGTGCTGAGTGTGCTTCCTGTGTCACATCGACATGTTTCTGTCTAGTCTTTCAGATGCTGGGTACACAATACAGAGCATTCGATATGTTTCTCTCTCCGTTTCATCCCCCCTGCTGCCTTTCTCTGTGTCCATCACAGGGCCAAGCTGGGAATGCCGCAGTTTCTCAGCTCCGAAGCTCAGAGTCTCCTCAGGAACCTTTTCAAGCGAAACCCCGGCAACAGATTAGGTAAAACCTGCACACACGAGGCACGTTGAGAGGGTGTTCAATGGGTTTGTGGTTATGGAAGCATTTTCTTAGAATATTCTTCTAAAGTTTATTTATTAAAGCACCCAGTGAGATTAAATAATGACAAAAATGGGAGTTCTCAGTTTTGAGCTCTCTGTAATCCTGGAGATACTTCCAGCAGATTTTCAGTTACAAGTCTACCTGTTTAATCACCCCATGTGACCCTGAGCTGGCGCCCTGTGTCACCCTCTTTGCCAGTGAATTCGCTGCCCCTCCTCGTCACACATCCAAACCACCTCAGCCTCATTTCTAATCCCGTCCGTCCTCGTCACTCATAAATAAAATCTGAGCACCTCCAGCTCTGCCAGCTGTCTTTTTGTCAGTTACATCACAGCCCCGTTCTGAGCCCAGTTTGAGCTTCGGCAGGTGTCTCGACCGTGTCTGCATGCATAAATGCACCGTTTAGTTGTTGCCATGTGATTGGCTGATTAAGATGCTTAGTACTGCTTAATAATTACAATCCAGCGATTGAGCCGTGGCTTTTGAGGCTCTCGACATGCCGTGCTACACGTGTCACATGCTCGGCAGGTGGGAATGTTTCGAGCTGCCTTCACCGCTGAGGGCACCAAACACAACCCGAGGGCCCCCGGAAGCCACAGGTTCATATTTACTGCATGCAACACCTGCATCTGTTACGCTGTGTAATTCACACAGCGTAACATTCAGCCCTTTATGGTGTTTGTGTTTTTCTGTGGAGATTAGCTCCAAACAAAGTCTCCGCGGGTCTCGTGCAGCCTGTGGAAATGTGATTACAGCAGCATCGGGCTCACTGTCGGTGCGGTGTTTGTTTTAGGAGCTGGGCCGGATGGAGTGGAGGAGATCAAGAGGCATCATTTCTTCAGCACCATCGACTGGAATGTCAGTTTCTCCTTTATTGAAAAATCTGCTTTAATGATGACAGAGTCGTCTTTGGTTATGATTCTGTCTTTCAGTGTGTTTCCTTGTCCCTCATATTTCCTCTCGCTGCAGAAGCTGTACCGCAGAGAACTCCACCCTCCTTTCAAGCCAGCAGCGGGGCGACCTGACGACACTTTCTATTTTGATCCAGAGTTCACAGCTAAAACACCCAGAGGTACAGGCTGTCACTCTACCTCCTCCTCCTGCCCTTCACACTGTGCAGAGCTGAACCGCATTGCCGTATTAACAGCTGTTTCTCTGTGTGAACCAGACTCGCCGGGGGTCCCGCCGAGCGCCAACGCCCATCAGCTGTTCAGAGGGTTCAGCTTTGTGGCCATAACGGAGGAGGAGACGCAGCCACTACCCAATGCTATTGTACAGGTACAGGCAAACGCCTCAGAGGCAGAAATAATCCAATTAACTGGGCTAACCCTCAGTGGACGGAGGCGACGAGCACAGCACGCGGGGGCTGTCTTCACACTCCACCCTGGAAAATTTCATTCACACATTTGCTTTCCCGAGGTTTCACTCCTGCACCTCCTTCCTTTCTGGTACATCGTACCTTTATCACCAGCAGTAGATTAGGTCATGGATGAGTCATTTTTTAAGTGCTTTCAATGAAACAAGAACATTTTCCAAAATCTCCTGAGAAACGCATCCAGACGCCACATCTCTGCACTCTCACATCTCTTGTAATTAGTCTGTTTTTCACCTCAAAATAACAATAATCATCTAATATAAGGATTAATAATCATAGCATCAGTGTAAGGACTCACTGGGGGTGAAACTGTTTGTAATTAACGCGTAACGCACAGCATGAGCACGAGTGCCGCCGCCGCCGTGGGGCAGAGGTCTCAATCAGGCCCGAGTCGTTGGTTATGAGGACTCACATCTGTTTACATTTTTTTCATGTGCAGCAACTTCACAGAAGCACGTCCCAGTTCGCAGACGCCTACGAGATCAAAGAGGACATCGGCGTCGGCTCCTACTCCATCTGCAAGCGCTGCGTGCACAAAGGAACCGGCATGGAGTACGCAGTGAAGGTGAACGCGCACAGCAGCTCAACATCTGCTTTTGTGTTTTTAATACACGCAGGGCGACGGCAGGTTTCTGGAAAGAAGCTGATGATGCACTGAAACGTTCTGAAAGATGATTTCTATCACAGATGTGCAGATATTTATCGATTCTTCATATTTCTATGACCATGTGAACGTGGTTGAGCTTTTAGCTGTTTTAGTTTCGTTCCGTTTGCCGTCTCTGACGCTCACAGTTTACTGTGTCGGTATTGTTGACATTTAAGGAGTAAATTAGTTTGAAACAGCTTAAAATGTCCGGTAATTATACAAACGCCGCTCGTTTGAAAAACGACAGTAAATTACGAGGACGTAACAGATCTCAGCTCCAAACTAAAAGTTGGCTTCAGATTTTGTTGTGCTGCTGGTTTGGAGACATTTCAGGATATTCAAATACTGTTGCTGTTGGTGATAATCTGCATATTTGTCAAAAATGTGAATAAATTAACATAATTGACACTGTTTTTCTGATTTAATGCCACGATAAGTGATGCATTATCTAAGTAGAAACCGTTGTCATCCAGTCCTGTAAAAACGAAGTACGCTCCATAATTCAGTGGCTTGTAAAAGCAGCAATAACTTGAAGCACATTTTTCTGTATGACAGAAATCATGGCTGTGGAGGAACGTAGCCCACTCTTCTCTGCAGCACTGCTTCAGTTCATTGAGCTTTGCAGACATCCGTGTATGCACAGCTGTCTGGATGCCTGGGATCATCGTACTGTTGCATGATCCAATTTGATGTTGATCAGACTAGAGTAGAAAAGCCAGCCTGACACCTGCCAAAGTTCCTGCTTTTATATTGCTGATGATCGAGCACCTGCCTGCTGCTTCCTCTCTTATTTCCTTTCCTCGGTGCGGGCGTCCTCAGTTTTTCACAGGACTCCACAATCCTGCTGAAACTTTGTGTCAGCGTGTGGGATTTAAAAGATCTTAAACTTTAAAAAACTTGCAATAAAAACACTTTATATTCAAAGCACTGTCTCTGTGGCAGATTATCAACAAGTCCAAGAGAGACCCGACGGAGGAGGTGGAGATCCTGCTGAGATACGGGCAGCACCCCAACATCATCACCCTCAAAGACGTGAGTCACTCCCAGCAGAGTTTTGAATTGCTCTAAATCTGCTGCTAAACTTAACCAGTCTCATGGTTATTTTCTTATTTAACGTTATTTAACAAGTGCAGCTCCCCCATCAAGCCCAAAGGTATCCTGACATATTTATAAATATATTGTTTCATACTTAAAGAACCACGTCTACACCAACATTTGATATTAAGCATCACATCAGTTATAGGAACACAAAGCATCAGTGTTGTTGCTATCGTGACACCAACGATGATTTAAAGGTGCTCAGTGTGTCGTCCTGTGTTCAAGAATAGTTTGAAGCCGTGCAGGATTTCTTTACGCAATCAGCAGATGTGAAGAAACACCTGTAATGAATCTAGGCTGGGCTGTAAGTTCATGCAATGCCAGTTTGTACCAGAAGGTGGAGCAGTGAGTCACCTGTAAGCTGTTAGGACAAGCTGCCCCCTGCTGGTGAACATTTTGGTTAAAGTTGCACAGGTTAAGTACAAGAGTTTAACTTTAAACTCTTATTGTGAAAATCACCCTCAGCCTGTGTTAACATGGAGTGAAGCTGCCGCGTGACTCATCCAGGGTCACTTTCCCACCCCTGGGCTCGACCTGAATATCCGGCGAGCTTTTCCAAGTCGCTGTCGGACAAACAAAAATAATAATTTGCTTGCTGTGATGCTAATGATTTCATTTTTTCTGTGACTCACTGCTAATTAGAGTTAAAAATATCGTCCTGATGATGCTGCTGGGTGAAAATGCCCCCGCTTGCATTTGATCCAGTAACTAATGATGGTTTCATCTAAATTGATGGTTTTCCACTTGAAACAGCAGTGAACACCTGCATGCCGGTGATTCTGCAGCAGGTGTTGGAGGCACTTATAAACGTCTAGTTCCGCATTTTTCTTTTTGCTTTTAATTTTAAGAGCTGAATAAATAAATTCACAGGCGATTTCTGTGACTAAATCGCTGCCGACTTACGTGTGGGTCGGTTTATTTTCGTGTCGTAGGTGTATGATGACGGCCGGTCGGTGTTCCTGGTGACGGAGCTGATGAAGGGAGGCGAGCTGCTGGACAAAATCCTCCGTCAGAAGTTTTTCTCTGAGCGGGAAGCCAGCGCTGTTCTCTACACCATCACCAAGACCGTGGAGTACCTGCATGTGCAAGGGGTGCGTTTCTCCAGAGGCCTTTAGGAGCAGCGGTAAAACAAAGAGATGGACACAAAATGTTCGAGCTCGTCTTTCTGTGGAGATGTGCTGCTGTTCGGCTGTGACAGATGAGATGAGAGCCGCTGTATCAAATTAAAAAGGTTCTTTATGAGTTGGGACTTGGTCACTTTAAGTCCCATTTGATACAAAATGATGTTAATCCAGTAAATTAAAGCCCCGTTAGAGCTAAAGAGGAGGATAAAGCAGGCTGTGACAAGCTGCTAACATACGAGCGTGCAGTGTCCACTGCACGACAGAAGAAACTGATTTAAATATGAAATAAGCCCATTTTTCCATCATGCAACAATCAAAAAGTACAAATAAAGAATGGCAGTAAAGTAATAAATGGTTACTAATCCTTTGATGTGGTAGCAAAGCTCTTTCTGTCCATGTCTTCAGTAGGTTTAGTCAAATTTGTATAATAGCTGCGATCCAGCAGACATGCGTTCGAGGTGAAGAGAGAGAAAGCTGATGTAGTCGACCTCCGTGACTCTGTCGCCCTGCTGGGTTTGCAGGTGGTGCACAGAGACCTGAAGCCCAGTAACATCCTGTATGTGGACGAGAGCGGGAACGCCGAGTCCATCAGGATCTGCGACTTTGGCTTCGCCAAGCAGCTGAGAGCGGAGAACGGCCTGCTCATGACGCCGTGTTACACCGCCAACTTCGTCGCCCCCGAGGTACGTCGGGGTTCCTCCTTCCTTTATTTTTTCACCATTTTGCTTTATTTCCTGTCATCATCGTGCGTGCTCTGTAGGACACCACAGATTTGCCATTTTAGCATCTTTTTACTTCCCATATTTTGTCTGATGCCGTTATTTAACACATTTAAAACAAACGTTGAACAAAAGAAAAGTCAAAAGTCTCCCATCAAAGTGCAGCTCCGTCAGGTGCCCCTCAGCTCGAGGACAGCAAGCTTTCCGAGGACAGACGGGACCGGAGCGCGCTGATTAATTCACAGCCTTCAGTTGTGTGAACAGACTAATGTTTTGACACTCCTGCGTCTTCCTCACAGTCAGCTGTTGTCCTCTAAAAACTGAACAAGTGTTCAAAAACGATCGACTGTTTCTGCTGACACTGTTCAACTGAAAGATCTCTAAATATTTATCAACTTATCTGCTGCTACATGCAAACTAACCTGTTTACCTGAGGAATAATCACCTGTGCACAACACCAGCCAGTCTATTGTTTCTCTTAGAACTGTTACAGTATCAGAGTTTTGCGATTAAAGCTGAAATACTGACACTCAGTCATCAAAATACTGATGGACAATGCAAATGCTGCAAAATGCTGATTTCCTGTTGCCACCAGGTGGCGCTGTGTCTCTCAGTCAGTATTGGCACGAAGGCGCCTGGACTCTCGTCACAGGTTTGGTTAAACTTCTTCTGCTGTAGCGAAACATCGAAATTCACCGTGTCATCACGGAGGCGCCCTTTAACAAAAACTCAAATGCTTCACAATTTAGCATCAAGAAGGTCGTCAGATTAAACGAGCAGAAGAAGATGCGCTGAATCCAAAATACTCAGGTTGTTTTGTGGTTCAGGAAGTCTGGACGTCACATGACAACATGCAAGATCCACAGTGTATAAAATATTTGTTAGCGAGCTTCCTGCTCCATAAAATTAATGAGATCAAATAGATTCTTTTGACGGCTTCTTCCTTTTTTTTTACACGACTCTCCATATGAACACTTAACAGTGATTCTTTTGCTGTCTGCACCTGTTTGCACCTGTGCGTCATCGCTGTGTAACTAAGCCTGAACCAAACAGTCCTTCAGAGACAAAGCATGTTCAGGCAGCCCTGATTATACAGCTGCCAAGTGTACGGAATATAAATATATGTGTGAGAGGTGTAATCTTGATCATTTGGAGGGTGCTGACGCTCTTTTTGTTGCAGAGAAAGGAGAAGGCAGGACGTTACTTTTGCTTGAAGCTGTCGTTTTCTGTCCTGGCAGGTGTTGAAGAAGCAGGGTTATGACGCAGCCTGTGACATCTGGAGTCTCGGAGTCCTGCTCTACACGATGCTAACAGGGTAACAGAGACTTTACTCTTCGCTTCTAAGAAACTTAATTTAACAAAAGAAACTTCTTACTTTTTCTTTACCTGACATCAGTTTGTCAAAGATGCTTCTTTGTTACAAAAAGTAAAAGAAACGCCAACAATGATGGTTCATGGTCATCAGGCGGTTTGCTAACCACAGCTGGTTGATGGTGAGCTGGTGGTATTTCCTGATGAGCCGCGGTCTGAAAGGACTCACTGAGAAGGCAAAATGAAATTCCTTATGAAACAAATGTCGTCAAGGCAACGAGTGATGATCTCACATTGAAATAATTGATGTGTTTACACTGTCTGTGTGAAGTTAATGCCTGTTCTTCCATAGTTTTGGTGCCTGTTTGCAGGTCTTACACTTCCTGCATATCAGCCCCTTTGCTCTGTCCTTCCAGTTTCACTCCATTTGCTAACGGTCCAGAGGACACCCCGGAGGAAATTTTGGCTCGGATCGGCAGCGGGAAGTTCTCTCTCAGCGGAGGATACTGGAACTCTGTCTCAACTGAAGCTAAGGTGAGGCCTGTTTCCTAACAAACACACAGAAAAGTAGCTCCGATTGAAGTGAGCCGCTCACCGTCTCTCTGTGATCGCCACGGTGACCCGGAGTTCAGTTGTAACCTCTGACCCTTTAGGACCTGGTGTCTAAGATGCTGCACGTCGACCCCCACCAGCGGCTGACAGCGGGGCAGGTCCTCAGACACCCGTGGGTGACGCACAGAGACCAGCTACCCAAATACACCCTCAACAGACAGGACGCACCACTCCTCGTCAAGGTAACCATCCATCCATCCATCCATCTCCATCATCCGTCAGTGGTTGATTGATTAATCAGTTTGTATTCTGGCTCCTCCTACAGGGTGCAATGGCGGCCACCTACTCTGCCCTTAACAGGAATGTCCCCCCGGTCCTAGAGCCTGTGGGCTGCTCCACTCTGGCCCAGCGGCGGGGGTTGAAGAAGATCACTTCCACCGCTCTGTGACCTCCTCTTTCTCCTCCGCCTCCTTCTTTTCTTCCTCCTCCCGTCAACTCTGACCTCGATCTGACCTCCGCCGGACCTTCCCTCTCCCTCACTTCGGTCCGGCGGGACAGACTACTGATGGACCTGGGAACCGCTAACGCCAAATAGGAGCACAGAGGCCGCCCCCCTCCCTCCTCGATCTCTCCTTCACCTCTGCGGGCTCTTCTGATTGGATCTCTTCTGCTGTCTTACCGTAGAGTCTCAGCTTTAGCATCACTGTTCAGCAGCCGGACTCAGCTGTCGAGAAAACCTTAAAGGGCGAGCCCTACGTTTCTCTTCTCTTTTTGCTTTGGACAATCAGCGCTAGCTCGCAGGCCCAGAGGGCGAGTGCGCGTCAGGAAGATAAAAGTACTGTATTTATTTACTCCAGACGGGGGAAATCATAGGAACAAAGTAATGTAAGGTATGCATTTAAAGAGCTAGAGTCTTTGTTATCATACTGTGGTCATGGTTCTGCGTAGCTGTAGATCCTGCATCTAAGCCTCAAGTAGCCTGAGAGACGACGGCGTCTGCAGAAAAGGACAGACGGTGGGACATTCAGCCCGACGGGCGGAGCAGCCTCAGCCTCAAAATGGTTTTAAAATCCAAAAAGCTAAAGCAGCGTGTTGGGGTCACTGAAGGTCAAATTACAGAGCAAAAGTCTTTTTAGCTTAAAGTCCTAAATTTATGAGTAGAAAATGACAAAATTAAGAGAAATGAAACAGCAAATGTTGATGGGAAGAATTCCAGTTTATCTGAAAAAGAGTTTTGCAAATTTATTAGAAAAATAAATAAATAATTTTATGAGGGAAGAAAATGTGAAGATTAGTAAGAAAAAATGGCAAATTTACCAGAAAAAAAGAAAACACCTCTCCAGTTAATCTGAAAAAATTCCACATTTTGAAAAACAAAAATTTCATTAAATCTTCACTTTTATTGGCTCCGTGTGGCCCCAGACGAAAACATAACGCATATCCATGCTCTGTAATCACGTCACACACAGTGGCACAAACGCTGTTCTCATAAATTTGCCTTTTCTTTAAGAAAAGTGAATGAAATCGATTACCTTCAGTAACCTGCTGCAGCCGTCTGCAGCCTGTGTTGTTGTTGTCGGACAAACCGAAACCCGCTTTCCAGTATTTTATCTTTAATGTGCAACAACAAAGCAAAGAACAAACATCTGAGCCGTGTTCTAGTCCAGAGTGTTTGACGGTGGGCTCGTTCGATCATCCGGTCAGCAAACGTAACGACACCTCCAGATGTTTTTTCTTACTGCCAATAAATCCCATGATAAGATACTAGAATCAGTTTGTTGGGATTTGTTGACAGCAAGAAAAACATGATCGGATTTATTCTTTGAACAAACAGAGATCCAGGAAATCACGGAAGAGTGATGCAAGTGTGGAAACAACACTTGCAGCAGAAAGAGCCACTCTGTCTTTGTAACAGTATTTTTTTTGTCCAGCATCAATTTTAAGCTGCACATGTTGAGCTTTTGCTGCCCCCTGGTGGCCACGGGAGGGCTGTGCTTCTGAAACACTCCTCCCAGAGTAGTTTGTCATCAGTATAACGTCTCCTGGACACTCTGGTCTGATATTTAACACTATTGTCCTGTTATTTTACTCTTTAATCTGGTTTTTAAAGATCTTAATGTGATGAAGGGCGGTGCTCCCTCCTCCTCCTCAGGAGACTGGAGGCAAAGCTTGAGCCTATCAGCAGCTGGGATTTCAAATTTTAGCACTAAAGCTTAAATAGAAATGTAAAATATCCAAATAATTAACTTTATCTGAGCTTCTGAGCGTGATCAGAGAGCTGCTGATAAAACCCTGAAACATCAGTAAAGTCAGGTGTTTGTGCAGCAGGGCCGAGCACCTCTGCTTTAAAGCTCCTCTCTGGCTTCTCTTGTGCAGTTTTAGGATGTGCCAGTAAATTTAAAGCAGAAGAAGAGGCCACAGAAGCAGCTTTAACTCTGAGTTTTCTCCTTCTTCCTTCACAAACACAAACTAAAATGACGTGTTGCCTGCCTGTAAATGAGGCTGACAGGGGAAAAAGGTGTTTCTCGCCTCCACCGATGGTCACGCGACGTCTGTATGAGCCGGCTGATCTCCTCCTTACGTGCAGCAGAACTGTAAATACAGAACATGTCGAGCAACTCAGGTTTCTATGAATCAAGACAATGCATTTTTATACGTCCACGAGGAGGGGGTGTACATACAAATATTAAAAACAAAGCACAGAAGTGTGAGTGGAAGAAGGCGAGCGAGGCACAGAGAGGTGTTTATCAGACCTGATATGGAAACTCCAAAACCTGAATCCTTGTTTTCATCTTTGCTGATGTTTATTTTATGATTTAGAAGTCTTACATTTACTTTTCGACGTGTTTTTCTGGAGTCAAACTCTTCTGTCTCGACTGCTGTGGCGCTGTTTCTGCCAGGTGAGCTGGCGTCTGGTGCGTTTCCTGTTTTTGTGTCAGCGAACCCTTTAAAAATCTGACGAAAAAAACACTTTTAAAAACATTCCAGCAGGAGTCGAAACTACCGGCACGTTGGGCGTGCAGTCGGAGGTCCAGTGGTGGAGAAATCAGTGAAAGGGTCAGTTCACTGAAACTTGTGGACGATCTTTGTGAAAAGAATCAGTTCCAGCCACTAAAATACAAACATGTCCATCTTTTCTACATTTAATATCTCGTTAAACTGAAGGTCTTTGGGGTTAGGCCCTAATGAAACACTTCCAAGAACAAATATCTGATTGATTGTGTCAATGTTGGACTTCAAGTCCTTCATCATCATCACAGCTGATTTTACATCCTGGATCGATACGAGCACCGACGTCGCTGCCAGACGTTGTTACGGCCTGTTAAACTCCTCCGAAGCTTCCTCGTGTCCGCAGTGGTCGGCATTCAGGGCCGTTACGCTCCGCCCTCTCTGCGTGCGCCTCTGCTGCAAACAAGCGAGCGTCACATAAAGCAAAAAGCGCCGGACTCAGACTGTGTGAGCTCGTTTTCCACCAGCAGAAGAAAAACAAAAATCATGTTTAAGTCGCTTAATGGTGTAAATCATTTATGTTCAGATTGAGGCTCCAATTAAAAACTTCTAAATTATGAGAAAAAGTCCAGTTTTAAAGTAGAAACTGGAAATGTAGAAGTAAACTGTCACTAATGAAGTTTTTAGATCAAAATGCTGGAAAGTGACATTAAAAAGCTTTTAAACAGCAGAGTCACGTGTTAAAGATGAAACTATGATATAAGGAGTCCAGATTTTATAAAACATAATAGTGAGACAAAGTTTCAACATCACAGTTTAGAGATGAAAATGTGAAATATTAAAAGGTAAAGTCAGATTTTGAAAAACAAAAGTGGAAAATGACACATTCCCAAAAAACAAATCAAATTATAAGAGAAGTTGTTTTTAAAATACACATCTGTATTCATCGTACATTAAAAAGTCATTTTTCATTAAAAAGCTTATTTTAAACTCGAACACAAATCTTTGAAATGAACTTTTCATCTCTGTTATGACATTTTAAGACTTTTATCTCTGAATTAATTTGATATTTTTAACTCAGTGAGACATTTTTTACTCCGTCGGGAACCTTTTTTGAAATTGTGGCCGGTCTTTGTTCATCGTTTCCTGGTGGAGATGATCTTCCACAGCCACTGAGCTTCTTGCTTCTGCGGGTCAATGATTAGAAACTGCTTCCTCTCTGTGGTCGTCTGGGTGTCTGTGAGAAAAAGGGATAAAATGCAGATTTTCTTTATGTTTTATATATAATTATTGAATATATATATATGTAAGTGTTGATCTCTTCCTCGTCTATCCATGTACAGCTCTGGGATGATGAAACATGAAACGCTGATTTTGTTTTCCCCCTTTATGACCAGAGGCATAGCTTTCTTTCTTCTCTCTTCATCCTCGCTCCTCCTCCTCTCCTTCTCTGATTTGATCCTGTCGGAGACGCAGTCAGCCCTGCTGCTACGCCAGCTCTCAGTTTTTGTACCTGCGGCGAGAGCTGGACTTTCTATTAAAAACAATAAAAACAATAATCAGTCAAAGAGTGTCGTGCTTTGATCTCCCTGAAGCTGTTACCTCATTCCTTTCTAAAAAAAAAAAAGTTCTCACTTTCACGTTGTTACAACTCTGGACACTTGACTTTAAATGTGAAAGCATAATAACCTAAAAATGATACTGCAGAGCAGGAAGTGGCATCTCCTGCATCCACACACAGCTGACAGCTAATCCCTGGGAACACTTTTTAATGGCCATAAAATCTGTGGTTTTTACTTTGGCACAGCAAAAAGCGCCTGTTAGTTTGTTGCAGAGCTGGAATGTAAATGTGCCTTTGAAGCCGCTGGGTCAGCTCCTGTTGGTTCAATGTGCTGCAGGATAATAATAGTGCACGTTTGAGGAACGTTTTTACTTTATTTAACACAATTCAGGGGGCTACATGCTGGACTTAGAGGGCAGAAGCAAAGTATGGCTCTGATGCCGATTCCACTGTGTGTTCTGTTGATACCGTGGATGTCCGGATCGTTCTGCACACCTCACAGCTCAAAGACTTTGGAGAGCTTCAGATGGAGTGGACTGAGGACGACATCGCCACCATGCACAGCTGTCGCAGTCCTGATGTCAAACCGCTCATGAGCCAAGACAACTGTTGCTCGGAGGTCCAAAGTCCTGTCTTCAGATGAAAGTGAATTTTGCGTATCATTAGTAAGACGAAGCTCCGAGTGCAGGGATGTCAAACTTCTAACACTGTGAGGCCAACCTGTGAAACTCTTCTTTCTGTGAGTCTTATGATGAAACATCCAGTCTCAGCAGCACGCATCAGTTTCTCTGCGCGGTGAACAAATCTGTCAGCACGACTCTTTGGGATTAAACTGTAAGAAATACATGTTTAAAATAGAATAAAAATCTGGTGCTCGGACTCTAAGTATAGTACTGTAGTTATAAAACAGGAAGTATTTGTTAACAAGGGTTTGTTATTATTTGTTTTAACTTATTTTAAACTGAAATTTCTTTAGTAGAAAGTGAAAAAATTGAACTTTTATGTCATTTTATTGTTTATCTGCTACTAAATTACTATGTGTAGTAAGCATGGCCATGGGGGAAGTGTTAAAATAAGCTTATATACTACATTTGAAACTCCAGAACTTTACACCATCCTTCACATTTTCCAAAGCTGTCCACTGGGCTCTACCGGGGTCTTTACCAGGCTGATTCTGGCCCCTGGGCCTTATGTTTGACACCCCTTATCTGGAGCCTGGAAGAGGAAAGGAGAAGCCAAGGTGCCTGGAGTCCAGTGTGAGGTTTCGATGGTGCTGATGGTGGCAGATCAACGGGTCCGTAGTTAAAGCAGCAGCCACCTGCAGATGTCAGAGCTGCTGCCCACAGAACAAAACGATACCAGATCAACATCTCCATCACCTCAGATTGCATTAATAACTACACCATGTTTAAATCAACCCCCCTCACTGCTCACACTGTGCTCTGAGTTTCCCTAAACCACTGCTAAGCTGAGAGTCCCTCCTCATGTTTCATGTTATTAGTCCGATTTTGGAGGATTGTTATTAAATATTCGTGTTTGAGGTATTAAATTGGCAGATGCAGTCATTTCCAGAAACTGGAGAGAGGAGGAGCAGCTCCACGGGGGAAGAAGTGAAAGTGAAAGTGCTGGACTCCATTTTGGAGCCGACAGAGGAGCAGAAGGAGCGAAGCAGGGTGATCTCAGCATAATGATCGTTATTCTGCTGTCAGGGTGTCTCCGTGGGTGAAGCAGGGAAGCAAAGACGGAGCTTTTCATCAGGCGGAGGATTCAAAAAGCTGTTTCACTCCCGAACTTGACACGTGTCCGTCTTTCACTCTCAGACTGAGGGAACATGAGTGATTTGGCGGAAGAAGAGGACCGAAGCTGCCGGCCTCTGAAGAGAAACCACCCCAGACCCGGAGCCTGGGATCTAAAGTAAGACCCGGTTTTCGCCCAATGCTCATGCTGCTGCACCCGGGAGGGGCATTGACGTCGACTTCAACAGCAGGAAATTAACTTTGCACAAAATTATTTTCTGCCTCTTTTTTGCCATATTTTTCAATTAACCTAAATTTGACAGCATATTAAAACTGGAAATTCTGTGTTAAG
Source organism: Copadichromis virginalis (assembly GCF_057382275.1). Taxonomy (NCBI): domain Eukaryota; kingdom Metazoa; phylum Chordata; class Actinopteri; order Cichliformes; family Cichlidae; genus Copadichromis; species Copadichromis virginalis. The sequence continues at coordinate 31,557,630 of NC_140626.1, forward strand.
TGTGCCACCCCAATATTTTTAGTTGCCCCCATATGGCCACAAGTATGAAAAACATTCTGGTTGCATCCCTTTAATTCAGGCTCACACGAAAGGTGGTGTTTGCCATCATTTCCCCCAGAGTGGATCGACTGACTGCCCGGTCAGAGACATTACCAGAGGAGCGGCTGATTATACAAGAGTAAACCAGCACGGATGCTGAATATCAGCCAAGAGAGAAATGCTGCACCGCTGCTCTGCGCTGTCCTTAATGTAACATCTGCATGTTAGAGTCCTTTGAACTTTACACTGCGGCTCAGCCTTAAACTTGATCCATTAACATTAACTCAGGTCCAAGTAGCGTGACGAGGAGACGTGGAAATCACTTTAGGTTGTAGACAGATTCAAATTAAATTCTTTGACTGACACTCGAGGCCCTCCATAGATCACCGACTGTTCACAACAAATTATATAAAACACATCAGATGTTTAAACTGAAGAAAGCTACAATCTGTAAAAAAAAAAAAAAGAGCTAATTCTTCATTTGACAGCAGCAACGTGACTCTAAAGTTGCCACAGGGCCATGTTTATCCTTCTACTGTGTTCTACTATGAATTTAAAAAGAAAATGAGAGAGATTTGTAAGTCATTCCACTTTTTTAAATTTACATTTTACAATTTGTGATTTATTCTACATTCGTGCACAGACAGAGAGCGGCGTCTCCAGGATCCAACTGTTTGTCCATGATGAGTGACATTTCCATAGAAGCCCCTCCAGACTTAAGGAATCAACCTGGACCCTCACACACAGAGTAAGACTCAGTTTGTGCTGTAAACAGAGGTGAAGGTGACTCATGCTGAAGCAGGAAGAAAACTAAGAATGCATTCCTATGAACACAGCAAAGCTTCAGTGATGAACTTGTTTAACGAGCATCAACATAAACTCATGAATAAAGGAGTTCTTGCAGTTCTGTGTGCATCTAATATAAAAAACAGGAAGGTTCCAGTTTATTATCTTTGTGTTTCCAGAGGTGGGCAGCACAGACACAGAGCAGAGTCTCCAGGATCCGACTGTTTGTCTATGAAGAGTGACTCCTCCAGGAAAGACCCTCTAAACTTCAGCAATCAACCCGGACCCTCACACACAGAGTAAGAGACCACTTCTTCTGAGAACAGACCTGATGGTCAGCTTTCAGAGCGAAGAATGTTTTTTAAAGCAGAACTATTAGTTCACATATATCTCTCTATTCCAGGAAACTTTTTATTGATTATATTAGATATATATTTATATTATATTTGAGTTATATCTGTCTGATAGATTACATTTGTTCATGTAAATGAGGAGTTTTCCTCACACACACACTGGAGGTTTTCTGGGATCTGTATTAGACCTGATACTTTACACCTTATAAACCCTTAAAAAACTGCATATGCTGCAGAACTGAAGAAGCCTCTTGGATCAGAGGTGAAACATCTCCATAAAAAAACGTAAAGAAGTCCTGTTGCCTTCTCTTCAAGCTCCTAAACCTGGATGACTGAGAAACTACACATATGTTCAAAAAACCTTCTTTCTCCTGTTTTTCTGTTCACGTGGCTGCAGACACATCTGGTCAGCGCCCAAACTGAGATAAAATTCAAAATGAGGAGTTATTTACCGGTTTGAGGATGTTGTCTTTGTTCTGTGATGTAAAGAGGATTGAGCTGATTTATATTTGACACAGTTTTAGAGCTGTTGGTGCGAGCTATAGACCCACCTCACACCTTTTTTTTGCCTAAGGTCTTTGAAAAAGTTGTTTTTAAGCAGCCTGCTGAGCATCTGTCAACAAACAATCTGTTTGAGCCATTTCAGTCTGTTTTTAGACCAAATCACTCCACAGAAACGGCCTTAATCAAAGTGGTAAACGATTTGTTGGTGAATGCAGACAATGATCGCACTTTACTTTTATTACTTTAATGATCTAAGGCTGCCTTTGACACTATGGATCCCTGTATTTTATTGCATAGGCTAGAACATTTTATTGGAGTTACAGAAATATTTTTGTTATCGTGGCTGAGATCCTACCTGTCTTAAAAATGATCTCTCTGTGACCTGTGCAGTCAGGCATGTTTATGTCCGACAATATTTTCACGGACCGGCCTTTAAGGTGTCACGGATAAATACAACAAAATGAAACCAGTACTGGTACCAAAAAAACCGAAGATTTTTTCATAAGACACAGGAAAAGACCCAGGGAAACCAAGTTACCCATAAAAATGATAACAAATGGCGATAAAAACACTGAAAACCATAAATTTCACACCCGAGCCTCAACTCTCGCAGCCTGAGACCAAATGACTCACGGACTGGTACCGGTCCCTGGCCCGGGGGTTGGGGACCGCTGCTTTAGTCTTTTTAATCTGATTCTGACACAATAAGAGCAATTTGTGATTTATTCTACATTCGTGCACAGACAGAGAGCGGCGTCTCCAGGATCCGACTGTTTGTCCATGATGAGTGACATTTCCATAGAAGCCCCTCCAGACTTAAGGAATCAACCCGGACCCTCACACACAGAGTAAGACTCAGTTTGTGCTGTAAACAGAGGTGAAGGTGACTCATGCTGAAGCAGGAAGAAAACTTAGAATGCATTCCTATGAACACAGCAAAGCTTCAGTGATGACGTTTAATGGACTGAAAAGAGAAACTTGTTTAACGAGCATCAACATAAACTCATGAATAAAGGAGTTCTTGCAGTTCTGTGTGCATCTAATATAAAAACAGGAAGGTTCCAGTTTATTATCTTTGTGTTTCCAGAGGTGGGCAGCACAGACACAGAGTGGCATCTTCAGTATCCGACTGGCTGTCTATGAAGAGTGACATATCCAGAGATGCCCCTCCAGACTTAAGGAATCAACCCGGACCCTCACACACAGAGTAAGAGACCACATCTTCTCTAAATAGTTGTTAATGTTAATTACAACACAGAGCTGTTGACATTTATTTGTCCATTGTCCAATCGTATTAGCAAACTGTCTAAGCTTTTACTTTTATAGAGATGTTCACATTTGATTATTCAATGAAGGGCATTTGTTTGGAAGCCCCTGGATGATACGTACCCTCCTAATCGCTATGGAAGCAGTAAGGGTGCACTTAGATTTTCAAAGGTCCTGTGAAAACATTATTTTCATTGTTATCGTATACACAAAGCAGGATGCAATTCACTTATGTCTCCAAGACATAAAGGCCTGAATGTAACTTTTCTCCTGATACATTCTGACTTTTTAGTTTGGTCTACTAGTCTTTTGCTAAAGCTTAGTCGTCCTGTCGGTATACAAACTGTAGTTTGGCCTTTTTAAAAACTTATTGTCTCAGCTGCAGCATATATTGTCCTAAAAGCTACTATCCAGCATTAATGGTGCTTTAACAGATGTGGAAGTTACCCATGCACAGATGCACTATTGCAGCTGTGCTCCGGTGCACTGATAAAAAGCCAGAGGGTTCCTCTGCTCTGTAGCAGGGACCATAGCGTCAGTGATTGGTCAGACTGTACAATAGTTTTTGATTTTCTTTCAATAATCCTGCCAAATCAAAACCAATAACATAAAGCTGTCGGTGAGGGTATTAGCATTAGGGCACATGGATGACTTTACTAATCATTACCTCATTTACATGTGTGATTCTGTTAAAGCAGAAATACAACAGAGGTGTTGTATTTAAATATGATTCAATAATGATATTTTTCTGTAAGCCAGCATGTTATTAAACTTTGATATTTATGACACTTCTGCAGACAGTGCTTCACTTCATGCAGGGACTGGTCTGCTTCATCAAAGCTGCCCTCCTGGCACCACTCAGGAACCACAGCTGGAGTCCAGACAGCCAGTCCGAGCAGCTTGATACCAAGTAAGACTGAACATCTATTTGCTGGTAGATTCATTTCTGAAAACTGGAGTTTATCTTCTTGTTCAGACATTTAAGAGTTTTCTTATATTGTGTTTTCCTTCTTTTCAGTTGATGGTGGTTTGCAGGAGGTTTTAGATCATCATAAGCTCATACTGAAGAGGAAATGTGAACGTGTGACTGAAGGAACTCATGAAACCGAAGGAACCCTCCTCAACAGGATCTACACTGAGCTCTACATCACGGAGGGGCGGCCTGAAGATGTGAACACGCAGCATGAGGTGAGGCAGCTTGAGACACCTTCCAAGAACACCCACCAGGACACTCCAATCAAGTGCCATGAGATCTTTAAAGCCTTACCTGACCAACAAACAGATATCCGAGTCGTTCTGACAAATGGCATCGCTGGAGTTGGGAAGACCTTCTCGGTTCAGAAGTTCACTCTGGACTGGGCAGAGGGCTTGGAAAACCAAAACATTAATGTGGTGGTTCTGCTCTCATTCAGAGAGCTGAACCTGATACGAGATGAGCAGTACAGTCTTCTGGATCTGCTCCACGTTTTCCATCCAACATTAGAGAAGGTCACAGCGGAGAACCTGGATCTCTGTAAACTTTTGCTCATCTTTGATGGCCTGGATGAAAGCAGACTTTCACTGGATTTCACCATAACAAAGATCATATCAGACGTCACACAGAAGTCATCAGTCTGTGAGCTGCTGACAAACCTCATCGAGGGGAGTCTGCTTCGCTCGGCTCTTATCTGGATAACTTCCAGACCTGCAGCAGCCAATCTGATCCCTTCTAGATGTGTCGACAGGGTCACAGAAGTACGTGGATTCACGGATGAGCAGAAGGAGGAGTACTTCAGGAAGAGACTGAGTGATGAAGAACGGTCCAGTAGAGTCATCTCCCACATCAAGTCATCTAGGAGCCTCCACATCATGTGTAGAATCCCAGTCTTCTGCTGGATCACCGCTACAGTCCTTGAAGACATGTTGACTACAGAGCAGAGGGAAGAGCTGCCCAAGACCCTGACGGATATGTACTCACACTTCCTTCTTGTTCAGATGAAGAGAAAGAAGCACAAATATCATGAGGGACAAGAGATGGCACAGGAGGTAGCAGAGGCTGATCGGGAGGTTCTTCTGAAGCTGGGAAGGCTGGCATACAAACATTTGGAGAACGGAAGCATCATGTTCTACCAAGAAGACCTGGAGAAGTGTGGTCTGGATCCCGATGAGGCCTTGGTGTATTCAGGGGTTTGTACAGAAATCTTCAAAAGAGAGTGTGTGATCTTCGAGAAACCAGTCTACTGCTTTGTTCATCTGAGCATTCAGGAGTTTCTGGCTGCCGTCTACATGTTTCACTGTTACACTAACAAGGACATAGAGGTGTTGAAGCAATTCCCAGGGACAAAGTGGGACAACACAAACAGTGACACATCTCTGGATGTCTTTCTGAGCAGAGTCATGGACAAGTCCCTCAAAAGTAAAAATGGCCACTTGGATCTGTTTGTTCGTTTCCTTCATGGCCTCACTCTGGAATCCAACCAGAAAATCTTAGGAAGTCTGCTGGGCAAGGCAGAGATCACTCCAGAAATCATCCAGAGAACTGTTAACAGCCTCAAGGAGAAGAAAACAAAAATCGCCCCCGACAGAAGCATCAACATCTTCCACTGCCTGATAGAGATGAATGACCTCTCGGTATCTCAGGAGATCCAAGAGTTCCTGAGGTCAGAAAACAGATCAGAGAAGGAGCTCTCTGAGATCCACTGCTCAGCTCTGGCCTACATGCTGCAGATGTCAGAGGAGGTTCTGGAGGAGCTTGACTTGAAGAGGTACAAGACATCACTGGAGGGACGACTGAGATTGATCCCAGCTGTGAGAAACTGCAGAAAGGCTCGGTAAGTCCAGGTGGAAATTTCTTTTGGAGTCAAACGTAGTATTTGACTCTACCAGTGTATCATTTGGTACTGATATGAAACTAACGGCAGTATGTTCAGTAAGTTCAACTCCATAAAAAGTAGACAAAAGCTGTGTCCAAATTCATGGGCTGCATCCTCCTGAGGACCCGGCCTTTGCAGTCTACGTGGGCCGGGTCCTTCGAAGGCCGGGTAGGCCAGAAGTGAGCGAACTTTAATCTCAGCCAAACCAATTAACTTACGAACTAATAAAACACTGAAAAAAGCCAAACAATAACATTTTTAAATTATCTAAGTGACTTATGTTTAACCTGAGTAGCGAAAGACCGCACTGGGTTTGAAAACGAGTTTGCTGTTCTCGCCAGCTCTAGTGAGCCTTGAACAGCTAGCTATCGAGCTGGTGGGTAACAGATGTCTCTGAAAACGTCGCACTTTTACAAATATGTGATATCTTAAAAAACTGAGCAGATATTTGAAGTTTACACAGCTACATTCTCATCTGAAAATATCTTAAAAGTTTATTTTGTGACCCAGAAAGACTAATAATAAAACTTAGTAACGGCCACCATTGTTGGAAATTGGGATTGGCTGGGCTGCACTATGAATTCTGGGATATGGTGGGCCACAAAGGATACACCCAACCCATCCTTCAAATCTGGGGAAAAGGAGGACGGATTTGTCGGCCTCATTTGTCGGAGTCTACGACTTTAGGCAGCCTTCGTCACATCGCTGTGACGCAATCAGCCAACAAATGCGGCCTCAGGAGGATGAAGCCCAAAGTCACATTAAATGCAGTGGACAATAACATTTTCCTGAAAAAGATGGCCTCTCGATATCTTTGGGGAATCTGATGTGTAGCAGACTGCGGACTGTATGGGGTCTATAAATGTATTGTAACACATTTTGTTGTATGTGTATTGATGTGTGTGACAGACTCCCTGGCTGTGAGCTCTCAGATACTCACTGTGAAGTCGTGGCCTCAGCCCTGAAGTCCAGACCCTCCCACCTGGTACATCTGGACCTGAGTGGAAACTACCTGAAGGACTCAGGAATGAAGCTGCTGACTGGTGGACTCAAAAGTCACAACTGTAAACTAGAGTTTCTGAAGTCAGTTCATACTTTAAATTAAAAAAAAAAAAAAAATTCTTCCCTTAAGTGTTCAGTGATCAGATTTTCACAAACATATAATTTAATATCAAATATCGCAATATGTTTATGACTAACGCTAATGACTATAGATGCTTATTTGAATCTACAAAGAGTCTGAACTCGTCTTTTCCTGCTGAAGATCGAGCCAAATCCAAGCTCATCAATAACATAGTTTGACTCTCAGGCCTGTTTAATAAAAGGTTTGAGATTGTGAACACTAAATGTTCTCAACTAGGAGCTTAAACTGTTTTGTTATGTGTCCAGTTTGAGTTCATGCAGGTTGTCAGAGACCAGCTGTGATTCTCTGGTCCGTGCGCTCATGTCCAACCCCTCCCATCTGAGAGAGCTTGACCTGAGTGACAATAAGCTGCAAGATTCAGGAGTGAAGCTGCTTTGTGTTTTTCTGGAGAGTCCAGATTGTCGACTGGAGGCTCTGAGGTTAGAGTGTTATTCTATTCTGGTTTCCTGCTTTTCAGTTGATGGTGGTTTGCAGGATTAGGAAATGTTAACACACTTAAAACCTAAAATACGATTTGATTGTAAAATATGTTATTTAGGTGATCTTTATTTTTCATTTAGGTTGAGGATCTGCAGATTGTCATCCTACAGTTGTAGTTTACTGGTCTCTGCTCTCAAGTCCAATCCCTCCCATCTGAGGGAGCTGAACCTATCTAGAAACAACAAGCTGAAGGATGATGGTGTGCACTACCTGTGTGATTTTCTGGGCAGTCCAGACTGTAGGCTGGAGATTCTAAAGTCAGTCATCATTTTTCTTTTCCACTTCCTCAGTTTGAATCACTGCATCTATTTGCCTTTATTTTTTTGTTTTTGCGTTGCAGTTTTCTGAACTTCTCTATGTTAAATTTTCTTCTTCTCTGAACACATTATTATCAAACACCTAACTTTGTGAAGTGGGAGCTTGTTTTTCTAAACCTGTTTTATTTTTTATTCAGCCTGTGGGAATGCAGATTGACGAGGTACAGCTGCCATCCTCTGGTCTTAGCGTTGAAGTCGAACCCCTCCCATTTGAGAGAGCTGGACATGAGCAACAACAACTTGAAGAATTATGACGTGACAGAACTGATTATTCTTCAGAAGAATCCAGACTACAGACTGGAGACGTTCAGGTCAGTAGGAGGTTGTTATTAATCTGCTTCAGCCTCACCAATCAGCCTGTCATAGAAGTCCCCTCCTCATGATCTCCCCTTTATAGATTCTATGGCCTTCAGGGCACTTTTCTAAATATTCAACATTAAATTTATTGGACTTGAGTGAAATCTGCTGAGAAAAAAAAAGACTTGAATCCATTGAATTCAAATTTATTTATGTCGCATCAAATCATAACATCAGTCGCCTCAAGGCATTTTATGTTGTAAGGTAGCAACCCCTCTGTAATACAAGCATGCAAGTCTTTGAACTCAGCATGCTTAAGGAAACATGAGCGCTGAGGAAGCTGCTATGCTGCTATTTATATTGTGGTTCATGTGCTGCATCAGTGACTGACAGCTGACTGCGTGAGTCTCTGTAAACACTAACTTATCACCTCAATTGTTTCTCTTTTCAGGTGGGAGTGACCGATGCGTAAGTGAACGTATGTCCTCGTGTGCAGAGACGCTCTGATTGTGGCCATATTGTTGGGACGTAGACATTCATCCAGCAGCGACTGACAGAAGAGTGAGAGGAAGTGTAGATGATTGTCAGCGCTGCAGAGTGGACTGCACCGTTTTCAGAAACCAAACCTTCTACACAGGCTGCGATACACTGGGATCCTTTTTAAAGCTCCTCCGTTAACCCTCTTTGGAAATCCAGTCTGGGATCAAATCCACCGTTTGTACATTTCTTCAAAAGAATATTCAAATCAATTTTATTTATATAACACCAAATCGCAACAACAGTTGCCTCATGGTGTTCAACCACACCAACTTAAAGACAGTCCTCCCCAGATTCCACCAACATGTCTCCTGCCACACCAGAGGAGACAAGACTTTAGACCATGTGTATTCCAACCTGGCTGGAGCCTACAAAGCCACACCCCTCCCCCACATTGGACAATCGGACCATCTCTCCCTGTTCCTCACACCTCGGTATTCACCACTCATCCAACGTGTGAAACCTGCTGTGAGGACAATTAAAGTGTGGCCAGAGGGGACAGACGCAGTGCTCCAGGACAGATTTAAAAACACAGACTGGAATATGTTCACCCACACAGACCTGGACCAGTACGCCTCATCTGTACTGGATTACATCTCCAAAACCACAGACAGTGTCACCACCCAGAAACGGATCACCATGTACCCCAACCAGAAGCCTTGGATGAACCGGGATGTTCGTCTCCTCCTGAAGGCCCGCAACACTGCCTTTAGGTCTGGAGATGCACACGCCTACAGCACAGCCAGGGCTAATCTAAAGAAGGGCATCAAAAAAGCCAAACACCATTACAAAAAGAAGGTAGAAGAACACTTCTCCAACTCCAACCCCCGACGCATGTGGCAAGGACTCCAGACCATCACAGACTACAGGACCACCAAACCCTCCCCCGCATCCTCTGATGTCTCCTTCCTCAACGAGCTCAACAACTTTTATGCTCGTTTTGAGCGAGGGAACCCCACAACCACAACCAAAGCAGACATGACGCCAGACCACCAACCTATGACTCTCTCCCCCACCGATGTAGGAGCGGTGCTGAGCAGGATCAATGTCCACAAGGCTGCAGGCCCTGATGGCATCCCCGGGCGTGTTCTCAGAGCGTGTTCTGGGGAGCTTGCAGGAGTGCTCACAGACATATTCAATCTGTCCTTGGCCCACGCTGTGGTACCGGCCTGCTTCAAATCCACCTCCATCGTCCCGATACCCAAAAACTCCAACCCATCTTGCCTCAATGACTACCGCCCAGTAGCACTCACCCCCATCATCACTAAGTGCTTAGAGCAGCTGGTCCTAGCACACTTCAAATCCTGTCTCCCCCCCACCCTGGACCCCCACCAATTCGCATACCGCCGGAACAGGAGCACAGAGGATGCAGTCTCCATCGCACTGCACTCTGTCCTCTCACACCTGGACAACAACAACACCTACGCCAGAATGCTGTTTATAGACTTTAGTTCAGCGTTCAATACAATCCACCCCTCACAACTCATCAGGAAACTGACAGACCTGGGTATCAGTTCCCTCATCTGCAAATGGTTACTGGACTTCCTGACCAACCGCCCCCAACACGTCCGGCTGGATAACCGCTGCTCATCTACCATCACAATGAACACCGGTGTACCACAAGGCTGTGTGATGAGCCCTTTCCTCTACTCCCTCTTCACCCACGACTGCAGACCTGCTGATGGTTCCAACACCATCATTAAGTTTGCAGATGACACCACGGTGATTGGCCTCATCAGTGACAACGATGAGGCCGCCTACAGGGAGGAGGTGGATCGTCTGGCTGAGTGGTGCGACACAAACAACCTGCTGCTTAACACCGAGAAGACCAAGGAGCTCATCGTGGACTACAGGAGGAATGCTGACCCACATCCACCCATCCACATTAAGGGGACAGCTGTGGAGCGTGTGAGCAGCTTCAAGTTCCTGGGAGTCCACATCTCCGAGGATCTCACCTGGACGACCAACTGCTCCAAGCTGGTCAAGAAGGCTCACCAGCGCCTCTTCTTCTTGAGGACTCTGAGGAAGAACCACCTGTCCTCAGACATCCTGGTGAACTTCTATCGCTGCACCATCGAGAGCATCCTGACCAACTGTATAACAGTCTGGTACGGGAACTGCTCTGCCTCGGACCGGAAGGCGTTGCAGAGGGTCGTGAAAACTGCCCAGCGCATCGCCGGAGCACCACTTCCTGCCATAAAAGACATCTACAGGAAGCGGTGTCTGAAAAGGGCTGGGAAAATCATCAAAGACCCCAGTCACCCATCACATGGACTCTTCACCCTCCTGCCCTCTGGGAGGCGCCACAGGAGCCTCCGGACTAAGACCACCAGGTACCGGAACAGCTTCTTCCCCACAGCTGTCAGACTCCTGAACTCTGCCTCCTGACATCTGACCCACGTTAAACTCATGGACTGAACATACACACCCCCACAATGGACAACTGTACCCTCAAACACAATAATAACATGGACTGAACCACCACTCACAACCACTAGCACTTTATATAGCCTCTGTAGAAACTATCTACACCCTCACTTATCTTAACTGCACTACTGTATAGCTCTGTGTAAATAATCATTCTGTACATTCGATAATCTTTAATCCTACAACTGTTTACAACTTGCATAGTTCCCATTTCTGTATAGCTGTATATCTCAGATTCCTGTAAAGTTATTTATTTCATATTCTGTATAGTTTTTCATATTTATATCCTGTTCATATCCTGTACATAGCTTGTACTCACTACAGCCTGTACATACTTATAGTTATAGAATATTCACAACATACTTCATACCGTGTACATTATAACATACCATAATAGACCCATTTCTGTAATATACTCACATATCTATATTATTGCTAATATATATTGTAATATATCTATATCACTAAAGCACTTCTGGATGGATGCAAACTGCATTTCGTTGCCCTGTACCTGTGCATGTGCAATGACAATAAAGTTGAATTCTATTCTATTCTATTCTATTCTATTTATATTGTAAGGTAAAGACCCTACAATAATACAAAGAGAACAGAGAAAACCCCAACAATCAGATGACCCCCTATGAGCAAACGCTTTGGTGACAGTGGGAAGAAAAACTTCCTTTTAACAGGAAGAAACCTCCAGCAGAACCAGGCTCAGGGAGGGGCGGGGTCCCTGAACACTGTTTATTGTGGCCTATCTCCCACCAACATATATGACTATATTTGTCAATAAATAAACTATTAGCTGCACAAATCCCGACCAGTAACTCCGGTGCCTTAGTGACTCACTCTCTTCCTGATTGGTGGCATCATTCAAATCCCGCCCAGGAACAGCTGCAGATCTCAGGACGACTGGGTGACAGTAGACAGATGATGCGATGATTAGAGATGTGATTTTATAGAACGTGTTTGTTGCTGTTGTTTGCATTTAGCTCTGTGATAATGATGGCTGATAAATGTTTACTTATTTCATGGTCTGCGGCCTTTTAAAAACAAAAATCTGATCTGACAGAACCTTTAACTTTAAACAAATTTCCCACGCGTGGGACTAATAAAGGTTATCTTATCTTATCTTATGTCAGGTGACTTTGCTGGGATAACAAACTAAAATAAACTTAAAATACCAAATCAGCCCATCACACATCTTGTATGTAGCGTGGTTCAAAACTGACATAACCAGGTCACCTGTCTCAGCTCCGTTAAGGTGGACTGTCCTGTGGTGCTGTGAACTCTGCAGAGCACTACAATACACAATGTTTACAAACACCAGTATCAGTTTATCAGAAACACCAGTATCTGTACTTTTAAATTTTTTGCCTTTATTGAATAGTGAAGACAGACAGAAAGCAGAGAGACACACAACAAACGGCCACAGGTCAGACTTGAACCCAGGCCACTGCATCTGTACTTTCACTTTCACTGTTTTTTTACTGTTAAAGCAAAAAATTATCTGCACTCTCCCACCAGAGTAAATTTATTTTTGCAATAAGAGTTAAATGTAAACATAATAAGAAAGAAAACAGTAGTAGTAGCAGAAATGTGCTCACAGTGCTGCAGTATTTAACAGGGCCCACCTGTTATAAATGCCAAAAGCTGGGTGTGTGGAAGCTTGTTCCTGCCACTGAAAAAACTTGTTTTCCACATTAGTAAGTCATAATTTCAGTTTATGGTTAGAGTTCAAAGTGTTTTTGTTGTCAGTTTATAATTTTCTCAGTGTTTCGAGTCTGAGCCCAACCTGAACTGTAATTTCAAGTTTGATAATAACCTGAAAATTTGACTTACAGATGGAAAAAAGGGAGGAAACATGCATCGTTTTTGTTGATATTGTTGTTGTTTTGTCTTTCACTGATGTTAAATAACCGTTACCACAGTCACCTACTGACTGTTTTATTGTATTACCTCTGACAACCTGTTTTGTGTCTCTTTGTTTCTTGATGCTCGTTTGTGCCTTCAATATAAAAATGTTAAAATACACGACACAGCCCAGACTCAATAACCCTCATCCACAAATACATTTTTCTAGACGATCAAATTCAGATTAATAGTGCTCCAATGGGACTACACATAGAAAACAGCAGAAAAATGTGCATGGACGTTTAAAAAACCCAACATCAGTAAAGAAAGAACATCTGGTTGCTGTAGTTGGGTTTGGCTGCAAGATAAATATGTTTTCATTAGATTTAAAGCCATTTTTGATAACATGCATTATTATTGCTGTAAAAATGTGCACAAACAGTCACGAGCAGCTGCTGGATGGAGGAAAATATTATGAACTCTACCTGATTAACATCTAACCGAAAGAAGAAATTTTTTTTCAAAAGCTGCCTACTTTGGCTTCACCTGCTGTGGGGATGCCAACAGCTCGTCTCCTGTCATCTTTCACCAACATGGTGCTACAGACTAAAGTTAGAAACACAGCTTGCATCAGAAGATGCTTGACCAGTAGCAGAGGCAGCTAGTCCTGTTTGCTGAGGTGATGGAGGAATGAGCCAGTCGAGCTCCAGGTGTCACACGAGGCCTCCGTAAACAGGCTGTTAAAAGCTGTTTTTAAAATGGGAAACAACCTTTTTTATGTGAATGCAGCCAAATGTCTACTTTATATTTATCTTTGTAGTTTTTACAGCATTTAAGTGCAAAGCATAAATGTATGTTTACACTACACCTGTCATTTGAATAAAAAATAATTTCACAGAACGTGAACCTCAGGAGCGTTTTATTGTGAAAGATGCAATATTTAGCTTATGTCAACTGAGATGAGATTTGTCGTTTGTTGGCTTTTTGTCTGCTTGTTGCTCTCAATTAATTTTTTTTATTAAAGAAATGTTTTTAAAAACTTGCAAAATAAAAAAACTGTGACACATGAAGCACCTTGTAAACCCCCTTCAGTATAAAAACTCATCCACACTCACTTTACAGGGTAAAAATGTGAACAGAAAACAGCAGCGCTAAGAATCAGTGGCATTTCCCTTTAATGCAATGTTGCAGGCAAAAAATAAAATCACCACAGCAAAGAACAAAAAATTAACACAGCAAACCTGCGATTTCACTGCATTTCAATTAAAAAGAAGAAAAACTAAAACGCTTCATAACACAGCTCGTTGCATCTCTTTTCAGTGTTATGCAGCAAACTCAGTTCATATTCGAATGATTTTCACCTCCTGTAAGATAAAACGTACAGTTATGACAGGATGAGTTTAAAATAACATTTGAAAGGTTTCGGCTCCTGCAACGAGTGAGCTCTGTGGCAATTTAATTACACACGGCCGGCTCTTTAAAAGCCACATTTTAGCCTCGAAAAGAGTTTTATGCTTGATTTAGTGTTGATGCATATTTCAGTACAAACTTCACAAACGCAGTTAAGACTGTAACATTTCATTGGTTTCCAATGTGTGGCCAGAGTCAACTAAAATAGTCCTACATTGAGTATTCAGGGACCATTAATGCTAATTATCTGTATTCCTGTTACACAAAGTTATGTGTATTTTAAAGTTTTTTGGGTCTTTTTAAATATTTGTAGCTTTTTCACCTTGGAAAGCTCCTTCACAAAAGGTATAACACATACTCAACGAAAAAGGCAAATGAACAGCTTTGAATGTGTCTTCTGTCGTAACTTCTTGAGGTCAGCTGACCAGTAATATATAAAAATAACGCACACCAAGTGAAGTGAAAGGTTCAAACTTTTGGCATTTTCACTCCACAAACAGCTTAAATGTCTTAGTGTTTGGGGTGTTTCCTTTGTTTGCTGGTCCAGAGTGTTTGATCCTTTTATTTTAGCACCTGTAAAAAAAGATCATGTGATGTGACTGAAAGCTTGGGTCTGTTTGTGTCGGTTATATTTTTCTGTAACACTTCATGAAATGGGAGTTACACCTGGAAAGTTTCTGTAATAACGCCTCCAAACAACTGCATTTATGTTTGGAAAATTCAGTTTTAGTCCAAGAGTGCGATTTTTAGAAAACTGCACCAGATTGGCTGTAACCTGCTCTGATGTCTCAAACTTCAAAGTTGGACCGTTGGCCCTTTTTTCTAGCTGACTTTTACCCAGTCTGAAACACGTCCCAGTTTAGATATATTCATTTTATTGATGTACAGTAGTAGTTACCTGCTGGTTGTAGGGGGCCATCATAAGTACAGTCCTGCTATTCGTGCAGGGAAGCACCTTGTTTGAGAAAATGAGCGCGTAAACTTAACCCTGAAACTAGGGCTGAACGATATATCGCATTTGCGATAATATCGCGACATGATCAAGTGAAATTTTCTAACCGCAAAGGCTGCGATTATACTCTGGACATGTCCAAATTCATGGGCTGCATCCTCCTGAGGCCGCATTTGTAGACCGATTACGTCACAGCGACGCGCCGAAGGCTGTCCAAATTACTACCATATCCCAGAATTCATAGCGCGGCCCAGCCAAACTCCAGTTTCCAACAATGGCGGCCGCTACTAAGTTTTAAAATTACTCATACTAATCTTTCTGGGTCACAAAATAAACTTTTAAAATATTTTCAGGCGAGAAAGTAGCTGTGTAAACATCAAATATCTGCTCGGTTTATCAAGATATCCCATATTTGCAAAAGTGCTTCGACGTTTTCAGAGGCGTCTGCTACCCACCAGCTCGACAGCTAGCCGGGAGCTCGAGGGTTACTGATGCGGCCGAGAACGGCACAACTCCCGGCACATCATTTTCAGATCACCGCGGAGTTTCGCTGCTCGGGTTAAACGTAATATATAAGTCACTTAGACAACCTAAAAATGTTATTGTTGGGCTTTTTTCAGTGTTTTGTTTGTTCGTGAGTAAATCGGTTTGGCTGAGATTAAAGTTATTAGATTAGATAAAATAAAACTTTATTAATCCCCCGGGTGGGTTCCTCCTTGGTTTTCACACAGCTGACTAAACGTCAAACAGAAAACTTATTAAACAGAAGTATGAGACAGTCGAGAATTTACGCCAGTGTCTGGTTATATTTTAGATAGCAAGAAGCAGACGGCCGAGTTTATTAAACTCCACCGAGACAGCGGTGACGCTAATCAGAACTAGACCGTCCAATTTCACGCCTTTAAATTTTAAAGGCGTGTTTGTGTGTGTGTTTATACAATTGCTATTATGTTTGCACTTTATGTGTAATGTTACTGACTGCAGAGATCAGTAAGATGTGTGTATTTTTTATTTATTAGTTTTATTTATTTAATATTATTTTTTAATTGAATGACTGTCTAGTAGTTCACAGATGTCGAAAAACTGAGTGTGGTAAAGCCACTGATTTTGTTTATGTATATTTCTGCAATCTGCACATTGTACTGACTTTCATTTTAATGTTTACACCAGGGTTCCTTGTCAGCACTTTATGCTCAGATGTTTGTAAGCTAAAAATAAACTATTGTGTATGTTCAAATATACTGTTGTGATTGAAGAAGTTAAATAAAAATGTCAGTCATCAATTCATGCATCACCTCATGTCATCATAACAGAGGTCTGTCTTCCAGGAAAGAACAGTTTAAAATTAATGTAATATAGTATTGGCCATACTATATGATGTATTGCTTGTCTTTGTTTAATAATACAGAAGACAAAGACCTTAAAAAATAATCGCATATCGCATCACAATCGCAATATTGGGGCAAAAAATCGCAATTAGATTATTTTCCATAATCGTTCAGCCCTACCTGAAACACAGCGGCTGCTTCTCGTTGGTGAAGTTTTGATCCACCTTTCACAGCGGAAGTGTTTCAGAAACAAGCGTTTAGTCTTCAAAGGATCTTTTATTTTGAAAATATATCAAATTCTTTATGCTGTTGCTGTCTCTGACTTCCTGACCTAATCGCCTGCTCTGTGCTGCTTAACTTTCTTTTAAAAACAGACTTAAGGCGACCCTGGAAGTCACTTCTGATGGAATCACAGCTGTGATCATTACGGGTTAACCTGCAAGGTAAGAAGACTAATCTGACTGTGTGTGTGCGCCACAGATATCAGCAACATTTAAAAAAGATGGTTACTGAAGGCTGTGATTAAATGTGTAAAATGTCTTTTAAATAAACACACAGTAGTTATATGGTAAGGGTGGGGGAAAAAATCGATACTGTGTAGTATCGTGATATTTTGTTTGCTAATAATGTATCGATACAGGGACGGCAGAAATCGATATTTTGTTACAAAAAAGGTTTTTGTGCTCTGACTTCAGAGCATGTTGATCCTTTTTCTGAGCAAGAATCCTGACACTGTCCAAATGTGTTTAACTGTTTTTGGCAGCAATAAACATGACAGTTTACTTATTTTAATTTAAGACATGTTTTATTTTAATTAAGTTTAAAACTTTTTTATTTAATGTAAAATTATATTTTGTTTTAATTTACTTTGAAATTCTTCAGTTGCTGAATGGGCTGCATAGTTTTCATAAATAGCTGTAATTGTACCAGATGGTTGCATTCAGTTAAGTTGGACTAGACTGTAATACAAACCGTTCAGTTTGTCAACAATAAAACTGACTGAAATGAGAGAAAGACTGAGTGTGAGACTTTGTTATTAGATAAAATGAATATTGATAAAGTTTACCTTTATGGACAGAATCTGAATATCGCAAAATATTTTTAAAAATTGCAATAATATCGTATCGTGCGTTAAGTATTGTGATAATATCGTATCGTGGGATGTATGGTGATTCCCACCTCTATTATATGGACGCCTGTGCTGATTCTGACCGTTTCCTGGACGTTTTTCTTTGAGACAAGTTTTTTGTCCCGTTTAATCAACTACGATTATCCTTAATTGAAAATAAAGGAAGGGAATTCAAATAAATCTTAGACACTTCTACTTAAACAGTAACATGTTTGGTCATTAACTGCACACACACAAAAAAGGTTTTCTAACTGTTAGGGGAAAAGTTTTTCTGCCCAAAGTTCAGTTCAGATGCATAAAATGTGGGATTTGACCTTGACGTCTGTGAGCCGCTTCACTCGAACACGAAGCTAAACGGTGAGTCTGGAGCGTCAGAAGTCGGAGTCGTCTGTCGCCGAGTTATCAGCACCGGCGGAGACTTCAAAAGTCTGCAGGCGGCTTTCATTAGCCTTCTGCTCAGTCATCTTCTTCTTGTTGTGGTTTCTGATGTGCACGCTCAGACCGCGCTCAGTCATTTCGTAGATCTGACACTTGGCGCAGTAGTACGGCGACACCCCGACGTGCCGGAACTGGTCGGCGAGGTACGACACGAGCGTCTTGAAGCCTTTGTTGCAGATGTCACAGCGTGGGATAACACCTGGATGCTCCTTCTCCAGGTGCTTCTTCAGGCCCCACCTGGACCCTTTGAACCCCTTCTTCTCCTCCGTGCCGGCTTCCTCCTCGGCTGCGCAGAGGCGGCAGACGAACACGGCGTCCTGGTTGGCGTGGCGCCTCGTGTGCGCGTCGAGCTCGATCTGAGTGCGGAGTGACTGCTGGCAGGAGTTGCAGAAGAACGTCTTCTTCCCCTCCATGTGGTGCATCTGCTTTAAATGCACCGCCAGCCCAGACGCCCTCTTGAAAAGCTTACCGGGCGGCGGGCACATCGTGCACACCAGTTTCTTACCTGAGCCCGAGTTCATCTCCATCACATCGCTGTAATCCTCTCCCAGCGCCAGCACGCTCGTATTGCTCACCGTGAACTCTTCGCTTTTGATCTCCTCTTCCTCGGTTACCAACCTCCTCTTCTGGCTCACCTGAGGTCGCAACCTCGCCGGTCTGGACGGCAGCAGAGCTCCGGGGTTCTCGCTGACCACCGGAGTTTTAACAATCGGCTCTTTCGCTGGGAGCGACCGATCTACGGACATCGTGAACTGGTAACTCTCCCCCTCCTCTTCAGGGTTTGAATACTCGATGACGTAGACGCCGTCATCGTCATCCTCTCCCACGACCTCGTCCTCTGCAGGCAGCGAGCACTCCACCTCGTAGAACACCTTCCCGTCGACGTGTGACTCCTCTTCAGCGATGTGAGTGTCGTCTATTCTCACGACTGTTATCTGGTCCATCCCACTGGCGCCATCCCAGTTTTTGTTTCCGGCCATGACCGAGGATGATGATGCTTTTCCTGCACCTCCGCTTTGAACGGTCGACTGCTTGGAAGCCGTCTGAAAGGAGAAAAATGTATTACATACGCAGCAAACAGATAAAATACTACAGAATGAAGGCATAAAAAGTCTTTCTGAGATATATCAATAAATCAATACCATATACACAGTATTTCCTGACAGTAAATATTGGTTTGTGACTGGCGTCCTCGTTCTGCTCGGCGTGGCAGCTCATGAAACAATCCTCCACCTGCATCACATCCTGGTTAGAGAGCAGCTCCATCTCAAAGAGCAGAACAAGGACTAACATCACCCAAGACGGTGAAGTCAAAGTCAGTCTGACCACAGGATCAGAGTCTGGCAGTCACAGCAAAAGCACTCTGATCAGCCTATTGTTGGAAAAACGGGAGACAGGAAGGGCCGATGCAAGTTTGTCAATAGTGAATCAACTTTCAAAATAAGAGCATATGGGAATATGTGATAGTGAACTGACTGAGATGCTGTCTGAAATTGATAAAACAATAAAAATAAATCTCAAAACACACCTGAGTGGTGTGCTAGCTTGGAACATGCTGGACTCATAACAGATCATTTTGTGTGGAAGAATACTCCTATAATGTGTGAAAGGCCCCTTTATATGAGAGCGCACTCAGAGCCTCAAGGACAAAGTCTGGTTTAGCAGAGAAAGTCGATAACTGCCCTTGTGACACCCCTCATCTCTGACTCGGGGTTTATAGGTAAACTTTCTTCATCCCTCTGGGCGGCCCACCAAAGTCTACGTGTGAAAAACACTTAACATTTATTCATAAATACTAAATATTATCCAAGTTTTATTTTTGTTTGGAGTGACCAGGATGGAAAGACTTAGAAATAAAAAGATCAGAAGGAGAAGTTAGACACACGAGCCTGATGTTGTTTGGACATGTGCAAAGGAGGAGAAAGGATGTTGAAGATGGAGCTGCAAGGGAGGAGGAAGAGAGGAAGACCTCAGAGAAGAATCATGGATGTAGTGGAGGAGGACATGCAGGCAGTTGGTGACACAAAGGAAGATCCCAGGGATGGGGTGGGATGGAGCAGCTGAAAGATGTAGGTCTGCACGGTGATGGAGCTGAATTTGAGTAAAAGCAGTTCCACTCAGCAGGAAATATATTATTAATTAATGATTAATGAATATTAATATTACATGTCCAGGTATTTGTTCGTAGTTTTTATCTGTACATGCTTGTATGCTACTCATTCATTGATGCAGGTATGCATTAACATATAAATAGACAATAAACAAGAGAATTATTGTTCATAATACAATTATTATATTATTATATACATGTACAATAACTACTTGTATTATTTACAAAATCTGTAATTGTGTTTATTATGTCAAATAATCATTTGTGATTACAGTAAGTATTTTACTGTTTATTTATGTAACTGCACAGCTCTTGCCCATAATTCATGCAATTGCCATTAAGACCATTTTTTCTATTATAATATTTTAATTTTCACATACATGTAGATTATATAAGCTACTATTATAATTTTTCATTATAATTTTGTATTCCTTTTTTATAAGTGCACGTTTAAATGTTTATTTTGATCATTCCTGTTATAACAAGACTTCCATTCAAAATGTTCTGTTTTAAGTAGAAGTGAGACGTGAGCAGCGATACTTCACATTTTAACGAAACATTTTTTCTCTAATAAATAATCCGCCACGACCTATTTTTCTGCTCAAGTGTTTTCTGTTTATTCTTTTAAATAACAGCAAGAATAGAGTCAACATTCAGCACGACCCTGCAGCCGAAGTCAGCCATCACAACCATTAGCTTAGCAACGAACAGCTAATCAGTAGATAGGGGCAGCTCTGAGGTTCAGATTTCTCCACTATGAACTAGTTGGCTCTTTAACATTAAAGGAAAAGAGTTGAACTGCATGCACAAATGTTCAGGTACAGCTAATCGTTCACCTTTAATCGATGCAGATGGTCAGATTTCCTGCAGAAAGCTAGCTGAGCCACAAAAAGAAAACACACAAAAAGACGTGTGTTTTCTTTCAGGACAAACTAACGAGCTGAAAACACATGACAGAGCGCCCCCTGGAGCCCTGGATGTACTTTAAAAGTACCAGCAGTCAGCGAAAAACAGTTCAGTAAAAAACTGTACAACAGAACGATATTGTACGATAAGATACAAGTTACCCTAGAAGGGACTCAGTTACGTGTAAACTAATAAATAAAGTCACATAAAATGAGCTTAACAAGTTAAAATGTCATATAATAATAAATATAAAAAAATAAACATTTGTAATTTAGTAAGGAGCTCGGGGTAAATTTAAAAATAACAATTAAATTAAAATGGAATAAAAATGAGTAAAGGAAACAACAGAATAGCCCTCAACATTAAAAAAATCAATAAAAAACTAAAAGAAGATTGGAAATAAAATACAATAAAATTTAATAAAATATAATTTTAAAAAAATCATAATTTAATTCGTGAAGAAGCTCCACAGGTTAAGGTACATGTAAGAAAAATATTGAAATAATGTTTTTATAAAATAAAATAAAACGTAAGAATGTGAATATAAATCAATACATTAATAGCTGAAGAAAATAAAACAGCCACAATAAAAATGTTTTTAACTGTATGATAATAATGTAAAAATTGAACATAAGCAATAAGAATTACTACTACTACGGTACTTTTACATTTATTAGAGGTGAATTTCGTCACTGTTGCTTCTTTACTGAAAGAAGCGCTTTGTCTCTGTAACAATGCCCTGTTCCAATAAAGTACTGAGGTTTTGAATATCCTGGTCTGCGCATGCGCACTTCTGATGAGTGATTCGACGCTGAGTAGCTAGCATCTCGTCAGATCTGTGCTTTCTCTGCATTCGCTCACTTCTCGTGAACAGTTATTGTTTAACAGCTGGTCATTTCTACCGAGCGGAACTACCGTGACCGAGGCGTGAAAGAATATGCCCAAAAATAAAGGTAAGGCTAGCGGGAAGCCATCCGTTAGCGACGAGTTTCAGTTGATTGTGTCGGAGCCCGCCGCGGACACACGCAGCTAAAACGTGACACCGACCGGCTGCTGCTAGTTAGCCCCGCGGAGCCTCGTTTACACGACCGTTAGCGTGGTATACGTGATGTTTACCCTCTCTGTTTGGTTCTATGCGGGGTAACTGTGAATTTAGGAGAAATCTAATAAAGTTCTCCTTCTCCGTTAACGATTGAGCTAACCTGATTACTGGTGTAGTCCGCTGCTAACTATTACAGCTAACCAGCTAGCTTCTACCTAGTTACCCCACCCGGGCCGGCCCGTAATATCCGCCTCCAATTTCCACCAATATGCAGCCCTTTAAAACACCAGAGTGTCTTTATACTGGGTTCTAAACTATTCTCCAGATGGTATTGTAGCGTTTGGACGATGTTACGACCCTTAACATAAAGGTTAGCTCCTCTTTCTGTCCGGTTCCCCTTTCAGAGAGAAGCTCACACAGGCGTTGAAATTAATGCCATCTCTGCTGTGTACCACGATAAAACGCCAGTTTGGATAACTGAAATTGAACCATTCACACGTACTTAAAACAAGGTGTCAGTGTTGTCTTGTTTAGCAGAAGTTTCTGGTGTTTCTAGTCATTTTTGTTCCGTTGCTAAACAAAAAGCTTCCTTAAGCTTGATTAAATTTAACTCCACTCAAGCCAACCTGATGAAATCTTAGTATTGGTGTTTTTCCATTTAATTGTTGGTTGATTGTTTATGGCGCCAAAATTATTTATATGTACGTTTAAAAAAACAAAACAGTGAAATTGACACAAACCACTAATGTATTTCTGCTTGTTTCTGTTTACAGGTAAAGGAGGTAAAAATCGGCGACGTGGAAAGAACGAAAATGAGTCTGAGAAGAGGGAGCTGGTGTTCAAGGAGGATGGACAGGGTGAGTGTGGGTTCAGTTTATTCTGTTTGTGGGTTAGAAGAGTTGCCTTCACCTCCGAGCTAAGCAAGTATGCAAGTATTGCTTGCACAATATAATGCTGTTCACAGAAAGGAGCGCCTTACAGAAAATTGTCAGGTAAACAAAACACTGACAACATTATAGCACTGACGCATTTACGTGTTCAAAAAGGAGTAGGACGAAGTATAAACTTATTCATAAGGTCTAGGATTAAGTGTCACTGCATGTCCTTAACAAACAGTAATTTAGTGTGTTTGATGTGAGTGGGATGAAGAGTGAACTATTAAGGTTTTAAAGTATGTCTCAGTTAAAATACAGTGTTTCTTCTTATTATGGGAAAATAAAATTGAGTTACACAAAGGAGAGTGATGAGTAAAATACAAAATAAAATGTAATAAATGTAAAAAAAAAAATTAAACCTTTTAAATGAATGAAACAAAGTGCTGTTTAAAAAGCTGCATATTATTGGATAAGTTGGGTCTGTAGAGTGAGCTCGTTAAATTCAATAAAACAGAATAAAAAGTGCCTCCCTAAAACAAATACGTCACATACTAAAAGTGTAGTGGTCAGTGTATGAAGAAGAAAAGTTATTTAAATAGTAATAATAAAAGTTTGTTCTAGTGTTAGTTTACTGTATCAGCTGTAAAACACAGTTACACAGAGCTGTTTCACTATATTATGTCTCTCTCTCTTTTTCCTTTTTTTTTTTTTTTTTTTTTTTTTTTTTAGCATCTGCAAATAAAAAAATGATCTCAATAACTTGAAATCAAAATGAAGACATGATATAAAAATTTTTAAATGCTTTGGCGAAACCTGAATATCATCTAAACGTTTAGAAAGTAACAGGATGAATACAAAAAGACAAAAATAAATTTAAGGAGGGAAAAAAAATCCCAATTGTAAGTTGGGCACAGTTTTAAGAATTGTAAACGAGTGTCATAGCTCATCGTTCATGTTAGAACTACTTAAATCTCTAAGATTGAAATGTAATCTTTCAGTCTAATCTAATCAGTTTTATCCAAACAAAAAAATGCTTGAAGTTTTCAGTCCTGTGCTTGCATATGTGACAATTATTTGATGGTAAATCAAATATTTGCTTAAAAAATGTCTCGTTAAGCTGTGAGGATTTAAAATATCAGCTGTAGTTGATGAGCAGACAGTCAAAACACACCAGCTCCCCAGCCTGCAGGTGTCATTTAACTCATATCAATTTAATTTTGTTTGTATAGCACCAATTCACACCAACAGTTGCGTCAAGGTGCTTTAAGGTAAAGACCCCACAGCATTAGAAAGAAACCCCAACTTTTACATGACCTACTATAAACAAACATTTGGTGACAGTGGGAAGGAAAAACTCCCTTTTATCAGAAGGAAAGGATTTAAGAGCAGTGATGTTTAGAGCGCTGGATGACTGAGGGGTTTACCGGCTTTACTGGATCTTCAGCTTAGAAGTGTCAGGATCCAGCTGGAGCTGCTCAAAAATTCACTGCTCAAATCCGGATGTAACAACCTTCTGAGGAGCAGGTTTAAAACCAAATTAAAATTTAAAGTTAAACATTGCAATCACTGGATGATCTATCTTGTGTCATTATGCCATTCACAAATATTTATGGCTGGATCCACTCCCTACAGCCTCGGTGCATGTGTCACTGATCCTGCCAGACCTGGATCAGAGAATCAGGGACCTCCTGGACAGTCTGGTGCTATTTGGAAGCATGGGTACAGAACACTTCAGAGGTTCTGATGAAGGTGTGGGTCAGTTCTGCCTTCATCATTCAAGAACTGTTCTGTACCAGGAAGAACCCAAAGCACCAGGATAGGATTGCAGTCATTCTGGAGTGTGTTTCAGGCTTCAGACTCTCACGTCTGTCGCATGTGCTCAGTGTGAACAGTTTGTTCAGAAACATGCACAGGAGTGACCTGCAAAGCAGCACATACTGTTCCTGCTGTTATCTACAGCTTTGTCTAGCTCTGCTCCTGCTGGTGTCCACTCCAAATCTTGGCACTCTGCTGGGAGACTCTGCAAACTTTCCTGTAACCGCAGGCATGGAGATCCTGAAGGATCTGGACTGCACGGGCAACCATCAGTAGCCGGGACACTAACTAAAAGCAAAACTAGAGAAAAATCAGTCAGAAGAGAGGAAGAGCGAGCAGTCTGTGGGCACCACCTGCCATCCCTTTGTGGGGGTTGTCTTGTTGTCTCATCCAGTGCATCTGTCACTTTCATTTGCACCAAGGCAGCTGAAATAGATTCATAATGGTTTATTCCTCCTATTCTGAACAGTGTACGAGCCCTTTATTACAGGCGAGTATATCACGGGTTGATTTAAGCTTCCTTTGCTCTCTTGTGTCTCAGAATACGCTCAGGTGATTAAAATGTTGGGGAACGGACGTCTGGAGGCGATGTGCTTCGATGGAACCAAGCGGCTTTGCCACATCAGAGGAAAACTCCGGAAAAAGGTAGGAATGACCCGAGCACCTTCTGTCGCCTTCTCCCACCATCACACACAGAGGAAACTCTGTGGTGTGACGCCGCGTCAGCATTTTCTCAGGCAGCCGCCGTCAGCGTGTGTGCGGGTCACAAAGTGCAGCGTGACCCTGTGCCACTCATCCCTGCTTTGTTTTGTTTTCCTCCAGGTCTGGATTAACACGTCGGACATCATCCTGGTCGGGCTGAGGGATTATCAGGTGTGTTGGTGGCTCACACAGGCTTCAGATCAGACCACTAATACTGTTGTCAGTCACTGAGAGGGCACCGTGAAGCTTTAACAGCCTGAATTACTTTTCCTAAACTTATTTGTGTTTTATCAGTAGAGATGTTGATGTTTATGATGGCCACAAATAACAGAAAACTGCTCACAGTTGTGTTTACATGGAGAGTCCTACCTACGGGGCTCTGTAGGGGGGCTTAGTTAAAAAATCTTAAGTTACTGTGATCAGTAACACAAACTTCAACCCCAACTTCTGTTCCAGGACAACAAAGCTGACGTCATCCTTAAGTACAACGCAGACGAGGCTCGCAGTTTGAAAGCGTACGGAGAGCTGCCAGAGCACGGTGAGTTACGCTGCACGTGTCACATTAACGAGGCGGTTTTTTAAAAACTTGCTGTGTTAATGTTACTGCAGCTGGTTGTCTGGTGTCTGTTTTACTTCCATGAACTTCCACAAACATTATTGTGTCAGACCTGTAGGTGAAGTAGGATTCTGTTTTCCTGCAAATCCAAGGTGGAAAATAGTTGCAGGTTTTGATCAGCAGAGGGCCTCATTGCACATCACAAACATACTGAATTTTGGGACTGAGCAAAGTAGCAGCACCGTGGTGATGACCCAACCAACTGCAGGAAGACAATAGAGGAAGCGTTAGGGCTACCCGGTTAGCCATGCATGAACTTTCAAAATAAAAGTTCAAGGTTTCTCCACTAATAAATCACGTGCAAGGTGGAGAAGTGGTGACAGTCTCATTTCCAAACTGCTCCCTGATGGTGATCATTCAGAGCATCTATAACTGCACAGTCCGACCCTGTGGCGTGATTAGATTCACTCTGGGGTCGGCGTGAGTACTCGTGAGATGTTTCTGATGCATTTTCTGTTTCATCTGCAGCCAAAATCAACGAGACAGACACATTTGGACCTGGAGACGACGATGAGATTCAGTTCGATGACATTGCAGATGACGATGAGGACATTGATGATGTAAGTTGGCGTAATTGAACAATATTTTTTTTATATATTCTAAGTACCTGAATTTAATTCTTCACAGGAGTGAATTATAATCCCAAAAGTAGTCTTGAAGCCAGTACAACACCTTGAATTAAACATAAAGAACTAGCAGCATAATTTTACTTTCTTCTTTTAGTTCTAAATCTCCATCAGTGACCTTATTTTCTGAGACACAGTGGAGCTTTGCTTGCTCTTAAACAAGTTTGGTCTTGGAGCTTGTGTCATCAAAAAAGTTGTGGTGGACACATTTTATTGCATTTTATAGACAAAAAGCTTATAAATCATAATTGGTCGTATTTAAGTTCATTTCTGATTTAAAACAATAAAAAAAAAAAGAGGAGATGTGAGGATGGTTCTGACGAGACAGTTTAGCTGAGCGAGCCTGGGCGTAAACTTGTTTTTAAGTGACTTTGGAGTCTTGCACCTTCTAACAGCCTTATATTGGCTTTTTTTCACATGTGTTTTAGATTAATGCATTTGAGAGATTTTCTAGATATTTGATGATCCTCACCATCTTTGGTTGCACTTTAACCCCCAACATGATATAAACTGTAGAAGTAGTTTGTTTGGTCCAAATATGGTGGATAACTAAACTGCGTGCACGCTGGGATCAGATTGTGTAGAACAAACTCAAATGTTTCCTCTTCCTCTTTGCAGATCTAAAATCCTGCCACTGGAGGGAGAAGGTGGGATTTTGTTAGAGATGCTCCGATTGGGATCTTTCGAGCCGAACACAGCGCACCGAAAATAATTATTTTTATTAAGATCAGCCTATGCCAGTCCAATACAGTTTATTAATATACAGTATGTTTAATCCAGCTTGTTTATCATCAGTAGACATCTTTGTTGTTTGGAGAACTTTAAGTGCATTTCACACGGGGGAGATCACCATCAGTACTTTGATTTATTAGACAAGACGCTGCTTTAGAGACTGTCTCAGTTATCAGACGGAGACCACTGAGGAGGATGATTATGAAGATGATGATGACGCCGACAGTTTGCTTTCCCCACCTTTGTGGAGAATCTGAGCTGATCGACTGCATCATACGTGTAAGGTGAACATCTGGAGCATTTCTAGATTTTTACCCTTTGCTTCCAGCTGCAACAGAAAAAGGCAAATCTGCCATCTCAGTTTTGATTTTTTGTTTCCTCCTTAATTTTACACACAGCTGCGCAGAAAACACACTCATTGTCTCATGACTGCAAAATATCTCACACCTAGTGCATGTCATCTTTTAAAAATGTATTTATATTCATTTCACACTGTGGAATTTACAAACGAGTACAGAATCTCTGGATTCGCCAATAAAAACATTAACTAGTTTGTGTTTTTCCTCCTTGATCGTTTATCGTTGTTTGTTGATTGCAGAAAGAATGCATTGACCTCCACGGTGGCTTTTTGCTCCCTTTCCTTTACGCCCTGCCTGCTCACATAAGCTCGTATTTTTAGTTTAAACCCAGGCTGAATGAAGGCAATCCTGCTCCCCTAAAATCAAAAGAAGACTCAGATGTATTCTTCTGTTTACTTCCCTCATTTGTCTTTCTGTTGTTGTTTCTTTGTCCTCTCTTTGAACTCTTTGCTGCTCGCAATTCCGGTCGCTAGACCAGCGGTTCCCAAACGTTCCCCTTGCAGACATCCCCACCAGTTAAACCAGTAAAACCTCACAGCACAGCCATTTATCATCGCATAGAACCTCTAGAAAAATCAGTGATTTATATCTGCAGCATATTATATCTATTTCCCCTCCTCGCAGTCCCCGAGGAGGCCCAGCACCTCAGTTTGGGAACCACTGCTCTAGCCGACGTGGGGCCTGTTGCTGTTGTAACTGAATTAATAAAAAATTAAAATGTACTATGATGTTTGAAGGCTGGGTTTCCAATAAAGATCTTAACTCCACTGACCTGGCATCGTGGTTTTTGGGCGCCTAACGCACTTCCTGTGCCGGTCTGATGGTGGCAGCAGGACAGATAAACTGACCTTGTGCTCTTGGGCACTTTAAGCTGAGAACATTCAGGGTTGCAGGGAACAAAAGCTGGTATTTTTGTCCTTACAGTGTGGAGAGGCTGTGCAGGAAGTGACGACCTGCTGTGGTGAATCCTTCAGCCTCAGGCTCACAGTGTGCCTGCTCTTTGTCTCCAAATGGTTTTATTTAAAGTTGACCAGTCCTTCTGTCCCTTATTTAAGTTCTTATTTCATATTATTTCTACTCTTAAATGTTTACGTTGGGGAAAACAAAGACCAAGGAAAGAAGCTCAGTAATGCAGGCTTTTTCTGGCACAGCGCTTGCAAAAACAATACCTAATTAGATCAGAACCTTTGGTATCTGTTTATACTGCATTTATACTCTGTGTGTTTGTGTCTTATGTCCTGCAGGTTTTTCATAAAGGTCCATTTTACCACATTATTGGGTTTATGTAATATGATATAATTTGAATGCACACCGAAGCGGATTTTGACCGTTTTTAAGACATCGGCTGGTTTAGTTCGTTGGATTTCTGCAGTTATCACACAAAAACATCTGTATCTGAGAGGCTGTGGTCCACGCGTTAATTTTTTCTTTGTGATTTATTTAAAAACCTCATTGTTGTTATTTATAGCGCTGCCATCTGAGGCGACTCAGTAAGCGTGTGTGTGTTTTGATCTGAAAACAGCAGCACTGACCCACATTTACAGCAGCCATCCTCACGGTTTGCTATTATCTATGACGTAACTGCATCGCTGGGGCCGGCACGTGCGGCCTGTCACGAGCCAATTTCAGCTAGTTTTACTGCCACGTGAGGAAGAGTGTGTCCTTTTGTGACGACAAACGGATTTAATCTGAAAAGTTACAAAAATGAAAGTAAGTGACATAAACATGTTGTAAAGCTGCTTTACAGTGATTTATTCTTCCGCCAAGCTGCTTTTATAGTTCTGGGCAAGCGACAGGCGCTACCTGGTTGCTAAGCGACGCATAACAGCGCGAGTGGGCGCATTAATATGTAAATTAGCCAAATGTAAAGCGGTCACAGGTTCGTGTTTCCGTTATAAACCAAAAAGCTGGAAAATGTAATATTATTTTTTTTACTACACGTTAGATACTTTTATAATATCACAAAGAGCAATGTTTAATCTTTTTCTTTCATTCCAATGTTTTTATTTTTATTTTATGAAGTAGTCCCGACGTTTCGTTGAAGCTACCCTTGTATTTGAAGCTTTAAATATGGCTACATTGGCGGTATCGGTTCTGGTTTATCTGAGAGAAGTATATACGAGGACTGACATGAAGATTACGTTTTATAGCATCGAATAGAAATCCACTCTTGCTCCCCTCCCCTCCCTGTGCCTCCATACTCCTAGCATCCTCCTAGACTTCTCCTGAGTCACTGTGTCGGACCGGCGCTCTCCTGTGTGGGGTACCGCGGGTTTAACGTCTTTCTGGCTCTTGTCACGTCCCTCTACTGGAAAACACTCGATGACCCAGGTGGCTCCAGGTCCAGCTGACATGACAGGTGAGAAAAATATATGCTCCTATTTATGAATCTTATATTAAATGTGTATTATTGGCTGGGTAATCTTCCTACGCTCAGAAACGCCCATGGACAAACATTAACCCACAACCATTAACCTGGATAGGACTGATTCACGCTGCATTTTCATTTAAAGACCTTTAAAGAGTCATGCGTTACATCCGCATATACTGAAGAATTACTTTAGATATGTGCATCTGGAAATAAATTTTCCATGTGTAATGTTTCTTATGTTTAGGCATGGTTTTGCATGTTGCGTTGTACAAATATGTTGTTGCATTTCATATATAGAGGTCTACGTGAGTGATACACATCAAATGACGTCTTGGGAAGTATATTTTATGATAGGCCAGCATAAATATTCTAACTGATTATGTTTGCTATCCTACATTATATTGATTCCACCCATCCCTCTTTATGGGCTGTCAGCTCTTTAACCATCCACAGTCCTCGATCATCCTCTTAAACAAACAGCAGATTTCTGCATGTGATGTAATGTACACTGGAGACAGAGTGTGGGAGAGGGGACTTTTGGCTCATGTTTGCATGTATTTGCATATCTAATGCCTGTATGTTAAGACCACTGTTTGTTTGTTTTTTAAAAAACCATTGAATGCACAGAGCACGGTGGATAGTTGCCCTTTGGCTGCTTTCAGGCTGTCAGTTTGACAGATTAAGAGGGAAAAAAAGGAGCAGGAAGAAGGCCGGAGGTTACACTCAGGGGTCTTGCTCTGACATCTGACCCCCAGAGGCGAAGCAGTGACTGACAGAAAATGTATTGCATCTGGACGCCCTGTGACTGATAGCTTTCTTAATCCCTGCTCTTCCATATTGACAGAGTGGTCACGTTTGCCGCTCTGGCTTTACATTTTTAGCTTTATTTTGCTTCTCGGCCAAGTGTGAATCATGTCTGACTCTTCTCTCCCAAAACACAGCGCTGGTCCCTCCTCCTGCGCCAACACTGCTCGCCAACAGGCACGCATCTCCTTCTCGATCACCATCCAATCACAGGAGCCCTCCAGGTAAATGTGTAATCTCATCATAGCCTTTTACATACTCCCAGTATTTTAATAAAGAAGAAGGTGACAGTTCTATTTATAGAGCGCCACTTCAAAACAACAGTCATCTCCAGGGGCTTTATTTAGTGAGCTGAAAACAAACTGCACAATCACAGCATCCCCTATGAGCAGCACTTGGTGACTGCAGGAAGGAAGAACTCTGTTTTGATAAAAATCAAGCACAGGAAGTGAATGACTTTGCAAAACAAAAACCTGCAAGAGAGATTAAACAAAAGTTAATGACACAGTCATATTCGTGGAAGCTTGTTTCTGCCCCTGGAATAAAACAAAAAGGTTCTTTTGCCCCTCAGAAGTCAGAATTTTGGGTTATTATTTCAGGATTTCTGCTTACTAACAAAAACTTCTAAGAAGATAACTCAACTTGGGAAAATAACCTGAAGATAAGAGTTACTGAGTGAAATTTTTAAGATAGCAACCTGAAATTTTGACAACAAGCTTCTGTACACTTATTTATTTAATATGTGTTTGTTGAAGGACATATCCTGGTCAAAAAATGACTGATGATTCTTCATAATCTTATTGGAAGTCTAAGGAAATGCCATCCAGAGTCAGCGTCCGGTTAGACACTGAAACATAGATAGATGCAAACTAACGTTAGTATTATTTTTGAGTCATTCCCGTGTTTGTCTTAACTGTTTTTCAGATTGTGTTTTTGTGTGGTTAAAATTCCAAACAAAGTGAATGTGATTACATGTAGGGGTGGAGCTAAAGCAACATGATAAAACATGAAAGATATCAAACATATGTAGAACCTGCAGGCGGCCAAACTAATCACTTAATTTTTCCTTTTACAGGCTCCCAGCTGCATTTAGCAAAAGAGCAAAGCAACGACGGAGAGAAAATTCGAGGTATGAGCGATTGTCCAGCTGGTGTAGCTGAGTGTGGTCTGTCTGCTTCATCTGTCACTGGCAAACGCACACAGATTGTTGGAGGCTTTCCTGTGATACGCAGTGTGCTGTATAGTGGATCAAGAAGTGCATTATTTCCCTTAAAATGTTGTGGAGGAAACAGTAGAAGTTGAGTTTCTAAATAAGTAAATAACGAATACCCCGGTGTGTGCGCAGAGCTGTCGGAGGAGCTGCAGGATAAAGAGCGTCGCGTTCAACAGCAACTGGAACGCTGCGCAGAGGAGAGAGGGAGGAAGATGGAGGAGCAGAGGAGGAAGGAGCAGCAGCGCAAGGTGGCGGCCGTGGACAAGAGACGAAAACAGCAAGAGGCGGAAAAGGTCAGAGGTCACAACACACTAATGCGTCGTTCCATTTAACTGGGAAGCCCGATGTTAGAACGATGTCATCCCAAGATAAGCGAGTTCCAGTGGTAAAGTCAAAAAAACTGGATTTGCTTTGCTCTTTAGAAAGGTAGAATTCACTAGCTAAACAGCGTGAGGCTTGGTTTTTGTGCTTAAAATCAAAGCTTCTGCACGTTCCTGCACAGGGTCTGGTCTGTTCTCCACATTTGGCTTTTTAAGCCACTTACAAATAAAGCTTTCTACCACTGTCTTCATTGTTAGGTGGGGGCTGGTGACCTGCTCTGACTTTAAAATTCAGACTAGGAATTCAAAAAATTCTGTCTTTGAATTTCAAATGGAACGGACCATAACTGTGCTTTCAGATAACATGAGAAGAGTAGAGACCCACCAAGGCTCTGAAGCATATGTGGCTTCAGATAGGGTTTAACTAATGACAGGGTTATTGGGAAAGAAAGATGAGCTTCGCTAGCTCTCTGCTGCTTTGGGTTTCAGGTCATTTGTTTGCATTGCAGACTGTCAAGGAAAAATACAGTTAACATAAGAGGCGAGTCAATTCATGGGCGAATAGTGTGGTTGGGAGAAAAATCTGACTTTGTGCAGTCTTTAAAAAACTGCTAACACAGCTAAACTGCAAACAGTACTAGTGAGCTAAAGGGGATACGCACAGCTAATTCATTCAAACCCCTTGGGGCTGGTCTGGTACCTGGTTGCCAACTAACAACCAGGTTAGCTAAAAACTGCTGTAACGTGCTTGCTAGCATTTCATGGCTGTTTCTCAACATGCATACTTGTGAAACATACAAGTACAGCTCCAGTTAAAAGTCCACTGTGTTCCTGCTCCACCCATCAAGGATGCTTCACCTGCATGCATTTGGAACGGAAAACAAAAGTATGGCCAAACTCTTACATTTTGAATATATTAATGTTTCTGTGACACAAAATAAACCTTTAAGATGTTTTTAGTCGAGAATGTAGTTGTGGTTAACCTCAAATATGTGATTTATCAAGCTATTGTCTATTTGTACAAAAGGTCTGGCGTTTTTGGAGATGTCCACCCCGCTAGTTTAACAACCAGCCTCTTGCCTCGCCAGCTAGCAGCAGTTTTAAAAATGATCTGTGGGAGCCGGGTGCTCTCGGCAGGTAACATGAGCTCCGACTGCCTGACTCCAGGCACATCCTTTTCCCTACTCGGTAGACATTAAATGCAGGGTATGATTCACTTAGGTCTTCTCTGTGGGGTGATCTTTGGTTTATTTCAGTGTTTTATTTATGCTTAAAATATATATTTTTAATAATCTGTTTTGTAAAGAAATCTGTTATTATGCATATCATATGCACAGGCCAGTAAATGAAATTAAGGGTTAAAAATGTATTTGAGGGGAAATACTAACTGTGTCCTCCCACCTTGGAGGTTCAGACTCTCAAATGAACTTGCGAAGTATGAACTAGCAAGCAAAGCCCTCATACCTCAGTAGGAATGCTAGCTGGCTAGCTTGCCTAATTACTTCAATATGATGCTAAATTCTTTGTAGTGTCAGATAATTTTATCCATCGATAAATCTTCTAGAACAAACAAACATATATAACTAACATTTAATTTCTACAGTAATACCTATTATCATGAGGGTAGTTAGCCAGTTAGCTGTACCTTAGCCACACAGCGTGTATCTGATATTGGCAGCTTTAAGCTAGAAAAATACTCTTTTGTAAGTTTTTAAAAGGTCATTAGTATGAAATCATTAATTTAGACAGCATCGAGACAATAATGTAATCAATCATCAAGAAGGTCAGCACAATAAAACTGGATTATCATCCAGCCCAGGTCACACAGACTTTATGCTTCTCAGTGAAATAAAATCTGAGCTGTGCTCCCCTCAGACTGTCTCCTCCTTCATCTCCCCTCTTCAGAAACCTGATCACAGGATCAGAGAAAGCCTGGAAAGACAGGCTTTCTCTGTTTCCCACCACTGATCACTCTTTTCCCTTTTCTGTCTGTGAGCTCGCTGCTCTCCAACACTGAATTATTAACCGTGTCGATCCATAATCGAGTCAGTGTGTTTCCAGCTGTGTTGTCAGGCTGAACCAGAGCTTAGGAAAGTCCTGAGTAATTAATGCAGAAGCTCTAAAGACTTTCTGCCAGCAGACCAATTGTGTGCATTCAGCTGAAACATGAAAAGTTTAGCTGGCTGGTTGTCTGCAGACTTAAAGTTACTGGACATTATTGTTTTCCTGAGCAGGGCACCATCCCCAGGTTTGGGATTTTGAAATCCTCTCCTCACCTTATTGCCAGAAAAAATCAGCAACCAAAAACAAACCAGGACATGAGATATAATAAGATATAACAGAAAGCAGTCATCTGTGGTGTTATGTGTAGATGAGCGATGCATTAATATTCAGGTTCAGCTGAACTGTGATTGAAGTTCCAATATTTTGCGGCCACTGCGTGACCTGAAAGTCAAAATTAAAATTCTTACTTCTTGTATGAAGAGCTCTCTTCTGTGATTTTAGTCCGGCCACTCTGCGTTTCATGATTATCTTCTTGGGCATCTCCATTCTGCAGCACAGCTGATTTTTTACATCTTTCTCTGGAGGCCGTCTTCTGACCTCGTACGCTGAGCCCTCAGAGGCGTCTTCATTGAATTAAACTTACGCCAACATCAACTCATGTTTCAAACTGATTCGCCTGAAGTAGAGATCAGTAATGGACTGAAGATTGTTTAGTTCATTTCTTTCTAGTTCATGTCCCCTGTAATTATCACACTACATCATATTGTCACAATACTGGCCCTGTTTTTATATCCTCAGTTGGCTGTGGGTGCTTCCCTGTCCCACAGCTTATTCTACCACATTTTTAGCACATGTGGAGAAAAACACTCCTATAATACAAGAATGAACATTTCAAGTAAAATTATAGTTAGATTTTCATCAATTAACTGGGCTTGTTAGATTGTGTCTTTCCACCACCGACTCAAACCTCTCTAAACACACTGGACGTCATTCTCGCTCACTTTTTTAAAGATGTTCCACACAAGACTTTTTGAGGGCTGTAGTCAACTTTGGCTTTGCATGTTTGTCTTGTTTGTACAGAAGCATCTGATCTCATCAGGCCACACACTTTACTGGCCTGAGACCTGGTAGGTAGTGGGACCAGTGTCGCTACAAGGGAGGAATTCCAGTTCCTGTTAATCCCACTGTACAGAAATTGTCTGCACTTCAGCTGGGGGCGTTTGTAAGAATAAATACAGTGACTGGAGCTAAATGTGTCACATATACCGCATCACACTGAAAAAGACAGCTCTCTTACAGTGAGGCTGACTTAGCCTGAAATCAAGTAGTGACATGTGGAGCACTTACAGAGTTGTTTCATTAAAATCAAAAATTGGAACTATTTATTGAGCAACTGTTATTAAAAACCGGATTAAATTTTCCAAAAGAAAAATGTTTACGCTGCAAAGTTTGCATTGTTTCTACAGCTCCACAGAGCCCCACTCATCCTGGCCTCTGTGTGGAAGAGGAGAGCTCTTCTTTGTTAGAAGTTCTCAGTCGAAGCAATTTTTCTTTGTGCTGCTTAATAAAAGCTGGCAAACGGCTCAGAGGCACATTACTGCCACCTTCTAGCAGTAGTAGCACATTACAGCTTAGCAGGCGCTGGTAACAACAAGGGAAAAGTATATATTAAAAAATGATCCATAAGCCATTCAGCATTTCTGCGATCTCTTATATGACCATTCCTACTACACTGCAGACAAAGGCAGTAATTGTCTCCTTTACTGGACTATTTCTTTAGATCATAATCCTGTGAAATGACTCAGATTCACAGACGGATGTGCAGCAGATATGATGATGTAGCTGTGGTGTGGGATCCTGCTGAGCTGCTGAGACGAGCTCTTTCTGTTTTTACTTCTTCTTCAGAAGCAGTGAAACACCTCATCTCACTCTGCGTGAGTCATGAGTGGGCATCACTCTGCCTAAAACCACTGACTCATGTTATTACACTGCTGAATTAATGATCGGCTGTTTCGTATCGAGAGCATACATTTCTGGTGGTTGTTTGGAAAGCTAACCAGCACACAAAGGGTTAACAGGTGGTGCACAGAGAGGAGAGAGAAGAAGAGGAGGAGGAGGGGGATTATTATCTCTATTGATGTGGAGGCTCTCTTTGACTGCTAACAGCCTCCACCTCCTCCTCCACCTCGTGTCTTCCGCCTCATATGCATAACTTAATGATATAATGATCAGCTGGGCT
This sequence comes from Copadichromis virginalis, assembly GCF_057382275.1. Lineage (NCBI taxonomy): Eukaryota > Metazoa > Chordata > Actinopteri > Cichliformes > Cichlidae > Copadichromis > Copadichromis virginalis. The sequence goes on from NC_140626.1 coordinate 31,594,477, forward strand.
CACGGGACGATGACATCACCTCCAGCGTATCGTGTGTCGTTTACTGGAACAGACAGTCGATGCTGTGACAAGCACATATTTCACCTTTGAACCGGAGAGCAAAGCTGCAGGATCGAAGTGCTTCACGTGACGAGAGAGTTAATACAGGATCCAAACTAAAACAAAGCAAAGTACTTAAAACGAAATAGCTTGTAGTCACAGTGCGGGATGCATTTTTTAAATTTATATTGATTGTACCAGGAAGGAGAGACCTCACCAGGACCCATAAACCACATTTAAAAAGGTTTTTGATCATCGTTTAGCACTGATAGATGAAAAACAATGAATCCATTATAAAAATATAACAGTAATCCTTTGCAGCTCCATAAATCCATTAGCTAACTAATCATTTGTAAAGCATTATGTAAAGCAGATAAGTTCCTCCATGTTCTGTGGTGCAGTGTGCAACTGAGCTTTGGTTCCACGAGGCTCGTGTTAGAGGCTACTGCGGGCCTTTCTGAACCAGTCAATAAATAGTTTTGTCTATGAAACAAAAATAAAAACTGCTTTCAATGGCTCCTTTATTCACAAGGAGTCACAACAGCGGGTAGCCTCGTATGTTCGATTTGGCTGAGGTTTCACGCCCTTCCTGACACAAACCCCACAGGGATTTGTCTCCTCCCAGGATCGAACCGGGGCTCTTGTGCTTTTTAGGTGAATCTATAAACCAGGAATAAAACGAGGAGAAGATACCAGTCAGAATCACCTGGAGTTTAAAATGTTTCCTATCCCAAAAGAAGTTTTAAAGTCTCTCACCTTTTAGAAGCAATAACGTTTTAATGAGTAGTCATCGGAATAGTTGTTTTTTTATCGTCTGTTGATGAATTTCAGTTATTCCAGCTCTGCATTGGAGTTTAGTGGTTTTAAAACTAGAGATAATAGAATCCTTAAAAAAGGATTTTAAATCCTTTTTTTTTTGCAGACTTATTATTTTAGTGTTTGTCTCTGCAGTTAACTCTTTATAACGCCTCAGATTTATTAATTGGCCTTGTACAAATCAAATTTAATGTGTGTGTGTACATTGAGGTTTCTCATGTGATGTCATGTGCACGCTGCTCGGGAGTTTTCCACCATGTTAGATGTGTGTGTTGTCACGGCTGACCTCCATCATTTGATCATGCCTCCCCATTTGAGTATGTCGCCGGGACCTGCTTCACTCTGTGTGGTGTGAAGCAGCACCTCCCAGAAACCAAAGCAGAGGAGGGTAATATGGTCAAACCTTCTGTTTATGAGAGGCAGCCAACAATCCCAAAAAGCTGATTCTGTTCATGTGGACGTAGCGTTTTCATAGTGGGAGCAGCTAAAGTGGATCGTTTCAGACAGAGGATAAACTGAGGGGCTGCACAAAGGCTCAGTATAACATAAAACCAGATTATTTTGAACTGAGAATCATGCAAAGCTACTCTAATAAAGCCCAAGAATAAAATATGCAGAATGGATTTAATATTAGTCTGAGGTTATTTTGGAGATAAAAACTGAACCTGGTTCATTTTTGTCTAAATACTATTACTTTGAGTAGTGTTATTAATTACTGACCGTGTCTTGTTGACAGCTCACCTGCAGCACTCGACTCTTTGTTTTATTTGTCTCATGAACGGTTTGTGTTGAATCCTTTCATCTCATCAGACAGGCTCACTTCACATTCAGCACTGCAGAGGTAAACGAGTCCATTATGACTAACTCTGCCACGTTTGCCTTGTAAATCATCTCAATCAGCTCTGCCGCTGATAAATAAAGCAAATTGCACTCTAGTAAAAGTACTCATCAGGAGTCAGTTATGAGGGGACCTGCAGGCTGCTCATCCATCCCAGCCCTCCTCTCTATCTTTGATCTTCCACTCTCTTTCCACATCTTCACTCCCTCCCTCACCTTCATCACATTCTGCTGTCTCCCTTTAAATCCTGACTCCCCCTCCCCCGCAGCCTCTCCCTCCTCCTGCAGTTATGTGCGTGACTGTGCATGCACCTTCACCCCACCCCCATAGTGCTGAGGTGGGGCATTTCCACCCATTCCATATACAGACAGTACACTGAAGCAGTGTTTCAGCTCTGTGCTGGGCAGTTACTCTGCATGGGCCACCTTAATGGTCGATGATTGGAAATCCAGTATGACCAGAAAGCTGAGCCACATAAAAAGCAGACGGCTCACTTTTTACCCTCTGCAACAAACACAGAAACAGCTCAGTGTACAAACAGGTATAATATGAATAAACAAATAAAAAATACACATAAAAATAAATGCAGGGATGATAATATTTACCTCGTAAGGCAATGAGAACATCACTAAATGGAAAATGCTTCTCTTCTGGTCTTACATTTTTACATAAATATAAATAGTTTCAAATAAAAGTCTGTTTTCTAAAGAAGGACAATCGGACAACCCAACAAATTTGCAAACATTTAACATTTATTTATTTTTAACAAATAAACAGTTTAAATATGAAAAACAGCAAATATCAAAATAAAACAAAGGGGCCTTTACAAATATACCTGAACCTGAAATATTCTTTAATCTTAAAAGGCTTCAATTTACTGCTTTAATATATCTGAATATAATAACAGCTCATTTTAGATTCACAAATGTGTCTGATTTCTTTAAGGTGCCTGGCGCCTTTATTTGGCATCCTATGACATGTTTATATTCATCAAATATGAATGTCAAAATAGAAATAAGTGTCCGTCACTTAATGACATTAGGAAACCCGACAAAGTCATGAATCTAAAAATGAACCCTAATTAAGTGTTTCTAATACACCAGTGAGGACTTTAATTTTGGTTCCATGAATTTATTCCCTGGATTTTACTTTTCAGGTAATTGACTCCTTATTTTGCCCCTTAAAACATTTAGATTTATATAAATGTGTTTTATATATATTTGAATTCTGCCTTTCTGAGGTCTCACGTGTGCTTCGACGTGGGATCTATGCTTTTCTGACTTATTTCCTGGTGTTGTGTTATTGAGGTTTGTAGGGCTGTTTGTAATGCAGAGCTTTAGTTGTTCTGGTTTTTGTTTAGTTTTATATTGAGTTTTTGCGCCAGGCAACTATTTTGTTATTTCTTTTTGTGGCCGTAGTTTTGTGTCTCTAGTGTTAGCGGTCTTTTGTTTATTTCCTGTTTTACTTTGAAGGTTGGCTTTCTTGGATGTCTTCCATTGGTATTACTTCCTCCTTCATTATTGTCCGTTCGCCCTGATTACCTTTACCTGTGCGTATTAACTGCACCTGCTTGTCTGCACATAAAGCCCTTTGCCCAGCTCTGTCTTGTGCTCTTTGACTTTTCTAGTGAACCTGTCAGCTTAAATAAACGCTGCACTTTGCTCGACCTCTGAACTGACCTTCAACGCTCTTATATTGAACATCTCAAAATAATTGTCAATATATCTCTTTTTCAAATGACAGAGCCAACAAACTTTGTCTTTTTTTGTGGCTGCGATGCCGGCTAACAAAGAGCGAGAAGTGCCGATAAAATAAGAACCAGCCTCGAGCTGTTGTCGAGTGAGGTGAACTTTGGAAATGTCAACATGTCACGTTTGCATGCAGCGCAGAGTAGTTTGGATTTGTCCCGTGCATCTCAGATCTGGGCGTTGCAGATGCTGACGGGGTGTTTTTATTTTAACTGTGTGGTTTATTTAAAAAATCTGCTGTTGGTGCGTTTTTATAATGCAAGAATCTAAATTTTATGAAGTCTTTTCTTGGCTGAACGTCCACCTGAATGGTTGGATTTTTGAGGCGTCACTTGAGGCCACAAGGTGTTTTAGGGAGAAATATTTTCACATTCGCATTTGTATGTATTTTGCATGTGAAATACTCTGCATGTGCATACAGTGCATCTACAGCTGTAAGCACAATAGGGCAATCAGACATTCACTAAGTAATAATGATGCTCTGGAACAAAGGAGCGAGGTCCTCTATAGTAACAACAGCAGAGGGCAGGAGGTTTGCATCCAGGGTCTTTGTCTGTTTTCCCAGTAGCTCTTGCTCAAGGATAATGTTGCAAAACAGAATTAGGTTGCATGTAACAATTTATAGTATTTTATTTTTGATGTGTCAATGTGTGATAAGTTAAAATTGTGCTGAATGGGCTCTCACTCTGTGATCTGGAGCAAAATCCTTCCCACAGATAATAGAACAAGGACCTCACCGTGACTCCAGCATGAAGACATTAAGAATGTCAATCATTAGGAATAACAGCTGTCTCGCCATAACATTCCTTTAATATTCAACAGAAATGTCTCTGAGTTCATACAGGCCCAAATCCATGAAAGATTTTTATTGTTTTCCTCAAACTGTGAGCATGATGTAAGATTAATAATTGTACCCAGTCATGGTTTACTAATCTGTGTCTGCCAGTCACTCCCCAATGCCGAGTGTGTGTTTTTATTTTCTAGGAATGGTTATTGTCACACTGCAGCATGCATGCAGTCCAGAGGCAAAGGTAGAGGAAGGCAAAAGGATAAAAGAAATGCAACCAGTATCAATCTCCGATCCACCCACCATCTGTGTGTGTGTGCAGGCATGGTCCCCTGTGTAAACGTGTGTTCATGCATGTGTATGCATGTGGTGGGGGGTGGTGACGGGCTGCATTTTGCTTCCTCCCGTCTGACTAAAGTGCTTCAGAAACAGACTCAGTCATTAGAGAGGGAGTGGGTGATCGACATAGAGAGAGAGAGGGAGAGAGGAAGAGAGAGAAGGAGGAGTGAATTGAACTGCGAGGTGGGGGAGAGGGAGAGAGGGAGCGGCAGACGGAGGAGAGAGAGCGAACAGAGCTGCTGTATCACTGAGTGGCAGACGGGCGAGCGAGGGCTGGTGACCACCAGCAGACAGCAAACAGACGAGCGCGAAGAGGGGCGAGGCCGCTGCCGCTGCTGCTGCATGCGGTAACCATGGCGCAGCCATCTCCGAGTGCATCGCCCGGCATCCGTCGCCGTAGCGATGGCTCGGTAAGAGAATCTCTCTTCTTCCCTGTTTCTGAACGTAACGAGCAGGAGAGGCTGGAGGCCATGGTACGCCGAAGAGCCGGGGGCCCTGAAAGACGAGGAGGAGGAGGTGGAGGTGGAGGAGAAGCCCGGGAGCACCTGGATAACAGGCCTAAACGGTGGACATGGGGAGGACCGCCTGATGGAGTGGAGGGTGAGTACCAACAGAAATGATGATGATGTCATTGGAGGGTGGGTTTGATTTCTAGAACTCGGGGGGGTTGGTAGTGATGGAGAAGTGGAGAGATGTTTCAGGAGGAGGAGGTCTGGAGGTCAGGAGGAGACGGGGGGGTAGCTGTGGGAATAAAGGGTGGAGACGTAAAAGCAGAGGACAAAGAGCAGGTGAAGTGAGGATATAGAGAGGGAGAAAACACAGCGGGGCAGTGGAGGAAAAGGGTGGGGAGGCTGCAATGCAGGAACGCTTTGTCTCCAGACCCCTTCAGGCTTTAGAGAGACTCGGAGTGAGTTCATAAAGCTTCAGCCTGATCAGACGGGGTCAAGCTGTGCCTGTAAACTGCTGTTTAAATGTGCTACAGGTGCCGGTTTATTTTTATGTTTGTGTGTTTTATTTCCGAGCTGGGATGCAGGACTAATTCTCAGAAGACCTTGAACGCAACAAGGCCACACACATAAACAAAGTGCGACACAGGGCTGTTCACTGAGCCAACTTCCATCACTCGTATTTTATCTCTTTTCTTCACCGTCACTCTTTTCTGAGATGTTTTCTGTCTTCTTGTCGGCCCGAGCCTGGCTCTATGCTGTGGTGCATTCATAACGCCATCAATTATTCACAGTACCCACCAGCTGAGCCGGGATCGGGTCCACCAGGCAGCTCCTCTGGCTCCGGCCCGGCTGACTGGGGAAGAGGCGCTGCTCTGGGATCTGTGGGGCCCGGCAGAACGCTCACTGCAGCAGAAACGGCACCAGCTCATCTTACAGCTCGATTAAAGGACAGACACTCACCCAAAGACGCAAAGTGTGTGTTTTTGTGTGTGTGTTTGTGTGCTGCGTATTTTCCTCTGGTCCCGAGCTCCAAAATGAGCTGCTACTTTATTCGAACAAGGTGTTCAGGCCGTGATAGCAGCTGCTGCAGATATTTACCCAACCGGGATCACAGCAGATACACAACCCTGTGAAAAAAAATATTAGGATTTCTTTTATGTGTGTCCATTTTCAAAGGATTATTTCTCCTCTTGTTGCCAAGACTTGGGGGAATAATTTAAAAATAAGCACTGAGATTACGGTTATTGATCCGAACTGGCACCGGGTGATGTTAATACAGGAGCATTCAAAGGGACCCAGCAGTATATCTGTGTATGCGTTTTTGGACAATGGCACTTTCCTTTTTAATGTTGCGTCTGTACACCACCACAGTGGAGTTTAAATCACACAGCCGACATGTGATTGAAATGCAGGCGTTCATCTTTAATCCCACGGGGCCTTGTGGAGCTCTGATCAGTTGTGCAGCATTTGCCTGAGGAGAGTCTAACCCTGTACGCTTCACAACTCGTCCCGCTGCTTCTATCAGCAGTCACATCATCAATAAATACTAGTGACCCACTTCCACTGGCAGCCACACATACACATGTCAAAACATTACCTGCACCATGTTTGACAGGTGATGTGTTATGCTTCAGATGATGAGCTGCTTGCCTCTTCCAGTCGTCCTGGTCCTGGTTAATCTTCATTTCAAAGACTTTCTTTCAGAACTCTTTTAGATGTTTTCTTCTTGTTTTCAAATGGTTTGCATCTTTTTATAAACTCTCTTTTACATAATGTAACCTATGTTCTCTTAGAATGTTCTTGATTGGTTAGATGTTGTTGTTAGATGTTTTCTTAAGCAAGTAATGAACTCTGTAATCGTCCACTTTAGTTGTCTTCAGGCCTTTTGATGTCCCTGAGCTCACCAGTGTCTTCCTTGTTTTTGAGAATGAACCAGATTATTGATTTGGCCACTATGAAAGGTTTTTTTGTCTTTTATACACCGATCAGTCTTAATAGTCATGACCACGGTCATATGAAGGGAATCACTCTGATTGTTTCTTCATCATGACACCTGTTAGTGCCATAGTGAAGATTATCTGTTCATCGTAGCACTGCTAACACTGCTAACAGCGCATCAAGTGGTCCAAGAAGGGAACAGTGATGAACCAGCGACAGGGTCACATGAAGAACAAAGGCCGGCTCTGCTCCGATCCAACAGATCAGCTGTTATAGCTGAAATTGCAAAAAAGGTCATTCCTGGTAGAAAGGTGTCAGAGTACACAACACATTGTATCTGTTTGCTGTTTCTGTAGCAAACAGCTGGACACAATATTATACAAGTCATAATGTTGTGCCTGATCGGAGAGAGTTTATTTTGGCCTGTCAGCCTAATGACACTCCTTCACTTGCACTGACGTGTCTTTGGATGTCACAGTGACAGTTTCAGTGAACAGCTACCGGCACACTCCACTTCTTTTATCTGCTGAATTTGTCATAAAATAATGAGGAACCAGGCCTCAGCCGGCCAGCTGGTTGTCAGTCAGTTAAGTTACTGAAAATGGGAGACTGTGTGAATCCAATACTCTAATAACACATGTTCACTGTTTGATTTCAAATCCTCTGTGGTGGTGTAAAGAATCAAAACTACAATAATGTCCAGTGTCATTGTTCAGAACCTGTAGATCTGCCTACATGCTGAACATGGTAGTTTAAACAGTTCTCTTACAGCAGATGTTGCTTGAACCTCCACATGATGAGAACAGGATCTTAGATCTTCCCTGAGAGGGCAGTGACACTTCTTTTGCACATATTCGCGTCACAGTTTTGTGTTTCACTCTCCCTCTTGTTGGCTCGTTTGCCTTTACAATGTTTTTGAACAGATTTTGATGCCTCTTTCACTTTAACCCAGCGTGTGTGTGTGCACCGAGCTTGGTTGTTGTTTTCTGTTTGTATGCCTGTCATGTGTCCCTGAAACAGGTGTGTGTGTGTGTGTGTGTGTGTGTGTGAGTATGTAATGCTTTGCTTTCTCCGCTCTGCTTCACCTGCTGCCCAGGTAACCCTAAGACCCCACCCTGCCATGCCATTGGCTCCGCTCAGCCCAATGAGCTTCCTGCTGCTTCCAGTGCCAGCCAGTCCCGTAACGGTACAGACCACATGACTATGTGTGCCACACCCACCCACCGCCACCTGCAGTCGATCCTCTGTTTGCATGTTCGTAGCTGTAGCGTCATCCTGAAGTGTGTGATAGTCGTGTGTATTATATTTCAATCCTTTTAAAAATGTTTGCACTGATTTTTGTCACGACTGTTCTTAGAGGACCTAATAAAACGCGCTCCACCAGCGATAAATTGGAATATAAATCTGAATATTTGTAAACAAAGTTGCAGCAAAAAAGTTTGCACAGGTTTCCTCTGCAGTAAATGTAGCAGCATGTGCAGTATGTTGGCACACCTCAGTGGACGTGAGTTTTGTCAGCCATCATGTGTTTTTTGGTTTTTTTAGCTAGAGTGGCCGTGCTTATATGAGAGGGTGGAGTACTACGCTATCAGCTAACAATAGCTGGCTTTGTTACCAGCCTGCATTCATACAGACACAGATAGCTAATAATGAGTTATTAGACTTTCATTCACCAAAACTGGAGCACAGACAATGTGTTAGTACAATTAACTGCACAGTAATCAATATTATTGGTCCACATGAGTTACTCCAGTTAACTGAGGTGAAGCCTGGCAGACAGCTGCAGCTGCATTCGCCTTCCTCGCCATCCAACTTTCAGTCAAAGCAGCACAAGCCTAACTTTGTCCTTAAAACAATTCTAATAAGTAAATTGTAAAAATATCTGTTGCTGTTATGAAGTAGGAAACTATCCAGAGGCAGCGTTTTTTAAGCAGGCTGTAAACACATTTATTTTCTGAGTAAAAGTTGTAAATGTTAACATTGGAGTCTGTTGGGACTGACTCCATAGAGAGTCACTCCAAAGGGAGTCATATTTCAGTGCCACATGTGGCACAGAAAAGGAGAATCTATGCAGAAGCATAAAGAAAAGCTGAAAGAAACAAGTCAATATATTCAATTTAAAAAAGGTGATAACGAAAGAAGCTTTTTATTAAAGCTCAACATGCATAGAGTTTAGGTGTGTAATGTATGGTTATATTTACTACATGTACAGGTAACTACATTATCATTTATTATCTGGCCATACAACAGCCTCCACTGCTGAATCTGCTCATCAAAGGACAACATTGTGCTTTAACTTTTCAAAGGTTTTTACAGACATTTTAAAGCTAAAAATGTTCCCAAAAACTTAATGTGTGAAATCTTTACTCAAAAAACAAAAATCTCTGTAGAGCTCTAAATGTTTTTTAACGTTTACAGGAGCTTTGACCTTCACACAGTGGTGACAGCGCTGATCAGAAAGAGTTAAAACCAATCAAATGCGTGACCTCCGACCCACTCAGTGTGTGTTATTTGTGTCAGCTGCCGGTGTTCTCCACCCATCTTCATCAACAGTGCCGTCATATCTCCTCTTACTGTCTAATGAGCATCTGGTTTGAAAGCCCCACCACACATAAGTGCGTATGCAACACACATGCTCTCCCACCCCCACAACAAAGGGCTGCTCCACTTCCTGTCTTCCTGGCCCAAGGCCTTGTTTAGCGATGCATACGTATTTTTCTCAGCAGGGAATTTTGTCTATGAAACACCCTGTTACTACACACACACACACACACACACACACACACACACACACACACACACACACACACACACACACACACACACACACACCATAAATCATAGCAGACTTCACCCTCCAGCTATCTGTGAAACTTATTAGACCTCACACGCTCTCACACACAGACGCCATGCGATCATTACTGTCCCATATCACCGACTCAAATAACCTCCATGGTGTTTTGCACTCGGCCTGACCTGCTGGTGCACTTCCTGTGTTGTTTGGTAGTAATTTCAGGAGAAACAGAGTAAACGAATCAGAGTTTAAAACTGCAGTCAGGACACTGTTTCAATCAAAGAAGTACAGGAGAAATATTTGTCACTTAAAAAGATTCGGCAGTTGATATTACAAGTTACAGACCTCGATGTAAACCATCGGTCTGCTTCACAGAAAGGATGACTTTGAATCGGGCCACAGTTTTATACCCCAACAATAACACATTATTATTACGACTATCTTCTTTAAGAACCAACAGACCGTTTTGTTGTGTCCCTTCGAGTCTCCTCTTCGTTCAAGTCCCTCTTATCTGCTCCTTTCCTGGAAGGACAGAGACAGAAACACCTGCCTTGATTATTAATATTATCCTGATACTGATTCTATTTATTATCTACATTCGGGACACTTCCTTTGGCCCAGAAAATATCCTCCTGACTGTTATCTGCTGTGATGTGTAAGCATGCAGTAAAGACCCTCCGCGCTTCTACGTCAATTCAATATTTCAATTCAGTCGTAACGCTGAATGACGCTTCGACCCTCAAAAACACAGAGTGCCGACTCGGAGTGCACAGAGTGCAATGTGTACATAAAAATCCTAAAAATCAGCTTTATTTAATCATTTTAAATCGTAACAACACTAAGCTGGAAAAAGACACAAATATAAACGATAACTGTGGCTCATTGCTTTCTGTTTATCAATAAATATTTTCTCTGAATTCATCAGATCAAAGTAAATGTATTTAAGTTAATTACATTAATTGAAACATTTGTAGCATTTAGTTAAAACAATTACAAGATATTTTAGGGTATAATTAACTAGAAGAAACAGTAAAACAAGATAATTGGTTAAACTAATGAGGCAACAAAGACTAAACTTAACAAATATTTTAGGAATATGAAAAAAATAAAACAAAAACTGTGACATGACGTCTGAGTGACTGTGAGGTAAAACATGTTTTTAAATCGTTTTTTGAAGATTATGAATGAACTTACTGACAGTAAATATTTTATTATTTTTGTTACTTACTTATAGTAGCTCGCTAAAATAAATGTTTTATGTTAAACAGGTTAACAACACACTCTCCTAAAGATAAAAGTGAATAAAAAAATCATGCAAACTTGGATTATTTGGAAAGAAAATAATCCTTTACTCCTAAAATCTAATCGCTATCCCAGAAAATCCCAGAGAGCAGATCAAGTCTTTGGTCACAAACGGAGTTTTTAAGTCCTGCTTTTGTCCGGTCGCGTCTCTCGTCTCTGAAACGTTCACCTCACAGCTTTATGGCTCTGCAGTCGCTGCTTCGCTATCATCATCCTCCATTTCATGATGAAGCACTTCCTCGTGTGTGTGTGCGTCTCTGCTGCTGTTTCGTTTCTGTCTTACATCACCAAGGTTAATTCATTCAGCGCCCTGCACGGCTCATCGATCAGTGGGTTTATTTTCTGCGTGAGCCGGCAGATTTGTGTTTGTCGTGTGAGGGGTGTTTGTGCTGGGATCGGACGTTCACTGGACAGTTTTACACCGAGCAGCAGCTGTTTAAGTCGCTGTGGTGTGTGCGTCCGTTTAAATGATTCGCTTTTTTGTTTTTGTGTTACTTCAGCGGTTGACTTCCTGTCTCCACCATCTGATCAGCCAATCAACAAACAGCTCTCCAACTCTTCAGCTGCTCTTCACTCACCGGACAGAGGTGAGACTTTATGAACCTTAAACTAAAAATCACCCGAGTACCAAACTGGAGAGCAGGATTCAGGCTTAACTCTTTGTTTCCAGTGTTTCAGATCAAAACAAATACATGTAAAAGTAAAAGTGTGAAGAAGTCGCCCAGATAAGAGTTCTTTCAGCTCTGTGCCTGTAGACCAAACAGACAGTACTCCTGCTTTATAGGTAACAGCACTCTGCAGCATGGATCTAATAAACTTGGGTAGAACATCAAGGTTGATGCATGTAGGCAGTTATTCCTCTGCTGTTTGTCTCCCTGTGCTCCTCCTCAGCAGCTGCAGGACACATCCTGTACAAACAAGCATCTGCTCCCTCACCTGAATCATCTTCTTAGATCAGTCTTTGCTTTCTTAGTCGTTACCTCCATCTCGTCTCTCTGAGCTTGTTCAGGTTTTTTCACAGGTGCCAGTGTTGAGTTGATCACCTGCACGGCTGGTTTTCACACAGGGGGCGGCAGCAGAATTATTTCTAGCACCATATTGTCTCAAATATTTGGATGTTAGCAAATAGCCAACTTGATTCATGCTCAATCATCCAAGTAAAGAAAACCCTTAAAGTTGGTTCTGTTCAGTCTTCAATCTGTGGTGAGTGATCAAATGTTTCTGAAAACACTACGTCCACGTGAGCAGACTTAACTTCCTGAGACATTTAGGTTGTTGATTGGCAAATGATGAAAGAGTTAAGTAGGCAGATACAAGCCGTTGTTCCTGGCTCACCCCACACGGCTGGAGTCTGTGTTTTATTGGGTGAAGGAGAAGGTTTAGACCCCTCTAACCATGCAACATGCAGCTGGATGCATAAATCCTGTGAGATCTGGGAAAACGATGACAAAATGAAAGTCGCCTCAGAAACAAATCTCAGCGACTCTGCAGCACCTTGAGTTTGATGTTGGAAAAGACATGATGTACTCTTTAACCCTCCAGCTCCTTTATCCATACATGTTAGGATCCTGCAGGTAACTGTAGGCGTCCTCCATCACCCCTCGCCTAAATATGAACACATCTCAGGCGCATGATTTCCACCTCGAGACAATATCCCAGCTGCATTTTCCCGACATTGTCTGAAAGTCATGAAGAAAAACATTAATTTACATCAATCATCATGTGTTAAAAAGACCAGCTTTTTACTTGTTAAAAATATTTTACTTGTGTTTTTAAGGGACAAAAAGTTAATGCTGTTTTTTCTATCTGGAAGCGCAGTGAGCCTCTCCGGGTTAGAGTCAGCAGAAAAAGCAGAAACGGTTTCTCATTTGTTTGCACAACGTGTCTTCCTAACCGAGCGTCTCATTCTCCTCCATCTGTGTCTCTGTCTGTATGTTGTAAACGTGTTTCACGTGTTATTTCTGTGTGTCCGTCTTTGACCCGTCAGTGTCTTTTGTGTCCCATCGAACAGCTTCATCCAACAACCACAAACTAACCAGGAGTTCCTCCAACCGCAGAAGCATCGCTGGGTTCCCCGAAGAAACATCCAGAGCCAAAACACCCACGGTCAGACACACACACACACACACACTAACATATAACACCACATAGCTCTTTGTAAGCGAGGTGTTTGGAGCTAAAAGGGCACATTAGCAACTGTTGTGCTGTGTGGTAATCTTATAGATCTGGACTCATGAACCTTCACTCTCCCAGAGCTGTGGACTCTGTGTGATGTGTTGCTGGGTGAATCACTTGCCGTTGCTTTTGTAAGTCTCTGGTTTCTTTGTAAGAGGTTAATAACTGCAGGACTGTGTATTTGTCCTGCAGTCTGAGTGTCAGCACTGTAGCCAGGTAACAGGCATTACCTGTATGAAACGTGGTGTTTGGACTCTGGTTGTGTTAACATTTTGACCATGTTGTGTTTTTCTTAGAGCCAGAAGTCATATTTGAACAATAGGGTGGAATGATTATGGCGCGATGCAGGGACACAGAAATCTTGTGCTAAATAACAGACCAATAAAACACTATTTTATTTTTTCTTGGGTTATAAAAGATTTGAATATGTTTACAGGTGGGGTTTTGTGTTTTTGTGCATCTGAACTTTTCTTTAGTTTTGTTCTGTTTTGTCATTTAGCCTAATGTCTGCACCTCTGTTTGAATTTGTTGTTGTCACACTTTTTCTGCAGCAGTGTGTGAACTCTGTTTGTAAAGTACTACATATTTAAAGCTGTTCTTTTTATCTTTAGGGTTAGAGTTATAATTAGAGTTGACACTGCTGATGTCTTAAGCCTCTCAGGGTAAAACTGCTAAAAAAGGAAGTGCATACACATGGAGCTAAGCTGAAGATTAGTATACAGCTGGGAGCTTCTGCACTTGTGTTGTCATGTGTGTCAGACAGTGCGGCCAAGCCCCAAACTTTAAACCTTAACATGAGGTACAGAAAAATCCCCCCATGCAGTTATACCAAACTCTAAATGTCTTTATTTCTGCTGTAAATTTGTGAATTCTGAGTGTGTGGGGACTCTGTCAGAGCCAGCCTCAAGCAAACATTAGATGAGCTGATAGTTTTTCATTCCACCTCATTATTTCAGCCTCAGACGGGGTTCCTGCTCGGTACTGACTAGTTTCAGGATGTAGCTGCAGGATTAAAGATGTGCAAGTTACTAAACTGGGCCGCACCGGTCAAAAAGCCAGTAAAGCTTTCAGTAATGAATTCATTTGTATGCTAACAAACATCTATGCAGTCAGAACTGTTTAGTAACTGTTTGAGATTCATGAAGTTTTATTCCAGCTAACGAGCATGTAAGATGATCCTCTGTCGTTCTGCACTGATGCTTCGGACAGGAAGGAAGGACTCAGTTTTAATGAGGCAGGAAAACGACTGCTCACGTCGTTCACAAACTGATGTTGTAGTCGTTACTGATGTGAGTAAGCTGCATCCAGCATGATGAAGCTTCATCCTGACTCATCCTCACTGATGGGTCTCCAGTTACACGGCTATAACAAGAGCTTCACGAAGTCCTGATGTTCTGATTATCATGTGTTTATACAGCCAGTAATATTTGTGAAATCTGACTTTTAGGGGGAGTCAGCAAACACACCAAGCCGCAGTTCTTCCTTCAGGGCCAACAGCAAGGGCCCTGCCACACCGAAACGGTACACACACACACACACACACACACACACACACACACACGCACTGTGTGTTTACATACGCTCAGCCTAAACCTAACCACGGGATGGGCATTTTGTCCCAAATATAGTCACGTGCCAGTTTTCTGTCCTCTCATGTCTGAACATGAACACGCACACTTCACCTGAAGCACAGGCGACTTGATGTGACTCTGTTGGTTGCTTCAGGGTGAGGTCCAGCAGAAGTCGCGCCCAGTCTCCCTGCTCCCCTGGTCAGTACCCGCCCTCCCCTCTCCGGCAGAGAGCCACCACCCCCGGCACCGACGAGGTCAAAGGTCACAGCACCCTGGAGAGGAAATCCACCAAATCTGAGACATCGGAGAAGAAGATCCCCAAATCCACCAGCAGAGAACTCAATGCAGGTGAAGACATACGTGCAGCAGTAACTTTACACATGCCGCCTTAACTAAGCTATCAGTTTTTTATTGATGTCGATTGAATTCAGGGGACGGTGATAGTGGTCAAAATACCACCTGGTGAAGGAGAAATCTCCTTTGGTCATATTCAGCATAATTCAGGCGAATGATAAACTCTAAATGTCGAAGAAAAAAGCAAAACAAGAAGGTTTAATTCAACATGTCAAACAGAACCTCGCCACAGAATCTGCAGAGTGCACATCGAGTGAAAACACAACCGAAGATGCTCCTGGCTTTCCTTTCTGTATCTGTACATGTATCAGCAGGTCTTACCTGCAGAGCTTTGGTGAGATGGTCCCCTTAGCTGAGCATTTATGAAGCTGTAATGTTGTTTAAAGGCTTTTTGAAATCTTTTAAACTGTTTTTTTATGTTTTTTGTGTCTCTCCATCCTCCCCAACAGAGTCTCCGGGCACGCCCACAGGAAGGAGCGTGGGTGGGACCACAGACGCCGAGGAGGCATCCAGACTGCTGGCAGAGAGACGCCGTCTGGCCCGAATACAGAAGGAGCAGGAGGAGAGACAGCGGCAGGAGGAGGAGAGGTGAGTGCTCCTCGTACACAGCTGTTCACTGGACCCAGATGTTTCTGGTTTGTTCTGTTTCTATCTGAACATGTGAAACGTTAGACTTATGATTCTTGTTTTTTCTTACAATCGCTGAACATTTAATGGACATTAGATTGAGTTTCACTCATAGTTCCATCGTAGCAGTCAATACTGTCCAAAATACAGCATTTTGCTCCAGTTCTGATGAGGAAAATTAAACACAAAATAGTTTGTTAAATGCAAAGTTTACAGGGATTGTTGTAGATGGAACAAAATGGAGAATATCCAAAAGCCTCAATTTATAAACAGGAGATTTATGGTGTTTTTTGTCCTGTTTATAGGGACTAGTTATGTACTTATACTGCACTTTTGTAGCTGGAGTTATTCAGAGCTAAGACTGAGTAGAAAAAGTCATTGATTTGATTACTTTGACTGTTTGCTGTGTATACTGAATCAACAATATTAACAATGCATTAAAAATAGAAATTGTCAGAGATGATTATCTTTGTCTCGTCTGTGGCGCCCTGTGAAGTTCAGACTTTGTGGTTTTCTGCAGGCTGAGGGCCGAGGAGGAGCAAAGGAGGCAGCAGGAGGCCAGAGAGCGGCAGGAGAGGGCGGCACAGCAGGCCGAGGAGGAGAGGGTGAGGCGGGAGGAGGAGAAGGTGAGACGGGAGGAGGAGGAGAGACGGCAGAAGGAGCAGAGATGGAAGGACATGCAGGATCAGCTGGACAGAGAGGTCCGTGTGAATGAAACGACCTATGATGTGTTTTATTGTTACGAAGGTGATGCTGCTCAGTGTTTGCATAGTTTCAGCTCAAATGAATAATTGTTAACAATGTTCACGGATCACTTTGGCCCATGCATTTGTGTTTTTATTGATGTACTTACATTAAAGTGTCCCATGTTGCTATCCTTACCCTGCTCTGAATACATTTACGTTAGGACTCAGTTTACTATAAAAGAAGGATTTATGTCTCTGAGTGTGTTTAGGTTTCTTTAGTTATGGGTGTCATGTGTCTTGATTTAATATTATAAATGAATGCTAACATGTAGGTGAAAGCTTCATGCCATACGGACACAGAAGCAGAAAAAAATGTCAGAAGAAATATGGAAATAACAAAAATCTATTAAAAATAAATAAATACAACTAGAAACCGGATTAAATAAGACAAAAAAATTAGAAGATTAAATAAATAAAAAATTAAAAAGGTGCATAAATAAAAAAGTAAATAATTAAACAAATAAAATAAATTTAAAAAATGTGAATCATTTTTTTTTCTATTATTACTGCAGTTTATTTAATGCCATAATAATTTCATTATAAAATGCTTCTTTCTGTTATGTTTGTTTATAGTCCCTCTTCCAGATGGTAAAGTACAGAAGTCTGTTTCTGCCACTGAAAGAGCTTTTTTATTATATCAATAAGTCAAAATTGGAGTTTATTATCTCCAAATTTCAACTTTCAAACTCCAACTACTGAGAAAAAAACTTAATCAAGTAAAGCTTTGGAGACAAAAGCCCCAATCTCTGATTTATGAATGCCAGCTGAATGAAAACTATTACAACTGTATTAAAAGAAGAAGTTGGTGAATTATGCAAAGAGCAGACACACAAGCTGTAGTACCATATCTTTATTCTCTACCTCTAACCTGTTCGGTTGCAGGTGCAGTGGTTAAACCCTGATTTATTGTTACAGTAATTATGAAGAGTGATTAATGATGATATCAGTGCAGATCGACAGCTTGTAGGTAAGACCGGCCATGGCAGTGTTAGAGAAGCAAAGGGGGCGGGTCTCCGGTTCGACTCTTGTATGTTTTCAGGTAACTCATGTTTACACACTGTAAACTGAAGAATAGCGAGAATGTGATTGGCTGCGTGTTTTTCAGAGGGAGGAGGCCTTCCTGCGAGCTCAGAGGGAGGCTGAGAGGAAGAGGCAGGCGAGAGAGCTGCTGCACATCCAGGAGGAGCAGGAGAGACAGCAGAGGAAGAAGGTACCGAACATCTCCACAGACTAATCACAGACTAGAGCTCAGAAAATTCACCTTTTAAGATGTTTTCTCACCTGGGATCCAGACAGTTTCAGGAGACTCAGATATGACGTAGTTGGCTTCAGACAGTTTTTTATTCTTATGATATGTTTAAATTTGGTTGCTGTTCCCCTGATGTGCTGCCCCCTGTTTTCCCTGTGCTACCAGGCAGGCTTTGAGGCTTAGCGGGATAACTGAAGGTTTAACCCTGGGGTTTTCAGGGATGTGACAATGATTCACTTTTAAAGCTGCGTATACAATGGCAAGAGATCCACTCGTCACACATAACTTTGAAGCTGCTGGTTGCTTGCAGACATTGGTACACTCACACTCGCTCTGGTCTCTTCAGTCACTCACCTGAACGTTATCGCAGTTCTGCTCACTTCACCTCACCAGCAGTTATTTCGCCCCGAGTCATTTGAAGTTTCTGTATATTGTTCAGTTTCACTGGGGTACATCACTTCACTTCGTCGCAGAGAAACAACAAAAACTGTCTTCTGTTAATTTACTGTAACCTGTCAGGCCCTGAAACGACCTTCATGTGACTGCTTACAGACGTCAGATTAAATGAAGCCATACAAGGAAAATTATCCTGGATGTGCTGAACGGAGCTCCGGCTCTTTGTTTATTCTTGGATTTCTATTTGTTCCCTTTTTGCACCGTTTTCAGACACTTTTACGAGCAGATGGATTATCATGACACAACATGAACTCGAAAAGTTTGATGTGATCGTCTTTTATTTCTCTCTGTTAACACCAGCCGTGTGTCTGCTTCTGCAGAGAATTGAGGAGATTATGAAAAGAACAAGGAAGAGTGAAGTGGAGCCTCCATCTGCTGCTCCAGGTAAATGGATGTAACACACACACACACACACACACACTACAAAACGAATGACTTAATTTTCCACGCCAGTGCAGTTCAGAGTCCTTTTCCCTGTCGTCCTTTGGATGGGAAGCGTTTTTGAAAATCTAATTTCTCCACCACGATCAGGCCTCTCTGTGAAATTGGATGTGATAACTGGCAGCTGCAGTGTGACTCAGCAGTGTTACACAGGTGGTGGAACAGCACCTCCTGATGGGCGGAGGTGGGATAAATAGCCAACGCTGAGGGGAAAAACTGCAGCGCTCGCTGAACTCTCTGACCTGAACGGACTCGCGTGCCGACGCCTTCATCAGCACAGCTGAAGTGAATCACTCTGTAATCACCGCAGCTTTACACTGAAGCAGAAAGATTATGATAGAAAACATTTATAAGGAACATTGTTACACTCCTTTCACTGGCCTCGCCGGCAGGGAGTTCCACCTGGTTTTATGAACATCTTTTAAATACTTTAAACGTAACCGGTGGTTCTGAACTGAAGGAGAAACTATTAAATGTATCAGGAAATGTTTAAGTAGAGGAAGCTGAACACCAAAGCATTCAGGGTGCCTGGTTTTTATTCTCCCCCACGCATCATTATGTGTGTAAAAATGGTTTGCACTAACAGTTGACTGAGGGTGTAAAACTGCTTTTTTAACAGGAATGATTTTGTTTGTTTATTTGATATTTTTAACCATGCACAGAAATATCGAAGTCATAAGAAACTACAGTGTCTTGTACTAGATTTAGCTGCTGGCTCATTTCTATCTGCAGTCACTGGGGAGGGAGGACGCAGAGCGCTGTGGCTCATGCCTAAAACAAAACCTGTAATAAAATCACAAATATCCAGGAAGCCTCGGCTCAGCTCGTTGTGTTCGAGGGCCGGCGGGCTGTGAGGTTTGCAGTGAAGTTTAATTAATGAAGCCTTTGTTGATCATAGTTTCAGGAACGCTGTTGGCTTAAACCTCCTACTCTTAGTGGTTAAAGCCGCTCCCTGCAAATAATTATGAAGCAAGATAATCACCCTGAATAAGGTAATGTGATCATGACGTGCATTTATGTGCATCCAGCGTCTGAACAGAGTAAATCATTTTTGACATGCACAGAATTGTCGAGTTTTCTGGAAAAGTAGGATTGTGATTTGGATCTCTGGATTTCTGCTTTCATCCTCACATTGCTGTGATTTCTCACATTTCTGACTTTGTCGTATTTCGTCTTCCAATGGACCTACCTTCTCACTGATGTCATCGTTTGACGTAACAGACGTGCAGTTTGGATAGTTTCACCCCGAAAATCAAAAGAAGTGTTTAAGTGGACATCAATTAATGATCAGTGTAACTCGATCGGAAAGAGATTTTTATCCACAGTAACGTGATCGGATCAGAATCTGGTGTGTTTACATGAAGCATTTTTATTCCAGTCAGACTTTTAATCCGGTTACTTGTGTCATTGTTTGAAGAGTCTATATGTTAACGTCTGATGAATATTTCTGTCTGAAGTTTGGTCTTGAATTTTTGAAAATGTGGAAATAAAGAGATCCTTTGAAAGTCTGCAAATTGAGACAGTTTCCTCCCTTTAAGAAGCGTAAACTATGTATTTGGGAAACTTTCAGCCTTGGTGGAGGTTTGGAGTCTCCACTGTTTCATCCGGATGCTTGTCACCACTGATAGAGGTGGAACATCTGAAAAAGGGTGCGAAATTTACTGCAACTATAAAGCATTTCTCAGGATTCATTTTCAGGAAGTGATGCTGAACTGTGATATCTGAAGCCGGGATCAAACCTTTAGCACCTCTTTTATAACCTCGAGTAAAGACTTCCTGTGTATGTTGGCAGCAATCGAGGTGCGAGGTGAAGGTGCTGTCGCCCCGGAGGAGGACGCCGCGACTCCCGCTGAAGCCCCCGTCATCATGCTGGGACCCCTGGAGAAGAGCAGTGTGGACGAGCTGTCAGATGGGGTCCAGTCCATGGACGTGAGGTAGGTCTCCCCAAAGCGTGACCTGTTCCTTCCTCCTCATCTCATTTAGTCAACTGTCTGCATCTCAAAGGTTTCTGACACCCCAACAACTGAGAACGCTTACAACTCAAAACCACGAACCAGAGGAAAAAACAGGACTCAAGTGCTGGGATTTAAAACGTGGGAGCATCATAATGCTTTAGTTTGGCAGTATGTCATAATATTTTATATTAACTAAAATTCTTTTCTTTGCCTGACAGAAGCCAGCGTTCACTCAATTTAGTGTCAGGTCAGCTCTCATTCAGCACTCTGTGGTTGAGAGCGAGCCACTGGAGTTTTTTAAATCCCTTTTCATTACAACCTGAGCAATCATAAACCATCTATAGCTCACATTACCTCTGATGTACAGCAAGGGTCAGTCTTAGGTCCTATTTTATTTCCTATTAGCAGGCTTCCCCCAGGCCTCTACATTTATCCAGAACAGTCACGTGTCTTTACGCAGCTACACAGAAAACACAGACAAAATCGATTGATCTAAATCACATCAACTATTTTGATCATTGCTGCGGCTCTCTTCCCAAATTTGATATTTATGTGTGAATATCTATGGTTCAGTAAGACTAGAAGAGCTCTGCAAAAATCCTAAAATGTTATTAAAAGGAAAAACATAAAAATTTCCTAAAGCCAAGCTGATCAGCTGACCATTACTCTTTGATCTCTGAATAGCTAATCTGAGCTGCTGTGACATTACAACAAGGAGGTGTTTAGCCCTGCTGATCACCTTTTCATTTACTCTGTAATCCATTCATCGTCTTCTCATCTCACGTCTGGTTAAAGGCTTCATTCTTCATGTCCACAGCCGAGCCTGATGTTTGTGAGATCAAATACTGCTCATTAAATACTGACGCTGCCCGTCGAGACGCTCTAATAAACTAAATGTTGTGTCTCTGTCATCGTTGTTCCTTTAAGCTCTCCATCTGTCTCCATCAGTCCAGTGTCCAGGGATGAGCCAGCGAGCGCCCACGAGTTCTCGCCGGTCACCGAGGGAACAGACGGCTGCCCGCTGGGGCACCTGATGGACGATGACGCCCCGGGGCGAGGGCAGCAGCAGGCTGCAGAGGTGCAGCCTTACCCCAAAATGCAGGCTGGAAGCGGGGTCGGAGACCTCAACAAGAACCTGCTGATTCACGGCTACAGCGCCGCCTCCGAGTCGTCCCAACTCATCCACAGCGTCGGCCCGAGCAAGCTGGACATCCAGTAGCCAGGTAACAGAGACCCCCCGACATATGGCCCTTTCACTTCTCTCTGTCTGTCTTCACTGCTCTACTCCATCCAGTAAAAAGGCAAATACTCAGTTTTAGACGATATGATGCCATAGAGAGGATTATTTCTACTATAGTCATCCCAGGTTAAGAAGCCACCTGCTTATAAGGAGCAGCCAATCAGAAGATATGAAGGCTAATACAGAGGCCTGTAAACATCTGGACCGTGCACACAAGTGCTGTTATATTTAGAAGTCATCCATTCATGACATAAACACAACATGTTTTTTATACAAATACAAAATAATTATTTAGTGCTGTAAAGTGGTTCTAGTTGACTTTGAGCCTTCAGGCTCCTCCCTGCATGCTGCAGGTGTCTCTGCTAAACAGACAGAGAGGATGGCTGCTGTCAGCCTGCAGCAAAGTTTACAAGGAATCTGACAAGTGTAAAAATATGACAGATTAAACCAGCAGTTTATCTGCAGACAAACGGCTTCAGTTTTTGTTCTTAATTAAACAGTTTTGTCTCTGTTGTAAGATGAACAGGTGGTGGATGAGACTGACATTTAAATCTGTTGATTAGACGTTTTAATAAAGGTCTCTTACACACTTTTTATGCAATTGTGATAACAGTACAGGAAAAAGGGACCGTACGAAAAGCACCATGATATGAGTGATTACACTTCTGTTATGTAATCAAACTTTTGAGCTAAGAAGACACTGCAGGACCTGAATCTCATGCTTGTAAATACAGTGAAACACACCATTGTCCTGCCTGCTTTCTTCTGTATGAAAATAACATGCATTTGTTTTAAAGTGTTGGGTTTAATATGTGCTTGTTGAACCAAAAGAATCCGGCTTTTGGTTATGTTGAACCCAAAACTTTACTTACGGACAGGGAAAAACAATATAAATATAAATATAAATACATAAAGTATTTATGTATTTATATTTAGTATTTGCCATACTGAAGTTCTTAAATGTCTCTTATCTCTCTTTTAGGACCTTTTTCAGGAGGCCGGCAGCTAAAAACAGGAGCCAGGAGAAACAGACCAAGAGACCAGAACAACAGTCATCATCTCCACAGGAAACGACTGCTGAACACCTGATTTCTCATCTGTATTACCAAACCACACACACGCATCACTGTTAAGCTTCTGGCCACATTTTAGGGCAGTGCAGGTGGGCAATTACAGCTCTGAGAAACACAACACAGTTTGACCTAATCATGCAGGTAATGTGATATATTTATATATATGTGAATATTATGTTACAGAGTGAAGTTTAGGTCACAGTTTATTCGTCTAAAACCCAAATAAATTCAAACTTTGTGCTGTAAAACTTGGAGCTACTTCCCCTCCACGCCTGAATCCAGTATTTCCCAGCTGCACTGCCGCCAAACATAACTCGCCCGCTTTAATCTGTCATCTCTGCTCTTGAAACCGTTGTAAATAGATGTTTGAGGCGGTCACAGTGGGGACAGGAAGCGGCTCTGTAGCAGATGATCTGGAGGAGAGCCGTGAGACTGATGCTGTTGTGTGAATCTGTGTGTAGCATCCTCAGCTTGCCGAGCTGTTTTATGGCCGTGGTTGTGGGTTCCCGTGTGTTTATCCCACCTCTGACCTGCTCTGCTGTAGATTTCCTTCCATCCTGACGCAGGAGAAACCATCAGAAACTGAAACGATGAACCCGCTGTCGACCCGTAGCCTTTAGCTGTTGTTTCTCTGCCGCTCATCACTGGACCGATGGACCGATTTGAGGACTAGCAACAATCAAACACGAGGAAAAAATGCGACCCTTCTGGGGGGAAAATGCTACATGTCTTGTAATTTAATGTGCGGGCGGGGGGATATTGAGACAGCGTGTTGTGTATTTGTCTGGCACTGACTGTAACCACGCAAGCTGCAGTTTATAGTGTGCACTTACAGTAGTTGTATGTTTGTTACACCGCTCTGAAGACGCTTAAATCCCCAGCCCACGTCCCCGAGTCAAATATACCTCACCGATTCAGAACAGCTTTCACCACCTCACAGCTCATCACCTCTGAGGCCTTAAACCTCTGTGCAGTCAGCATCCTCCCCGTCACCCTCAGGCACGCCCACTTTCAGCTGATTTTAAAGGCCCGGAGGAGGCCTTTAAAAGGAGGACGAGAACCACAAACACTCCCTGAGGAGGCGTTTTTGCCCTTTAGCTCACACACAACAGGAGATAACCTGAAAGTAAAGGTTAATCACTGTCCAGAAATATTAGTGTTCATATCAACAGGTAAAAAACTCAATAACCAAACTCATATTTATGGACATTTTAAGGAATTTGAGCTACAGAAAAGCTTTAGCCTTTAAGTCATGGTAATCGCTTTCTTTCCAAGTTCCTTAAATCTTTATTGTTAATTTTTATTTATTCTTGATTTAATGTATGTATGTATGTATTTATTTATTTATTTATGGTTTAGGTTTTTAGGTCCTTAGAGAAGATACTGGTGTAATCTTCAGTACCATTTATTACAACAAAAACAAAACACCTAAATTTCCAGAAATGTTGCAGAAGACACATGCTTGGTGTCATGAACAGTTGTACATTTCTTTTGTTTTTTTTACTGGATGAATAAGATCATTTATTATTTTGGCATGCACTGCAGTGTAAGCCTGTGCAGACACACTACAGAGGTGGTGGTTTGGTTTCTTGCTGTGGGAACCGAGGCCTCTTCTGCTTCTCCAAAGCACCACACAGAGGGGAGGAAAGCATTTCCCCGTCACCCCAACGACCTCCAGCGCATTGATTTTTATCATCAGCTTCCCTCCACGTTTGCTCACTGCTCCTCCAGATTGTGCTGAAACGCATCGTCAGAGGGTCCCCCGGGTCCCCTTGTGTATGAAGTAGACATAAAGGATATAATGTTTATTCTAATCTTACTTAAACTCTGTGACACTGCAGCTTGGTGGAATATATCATTGTAAATGTGGTGCATGGAAAACTGCTGAAAACGAACAATAAACTTCATCAAGCCATTCGTGTCAGTGAGCTGGATAAATAAACTAGTGAATGGAAAACTGAATCATTAAGGAAGTAAAGGACATGTTTGAGATGTTTAGTCTTTGACCTTCATATGAAAACGATCTAGTGTAGGGCTTAACGCTTTTCTTTATCATTATATCTCACTGTGTGTTGACTTGATGCTGCACTGAAATTAAAAATCACCTGCAAAAACTGGATGGATTATCTTTTTTTGATTTTGTTCCTGACCCCAGAATCAGCTTCTGCATTATTTAACCTCCCAAGACCCGAGCTCTTTCATAGCATGCATTTTTATTTTCTCTTTGCTGTTTGGGCTGATTGGGACCTGATGAATGTAAAAGAATTTTTTTCTTTTTTACCTGATTTTTGTTTCCGAGAAAAATGAGATCCACATACGAGGACATTCGCTTTAAGTTTCGAAAGAACAGTGGCAGTGTCCTTGTAAGTGGATATCAGGCCCTTGTTAAGCAAAATTTAGTATTTTGGTTTGACAACCCAAAATATCATGTCCACATATGTGGACACCAGATCGCAGGAGGTTAAAACAGATTCAAACTTCCTGTTGGGGTTTTCAGCCTTCAGCATGAAAATGATTTTGATGGAGATTTTTAAAACACTGACTTCTGGATTATAGCAGCATCAGAACCACAAAAACGATCAAATCTGCAAAGCTTTTAACTAAAGGGAAAGGTTAATGATTTTCATTAATGCCAGCTGCGGCCTCAAGGCTGGAGCTGAACAAAACACCCAGATAACGACTGTGTTTATACTGTTCCCCCCCCATTCCATGCAAGGCCACCTGGGTTGGCTGGAAGACTGTTTACTTAGCCTGGCGGGCGAAGGACACTGTCTCAGCTGAACTCTGGACACACACATACACTGATATGCACACACTCATCCCCCCTCCCTTTTCAAACGCCTTCGATGCTTGTGCCCTACCAGGGAAGATGGCAGTCGACTGGACCAGCGCAGACACGCTGCAGGACCGGATGCGCTGTCTACAGCGGCTCTCTTACCCTTTACCCTCCCCTGTTGCTTGTCTTGTGTTTCTATGGTGTATTGATAGTCATGTGCTTTTGTGCTGAGGTGTTTTTTCTGTTATCAAACTGTTCTCCCACTAGGAGCTCAGTCTGAGTGGAGTTTTTTTTCTCCTCCTCTTACCTCATGTTATGTATTTTCGTTGTTTTTTTCCTATCAGCCTACCTTTCTGACATGTTTCCTCAATGTGATGTTTGTGTAAAGTTGGTCAGAAGGTTCCTTTGTTTTTTTTTGTTTTTTGTTTTTTTGGCCTGTCCCGTTTGGCTCTTTTGCATCAGAATTATTGTCTAAAGGCAAAGAAAGATGCCCAACGGATTTACTTTACCAAACTGACCATCCCAGCCTTGCCATAATGGTCCATTTGATTCACCTTTTATTGTTTATTTTATTTTCACTTACTGAATACGGGACAGACTTGACTGGGGGAAAGAAGGGGAGAAAGAAAGAGAAACAGCTGAGAAGAGGGACGGGGGAGAAGGGCAAAAAACAAAAACCAACAGAATGAGCAGAGAAAGAAAAAAAAATGCATATATCAATCACCTGGATCACCTGCTGAGAAAGAAAAAAGAAAACAAGCAGAAGAGAACAAGAGTAATAGAATAAACAACATCACAATGATATATGGGAATATGACAGTAAATACTAAATATTAAACATTATTGTGCAGCACATAAGATCAACAGAACACAGTGTGCTTTGAGGTAGGAGCCAAAAAGGGTGTAGTTTGTGGGTGTGATCACCCGTGTGTACACCTGTGAGCATGGACGCGCTTGTTTTTTTAAAAGGTTCCTTCATGTAATGATCTGCTAGAGGGTGTGGGGGGGCCACAGCCCCATCCACCAGGGCATGAAGCAGGTATGGAGGAGATCAAGACTCCAGACATCCAGAGGCCCCCAGAACACAAGAGACCAAGGAAGACCAACAGAGGGGCAGCCGCGCCACTGTCCCAGAAAGAGCTGAGGAGAGTCCCAGATGAGGGCTCACTCAGCAGCCGCGGAGCAGAAGCCAGGGGGAGTTGCAGTGACGCGCCCGTGAGCTCCGCCGGCAGCCAGCCGTGCCTGAGTGACCGAGCCCCAGGCCGAGAGGCCGGGGGCACCCCACCTCCGAAGTGGCCCGAGCGAGCCCCAGGCTCCAGGCCCCGATAAGCGGCCGCCAAGGAGTGAGCCGGTGTGTACCTGGACGCCCATCCCCGGACACAGAGAACCACCAACGCACCGATGTCTGAGGGGGTCCGCCACTGGCAGGGGGAGTGGTTCCTTTGTAAGTGCGCATGCGCCATTAGCGTGCTGCCTGCTGTAACCCTAATTTCCTTCTGATTCTGATTTAATTGGCACACAATCTTCATCTATTAGCTGCTCCTTTTGGGGTCACACAATCCATCAATACATCCATGAATCCTCTCTGTGGTCATCCTCTTTTCCTCCTGCCTGGCAGTTCCAGCTATCCACTATCTTCACTCTCCATCCTCTGCACATGTTCAAACCTTCTCAGCCTCGTCTCTCTGACTTTATCTCCGGCCTGAGCTGTCCCTCTGAAAAATCATAACATCTCCAGGTTGGCCTCCCCCACTTCGTCTCCAAGCCAAACATCACAGCAGGTCTCACCACCATCCTAAACCTTTCCATTCACTCTTGCTGCTATGATTCTGTCACAAATCACCCCTGAAACTCGTCTCCAGCCACTCCACCTTGCCCGCACTCTCTTCTTCACCCATCTTGTGCACTGTTAGCTGCTTTGGATGGTTCTGTGCTCAATTTTCTATTCTGACTTCCGCCTGCTCCCTACTCTTACAACGTCATCTGCAAACATCATATTCTGCAGAGATTCCTGCCTGACCTCATCGTTTTGATATATAATCCGTTTCATTTGTCTGTTGTTAACAATCTAAAGTTTGTGTGAAGGTAGGTACCAAAACAGCTCGAAGGGATTTAATTTGGATGAAAATCGGGCCACGGTCACGGCAAATATGAAAATCAGTAACAACCTTTTATTACCCACAGTTTACTATTGATCAGTTCACAACAATATAGTAGGCTTTGGTGGACATGAGTACCCAGGTTGGCGAAGCTTTTGACCTTGACCTTCATTGTAAAAACCTGAATCAAAGTTAACCTTGAAAAAAAAAATCTATATCATATGAAAAGGGCATAAAGAGAGCTGTACAAAACTATACAAAAACACCCCAGGGCATCACAATGATGCCATAATGTCACTGTATTGGATTAATCCGGTTGTTCAGTCTGACGTCACTAGCTGTGTCTGGGCCTAAACTCCGCTGCAGGTCCATATATCAAACGATCACTATGGCATTACTGAGAGTTGAAAAACTGTCTAAAGTCTTTCATCTTTAATAAAATGATCAGCGTTCTGCTCTACCAGGTGTAACAATTGAGTTTAACATCCAGGCATCCATGAAAACGGAATTTATGACATTTAACGGAGGTAGAAGTTAGCAGGGAGTTAGCTCGCTAGTTTCTATCTAAATACAATATAGCATGTCCTGACTGCGGGGTTTTGGAAACAAATTAAAACGTACAGCTCTGTTATCACTTCCAACATAAATGAAGACAGAAAACTAAACAGCAGTGACGTTTGTAGGGTTACTGAAGTTGGGCTAGCTGGTATATAATGATGTGCTACGTGACTGCTAGCGACACAGCTATGTTAGCATAATATAAACAAGCTAACTTTTTTTCCACTCGATAAAAGTTACCGTGAGTGTTCTCGGTGGTCAGGAACAAATGTAATCGCATGGCAGGATGCTGTAAAAGGACCAAACTTCAGCCAGGAGAACAACTGAGATAATCCATCCACAATACGAGGTTAGTCATTCATATACTGCTGCATGGGCTGGGCTGTAGTTACATCCTAAGGTTTTAAAAACTGAGCTTAAATAAATGATTAGCGGTAATAAAAGCCGAGGGAGGTCAACAGTGATCACTGACTGTTTTAGGAGCTTTTTGAGATCAAATAGAAGAAAATACAAAACATTAAACATGTTAACAACACAAAAGCCATATTAAACGCAGACTACTTTAGACCCGGAAGTAGGATTCATCGCGTCATCACTGAACAACTGGATAGCCCAAACGACTACAGGCCTGTTGCACTTACGCCTGTAGTGATGAAGTGCTTTGAGAGACTGGTCTGTCAGCACATCAGGGCCGGTCTGCCTCCCACTCTGGACCCCCACCAATTTGCCTACAGGACAAATCGTTCCACCGAGGACGCTATCACCATAGCGCTCCACACTGCGCTGAGTCACCTGGAGCACAGAGGAAGCTATGTGAGAATGCTCTTTCTGGACTTCAGCTCAGCATTCAATCATATCATCCCGGAGATCCTGGTCCAGAAACTGTCTCACCTGGGACTCTCCACCCCCATCTGCCTCTGGATCAAGGACTTCCTGACAAATAGACCACAGTCTGTCAGACTCGGCCCCCACCGGTCCAGCACCATCACACTCAGCACCGGGTCTCCACAAGGATGTGTTTTGAGTCCCCTCCTGTTTACGCTCTACACATCCGACTGCTCCCCTACCCATCTCTCAAACACCATCATAAAGTTTGCGGATGACACCACTGTGCTTGGACTCATCTCAAGGGGGGATGAGTCGGACTACAGAGATGAGGTCAACAGACTGACTGAGTGGTGTTCAGTTAACAACCTCCAACTGAACACCACGAAAACTAAAGAACTTATCTTGGACTTCAGGAAGGACAGAGCAGACCCGGCCCCACTCTACATCCACGGGAACTGTGTGGAGAGGGTACACTCCATGAGGTTTCTGGGCGTGCACATCTCTGATGACCTCTCCTGGACTGCAAATACCACGGCGGTGGTAAAAAAGGCCCAGCAGCGTCTCCACTTTCTGAGAGTGCTCAGGAGGAACAACCTGGAGGAGAGGCTGCTGGTGACATTTTACAGAGCCACCATAGAGAGCATCCTAACGTACGGCATAACAACATGGTATGCAGGGTGCTCAGCTGCAGACAGGAAAGTACTGCAGAGGGTCATCAACACAGCCCAGAAGATCACTGGCTGCTCTCTGCCCAGCCTGGAGCTCACTGCAAACTCTCGGTACCTCAGCAGAGCTGGCAATATCATCAAGGACCACTCTCACCCCAGCAACCAACTGTTTGAACTACTACCGTCAGGCCGACGGTACAGGTCACATAAAACCAGGACAAACAGATTCAGGGATAGCTTCTTTCCCAGAGCTATCACCGTAGTAAATAAGCACAAAAACAATTGAACCTATTCCATACCGTCACTGTCATTATATTATGCTGCTATTCATACTGTCATTATATTAATGCTGCTATCCTGTATATATTGTACATACTATTGTTTGAGTACTTACGATTGTTTTTTTGTACTTTTTATATTTTACATTTATATTTATTATTGAAACTTGCACCAAGGGAGTGGCACTCCAATTTCGTTGTACTCTGTACAATGACAATAAAGGCTATTCTATTCTATTCTATTCTAAAAACATCATAGAACATCAAAGTTTAGTATAGCCCTTGCCCTTTGAGATTTGCGCTCTCTGAGTAAGTTTGTGTTTTAGAATCTGCCACAACTAAAACACAGACTAAAGAGGGAATGGAAAACATTCCCCTCATAAAAGTCCAGCAGCCAGTCTCCTCCCTTCACATACAACATACAAAATAAATGCAATAAAGTAAAATAAGTATAACTTTTAATACAAAATTAGAAAATAAAATTACATAACATAACAAAAATATTAATTTCAACAAAGCTAATATTATTTGTTTTAGTCTGTTGATATTTTGTTTTAGTTTTCTAAACTACAAGAAACGACTTATTTAAACTGTTATTGATTATTTCTTCACTTTAATTTGATTTTTAATTACAATAATAAAATATTCCAGCTAATATAAATAAATAAATAAAGTATCTCTATCGTAAATATGGTATAATAGCTTTCACTAAAGTTGAAAATGTAACGGTGTCGCTGATATTTAGCACATATTTTTAAGAGGGTTTAAGCCATCTTATTTTGAAAGGCCCGTGGCGGAAGTGTTGAGCTCAGGTTTTTTTGGCGGATCTTTGGGAGCAAATGTCCACACAGTCTCTTTATTTACAGTGTTTAACGGAAAGAGTAGCACGCAGCTGGCGTTTGGTTAAATTTAGCGACAGATAGGATTGTAATCTCGGTTTGTAATCTGTTATTTGGTCGTATTTTGGTGCGTTTATCCTTGTTTTTTTAGCTAGCGTTGTTAGCCGATCGTTGGCCTGTCGCGCGTCGCGGTCAAAGGTAAGAGAACTGCGTAGCATTAGCTGCTAACCAGCGTTATCCTTGTTTAGTTTAGGAAACATGTGTGATGACATGCAAGACGCTCTTTTTGATGCTCTTTAAAGCAAAAAGCTCCTCATACGGAAACAGAGCTGTGGTTTGTGTAACATTAAAGAAGAAGGGGCGTTTTTCGATTTATCGGCGTGCCCCTTAAAGCACCGCTGACCCTGATGTTCCCGGTGATCAGTGAGTTAACTGTCTTAGTTTGTAGAAAATATTCAGGTTGGTGTCATGTGAGACCTGCAGGCATTTATCCAGTCTGAAAACCTACATTACAGATGGTTTGGATGAGTAATCGATTAATGCAGTGGATACTGGTTAACTTTATTTTTGATGGGAGTAGTTAATGCATGATTATAATATTTAAGATGGGAGCCCTACTAATGTTAACTTAAGCTTGTTTAGCTTATGCAGAGTAACGTTAAAAGATTCTTATTTATATATAGCTGTGGTAGCAGTTAGACTTTTAATAACTTTGTCAAATCTATTTTGCTGAGCTAGTGTTTCCTGAGTTACACGATTTTAAAATAGTTTGGCTCATATTTGTATATTAGAAACAGAGTATACATACTATGGTGGAAAGTGTCAGGTGTCGGCCCACCTCTGTCCAGTTGTTCTACACCAGTGCGATGTTGTTGTAAGCGTATGTGTCCAATATTTTAATAACCACGTTTCTTTGAACTTTTTGAAATCATGCCTGCAGTGAAGTTTAAGCCCTGTTCAAGCTTTCTTGCAGAAATGAATGTTGAAAGGCTGAGTTTTGTCCTCTGCACCTGCTGCAGAGTTGACTGTAAAATTGGGTGTTGTCCCAGCACTCTTGATGTTGTAATAAAATGCTGTTCTTTCCTTTAAGGTTGACAAAATGTCAATACCACGGTCTCGATCACCACATTACAGGTAAATACGCTGCACTAACTGTGCTTTTATTATACAGCCATTCTAGCGTGTGACTGTAGTGTTTGGTTACTTGGGGAATATTTTATACCGTCTGGTGTTCCCACGGGGTCATTTTTAGGACCACTGCTGTTTAACTTGAGAGGCACAGTTATGTTTACCTGTCTCCACCCCTGTGTACGCACAAGACAAACTGATGCGATCACTGGTGCTGAAGCTGAGAGTCTGGAAATTTCAGTTGCTGACCTTATTTTCCAAAATCGGCTCTAACTGTGCTGTTGTTCTGTTTTCTATCATCTAAAAGTATTGAAAAAGTTTGGAGCTTTCTGTTGCATAAGGTCGATGGAAATCTGGCCTGTACTTTTTTTCCACTTGACTGTGTGGAGATACAGAAATCATTTTACTGCTACAGTATATCCTTTATCATTAACATTGCATTATGCATTAAACTGTTTATTGAAGCTACTGGCATCATATTAACCTTTTTAGTACAGGTGCAGCTATAATCATTGTATACACATTTTATGTTGTGCTTGTGAAGAATTGATGCTCAGTCTATTTAAGGTTTCAAGCTTTGTGAGCACGATGTCTTCACAATCTATTGTGTAAGTGACTTGGAGCA
Organism: Copadichromis virginalis; assembly: GCF_057382275.1. NCBI lineage: Eukaryota > Metazoa > Chordata > Actinopteri > Cichliformes > Cichlidae > Copadichromis > Copadichromis virginalis. The sequence goes on from NC_140626.1 coordinate 31,627,213, forward strand.
ACAGAAGGTTAAAACAGCATTCACGCTGACAGATACATATAATATAAACATAGGCCAGGCCGAAGGCCAGGAATTCATTTAGCTTCTAACTGCGTTTGAGCTTGACAGGTAACAAGTGACAGAAGACAGGTCAAGAAAAGGACAAGCCCACAGGGACCATCTGGGCCTGAAACTAATTGCCATATATGGAAGGTGTGATAGAAAGAGGAACGTCTTTGTCTGTTTTTTAGATATTTAAGATATCTAAAATTGTTGCATTCGATGTTCATTTGACGCATGAAGGTGCGTTAACCCTGACATTAAAAAAGTAGTCTCAAGCGTGTTCTTAGAGGCGGATCTATGCTGATGTGTTGCAGTGTACATCTTCCCAGGCATGTGCTCAATAAATCATCGTTTGACTGAATTTTTCTGGGCCAGTGTTGTTCCTTGCCTCAATATTTCAAATCGGGACAACTGCAATGCTCTGTTCACGGGAACATTGCAAAGCACCGTAACCAACTTTATCTGGCATAGTTCTTAGCAAAAAGAAATCTGACCATGTCACAGCTGCACTGAGGTCATTATTTTGGCTTCCAATTAGCCTTAAAGTTGGTTTTAAAATTTGAAAAGTTGATTTTAATGTCCTGTATGGTGTGAAACCTTAATATTTCTCAGACAGTTTTATATTTTATAGTTTAAATAGTTCTGACACACTATCATCTGTTATTGGGTGTACTCCAACACAGCTCAACTCACAAGTGTTCAATTTCTACTAATTGTATTGATTTTAAGTTACTGTTCTTGTCATTTTTACTGGTATATTGTTTTTCATTACATCATTACATTTTTAGAAATGAATCAGATTTTTTAAAACTGGTAATTGCAGTCCTTATTGTTTTGAATATACAGTGGAACCCCGACTTATGAAATTAATTTGTTCCAGAGGGTCTTTCGTAAGTCAAAATTTCCATCGCCTTTTGAGTGAGGCGATGCTGGCTGAAGATGAAGTTCTTGGTGGAGGAGGAGGTGGCGGAGGTTGAAGAAAGCATATGTATGCATACATACGTATGTGTACATGTACATAACATTATGGGATTTAATTTAAAAAAAATTTAATTTCTATTTCGTTACGTGGGCATTTTGCCGTACCATGGGTCTTCGTAAGCCAGGGTTCCACTGTACTTATTTGCTTATTTTCTTACACTATCTTGCTAGTGTTCTAGATTGTACTTCCAAGTGAAGTTATGCTTCCCAAAAACTGATTTAAAATTATTTTCTAGATGCTGATGCATTAATTCCGGTGCTATCTGTTTCTAAAATGATATATATATATATATATATATATATTTTTTTTCTATGTTCACTTTTTCAGGAGGTTGCCATTGGAGGAACCTGGCTTTGATCCACACAGACCAAGTGGAGATCTGGATGGGATTTCTATGGACAGAAGGGAACGCTTTCGGAAAGGTTCTGAAGAAATCAGGGAGAACTTCAGTGAAGACATGTATCCAGAAGGGCAGAGGAGAGCCCCTCCATTCACAGATGACCATCGATTTGAACGTCAGCCTTACAAAGACCGGGAGGAGTTTCACCACAGGAGGTTATCACCCCGCCATGATGTACGCTATGAAGAATGGAAGTTTCCCCCAGTGAGAGATGGAGGATTTGATGGAGATAGGAGAAGAGAAGGGTTTAGAGAGGAATTCCAGAATTTTGAACACAGGAGTCGGTCGCCTCCGAAGTTCACAAGGGAAAGGTTGCCACCGACACCGAGGTCTAATTCAGACCAGAGGGATTCGGGGATGGGCTGGAAGAGAGAGGAGCAGGTCAGGGATCGGTGGAGGTTCACAGACCTCAGTCCCAGTTTGAGGTCTGACGACCAAAGAGTTGGAGGAGATGGGGAAAGAGGGAGGAGATTCACTCAAGGTCCTAATAGAGGCAGACAAAGGGAAAACCCACATCATGAGAGGGGCCTCCCTTTTAAAAGACAACGAAGAGAAATGGATGACGTCAATCATCCTGGGTAAATTTTAAGCAAAATGCTTTGCAGCACTATCGGGAAATGAAGAACGTAGAAGATTCCTATCTTCTAATTTTCTGTAGCGCAAATTTCCTCACTGTTCATCTTCATGCCTTAATTTCACTAATGCACTACTCTAGTGTTAAATATTGCATGGCTTATAGTTTCTTACCTTCTTTCTGAGAAATGTAAAGTTCTTTTTGTCTTATTTTGACCTCTTTTCATTATTTGTGTTATCAGTGATAATACATTAATGATTACATATTGATTCATTTAGGTTTGATTATTTCCAGTCTGAATTTAAAAGTGAAGATGTTGAACCGCCTCCTCTTATGCCACCACAGGTCCAGGAATGAGAAGGACTTTGGGGAAAAGGGTTACTCAATGGAAGGAAGCAGACATGAGTTTGGTGAAGACACTCGGGGAAACCTCCCCCACGGAGACGGTCGGTACTCGGGGCCACTTGTCATTGAACACGATCATGGCATCCGAGACAATAGAAAGCTGCCACGATGGGAAAGGTTTGATGACCACAGGGATCTCAAGCCTGAGTTTGATCGACAGAGGAAGCCCCGTCCAGGGGGCTCCTCTGAGGAGCTTTTTAGGAAGACGGGAACCAGGTTGGATGATCAGGAAGATCCACGAGAACACCGTTATCAAGGTAATTTGGGGGAATCAAACTATTATGAAACTAGGAGAAGCCCTGTGCTTCAGGACAGGTCAAATGCAGCAAGATATGGTGTTCAAGGTGGCCCCATGAATCACAGGGGGAGAGGTGCCACTCAACCAGCAAGAAGGAGGTACAACCCAAATCAAAGCGGACGGCCAGGACAACCAAGAAATCACCCACGCTTACAGCAGGCCTCCCAGGGATACCAAGATCTTCCTCGCGAAGAGCAGAGACAAGGGTTCCACCCCGTTAGGGAAGATTATGACGACGACACTAAAGATGAGCCCAACTGGGCAGAAAAAGACAAACTTCAACAGTGGGACCAGGAAAGGCCTAGAAGTCTGGAACGGCCCCCAAGGAGGGATTTGGACCCTAAAATGCCCCATTTGAGGCAGCAGGGATGGAGCAATCAGAAAGCCAATAATATGACGGTTTTAACAGAGGAAACGCTAACCATCAAGGTGGACATGAGTCGGCCCATAAACCAGAACAGGTAGAGTATTTTCTTTATCTTATCAAGGGTGAGGGGTGAAAGTTCACACTTTCTTTTCATGATCTTGTGAAGAAGAAAAAAACCCATGAAGCTGCCACATGGAGTTTGAAGACTGGCATTGAAAAAAGCACAAATAATTCCATGTCATCTGATATTAAAATTGATTTTGGATGAAATTGATTTGAATACTGGCAGATTCAGAACCAGTACTGGAAATGTGTTCCCTTATGGGGAATTAAAGGGACCTACCCAATCATATGTGCCGTTACCTCATACGGCTGGGATGCTTCATAGAAGTTTCTCCAAGGAGTCCATGTTCATTTAAAGTGGAAGTCACTCTCATGAATACTTGTGGACTGCAGGACACCTCAAGGAAAACAAAAGGAACTTCCAACTCCATGATGTTAGTCCCGAACCGAATATGGCCTTTATTTTAGGAAGCATGGTGCTGATGCGGAGTCTTCATTTGTGCTTTTCAGAATTCACCTGGAAGAAAATTTGCAACAAACTTGTTTCATTGAATTCAAGTTCCAGTCGCACAAATAAAGGAGTCAATTTTGCACTTGATTTATTTTTTTTAATGCGTTGAGTTAAATTGTGTAGATGAATCCAAAGGACCTGTTATTTCGTAATGAAGATGACTGAATCCTAATTTATCCCTTTTGAGGATGGAAAGGTGCAATTTCTACCCCCAACTCTGGATGATGTTTGATTTAAAACTGCTTTAAGAGGCATATTTACCTTACATCTACAACATTGTTGGTTTTTACTGATTGATGGACTTTGAAAGCTGAATGTGGGATACAAGACACAGTACTGACAGGATTCGATCAGCAGATGCAACTCCTGTGGGCGCTGGCAATCACACATGTTTTTCAGGAGGATCTCAGACCGTCTGAGTCTAAAGAAGAGTTTGCTACTGAAACCTACATTAAACCATGTTTTCTAAAATCAAAAAAAAGCGTGATGTGCACCCTCCAAACACCACCTCTCACTCCGTCATCACTTGGTAATATGGTGTCTTCGGTGTGCTGATAACATAAAGAGAGTTTTTGCTTCTGCTTTCTTTTGGAGCTGCTTGGAAATGAAAAATGATCCTCAGTGAATTTAGGATTTGCCTCGTATGTGCATTTAAGGACACAGTCAGTGACATCTGGACTAATGCTGTTGCTACTGGAAGAGGAAATATCTGTTCTTTCTCTTGTTTTGAAAGGGAAGTTGAGCAAAACTGGCAGTAACTGATGGTACTACTAAAAATAAACATGGAAACTCTGATATGCACTGTGATAAACCACACACCTTGTTGTCTAAATGCCAGAGAGGAAGTTCACTACAGCAAGCAAAAGAAGAAGATGATGATCTGAAGGCTCTGCCATGGAGAAAATGTTGGGAAACCATAAAATGAGACATTTTGCAGGAAGATGAGAAGACTTGGCAGCCATTGTTGGGCCACATACCAGAGATGACATTTAGGAATCAATGAGGAACCTGTGTGCACCAATCAGTTATGGGAAGAAGGAGAGACAGTGAATGGAGTCCTGCTCAGAAAGTGCATGCCGTGAGTGAGTTTTGGCCATTTCATGTTTGTGCGTATACAATCTTATTGGAAAGCGTGCCGAGGATCCAGATGCAAGGAATCGTCCAAGTAAAGGCAGGCACAAGCAAGTCCGTGTTTTGTGCAGCGAGCCATTGGAGTCTGATGGATCATGAAAAGAGTTCAACTTCACGGCCTAAACATTAGTTACAGGCTTTTTGAGGAGGAGACTAATGACGTGAATATCATCAACCAGCTAAAATAAAGGATTCATCATCATCATCATCATCATCACAGAAGATAACTGGGGAAAATGCACCCTCATTAACGCTTTGAAAAGATGGCGACGAAGCTATAAACCTGAATAAATTAGGAGCTGGAGCATTTCAAAGCAGCAAACATAAAAGGATGATTTATCCTGAAGAAAACTGAAGTGAAATTGTCCTTAGTTTAAGAAGAGAAAATAAATCCAGGAACATAATCTTCAGTGGTGACAGAAGAGAATTTTAGGCCTTGTCAATGGTTTCAGAAGACACCAGTAATCACTATTGTTGAAAGGAAAAATGGACTCCATATACAGAAAGATCACTAATCTGGATAACTGGAAACCTTCAATCACATCTGTTACCAAGAGGTTAATCAGCATCGTCCTTCGACAGTGAGGAAGCTTCTAAAAGAAGTAATCGTCAGGAGGAGGATACGAATTTAAAGATTGTGTACAATCGGACACTTCTGTGTCGTTCCTCTTGAACCGTGACAGGACTGGAGAATCCAGCAGACAAGCGGATCAGATATATGAACTAAGAGTCGAAGATTTCATACGAGAAAAGAAGTGTGAACTTTCGCCCCAAGCTTTAGCTCACCTGCCAGTTATATAAAAATAAATAAATAAAATAAAAAAGTGTATATTGGGCTTCTCTGGCTTCTCCTTTAAGCCTTTTTAAATATCCATTAAAATGAATAAAATTGGTGTGATTCTCTGTGCGCTTAAGGGTGAAAACCTTCCTTTTTATTCAACCAAATAAAAGACTAGTTACTGTAAGCATTGTGATTTGTGGGACTCGTTAAAGGTAAGTTTACTGGGTAAGGTAACGACTTTTTTACTTAAGTGTGATTGGTACAGAAAGGAGTGTACATTTAAGATCCATCTTTTAAAAAACACTGCATTAAGTAAGGATGTAAACACAGTGTAGAAACTAAATATTAAAATGGCATTAAAGCTGATTTTCAGTGACTTAAGCCATGCTAAACAAATGCCGATTCCCTGGCCACAAGGATCATTTATCATGTGTTTATTCATTGTGTTTGTATCAATCTCCCTCTTTTCTTCCTCGTCCTGCAGCCCGCTGTGTTATTCCTCAGACAGGCAGCTCTCTTTAGATCTGGTCAATGTTGGTCGCCAGCGTCTGGACTTCCTGCCCATGCTGGAGCACTCCGGCACATATCAGGAGACCGCCATGCACACTGGGACGTTTGCCCAGGAGATTATCACACTCGTGCACCTTGTCAAAGGTTAGTACTGCATGTTGCACACAGGGCCTGCAGATATTTTCTGACAAAACAACAAAAACTAGGTCCAACAATGAGCGGCACAGTGTTTGTGGCAATAGATTTTGGTAGGTGAGGTTATTGCACTCCTTGTCTTCCTCCTAACACTAGTTGGAGGCTACACAGCTTAGGCACCCACAGGTGGTCTTTGCATTGCTCTGCAGCATCAGCCAGGTTAGGCTACCAGTACATGAAACAGCTCTCCATGTGGTGCAGGGTCTGGTTAAAGTAAACCGCCCAGCTCACGTCAGATCTCCGGAGCCGAACCAGTCTGACTCTGGGATGAAATGCGGCTCTACTGGGAGCTTACTTTGTCTTCTTAGACATTAGCAGGACTTGCTGGTTAGCAGCAACTAAACTTTCAAAATAAGAGTAACGGGATTCTGTTGTTCTTTAGGACAGAGTAAAATTACAAAAAAAAGGATAAAAAAAAGAATAAAATCTAAATAAAAGGCACCGAGCAGCATTGATGTGCGTGTAATCATATAGAAGAAAGCTGAGCTAAGAAGTGCAAATAGTCGTACAATTGGTGTGTTTTAAGTGTGTGTGGTCTGCATTTACAGAGCAGTATTTCAGAGGGGATGGGATCACCCTGAATCAGCGCTTCTCAGCTCCACAAGAAGGCAGCTTTTCTGAAGAAGAGATGGAGGAGCTGACGTCGGACGAGGGATTCGAGTCAAACCAGTAGGTGGACAGGCATAAAGTTTGTTTACCTGCCGAAGTAAAGTGATGGTGAAAGCAGTACATAAATTATAAGAAATATCTTCCTTTTTCTTTACAGACGCCCTAAAAATGACTCTAAAATCTTTTCTCTTGGCTTTCTCCTTCTTGTCTGCAGAGGTTTCAGTTTGGATATGAACTCGCTGCTCAGTGACGACAAGCCTCTGTTCTTCTCGAGATCAACACAGGTAAAAAAAGAAAAGAGAAATAAAGAAATGCACTCGATACTAGAGACTATTGGGAGCTCTGGTTATGAATGATTCATTAATCCTTTTGGTAAATTGACCTCAGGGCGTGAGGCTGCAGCCGGTGCGAGGTCCGGGTGACCTGAGGCACGACCTGGAAAGGAGGCGACAGGAGAAACTGGAAGGGGTTAAAGTTACAATAGCTGGGAGCACTATGTCACAGCGCCCCCTGGGTGCATGCAGGTGGGTTTTAACCCAAGTCTTCTTATCAATCACTTGACAATGTTTCTGTAGATGCTGTTTTTGGCAGAATATGTTCATGTGCAATCGTCAGAAGGGCAATCTTTCTTAGATTAGGTGCAAGGAGGTAGTCCTTGTTACGTGGACCCTCCAGAGCACAAAGAGGACTCTGGTCACGAGCGTAGCAAGGAGTGAGATCATTACTGGAGAGCTGAATGGACATCATGATGTTAGTTGTTGGTTTTTGTCCTCTAGTCACATGCTGGATGGCATGTGCATGTACTTTTTAGGTTGATTAAACATCTGTGCAGCAGGTCAAAGTACAGTCTGCTTATGGGGAAACATCCCTGCACCCCAAATTATGGCAAAAAAACAAAAATAAACAAACGTGAGTGAAGTCAGTAAACATTCCTTTGAGCTCCACGAATCAATAACTCATAAGATAATGTTGTAAAAACTTGGTCCAAGCTCCACCAGTAGCTCTGATTTCACGCTGCAGCCCACTGCACTGAGTTTCTGTTGTTTACACATTTTTATTAGCATTATTTATTAGCCTGTAGGAGCATAAAAATGGTCCTTTTTTAACAAAGAGTCAAATGGATTTGTTTAGCTTGGAGCTGAATGTCTTTTGGAGTCACTCGAAGAACTCTTCAAAATAAAATGACCTCAGTTTGTCACAAACAGCATGAGACAAAGAAAACATGTGAAGAAGTCAAACAGGAAGTGAGCTCCCAGTGAGCCAGGCTTTATTTATTAAGCTGATTTTTGGTATTCAAGGTGTTTTACCTGTGGTCATGTCATGTGACCTGACCTGCAGTAGGGCTTTTATTCTTTCTTGTGGTTTTCATCAATGGCTCAGTGGGATGATAATGGATAGCTGCCCCTTTAGCAGGCTGCACCTGGTGTCTGAAAGAAGAGTCGACGCATGTATTAAAAAGATGTTTGTTTGCCTCCAGATGTTTTCTGCACATTGACATTTGACTCACTGTTGTGTTAATATAACTGTCATACTGTACCAGCTGCACTTTAAAACAACCACCGTGGGCCAACATGCTGTACAGAGGAGTAAACGCATAAAAACAGCAACGAAAAAGACCAAAAATAAATAGAATACAATAAAATCAACACGTCAAAAGCCAAAGACAAGATGTGGAGAAGGTTGAGGGCCATCCAGGCTTTAATGTCTTTAGGACACTTGAGTACAGTCAAGCACAATATCCTTCAGTTTTAACTGAAGTAAAGTTTCTTTTATTCTTGTCACTGATTAAATAGTTTTGAAATGTGTTTTTGTTGTCAGTGATCCAGTAATGGGATACAGTGACAAGATGCCTCATGTGGACCACAGGAGACGAGATGGAAGCACGGTGAGCATTAAGAGCCGGGTTACAGCGAGTCTCACCTGGCTTAGTCATGTGACACGTTTGGTGATGACTTCCTGAAAAGGTCAAAGTGGGCGTGTCCCAATCCAGGGACTTCATCCTTTGAACGCTTGAAGTCTGAGGCTGTTAAATGGGACGGTCTAGTTTACGATGTGCTGCCCAAGTTGCCTAGAAATCCTTAGACTTTCCGCCAGAAGTGTTTTAAACAGCAAAGGATGAAATGAATTAAATTTTGTATTTAATTTATTTATTTTTTTACTTTTACTGATTTTTTTTTATTTTTATTTTTGCCATGTTAAGTATCTTAAACTGGGATTAGCTGATGTGTCTAACCCTTTAAAGCCGATCAGAGCGGGCACGCTCCGTTTTGCGTAACTATTTTTAAATCCCGGTAGCTCTGCAACCACGTGAGCTGGCGCAATAATGGTTTTTGCATATGAAACCGGAGGAGTTGTACTTACATCTTATGCCATCAGCTTGTCCTCGGTCACGGTTTCCTTCCACATAAAGCTTTGCAAAAACTTCATAAAAAGCACTTGCAGCAACAAAAACATAATATTCCAGAAACACGCTTTGCCGATCCGATCAGCTGTTCGTAACACTTCCTACGTCGGAACAGACGTCAGCGCAAACTATCGCATGTCTGCCATTTCCTGCCCAAAACGCAGAAATGTAGTTTTTTACCTTCAGGGCTTTATGAGCCTATACTGTTGTTTTTAAAAGTTATGTTTGACTTTATGACTTTCTGTGTTGTTTCTGGGATGCTGAGGACTCATATTGCACTGCTGGAAATAGTTTATTTTGATGCTGTTTTTTTTGCAAATTTGCACTATAATATTTATTTTAGTTTTTCCTGCAGTATATAAAAATTGGTGTATTTCAAAAACAAAACCATGAAGACACTTAAAATAAATGTCCTGTGGTGGGAAACTAGTTTGTGCAACTTTTTTGTATTTACAGTTTTCAGGGATGAGCCTCTTAAATTTCTCTAACTAGAAATATATGTTAAAAAAAACAAAATCGATTTTCATTTTTTTGTAGTTTATTGCACTTTTTGCAATTTATGTAATTGCTATGCATGTAATGCAGACATATTATTATAATTTGGGGTTTAATGGTTGTATTGATGTATAGCAACTTGAAATGCTCCCACAAATGGCTCCACAGCATGTAAAAATATAATATAAGCTCTGGCCGACTTGGTTCTGTGGAAGGTCTTAAAGGGATAATTAAAACCTTAGAGCAGTGAAACGTGTCCCTGTTTCAAATACAGAGCTTCAGTAAAGATTCAGGGCACATATTTCTGTTTCATATCATTTCAAATCTCCATCTCAAAGACAATTTTTACAGTGTCTATATGGAGGTATTGTATATACAAGAGACAAATATTGTTCTTTTAATATATTGGTGTCACTGTGTTTGTCTTATATGACTAAAAAGAAAATTCACAAGCTATAAAAGCTTAATGTAATCGTCCCTTGAAGGACGCCGTCCCTGAACTGTGTCACTGCCAGTGACTTGGGTCTTTTTCTGCTCCACAGGGACCGAGGAGAGGAGCTCTGAACAGGCTGAACGCAGGCGCCCAACACGGGAACAGTCGCTTCGGCTTTCAGAAACAGAACTTCCGCAACAGCTCTGCAGGTAAATTTAACAAGATGGCTAAAAGAAATGAAAAGTGACGAGTGGCTGATCCTCCTCACTGCTCATATTCTCAGGGTTTAAGGTCGTCTGACACTGATGGTCATTTCTGTGGTGAATAAATACTGTTTTTAACCAAAGCCACACACCAGCTCTCATGTTAAAAACATATAAGAGAAAAAAGTTTTCTTTTAAAAAGATCACCTTTTTCCTTCCGTACAGCATGTGTGCTCGTGTTGCTGTCACCAGCAGAAGCTCCTCCCTCTTTAACCCCACCTCTCAGTCTTTATTCTGACTGCCTCCACCTGGAGCTGGTTGTAAAGCTGCTGAAAGGCAGACGTCACAGCCGCGGCTCGCTGCTATCTGAGGCTGGCTGTGACACATTTAGTCGGCTTTATTTGGTTTGTCCCCGTTGTGTAACGGACCGTAAGCTCCTCCCCTTCTCCCTGCCTGTCTAAGGCGCTCGGTGAAGTGGGATATTCCCTCTGAACTTTACCCTGCTGACACATTTTAATCAAAGGTGGTTTCCTCACCCGCCCACACAGATCAGCTTCCTGGATCTCGTCCAATCCAGTCTTCTCGCCTCATCTCTTTCCAGTTCGACCAGTTAAATCCTTGTTTTTTTGGTTTATTCTTCACCCCCCTATTAGCCTGGAGTTTCTTTCCTTTTTTTGTCTGACCTCATCTTTCTGTCCCCACCTCCACAGGTCCAAACTGGTGACCGGGCTCCTCGAGTGGTTTCCGTTTGCATTTATAAAACCAGCCGTTCTCGGGCCGACCTGCGTCCATGGTAACATGTCGGATGTGAAGAGGCCTCTGCTGTGGCGGTGTTTTTGCGACGGACGCAGCAGACTGAGAGATGAAGTAGAAAAATGTGAAATGCTGATTCGTGCAGCGCTGGTCTGTGTTTGCACCTGTTATGTTGCTTCTTCTCCCTCATAATTTGATTTGAAACCATTTCAAAATGTCTTTGTGTTGTTGGTGAGAGTCTGAGAGTTTCCTCACGAACAGGCTCGTTTTTACCCGTCCCTGAAAGTCTGTTTGTAATGAACGTTTCTGTGTTTTGGTGACAGGTTTTGTTCTTTGTCCTTGTTCTGTGTACACATTTCACGCTGCTCGCCGAGCGGTGCTGAACAAATAAAACGTTTGTTTTTAAATCGTGTCTGTCGCTTGATTTTAAAAGTTACATTTTATTTCTGAGGGAACCCGTACGCAGAAAAACATATTTGAGTCGTTGGGGTTTTGAAAGCGTTCAAACTTGTTGAGAAGGACAAACGAGTTAAACTGTGCTTAAAGTGAACCTGTGTGCTCAGCCAGAGTGACATCATTAACCACACTTAGGGACAAACGCTCCTCAGCTCCCAGTCAAAGACGCACCGAGGGTTAGAAGAAAATGGTCCAAATAAATCAGCTTTTTCTCTTCACACATGTTCTGGCATCCATGAAAAATGAGGTTTAGTAAAATCGGCAAACACAGAAATCCTGAAAAATGTGTCAGTGTTGTGTCGACATGCAACCGACAGCAAAGAACCAATTTTAAATGATATCTTTGCTTCTAGCAGCCTGTCACAAAAACGTCGTTTGTTTGGATTTTTTTCCTTGAATGTATTTTTTTAAGCCAAAGATCGATTAACAAACAGCTGCTAGTTGCAAACTCAGAATAAATAAATAAGGAAACTGAACAAGCAGAGGCAAAAGAACAAAAACGGAACAAACCTGTACAGCAGATGTCTACACTCATGTCCTTTAAATGTAGGAAAAGTCCAGCAAAGCTCTGAGTGATGAGTCCAAATTTGAAATTTTAAGTCACCGGCAGTATGTTTGGAGGTCAGGAGCTGCAGCCATCTGTGAAACACTGCGAGGGTCATATTTGTGGCTCAGTTTCAGCCAGCAGCGTTGGTGATCACGTCACAATCGATGCAGAAAAGTGCCTGTCGGATTTTGATCCACCCTGCGAGACCATCTGGAAAGCATCTGATTGGTAAAGTCTTCATTTTTAAGCGTGACCCCAAACACAGCACTGTCAGTCATGGATCAGCCTCCCCAGTGTCCGGACCTCAACATGATCACAAGAACAGAAACATCCAAAGAAGAGCTTTGAATGTTCTTCATTAGCCCGGAGGACTGTTCCTGAACACTACTTAAAGAAATACCTGAGAGCGTTCAGGCTGTGGTCATACAAACACTGAGTTTCAGGCTTGTTATAATTGGTATATGTACATATGTACATGGACTATATTTCCAAATAGGTTTACATGTTTCAATAAATCATCTATTTTACTACTGAAATGTAAAGAAATGAGCGTTGGCTCGAGAATTTGGACGAACGTAATATGAAGTCTGAGTTTGATTATCAATGATAATTATTATTATCGGCATAAACATTTAAAAGAATGTTCTTTAAGTCAGTCTTTCGCTGTGCTCTGCAGCAGCTTTAACTTGGGACCAGTGTGGTGTGGAAGTTGCCGTGGTTACGCAGACTTAATTTCATTTACAGGTTCAAAAAGACAGTCAAAGCAAATACATCTGGTCTTTGATGGTATAACAAGTTATTTATTTCAAACAATGTGAGAATACATAAAAAAGTAGAGCTGAGGTTTTAGCGCTGAAACATTTACTGAGTAAAACCTGCTCAATGCTCTTCTACGTTACCAACTACTTCTAACTGTATATACACATGTCTACAGTCACATATCACATGACCCCGAGCTCCGGCGCCACAACAAACTGTGCGGCTTAGCGTCGCTGTGAGCAAAGGTCATGGCAACGTCACAGTTCAGGCAGCAGCGAAGAGATAATCCGTCTCCAAACGGATCTTTTTAGAGCGCTCGCTTTACGTGTGCAGCAGGAGGGGGTCTGTGAGGAGCTCAGACAGAAACGCTCGAGAGCTGCTGGTAGAAAGGCAACGAGGAAGAAGGAGAAGCAAAACAGGTCACCAGAGAGCAGCGTTTAGTGCAAGACCTCACCGGTGACATGGCTCAGTGAACGCTCTTCAGTGGGTTTAACGCCTCAGCACTCAGTGTGTCTGATGAGATTTTGGGAGTTTTCTACATCATCAGTGGGATTCCCCCCCTGAAAACCTAAATAAATAAATACACAATTAAATTTTAGTCAATAAATTACAAAAATGATTTTGAATTGTGGCAAATGACATAATTATGTGTGGCAATTATTTCATGGTTCATGCTTTAAAGAGGAGATGTTCTTTGGGCAGTTTTAGGCAGAGAACCATGTGATCATGAACTCAGGAGATCAGAAAGCTTAGAAGCAATGATGAAAACATATTACAGGTAATCACCGCACCTGAGAGTGCCGCAGGAAAGCTTCTTTCCATGAATCCAGATTTTATGACATTATACTGCTTAAAAGCTCCTTTGTAAACTCTGTCCCTGCCACTCGATGTCAGTGACAAACTCGCAACATTTACAAAAAGTAATCTAAATGTTTTTCCTTCTGCAAATGTGTCGTCTTCAAACACACAGATAAGTTCTGCATTCCCTTGTGGACAGTGTGAGTTTCACAGCAGGTGAACTGTAAGAGTGAGATGTTTTTTATGTTGTCATTTGTGCTTAGAAATATATAATCGTTTGCATGCTGATCAAAGTCACATCCTTATTAGGTCTGATAAGACTGTGTGAGAGGAAGCAGCCTTGACGTTGTAATTCCATTATAGCTGTTGATACCAGACTGTTCTGTTTCTTGATGTGCAAGACTTCACACCTTTACATGTGTATTTGAGATATGACCTATTGCAACTTCCTGTTTTTATAGTTTAGTAAGACGCTTACTTCTACTACTTCTATGTCTATGTATAGTATGGCTGGAAACACACACACACATGCACCTACACACACAGAATACAGACACTGATGTTGTTCAGATATGACTGTTTGAGAATGTCCTGTGTATTTGTAATTGCATATTCATGAATGATTGCTTGCTGACAATAACAAGGGCTGTAGCGAAGGAATCAGTTGAAGTTGGCTGAGTTCAGGTGAAGGAATCTTTTCCTCAACTTTGGCTGACTTCCCTCGCGAGCCACAAACACGGAGAGTGCCTTCTTGCCTTGTTTGTCGTGCAGTTGTTGGTCTCGCGTTCCAGCGGGTTTTGTGCCCAGATAAACCCAACATGAACGCAGACCGATGAAGCTCAGCAGCAGAATCTTGTTAAAAATCTCAGTTTTCTTGTAGCTTAACATAACTTTAATTAGCTTTCATCCTCCTGTTTGTTAAAACCAGGAGTAATCCACAGCACGGCGAGGAGGCTGGCAGCTCTCCTGTGTGGGCCCCCGCAGGTCCGCCTGGTGGGATGGGAGAGCCTGTAGCACCCAGAGGACGCCCGAGGGTCCTCTAATAGGATTACAGGTGAGTCCGATGGGTTTCCAAAGAGGGAATTAGGCTGTGTTAAAGTCAGAGGCGGGAGCCGCAGGGCAGAGGCCGAAACGCCACCTCTATGTTCTCCTCCATGATGATGTCGAAGCGGCACATCAAAGGCCTGAAGGAGAAAAAAATGTATCTGTTAATACAAACTGTAGCCTTTGAAGTGGACTTATTCTGCTTTTCCTTCATCTCCTGTTCCAGTGCAATATCAAACATGGCCAAAGTGTCAAATAATGTCGGCGTATTTACAGGTAATCCCAGTTTTTTTGTATATATATGTGTACATATATATACATATATATATGTACACATATATATATACATATATATATGTGTACATATATATATGTATATATATGTACACATATGTAGCCTACGTCTCCTTAAAGCCTACGTCTCCTTAGAGGCGTAGGCTTTGGAGAACAACAGTTTAGTTTTGTTTCCTTTTAGGATGTCATAGGTCAGACTGAGAGAGACACCTCCACATAGATTTTGAGACAGTTTATCTTCTAAGACTGGTTCCTATTCAGAAACACTAAAACTGATCCACCGACCTCTCAGGAAGCTCCAGTGGCGTGAAGCGGACTCGCAGCAGCCGGATTTTGTAGCGAGGCCCGATGACGTTGCCAGTGTTGATTCGTAGGGAGATCTTCTGGATGTGCTGCAGATCCTCATCGAACTGGGCCAGCAGCCGCGTGGAGGTGTACTGCTCAAACCGGAGCAGCTTACTGTGCGCAGAGACGAGGAGACCGTAAGGTTTAAGTCATTAATTTAAAGTCTGTATTTGTGTGTTTATGTTGGAAAACAAGAAACACAAAAAACTGAAAGATGACTTTTATCTCCTTTGCTAAGATTATCTATCTATCTATCTATCTATCTATCTATCTATCTATCTATCTATCTATCTATCTATCTATCTATCTATCTATCTATCTATCTATCTATCTATCTATCTATCTATCTATGTCATTAAAGTCTTCATTGACTCAGAATTAAAATTTAAAGTCAACTATTTTCCTGCTTTTCATAAATCCAGTCTGTGTGAAACAGCAGAAAGACTCACTGGTCTATTCGGGCCTCTGTGACGTTCCTGCCGCTGTGCAGCCGGATGTAGACGACCCCCCAGCGCAGGTACTGGTTCCATGTCACCATGTCCACTCTGTACATCAGCTCTGACACACACGGGACACACACAGCGTTACAATCCAACAAAACACTCAATCATCACTCAATCATCACTCAATCATCACTCCTTTCTGTTAAAAGGTCCTAAAATATTTTTTCTTAAAAAAGTCCAAGCACATATTGTAGGTGGGGTCCCACAGTGGGGTCAGCATCCACAGAGTCCAAATCCTTCTTTAACTCTCTGATGTCCAAGTCCTAACCTCAAATCCTTAAATCCTTAACACGCACACACGCACGCACGCACGCACACACACACACACACACACGCACGCACGCACGCACACACACACGCACGCACGCACGCACGCACACACACACACACGCACGCACGCACACACGCACGCACGCACGCGCACACACACACACGCACGCACGCACGCACGCACACACACGCACACACACACACACGCGCGCACGCACACACACGCACGCACGCACGCACGCACACACACGCGCACACACACACACGCACACACACACACGCACGCACGCACACACACACACACGCGCACGCACACGCACACGCGCACACACATGCACACACACACGCACACGCACACACACACACACACACGCACGCACACACACACACGCACGCACGCACGCACGCACACACACACATACACTGATATGCACACACTCATCCCCCCTCCCTTTCCAAATGCCTTCGATGCTTGTGCCCTACCAGGGAAGATGGCAGTCGACTGGACCAGCGCAGACACGCTGCAGGACCGGATGCGCTGTCTACAGCGGCTCTCTCACCCTTTACCCGCCCCTGTTGCTTGTCTTGTGTTTCTATAGTGTATTGATAGTCATGTGCTTTTGTGCTGAGGTGTTTTTTCTGTTATCAAACTGTTCTCCCACTAGGAGCTCAGTCTGAGTGGAGTTTTTTTCTCCTCCTCTTACCTCATGTTATGTATTTTCGTTGTTTTTTTCCTATCAGCCTACCTTTCTGACATGTCTCCTCAATGTGATGTTTGTGTAAAGTTGGTCAGAAGGTTCCTTTGTAAGTGTGCATGCGCCATTAGCGTGCTGCCTGCTGTAACCCTAATTTCCCTCGGGATTAATAAAGTATTCTGATTCTGATAACCACCAGGGCAAGTCTGTGCTGCAGCTGCGACTCACTATAGGAGGACGTCGCTCCCAGTGTTAGGGGCATTGAACGCATCCTACAGCGAAATTCCATTCTTTTCAAAGTCTGCTTCACCTGAGACGTGAATTTTTATGAGGTTCGTGTGTCATACTTACTCTTGTAGGGCAGCGCGTCGGTGGTGCTGAAGAAGACTTTGGTCTGTCCGAGCTGCTGCAGAGTCTCCCTCCACGGGCTGACGTCATAACCTGCAGGTGAAGCGTACAGGTGTTAAGATCAGGTGCCTGATAGATGTCCAGCATCTTAATGAAACAAATACGAACACTTTCTGTGAGTTACTGGTCGCTAAGTAGCAGGTTATCACTGACGACTAGCTCATCAGCGCCCCCTGATGCACCCCAGCAGACCTGCAGCTAATTTCTGTGAACAGGCTTCTTTAAATCTGCGCTGTTTAAAGCTTCAGAACCAATAGGTGTCGTCACAATGGTGGCTCCATCTTTTATATACAGTCTATTAGTCTGCAGCCGAGATCTAATTCTGTTTTCTCTGAAGCATCACTTAAATTTAGATTCCTTGAAATGCGTGCAGAATCGCACGTAGAGCAAATTTAAACTCAGATGAACTTTCCTGATTGAGACGATGGAAAACTTGCTCACTTATTAAGCCAAGTTCTGGATCAACGGGATTAATTGCAGAGTATTTATCTGCAGGGGAAGAACAGCTTTTGTAAACATTATGTAGCAGGAGATTGATTATTTTCTTAATCGTTTCCCTCTCACGGTCATTCAGTGTCAGCACCCACCGAGTATGGGGCAGGAGGCCGGTTTGAAGGTCTCGCACTGCAGACAGCGGGCGTCCAGGAAGTCGCTGTAGGACGAGCAGGGGTAACCGGTGAGGGTGCAGGTTCGGTTCAGAGCGCACAGGAACAGGAAGACGGAGCGCTGATGG
Source organism: Copadichromis virginalis (assembly GCF_057382275.1). Lineage (NCBI taxonomy): Eukaryota > Metazoa > Chordata > Actinopteri > Cichliformes > Cichlidae > Copadichromis > Copadichromis virginalis. The sequence continues at coordinate 31,645,221 of NC_140626.1, forward strand.
TCACACACAAAGTAAGATTTACCTGGAGGACAGAGATCACACTGCGCTCAGCACATGTGTGTTATTTAATGTGTGTGTGTGTCTCCCTAGTTTGTGTGTGGGCTCACCTGAAAAGATGGTTTTGGGACACCCCGGCTGGTCGGCGCCTCCGTTGGCGTAGAAGTCAATGTGGCCATGAGCTCCTCTCAGTCCAAAGGCTGCGCACGGAGAGCACAGCATGTAACACAGCGACTCTTACATGAGGTCACGAAGGTTTATTGCTTTTTAATAAATACTTTCTAGGTTCATAGAAAGGTAAGACGTGTTAAATAATAACTAGAATTAATTAAAATTATATTAACATTTTCATTCAGTTATATAACTATATTTATATAACTTGCTACTAATAATTTAAGAAAAAAACAATGTTTATAAACAGAATTATCTCTACTTCTAATGCCAACCCTTTTTTATTAAAAAAAATGTGGAATATTTCCAAATAACAGTAATAATAATAGTAATTCATAATAATATTCATGCTTTTAGTTTATGTAAAAGCATATTAATACAAATAAGTAAAATATAATTAAATATATGTCTGAATAATTTATGATCAGTAAATACATGTATTCATCTATAAATAAAATGATTTATTGTAAAAGAAGGAAAGAGATTTGAATGATTTACCAGCTAATAACGTAAAAACATTTTTAGGGATGTGGGTCTGATCAATAGAAGATCCTATAAGAGCTGCTGTGACCTCACAGGCAACACTAGTGTTTGTAAATTAACAGATTTTGTTTATTGTTCCTCACACCATGACAACTAAAAGCTATTTATTTTCCAGTTGCTTTCTTTGTGTGTAAATGATCAAAGTAAAAAGGGTCAATATTAAAATGATATTAAATCACTATTTAAATTATTATTAATTCTGCGTTAGATGCTTACAGTTCATGTCGGTGTGAAGGACGTCCACAAACATGGCGTCCGAGGGGTCCAGCCTCTCCTCCGGCGTGGCCCTGGTGAACATCGGTCCAGCAGGGTCCAGACCTGGAGAAGAGGAAGGAAAGAAGGGAGGAAGGAAAGAAGCAAGGAGGTATGTGAGTGCTTTTGTAGTTTTCCGCCTGCTCACTCCACAGCGCTGCTTTCATTAAACTGAAAGGTTAAGAACATCTGTCATAAATACATGATAATGAAGTACATTTACTCGCATACTGCACCGCTCTGAGTACTTTATTTTACCTGTGATACGGCCAATCTTCCCCTTCAGGTTTGCTCCCACAAAACCAGCCAGGTGAGCTCCCAGACTGACGCCGATCAGGTGAACTGAGCTCAGAGAGGCTCCTTCAGCCTGTGGGCACAAAAGCTCAGCGTTACAGGTGAGGTATAACTCTGTCATAAAGACCTTTTAAGTATACAGGATAATAAAGGACATGACAGAACTGCTGATTTTCACACAGACATGTCTTCTAATCTCTTTACTAAAATTTAATGTGCCCACACAGTGGCGGAAATACCAAAAGCACCAAAACTTAGATCCATTCTTAAGTACTTGAAGGACCTGTAACCTGGGAAATATTTAATACTTGTCATTTAAAAACATCTGTAGACTGGCTGAACTGGTAATTCTAGGCTTTGAGCCGGACTTCTTGGGTAGAGAAATGGATTTGGTGCCATTTAGAGCATTTTAATGTATGTTTCTGATAAATAACACATTAGTTGAATGAACAATCTGTCCAAAGTTTGTAAAGTTTTATGTATTCTGCTTTGTGTCTTTGCATTGCATTGGTACACTTTGCCAACTGAGACTACTAGAAACAACTTGAACCATGGCCACTGCTGGCTCTAATAATCCTAGATGGTGAGAACCGTGAAGCTAAAGTGGACATTCATATCTCAAACCTATGAGTGATGCTGCTTCTATTGGTCTATTGGTTCAACAATAGACTGCAGGATGATTACAGGAAGGGAAAATAAAGGTCTGGGCTGAAGGTCTGTCTCACCTCCATCGTCATGATGAAGCCCGTCAGGTTGAGAGCGGCCTCTCTGGTGTAACTCACAGCAGTGAAGTAGTTGAGGTTGGCTGCCCCTTTGTTCCAGTCCACCACGATGATGTTCATGTCTTCCTGCTCTGCTAGCAGGTGGACTATGTGGTTAATCCAGATAGGGGGCGCGCCGGTGGGCCGGTAGCCATGGATGACAAAGGCGGTGGGACGGGAGAGGCTGAAGAGTGGCTGGGAGGACAGGTGGTGGTGGTTCAGTTCGCGGCCACAGTCGAGGTTGGAGCGAGTGTAGAGCAGGAGCCGCACATACAGGGTGGTTCCCACGAAGCAGTGGGTCAGGTCGAGGTCGGTGAAGTTATCACAAGATTCGCCTGCTTCACTTTCCTCCTGGCCTGGAGTCACAACATGGAAGATCAGGAAGTTGTATTGCAAACTCAACTTTTACAGCTGAATTCAGGTTTTATGTAGAATTAAAATGAAAAACGGGTCCAAAGTTTCTACAGGCTACAGTGGGAATATTTGTTTCATCCATTTCAGTTTAGTAGATTTTTATATCGTTTTAAAGCTAAGGCACTAAAAAATTTCAAGGTAAAGAGTCAATGATACTAATGAGCCCCAACAATCAGTCTGACTTCTGTAGACCGCAGCTCTACAGGAATACCACTTTTTGTAGCTAAATGACAGCTTCAAGCAGACAGCCAGTGTCATCATCCTGGATGATTCACAAACTGAATCATAGATTCAGGCTGACATTAGAGGCACAATCCACAGACAGACAGTAACAGGTTCAAAAACTGAAACTGCAGCAGTTTGAAAGTCATTTCATTTTTTAGCTTCTTCACATTACTTTGGATTGTGTTAAATGAAAAATAAAGACTATTAATGACTCATTTTATGTTATTATGTAATAAATGGTTTTGAATTCAGATAATAGCCTATCTACTGACAGGTTTGCTAGTTAGAGTTAATTAATTAATTAAAAGTAAGATTTAGTTAGTTAGCTTAAGCTAACTAGCTTAAGCCAAAATACTGTCATCAGCAGTGTTGTTTCATTTTACACACTCGTCCCTCTACAAATAAACCATAAAATAAAAAACATCTCAAACTGCTTGCTAAAACCAATGATTAATGTTGTGTTGCGGTCTACGTCTTAAATTAACATTAGCTACATGCTAAAGCTAGCTAGTCAGCTTTGTAGAATCAGAATCAGAATCAGAATCAGAATGGGGTTTATTGCCAAATGTTGAGCAGGTTTACAACATTAGGAAATTGCTGCGGTGCTTCAGTGCAAACATAGTGTCATAAATAGCACTTAAATAGACATGAAAAAATAAAAGTAGGGATAAGAATTAAAAGTGCTACGTAGAAAGATATGTGCATGAGCTATACATGAGATATATACATGAGAATAAGAATTAAGAGTGCTACGTTGAAAGATATATACATGGGTGCAGGTGGTGATCAGTGCCCATCATGGAATGATGCAGTGACACAGCGTAGGGTCATGTGTTAGTGGTGGGAACAGTCATACGGTTATTGTTCATGTGTTCAACAGCAGAGGGGAAGAAACTGTTCTTGTGGCGAGAGGTTCTGGTGCGAATGGACCGGAGCCTCCTGCCTGAGGGGAGCAGGTCAAACAGACTGTGTCCAGGGTGAGAAGGGTCAGCTGAGATCCGAGCTGCACGCCGCAATGTCCTGGAGGTGTACAGGTCCTGCAAAGATGGGAGTCTGCAGCCAATCACCTTCTCAGCAGAGCGCACAACACGCTGCAGTCTCTGTTTGTCCCTGATAGTGGCTCCAGCGTACCACACGGTGATGGAGGAGGTGAGGATGGACTCGATGATTGCAGTGTAGAATTGCATCATCGTCCGTATTGGCAGGTTGAATTTCTTCAGCTGCCTCAGGAAGTACATCCTCTGCTGGGCTTTCTTAATGACGGAGGTGATGGTGGGCTCCCACTTCAGGTCCTGGGTGATGGTGGTACCCAGGAAGCGGAATGAGTCCACAGAGGTGATGGGCTAATATAAATGAGCTGATTTATGCAGCCAGTGACAAAATATAGGATTTGTTAGTGCCTTTTTTGAATTAATAAAGTGTAGACAGTCTCTGTAGTACTTCTTTTGTAGTTTGCAGAAACATTAGCCTAATATTAGCTTAACACAGATGCTATTTCTATTTTAGTAACAACTTTTGTCGGACCGCTACATGAATTGGGACTTGACAGTCTAAACCTTCTGGGACTGTATTCTCCTATTGAACTTGTTCCATCTCAGAGGAGAGATGAAAGGTATTTTTGTTTTCCATAATAATTTGTGAAAACTTCATCTGTCATAAATCACAAATAACTGAGCAAAGAAACTTTTTGAGCTCATTTTTTTTTGCTAAATTTGGTCTGAATATGAAGTAGAAACATTTTCTTCTGCAAATATGATATAAAGTTGAGTTTAAAGATGGCCTGTTATGTTTTTCCTCATTTAATTTACACAAATAATCCCCAGTCTAAATGTACTGCTTCACACAGAGGGGACAACCTTAGGCACAGAAGCCCCACCCATCTGATGCTTGAACCTTCTGATTAAAAGGGGCTTCCAATCACAGTGAGGGACGTAATAAATCCCTCGTTTCAGACAGACACAGGATGAATTGAGGGGCTACACTCAGGTCCAGTATGAGATAAATTAGGATTATTTTGCTCTCTGAACTTTGCAATACTATTGTAGATATATTTGTATATTTTATCTTTTTTGAATTGGGACTGCTCATATGTATATAGTGCCGCAGAACTGTGCACCTTACCGCCCCTCTCTTTTCCCACGTCTGCGCGTCTCATCGTACATGTGCATATTGACAATAAAAGGTATTCTATTCTATTCTATTCTATTCTATTCTATTCTAGTAAAGCTAAAAATGAGCTTAATGTCCACTTTAAACCCACACCTGATGGCAAGTGTTGTCTTGCGTGCCCTAGCTTATATATTGCTAATTTCTTGACACATTTTCTGTCACTGGACTGATGCAATGACTGATATTTGTCCCCTACAAATATAAGAAGCATTTATTGACCCATGCAGGCAGCTCAAAATAAAACAACAGAGTGTAAATTTGGCTGTTGTTAGCCACCTTGTTTTTTTTTGTTTTCTTTTAAGCACCCGGCTGTGAGAGAATGTTCTCATGACCAGGTCAAAGGTCATTAGATTAGTTTACAGTTCAGTGCACCTGTAAGCGCTTGGATCAGGTCTGTTTTTCCGATAGTGACGCTGGGTGTTAGTTTAGCCTCTTTAGCTCTGTGCTGATTAATCTCAGATAGCAGGGAGTCTCGTTAGCTTGTTTAAAGTGTCTGTAGCCTGCATGTTGTCAACTATACAGACTGTGAAGCACTTAGTGTAACTGGGTTATAACCATGCTTATTATTAAAAGGTTTGTTGTTTGTGAGCCCTTTCCTCTAAAGACACTCATTCATGATTATCACCATCCTAATACAGAGGCTTAAGAAACCCAGTAGAGCGTTTTTAATTAAATTAGGAGAAATAAGTGAATACTTGTGAGTCAATCTGGGCTGCACCTTTACAGTTTTTGCAATCTCAGAGCTCTCTACAATCTGCCCAAACAGGATATTTTTAACGTGGGAGTTTGTGGGGCTTGACTCGTGTTTTGGAGCCAGCCTCTGGTGGACATTAGAAGCATTGCAGTTTTTGGTAACAGTTCCCCAATTTACAACAGCAATAATCATGTTCACAGCCTTGTAGAAAACCAGGTTTCAGTTCCTTCCATCACCTGCACATGGGGTGAATCTTATTATAATACACCCATCTGGATACTGGAATTAGGGGCACCTGGATTGACAGGTGTCTTGACGCTGGAAGCTTTACCTGTTAACTGTTTGCTAAGCCTCACCTTTGCTGACTTGAGTCACTAAACTGGACCTCTGCACAGTGTTTGTGCTGCAAAAAGCCTGCACGAAGTCATCTCAGACTCAGTTAGCGTGCTAAATGTTAGACTTCATGACAGCACAATTAGAACAGACTGATCAAGTATAGAAATTATTTGAAAGAGTTGCCAGGAGAAAGGCTCTTCTCTCTAAAAAGAACGTGACAGTGCAGCTTAGGTTTGCAAAACTGGAGATGTTTGACCATAATGCACAGCACCACATTTGGAGAAAACCAATCATCACAAGCGCCTCATACCAGCTGTCAGCACGTAGGTGGAGGGCTGATGATTTGGGCACCGTGCAGTCAACCATGAACTCCTCTGTATACCAAAGTATTCTAGTCAAATGTAAGGCCATCTGTCTGACAGTCAAAGCTTGGCTGAAACTGGGTCATGCAACAGAGCAATGATCGCCAGCACAGCAGCACATCTACAACAGAGTGGCTGAAAAAGGAAAGAATAAAAGTGCTAAAGAGGTCCTAAAGAGAGCTGTGCATAGATGAATGTCCACAAACCTCAATCAACTGAAAAAACATTGTAAAGACTCCACAATCATGTGAGGCTAATAAAGCCAAACAGAAAACAGTTCATTCATATAGATTTATTACAGCTCTGCAACTGTGTCCATCTTTTATATACAGTCCAGATCAGTGTGCGTTATGAGTTGGGGGTTTGACTCCCTGTGTGAGCAGCTCTCCACACCTGAGCGCAACACTGCCCTCAATTGGATCAGGCTGCTATAAAAAAGCACTCATCCAATCAGCACCCACCCCACCCGGAACACACACACACACACACACACACACACACACACACACACACACACATTAGTAAACTATATCAATGAGTGGATAACAGGCTGCTTATTGACTTTAACACCACCAGACGGAAACTCCTCACTGGAGCAGAGTCGGTGTTCACTTCTGTTCCTCACACTTCAATGAACTCTTTCTCACTCCACAAACACTCAGAATGTCTGTTTCTGTTTATTTAGACAAACAGACACAATTATTTTTAACTTTATCTTGAAGATAAAGCTGAGCATAAATCAGGTTTAAGCTTTTGCTCTGTCGGAAAACTGGACTTTTCTTACCTTTGCAGAGCACAAGGAGCCCCAGCAGAGCCAGGAGCTTGCGGGACAGCATCCTTCTCATGACCACAGTGACGCAGAGACAACGATCAAGCCGAGGAGACTCGCTGTGAGGAAGGTAGGATGCAGTGTGAGGACAACTGAAAGGAGGAGGGACTGCTGAGAGAGAGAATAGGGGAGGGAGGGAGGAGAGAGGAAAGGGGGTGGTGTCTTTACTTGGATCAGTTTCTAGAAGAGTGGAGAGAGGAAAAAACCAATGATCGTAAGAACACTAAACAAATGAGATAAAGGGAAGGAGCATGAGCTGATGGAATGAGGAAAGAAAGGGCAGAGGAAGGAGGATTTGATTTGTGGTGAAAGGAAAAAGCAGGGGGCGCTTGTGAGATAGTCCCAAATGAATGGGAGTGAATGCAGCTAAAGGTGAAAGTGCTTAAGCCTGCTGTCACACCCATAGTGGGTGGATCTGCATGTCTCATTTAGCACAGACGCCCTTCCTCACGCAGTGTTCCCATTTATCCAGGTCTGTGACCGGTGCTTGCAGCACACGTGACTTATGACCCCCCATGTTGGCGCATCTCCTCTCAGAATCGAGTGAATGGACCTAAATTGCCAACATCATGATTAAGACTTGCCTCTGGGTGTCCACGGCGCTGGCGTGCGTTTTTACAAGAAAAAACACAAAACAATGACAAGAGTTTACAGAAGAAAAGTTAATAGGATCTTCATTCCTTCTGATCTCAAACACTCCCCCAATGAAACAGGAAGTTGTTCGCCATAATTATCCAGGTCACGTCTGTCCATGTGACCACTCAGACAGGCTTTGTTTGTGTGCAATGTTCCTCTTCTTCAGCCTAAACATCATTACATCCTCTTACTATACAAACAGCAAAGTGATCCTGAGGGAATCATAAAGTCTCAAGGACACAGTGTTTATGTTTTTCAAGAGATGAACTGATCAAAGGAGTAAACTAGAAGCGCTCCACAGTCAGGATGTGAGCTTCGTTTCTCCAAAAGCAGCCCTCAGATCTCTTTCTATGTGACCCTAAACAAATCCTTTCTTTCCCTTTCATTTTCATGCCTCTCTGTAAGAAAGGGTAGAAGTGTTTGTGTGATGATCTACTGTAAAAAAGAAATAAAGAATAAAAAGACCAAGCAGGCGGAGTTTAACCTCTCAGTGTGGGTTTTATGTTGTGTCTGCAGATTTGAAGTTTCAAAGACAAATTTTGCAGCTCGTGCAGAAGGTTGAGCCTGTTGTGTTGCAAATTACCCTGCCAGCGAGGTGACCCACTGATTAGTGAGGGATGATTATGGGTGAAGTCGGAGACACCCACCCAGTGATGGGTAATAATAGCTCCACAGACTCTGACCACAGTGCACCCAGCCCATCCTGCTCTGTACTCGACATAAACACATGTAATTTACCATCTACAGAGAGCCGAGGCCCAGAAGCAGCAGGGGACTCGGGAGAGGCAGAAGCAGAGAGCTACAGTAACGTCAGAGCTAAAATCATGCAATTAGTGGTGGAAACAGGAGCCTGCTTTACTGTTTAAATGCATGCAGTATGCGTAGAGAGTTTAATTAAACTGTTTCTAATCTAAGCAAGGGTTACATTCACAATTTTACTGGCACCACGAGATTTCAGTCATGAAAGAAAAATCGTACAGATTTGCTCTGTACTTGCCCTTTCAGAACTGCAAACAGGTTTTGCAAGATGGCTGCGCACGTAGTTGCAGCAGCTCAGTGTCCCACCGATCGATGCCATGTTTGGATAATTCTGTGTAGAAAAGGTGACAAGCTTCCTGGGAGCCAACACAGAGGAGAACCTTTCCTGGAGTGCGAACACCTCCGAGCTGCTGAAAAAGGCCCAACGGAGACTTCCTGAGAATTCTCGGGAGGAATAAATTCACACAGAGACTGCTGGTGTCCTTCTACAGAGACACCATTGAGAGTGTTCTAACCTACTGCATATGCATCTGGTGCCTTAGCTGCACAGTGGCTCAGATGTCAAACATCTTATCAGAGTCGGGAGTGCAGGTAAAAATAATAAGAAAAACAAAACCAGGAAATAAAACTATTTGTAACCACTGCACTCGAATTTTGAAAGTAAATTCAGAGAGTTTCTAATCTTTCTTTGCCTCTTGCAGTTATTGTTCGAACACTGAAACCATTTCACTCACCTACGCAAAGTTACTGATGGTCGAAACAAAGGCGAGGGGGGTTCAATCGAAACCGCAGATGGGCACAATTTAGCCTCAGACCACCGATGTTCTAAAAGTAGAACTGAAAAACCTACAAAAATCTGTTATTCTGTACATGGTTTGTGCCCGCAGTCTGCACTGCTGGTCTCTGTCCTGCAGTCTCGATGAGCTGCATGGTTCTCCACCTGCTGCAGCGTCTGGTTTGACTGAAGCACGTCTGCTGCAGAACAAAGACTTCCATCCTCAGCTGCAGTCAGTCTGTCAAACAGTGGTGTTTAAACGGCACACTGGTTTGCAGTGGCTGAATTTTCAGAATAAGAGATTTGGGATCGTCCAATAGTAAACCCTAAAAATGTACCTGTGCGGCCTGCAAAGTACATTTTATGTGGGAAAAGCTGCATATATACAATAAAGAGTGTGTGTTGTTTCTATTTAGTTTGTGTCTAAGTCAGTCCGGCCCACAACCCTGATGATGTCACTACTCTGTAGCTTCTTAACTGTGACATCAAAAACAAAAAAACCAACTTGTGTGCTACTCGATTAAGTTGTTTAACGTCTTTGTTTGAGTTTTTAAAAGTCACCACTGCTTCAACAACCTTCCATCCAACATTCACGCTCACATTCCCTCCTACAGCCAATTTATAATCTCCAGTTGACCTTACGTGCATGTCTATGGACTGTGGGAGGAAGCCAGAGTACTTAGAGAGGGCATGCAAACACAAAAAGATCCTGGAATCAAACCCAGAACCTTCTTGCTGTAAGTCAGCAGTGTGACCACTTTGCTTTCATGCAGCTGCATCAGATAGAAAAATCAAAATAATTCTGTTTTATTGAGCTTTCATTCTCTGCAAATTTGTCTTCCCTGATTAAATCCTGCAAGTTTTTCATATAAATGTTAGCAGAGCCTGTGTGTGTGTGTGTGTGTTCCATCCATTCACTGTGGGTCTTTTAGGGGGTCTCTGCAGACCAGACTGAGCACTGATTGGCTGGTGAGCACCCAGGTAAAAAGGTCCCTGTGGGGTCACGATGTTCTGATGAGTTAAAGAGCTTATCTCATCGGTCACCTGACTTGACAAGGCAAAGAGGCTGAAGAGGATCTGGTCAGAGAGATTATAAAATCAGCGATGAGCGAGCAGGCTTCAGGATTTCTTCACTAGTAAACGGCTTAACGCAGCCTCAGCGGTCAGTTATCACACAGAGAAGATATTTCTGTGAAGTCTCAGATTCATGTAATTCAGTCTAAATTCAATAATGGCATTGTAAAGCGCTTTGGGTGCCTTGAAAAAGCGCTATATAAATCCAATCCATTATTATTATTATTATAATGTGTTAGGGAGTTTTTATTGTTTTATTTGATTATGCTTCAAATGTTATGTTATGTCTGTTTGTGTTCAGATACTTTGGAGATTCTTTTAAGTTTGCATGAGCACCTGGTGAGGCTCTTTGGTCTGTTTCTCAAACCATATGACTGTTAACATATGTGGTAAGTATCACTGCCCACTAATGTTAGCTGGCATTTTTATACTATATTTAGTAAATTATTTTTCATTTTTATTTTAATTTATTGATTTTGAGCTATATTACTTCCTAAAGCTGCTTTTTTAGAATTTATTATTATTTATTTTATTTTTTCTGTTGATTTAAGCTCCTTTCTTTCATCTATTTGTCAGAGTGTGGAAGCCTAAGAAAGACTGAAATTAAAATCAAGTTTATCAGGAAGACAAGGTCTCCTGTAAAGCTGCTTGTGACCCGACCGGGCCCCATGGACTAAGGCCCGGCCACCAGACACTCGCCCTCGGGCACCCTCCCCAGGCCTGGCTCCAGGGCAGGGCCCCGGTAACCCTATCCCGGGCAGGGTAAACTGTTCCCTCGATGTTCTCTTCATACGGGTCTTCTGAATCGCTCTTTGTCTGGTCCCTCACCCAGGACCAATTTGCCATGGGAGACCCTACCAGGGGGCAAAGGTCCCCAGACAACATATCCCCTGGGATCCCTGGGACACACAAACCCCTCCACCACGATAAGGTAGCGATTCACGGTGAGGTCTAATAATTATTACTTAATATAATCAATTAAAAATATTAATTTTTAAATTAAAACAAATCTTATTTTCTAGATTTTAAAGTTTCAGTTTTTAATGTCCCCTATAAGTACTAATTAAACATCTATAAAATTGCAGTGTTACTGTGTGGAAAAGAACATATAATGGAATTTAAGATAAGATAAGATAAGATAACCTTTATTAGTCCCACACGTGGGAAATTTGTTTTGTCACAGCAGGAAGTGGACAGTGCAAAAGTTATGACGCAAAAATTAGAATACAATAAGAATAAATACAGTACACAACTGTACAGAATAGAATAAAATAATATACTATATACAGTAGAATAAAATAGAATAAAAATAAACAGTAAGATAAAAATAGAATACGAATGCTATATACAACTGAGTAAAAATACAACGATGCCAGAAAAGATTATTGCACTTAGTGTTATTGCATATGTGTGGATGTGTGTGTTTGTTCAGTTAAAGTCTTTGTTGTGGAGTCTGACAGCAGTGGGGAGGAAAGACCTGCGAAATCTCTCCGTCCCACACCGTGGGTGCCGCAGTCTCCCACTGAAGGAGCTGCTCAGTGCTGTCACAGTCTGCTGCATGGGGTGGGAGACGTTGTCCAACAGGGATGACAGCTTAGCCGCCGTTCTCCTGTCACTCACCACCTCCACTGGGTCCAGAGGGCATCCTAGAACAGAGCTGGCCCTTCGGATCACCCTGTTCAGTCTCTTCCTGTCCCCAGCAGAGATGCTGCCGCCCCAGCAGACCACACCATAAAAGATAGCAGAAGCCACCACAGAGTCATAGAAGGTCTTCAGGAGTGGGCCCTCCACTCCAAACGACCTGAGTCTCCGCAGCAGGTACAGCCTGCTCTGCCCTTTCCTGTAGAGGGCGTCTGAGTTATGAGTCCAGTCCAGTCTGTTGTTCAGATGAACACCAAGGTACCTGTAGTAGAGATGGCACGATACCACTTTTTTATGTCCGATACCGATACCGATATCATAAATTTGGATATCTGCCGATACCGATATGAATCCGATATAGTGTTTTTTAATCAACAAAACTGTTTTTTAAAATATCTTGCTGCATTTTGCAAGTCTGCAAGTTCATACTCAAGTTTAAAACAACAACTACACTAAAGCTATTCTGTTATACCTGTATACAAAAAAAATATTTCATAGTTCAGCAATACTGATCAATCTAATAAACTTAAACCTACACCATCCTCCCTATTCTGGTATTTTAAAGAGTACTTAGCGTAAATATTAAGCAACCTAACTAATAGGGTTCCAACTCCCAGCAACAACAAAAATAAATAAATAAAAAATAGGGAACCACCCCTCACGCTCCACCTCATGATGCTTAATCAACGTAATCAACCTTAATTTGATGCAGTGTGAAAAAAAATGCACAGAAATCAATTATTTTTCAAGAAATATTAAATAGATTCAACATCTTTCTTCAACAAAATTGCAGACTGCACAGATGGTACCTTCCCAAAGGAAAAAGTACTATAGCTTACTAGGGTATATATATTAGACTTAATAGTCACTATATACAGTAATTGACTTCTATTCATTTTACATCAAATTAAAACTTTGGGTGTCAGATAATTATTTATTAAAAGCTAGACATTTTAAATGAGAATAAGAAAGAAAAGTATGTCTTTGTGCCCCCTTTTCCCAGTTAATGCCCTATCGGCCCCCCTGGCTAAACTTTGCTAGATCCGCCCCTGCACAGTTACCAGCCGTCAGCTACGTAGAAAAAGATCCTGGTGTAGAAAGTAATATTAAATAAATTCTAACAACAGCTTATCAAGCTTAAACGTGCTGCTGTTGTTCAGCCGCTGGTTTGCTCTTTCTGGCGCAAAGTGGACCAAAAACAAACAAGAGAGACTCACGACAGAAAAGCCGATCAGCTGATCATTAGCAGTTTCACGATTGAAGTAGCAGCCGGAGAGCGAGAGGCAGTCGCTCGTTAAGCTTAACGTGGGAATGCTTTACAAACATTCAGAGATGGACTTACACACTTGCTTTACTTCTCTCGGGGATAACTTTGTCGGAGATGAAATGCCAGGTTGCTAGCGAAGCTCCAAATGCTATCCAGACCACTGACAGGTCCGGCATGCCACAGCTGCTCTATCACGTGATGCATACTGCTCCGACGTTCTGAGGCGAGTTACGGCGTGTTGCAAGTTTTGTGAGGTGCTTTCGTGATATTTAATGGATCGGATTACATTTTTTATTTTTCTCCGATATCCGATCCAGTAATTTAGGTCAGTATCGGACCGATACCGATACGTAATATCGGATCGGTCCATCTCTAACCTGTAGATGTCCACAGCCTCAATGTCCATACCCTGGATGTTCAGTGGTTGCAGTGGAGAATGCTTGTGCCTGCGGAAGTCTACCACCAGCTCCTTGGTTTTACTGGCGTTGATCTGGAGGTAGTTCAGCTGGCACCAGTCCACAAAGTCTTGAGTCAGTCCTCTGTACTCCTTGTCGTCCCCATCAGTGATGAGGCCGACTATTGCAGAGTCATCAGAGAACTTCTGCAGGAAGCACTGGGTGGAATTGTGGGAGAAGTCTGCAGTGTAGATGGTGAAGAGGAACGGAGCCAGAACCGTTCCCTGTGGGGCCCCCGTACTGCAGACGACCCTGTCCGACACACAGCCCTGAGTCCTCACATACTGTGGTCGGTCGGTGAGGTAGTCCAAAATCCAGGTAGTGAGGTGATGGTCCACTCCAGAGTTCTCCAGCTTGTCCTTCAGAACCGAGGGAAGAATAGTGTTGAAGGCACTGGAGAAATCAAAGAACATGATTCTCACAGTGCTTCCAGCGGTCTCCAGGTGAGCGAGGGAACGATGTAGGAGGTGAATGACGGCATCATCCGCGCCAATGCCAGGCTGGTAGGCAAACTGAAGTGGGTCCAGTGATGAGCTTGTTAGGCGCCGAAGCTGAGCCAGGACCAACCGCTCCAGGGTCTTCATCAGGTGGGATGTCAGAGCCACCGGCCTGTAGCTGTTGAGGTCCTTGGGGCGTGAAGTCTTTGGCACTGGTACAACACAGGAGGTTTTCCAGAGCTGTGGGACTCTTCCCAACCTCAGGCTCAGGTTGAAGAGGTGCTCCATCACCCCACACAGTTGGTCCGCGCAGGACCTGACGACCCTCGAGCTGATGCCATCTGGACCCGCTGCCTTCTTGCCATTAATCCTCCTCAGTTCTCTCCTAAGCTGGGTGGTTGAGAGAGACAGGCTGGAGCCTTGTGTTGAGTGTGTATTGGATGCTGTTGTTGGGGGTGGGGGGGAGTGACCAGGGTGAGTAGAGGAGGTGTGAAGTGTCTGAGGTGGAACAGCAGCAGTGGGGGTGGGTGAGTCTGCAGCCGATGTTGCAGACTGCCTCATGGCTGAGTCAAATCTGTTGAAGAAATGATTCAGTTCATTTGCCCACCTCACATCCCTCCCAGGCAGAGAGTTTGTGAAGTAAATTCAAAGTACCCCAGGTTTGTACTTTGGTAGCATGTTCAGAATAATAATACTGGCTTTATAATCTGAAGGTAGGGTCAGCTGACTCGAAGGAGCTGGATGTTCTATTATTGGAATCTTCAGCTAATCTGTGCCTCCTGCTCAGATTATCACATTGTAACCACTGAACCGGGGCATATTCATGTCGCTGTTAGAGTATTATGTAACGGTAATGGGATGTCTCATTGTGGATCCGTTCTCTGGCACCGTGAGCGCGGGAGATTCCCTCGCCAAATCTGAGCCGGTGTCATAACATCTTGACGGCTTGAGCTGCAGCAATGAAGTGAGGCAGAACCTGAACCTGTTTGCTTTTAAAACTATGATCAACTTCATTAAAACCAACTTGCATAATATTGTTAAATTGCCTTAGTGCTGCCAAATCAGCTGTGATTTACTGAGGCACAGATTTTGGCTGATGTCAGGATGGGATCCATCCTGACGGATTGGGCTGCTTCATCCAGCGGGTACTTGGGCAGAAACGGGTAAATATCTGAAAAATGGTGGAGGACACAGACTGCTAGCCTGCCTCCACTCCAGGATGTTATGCTACACGCCATCAAAGCAGACTGTTTGAGACTGTGAGTGATCCAGAGACCAGAGCTTTACTTCCTCTGGATATTCCTTTCTGTCTCCAGGGTGTTTCATTGTCATCTTGGGTCAAGCAGAAAAAGAACGGTACTAGTTTTATTTTGTTGTATTTATCCGCGACACATTAAAGGCCGGTCCGTGAAAATACTGTCGGGCATAAACCGGTCCGTGGCGCAAAAAAGGTTGGAGACCGCTGCATTAACACATCTGTCCAAAGTGACGTGGTGCTTGGTGGGAACCAAAATTCAGACATTCCACAAATACAAACACTGGGTGTGACATCACTTATTTACACTTTACAGTTAGTGCAACAGTGAGAGCGCTGAATGCTCAGACAGGTTTGTTCCTTTGGGTTCTTTCTCTTTCTGTCACGATCCTGGGTCTTATGACCCAGTGTTTTGAGTTTTAGTTCATTTTGATGTTTTAGTTTATGTAAGCCCTTCAGGTTCCTAAGTTCATTTGTTATCATGCTTAAGTGTTTCTAGTTCTTATTATTTCCCCCTCGTGTTTCCAACTATGGTAAATCTCCCCTGCTCTTCATGTGTTTCATGTCTGTGTCTTACATTGTGAAGTTCGGGTTGTCATGTCTACGTCTCATTATGTTTCCTGTTTTATTGTGAAGAGGTCTGGTGTTTCTGTGTTCATCGTGTTCAGTTTTACTCTTCCCCTGTGGCGTTGTTATGTTCATGTTGATCTACTGTGCCTTTCTGTTCCATGTTTCAGATCCCTATGTTCTGTCTCCCCCAGTCTGTTAAGTCCACATGTCTTGAGTTCCGTCAGTGTGTTTCCTGTTTTACTTTCACAGTCTGTTCTATGTTAATGTTTCTAGTTTTGCTTCCCTTGCCTCGTCCTGCTTAATTACTCTCAGCTGTGCTCTCCTCCTGTGGCTCATTCCCCCTCGTTATCCCTCAGTGTATTTAAGCCCCATGTTTCTCTTTGTCAGTGTTGCGTCCTCCATCATAGCTGTGTGATTTTTCCCTGTGGCTCCTTGTGCTTTAGTTTTCCCAGTTTAGTTTATTTTGTATTGTTTTTCGTGTCCCACTCCACGCCAGCAATAAAGCTGTGTTTTTTTGAGTTTACCTTTTGTCTCTGTGAGTTTGCGTTTGGGTCCTACTTTTGCCTGCACACAGCCGTATTGTGACACTTTCACATTCTGGTTTAAACGTAAACTTTTTTATTTTTCCAGAAAGTAGCTGCAGAGTTTTGATGTTTGTGAGGAGCTGAGGCAGCGAGGAAACGGCGACATCCGGGAGTTCTGTAGGGCCGGGGAAGACCGCGACGGACCGCGCGCTGCTCTTCATGGACAGCAGTGACCGCAGGAATCTCAGCTGTAACGCCACCGTGTTTCCTTCACATGTCGACGCCGCCTTCACCAAAGCGTGGGATACTGACACTTCCCCATTGGCTGCAATCACCTCAAACAGAAAAAACGGGCAGGTACAGACATGTTAAGATCACAGGACATATTATTGTAACTTTATTAGTACAACTTGTTTAAATTGCAGATCACAATAAAACCAAAAAAATTTACATGTGTGCTTCAAAGAGCCTGAAAAGGTGAATGTCATTTTAAATGGAAACAGTAAAACTATTAAACCTGATATATGTAAGATTTTATAACACCAATAAATAAAAAATCTAAATAATAAAGTAAAACTAAATAAAACATGCTTGTAACGAAGAAGAATGAAGAAGGATCATTGAGTGCAAGAGGAACTGACCTGAAAGATAGGATCACGGCAAAGCTTGAAACCTGGACCCTCTGTAGCTGGTTACAAGTGAAATATCCTCTGAGGATCTGCTAGATGATGTGGATGCAGCTCTACAGACATTGAGGACGGCTACAAGTACCTGGGAATCCCACAGGCACATCGGAAGAAGCTACTTGCAAAGCTGCAACCGCCAAGTACCTGCAGAGAGTCAGGCAAGTCCTGAGGAGTCAGCTGAATGGTAAGAACAAGAACATCCGGGCTATCAACACCTACGCCATGCCCGTGATCAGGTACCCTGCTGGGGTAATAGGCTGGCCAAAGGAGGAGATAGAAGCCACTGACATAAAGACAAGAAAGCTCCTGACCATGCATGGAGGGTTTCACCCCAAGTCCAGCACCCTGAGGCTGTACGCTAAGAGGAAGGAAGGGGGCCGGGGACTGGTGAGTGTCAGCACCACAGTCCAGGATGAGACAATGAACATCCACGAGTACATCAGAAGGATGGCCCCAACTAACCACGTGCTCAGTGTCCTCAGGCAACAGAAACCCAAGAAAGAGGAGGCGCCATTATGGAAGGACAGGCCCCTGCACGGTATGTACCACCAACAGTGGAGGTGGCTGATATCCAGAAATCCTACCAGTGGCTGGACAAAGCTGGACTGAAAGACAGCACAGAGGCACTAATCATGGCAGCACAAGAACAAGCTCTGAGTACAAGATCCATAGAGGCTGGGGTCTATCACACCAGGCAAGACCCCAGGTGCAGGCTGTGTAAAGATGCCCCAGAGACAATCCAGCACATAACAGCAGGGTGCAAGATGCTAGCAGGCAAGGCATACATGGAACGCCATAACCAAGTGGCCGGCATAGTGTACAGGAACATCTGTGCCGAGTATAACCTGGAAGTCCCGAGGTCAAAATGGGAGATGCCCCCAAGGGTGGTGGAGAATGACCGAGCTAAGATCCTGTGGGACTTCCAGATACAGACGGACAAAATGGTGGTGGCTAACCAACCGGACATAGTGGTGGTAGACAAACAGAAGAAGACGGCCGCAGTGATCGATGTAGTGATACTGAATGACAGCAACATCAGCAAGAAGGAACACGAGAAGCTGGAAAAGTACCAAGGGCTCAGAGAAGAGCTGGAGAAGAATTGGAGGGTGACCCAGAGGTAATTGGAGCGCTCGATGCAGTGACCCCCAAGCTCGGCGAGTGGCTCCAGCAGATCCCGGGAACAACATCTGAGATCTCTGTCCAGAAGAGCGCAGTCCTGGGAACAGCTAAGATACTGTACAGGACCCTCGAGCTCCCAGGCCTCTGATAGAGGACCGGAGCTTGAAGGATAAAGACAACCCTGCAGGGGCGAGACGGGATTTTTTTTTTTAAAAATACGCACAAAAATGTGAACATAAAAGAAAATGTAGAAGAAAAAAAAAATCATTAAAATGGTTTTGTTTTACTTTAAAAACATTAAAACAAACCAGTTAATATAAAGAACAAATTTTAACTTCTTTTTTTTTCAACTTTAAGGTTCAGGGTACACTGAAGGTGATAATAGCTTTTCCTTTAATTCGTCACACAGGTGTGTATCTGAACTTCATGTCTGTATACTTTGTGTATTTCTGTTAAATTAGCCTCAGTGAGGCTGTATATGTATATAAGGATAGATGTCTCCATGTGTTTGTGATACGGCTTCTGAAGCCATGCAGCGCTGCAGATCAACAGGGGGTGTCAGGGCTTTGAACTCCACCCGCTCCATCTGAACTCCCCACGATTTGAATTCGAGGCACAGCGCCATCTGCAGGACAAATCAGGCACAGCAGGTTGTATTTACAAAACATATGTTTCTCATACCTGACAGCAGAAAACTTAAGAAAAATAAAGATGGCACTCGCAGGTGAACTCTTCCTGAAATCACCCCAAACTCAGCTGCACACCTTTGTGATGATATGAGGTGCAAAGTGCAACAAACCAGGAGGAAATACAAACCCAGCATCGATGTATCAGAAGATCCATCCGGTCCCAAGTCTGGATTAATGTGAAAGCTGCACCAGGAACCGTCTGGGCCAACAAGAACATGGCCTGGGGGCCGTTTACAACATGCATCACCCACATGAAGGGAGAAAAACACAACAGCACTGCATCCACAGTCAAGACCTGGTGACAGCAGAAGGCAGGGAGAGGTGAGGAAACATCAGTGTGCAGAAACAAATAACTTCAGACTGTTATTGTGAAAGAAAAGCAGCTGATTCTGAGCAGGCCAGGTGGACACAGATGTGATCCTTATATGGGAATAACGGTCAGTGCGTGCCAGCTTTCAGTGATCACAGGATGCTGCTGACCTCTTGTGGCCAGATATTAAAGAACATGGTGCGCAGGTCTACTGTCTGGATGGCGTCCAACCAGGGGATGAACCAGACCAGACCTGCAGAGCGTCAGAAAGGCGAGAAGACCCCATTTTTATTAGTTGTGCTTCTTTGCATGGTAACACACAAATGTGAAAACTTGAAAAGACCAAAAGAAAAACACTGAGGCAGCGTGCAGTACAAATAAAAATAGTTTAAGTTAACTTAGTGGTGATATTTAAAGTCTCGTGTAGTACGAGTATTTGCACTTTATACCTAACATAATAATGTGTGTAATAAGGTATTTTTAATCATTACTTCAGCATCAATCATGACAGAACCACTTTAACGTTACTCTGTTTGATGCGTGATCCTGTATTTATTCTAATAGTTCTGAATCTCAGCTGTAATTTCAGAGTAAAGCGTGCTTTTCCTTCCACTCCGTCATAGCCAACGCTACACATTTACACCCATAACGATGAAACAGAAGCTGAAGTCTTGTTGCTACAGGTCAGAAGAGAGAGAGTAACGTCTGGTACCGGGTCCTTTGGCTCGTCCTTCAACAGCCCGGCCCAGTCTGAAGGCGACAGCAACCACAACCTGCTCATCAACATAACACAAAACACTCACACATTCAAAGATGAATCCTACAGAGCTGAGGGTGCATTCAGTGTTTTTGTGCAGTGATGACTGAAAGTTTCCATTTCACATCTGTGAAAGTCACCTGATGAAGCAGGACTGGCTTCTAAATTACAGATAATTTACTCTATTTATCCAGAAGATTGGGATTCAGCAGCTAAAAACACTAAACACATACTAGAAACATGACAAAACAAATTATGTTCATCGAGGCAAAAGAAGGAGCCCAAACGAGATTATTTTAATTTTAATGTCAGTTAACTAAACAGTTTCATTTATTTATTTGCTTTGCATCTGATTTTAGTTGGTTTCCAGAATTAAAGAACTTTTGGTTTCTCATCTCAAAGTTATTGAATTAACAACGACAGAAAACCAAAAGAAATCCTCACATTTGAGAAGTTCGGAGCAGACTCTCTCTCCTGAGTAATCATTAGTGATTAGAAAGCCAACTAAAAGTAAAGAAAGAAGAATTACTGCTTGTGTTGCACTAGTGGAAAAAGCAGCAGAGAAAACAGGAGGACAGTTTCTAACATTGGATGAGGTGGGCCTACAGCCCGCCTTCAGTCTGCCACCGCTCACCGTGCTGACGTGCATAAACTCTGCACAGAGGGTGGAGGAAACACACCAACTTTAAACTCTGGTGAATATATTAAATGTAACTGATGCTTACTCATGTGGTCTGCAGGGCTGCAGAGAGCCTGCTGCTGGATATAGTGTGTTCTTCTTTTATGATGTTCTTTATAATGCTCGTGTAATTTTATGAAAGAACAAGGTTGAATGAGCAGCATGAAAATAACCTCCATATGTAGTCAATGCTTTGGAGAGAGTTTATATTCTGATAATTATTTTTATCTTTCTTTTTTTTATCTGTAACAGCATTACATTTAAATCTCCCCCGATGTCTTTATGTTTTGCTTAGAAGGAGCCAGACTTTTTAAAGTGCTCTTGAGCAATAATTCTCCACACTCCTGGCTTGCTCCTCTTGGAGTAACTTCCCCACAGTTCCTTTCTTCTGCCCTGGTTTCAACACAGATGGAGGTTACAGCAGTTCTTTGCCAGATCATTGTTGGCGTTATGGTGAGCATTGGGCCACCTGTGGTGACTGTTGTTTGCAATCTCCTGTTTGTAGTAACGCCATCTCTCCTCATCTCTCCGAGTTACCTGCAGCAGCGCTCTTGGAAACTCAAAACCAAGCTTGTCCACTTCATCACGTGATTTCAGTAACTAGTCAAAAGATCCTGTCACCTGATCAGCAGCGGCCTACTCTCTGCCTGCTGCTCTCACTAAGTCTTGGTTTGCCACCAACCGCCCACAGACCCAATCGCGGTTCCATCCTCCTACACAAATAAGACCCATACTGTTGCCTATGCAAACTATATTGCTCTCTTAGACTTCTTTAACCTCCTCTGTAACGTCCTCTCTGGCAGAGCTCCTGTGTGCTCTTCTGCTCTGTCATGATTTAAGGCTGCATTTCAAAGCAGCGGAGTTTGTTATCTAGTCAGAAGTGATGGAATTATGGACACAGGGAAGTCCACTTCAGCATTGCAATGATCCCAAACACACTTCCAATGCAGTAAAAGCGTATCCGCATATCTGGAGAACTATTCCTGAAGACTTCTTAAAGAAATGACCAGAAAGCTGCCTCAGAGAGTTCAGGCTGTGTTAAAGAATGAGTGTGCTCATACCATATATTGACTTTCAAGCTCATTAGAATTGTACAAAGTTTTGTTTTGTTTGTCACATGTTTGCGCGTTTCAATGAATTTTACTGAAAGTGAAGTGGCTCATGACTTTTGCACAGTATTGCATTTATGACAAGCGTTTTAACACACACAACAAAACTGCAGTTTTTTGCTCAGGTTTTGGAAAGCTGGCCTCTTGCTGTGCTGCTCTCACAGAGAAGAAGTGTGCGGCTCTTCTGCCTGTAGAAACCATCACACCGCTTCCTCGTACAGACTGGGTTAAGTGTGTGTGTTAAAAGGTTAGCGCTTTATTCTGCTGGTTTCTCTCAGAGACGGTTTAGCAGCATCTACACAAACAGAAGCTCAAGCCAGCAACCCCCATGTTGGTTTGCTGCTCTCTGACACTGCGACCATCTAGTATTTTAAGCAGACTAAATATGGCTTTGAACTTAAAAGCTTTTATACCTGTTTGTTTTTAAGTTTTATCTTAGAGAAATACAATAACATTTAATTTTTAAGACTAGAAATAGTTTCCCCCCAAAGTTTGTATAAAAAAACGCCCAAAAGCTGCAATAAAAATCTTTTTTTATTCACTTTTTTTACTCAGTGTTTCTAGAACTTAATATGCAAACCCCAACTCTCCCACCCAAAACAACGACATTTATTGCACAATGAATGAACTTCATATTTTCTATCAGCTAATATTTTAGCTCTGCTCTCTGATGACTCATGATTTCCTCTCAGTACAGTTCATTTACAGAAACGAGAGCCTGAGTCTGAGCGGTTTCCCTTCTCTTACCTTTACACACATCCAGGCTGAAATGGGGAAGGTGACGACCGACAGTAGGGTCAGCACCTTACCGACTGCCTCTACCACCACCCCGCCGCTACTCTGGCCTCCACCTGCAGAAGACGGAGAAGCAGCAGGATGGATGAAACTATAATTCTGTAATTTCCTTCGGGATTAATAAAGTATTCTGATTCTGATAAATTGAACAAACAAAAAGATACTTGCTCTGTGCTGACCTGATCTACCACATGACTTTGTAACAATGAGCTCTCAGCCACACAGGCCTGCAGGTTGGTCCGTGACCCCCCGATCTGTGACTGTTAAGCTACGAGGGCAATTAAATATTTGTGATAACTGACGAGAGTCGGTTAAAAAATAAAATAAATAAAAACCAGAAAGCCTGCAAATCCGTTTTGACAGTAAAATGTCTTAGACAGATTCTGCTCTGAATCCTGAGGCAGACCTGCCTTTATCAAAAATGTTTGTTTTAATAGTTTTACAGTAATGGCGCTCTAAGACACCGTTAGAATGTAAAGTATAATATAAATGAGTTTGTAATTCATTCTTCTAAGCTTGTAACCAGACTTTACACATTGTCTGCTTACCGATCAGCAAAATCTTTCTTTGACTTCCTGTTCTCACCTCTCTCTGATTCTTCTGCTTTAACTAAAAACATTAGTCAGTTCTATCCTGCACATACCTGCACATGTGTGCTGGTTATATCACTGATGTTACTTTCTCTCTCGCTCGTGTTCGCACACACGTTACACACTTCCTGTGAAACTGCTTTAGTGTGAGCGGCTTTCTTCTCTCTTCTCATTCTGCTCAGTGCCTCCAAGCGCTGCGCACCGACCTCTCTCTGCTCACCTCCTTCATCCCGTCGTTTCCCACCGGGAACCTGGACTGAGCTCTTTTATGGCCCCTGCTCGCTCTCCGAGGGAACTCAGACAGTGAGTTCTCAGACAGTTCTTGGAAATGAGCCTGTTTTGAGAAAGCAGAAGTTGCTGAGAGGTGTTTTGGCTTGTTCATGTCAGTCGGTTGTCTGCTGGCTTCTCTTCACCATGGCAGCAGCTCTGCCTGCGTGCTACCATGGCGCCATGACTAAGAAGGAGTGTGAGGATTTGCTGGGAAAGAAGAACAAGGATGGAGCTTACCTGATCCGAGACAGCGAGACCATCCAGGGAGCCATGTGTCTTTGTGTCTAGTAAGTACTCTGCACCACGGAGTCAGGCTCCATACACCAGACTTATCTTTATCAAAACTTCTTTCTTTTAACAGCTTCATAGGTAAAGACACTCTATGGTATCATTGGAATATGAAGCCTAATATAGAATATGGTATCATTCATAGCAGGTTGTCAGGTAGGCTAACCTTGTAACCATCCTCCTGGTGGTTCTGTCTGCAGATTCATGATCGATAGGAGACTTTTTAAGTTAAATCGCTTTAATTGTGAGATGAGCGCGATGAGGAAAAGAGGACTCTAATGTGACTTTGGTTTGGGAGGACTAAACAAATAAAAGTGCTCCCTCAAATCAAATTCAAACCTCGCTCTCCTTCAGTCTCTGAAAACCTCATAAGGATGTGAAGCGTTTGGGCAGTGAGGAATGAGGTGAATATAGTGACCTAAAGTCCTCTGTAGCGAGCGTCAAAGGGGGAAGAGAGTATTTTAATATAATAAACCAGGTAATTTAGTTTTAATGAGCTTTGTTAAGAAAGGCCGTTGAATAAAAGCAATAATGGAAAAACGTAACCAGATCTTTTTGCTGATGCAGCAGTGTGCATGCAGGTTTTTCCTAACCTCTGCTGTGTTGACAGCAGGGAGCATTTAGCAATTCTATGAATTATATTAGAGGCAAAAGATGTTCCGTTGATCTAAGCAGATTATACTCTATAATAAAAATCACGATAAGAACGTTTTTGCGTGGGTATTATTACTCTAGGAAGTGTACACCTACACAAATACCACAATATCAGCTGTGGTCAAGTAAGGTTCCACTCTAGCTCGTTGCTGCTTCTGCATCTTTTTTCCATGACCTGCACGTAGTGTTTACATACAAGTAAAAAGTACATTAAAATTTGCATAACTTTTTTTGTGCACTGCCAACGTTTTCTGTTTGTGTAGTTGTTAAGGAAGCTGCTTATTACTGATAAGAAGATTCAAACTATGAGAAAATTGAGTCATGTGACCATGTGTTCTTCTTCCTCTTTTATTTTGTGTGAACAAACAAAGTCAGAATTTTGTTGCATAAAAGGTTTTTTACACACGTCTAAATAAACAGTTTTTTCCTTAACCTTACTTCTTCTGTGGTCCTCTAACAGCAGCATAAATCTCCTTTTCTTTCAGTAAACAGAAGGTGGTGTACACCTACAGACTGCTGCAGTCACACAATGGATACTACACCCTCCTGGTAAAAGAACACACACACAAATGACCACATGCAGAAACATTTGCAGCTGCAGCCAGGTCCTTGAATTCAGAATTATTCCTTGTTCTGTGTTTGCAGTAAACTGAGACTCTAAATGCTCTTTCACGCTGCAGGATTTTAAATCAAGCGGTAAAATATTTACTCTTAGAAGCAGAAGAGTCTTTTCTATTCAAAAATGTTCTTCGAGGGGCCGCCTCCTGCCAAGCGTTCTTTAAGGAATCACTTTGTGTGGTGTAAAGTTTATTTGGACGCCTCATCCTCATTATTGTTTTATGCATTTTAGCCTTTTTTGATAGGAAAGCACAAAGAGTCGACAGGAAGGCAGGGAGAGAGTGATGATGTGCAGGAAATGGTCTGGGGCAGGCTCAAACCCAGGCACCTGCTTGTGCGGCACCTGCAGTAGGTCATATGAGTCACTAGCTCAACCAAATGAGCAATAGCGATGCCCTGTTATCATTGTCCTCAAAGGTGTGCACCTGTGAACACAGGCCCCAACAAAGTTGACACCTGTGCCACGAAGCTGCCTGCTGCAGTTTGTGTGCCGATGTTGATGCCAGATGAGGTTTGCAGCTCTGTAGTTATTGAGACAGCAAAGCGCTGGTGACTCTTCTGCGTGATGCAGCACTCAGCGAGCCTGTGCTGGAACTCCACATGATGCTTTACTTCGTGTTTGGGTTTCTGTGGTTTCCAAATGCTTCGGCCTCGCAATAACACCAGCTAAAGCTAACTGTGGAAAGGAAGAAATGTCACCGACTGAATTGTTGCAACAGTCTCATCCTATTATAGCACCACACTCGAATTCAGTGGCGTTTCTAAAGACCGACTGATTGGCTAGGTGCTTGATTTCCTTAAGGATTGCGATTTTTACATGCCTGTGGCTTTGAGAGCCTCAATTCAAACCTCAATTCAAAAATTAATTGAGGATTAGTCCATGTAGTGTATGTATATTTAAACATATTTGCATATGTGATCTATAGTACATAGAAAATATTTCTTTTTGAATATGTAATATTTTAGACTAAAATAAACAATAATGACATGTCAGTCAAGCTGTTTGCTATCATAAAATTAGCAAAACTCAAAAACAGGTCTCGGCGCCGGCTTAGCACAGTCGGATGAGCAAGTGGCCAACCCGGGTTTAAGTGCTGCATGTCTTCCCCTCTGCTTTCCTGTCGATCTTTGCTGTTTCTAGTAAAGCCAGTTACAGGCACAAGCTCCTGGTCATTAGTCGGAGCTACTGAGACCTTATCTTATGTCTGAGAACATCTGAGAAAGCTCTCCTCTTCCACGCTCTGACTTCCAAATATGGAGCGTGGATGTAATATAATATAAATTCATTTAGATTGTATTTCAAATAACTAACATGAAACAAATTATTAAAAACTGAAGCAGAACATAAAACTGATGTTCGGTGGCACATCTTTGGGGAACAATTTTAATAAGAAACTCGTATTTTTTCTCCAGTAAGCGTTTGTTGAAACTCAGACGTTAAAGCGTCCTCAGAAAAATTAACCACAGTTCCTCGAATAATCCCAGAGCAGGGTCCTTTGTAGTGTCAGGTGAACAGAGAAAACCCCTAAACGAAATGACCCTCTCCGAGCAAGCCGAGTAGTTCTGAGAGCGTAGATGTTTTAAATGGTAGAGCTGTGAAGATGTGACTGTCAAGGTTAACATTATTCTGTCGCTGTGAGCCATCTTTATCCTTTGTTTTGTCTGTTTCTTGGTAAATGAGTTGCACTCAAAAGACGAGTGAAGGGAGGCAGAACTGTACGAAGTTTACATAAAGAACAATCGCACAGTTACACAAAATTACAGACAACGTCAGTACCAACAAAACACAACCACACAAGTTTCATATATTTTACTGATTTTTTTTAAATTTGAGTATTTCAGCAGGTTTCAGTTTTAAACAGATAAAACCACAGCTGGTAAACAACCCAACAACTCACCCCAGCAGGACAGTTTGCCATCAACACCAGAGGACGCAAAGAAGCAAATTTACAACCATTATAAAGAGCTCAAAGTGCTATCCTGCACCTAAGCTTTCATATTTCTATTCAATCCAACATACTACGAGCAGGACAAGTCCAAGCTCCTCCCAGAGCCAGCAGAAATTATTTTCATGATCAGAAGCGTTCTGATTAATCAGAAATATCAAAATAATCAAATAATCAAATAATTATTTGCTCAGTTAGCCGTCATTCTATTTCGGAAAAAAATGTTCTTATCATTTTCTCAAGATGTTGAGAAAGTGATAAGATGTTATCAAGATGTTGTCTTCAAATAATTTGTATTTGGTTCACGGACAGAAACCCAAAAACACACGCGACATATCAGAGGAACAAACTCACGACGCCACAAAAACAAAATAATATGAAAAAGACAGATATTAAAAGTGCGAGAAAGAAAGAAAGATAAAAAAAATAGAGGCTGATGGACTCCAAAATTTATTTCACCAAAAAAATAAGGGAGAAAATTCTGTCTGTATTTTAGCAGAATCTGTTCTAAATCCAGTTAAAGTATGTTTTACTCTTCATAGATAAAACGACGATGGCAACACGTGTTTCTTACCTCGTGCATACCGGTTAAAACTGTGGAGCTGCATCAGCCAAACATTCCTACAATTTGAATCTTATTTCTTATCAAAGAGGTATATATAATTATTACATTTAAAAATGTTTAAATCTATGTGAAATGATCTTCTAGTTTTACTCCTCAAACTGAAAAACATCATTAAAAAGTCCATGAATTCATTTCTCAGCATTTCATCAAATTGCCAGGCGGCTGAAACCTGTACCAGCGTCCACCACAAACACAGGGCGAGACGATAGTGGTAAACAGCGCAATGCTGCTAGCCAGCTGCTAACAAAGTGTTAAACAGATTGTGTTTTGCTTATCAAACATCTCACCACAAACTATAGCGAGAAAGAAAATACGTCATGTTAAAAAAACAGAGGAGCTATTAGTAATCCCTGAGGAGCCGGCTGGGGCTCAGAGCGGGCGGCTCCCACCAGGAAGGTCAGTGGTTCAGTCCCCGGCACCTCCAGTCTGTATGTCAAAGTATTGTGGTGAAAGCTTCTGGGCCAGTGTGTGACCAGCATGAGTGAAGTCAAACAAAGGAATCAGTCACAGATAAAAAGTGCAACTGAGTGAATGAGACTCAAATCAGTCCTTCACTGTGCACTTTATTTTACAGGATTTCAAAAAAAAGTTGTTTGCTGAGAAAAGGAAAACACAAAGTTAATGGCAAAACCAGTTAAAATAGTTTAATATGCTATATATGTTTACATTTTGTACATGTTTTCACTGTGTTTTGAGTTCCATTCAAAAGAGGAAAATACTTTGGTCTCATCACCGCGTCTGCACAAAATCAGTTTGGAGCTTTAAACGTCACCAATGTTTCCTTTAAATGTTTCCATCTGTCTGTTAATCGTTGTTGAAGTTCAGCTCGTTTTCTGTTTATCTCAGAGTCTTTCCCATGCCTTTAAAAATGGAAAACGAACGCTAAACAGCTGACTGTACATGAACATTTCACCTCGATCATGGAAAGTCAGTTGTCGTGAAGTCTCCCCACAGGAAACTCCTCTGACGTTCGTTAGACCCCACACTGAAGGGCATCATTTTATCAGAGTCAGTTTTTTCCACAACACGCAAAAAAATAAGTGTATAAAAGCATAAAAGCCACAGATTTATTCAACTGCTGCCGGCGTGCGTGAGCTGTTCTACTTTAAAAGTAAGCCCGTGGGCTCAGTCTCAGGATGTGGCTTCTGGAGGTTTCACTTTTCCCCCTACGATTATCTATTATTAGGGGGTGATTTAAATATTTAAAGATATATTTATTGATCTATTTCACTATTCTACAATACTTCCTTTGCTAATAAGTAAAGGAAAACAGTTGTTGTTGTTGTTGTTGTTGTTGGCCTTTTTATGGTCTTTTTGAAATAATGTAACTTCTCCATTAGAATGAATCTTGTGCTTCAGTGCATTTGCATAATTTACGAGACAGCCATGTCTGCGAATGGAACTGACAAAAATTTATTGTTACCAGCTGACTTTTCATTCAACAGTCTTAGCAGGACTTGAGATAGTCTGGTCTCAAAATCAGTAAATCTACAAATGCACTTGATTAATTTGTTTTCTATGAAAGGAGATGTTTGCAGGTGTGTGTGCTCAGGTAACCTTTTAAATATTAAAGTTCATGAAAGTACAATTAGAAGAAGACAGAAGGAATATGGCTTGTTTCAGCTTGTTTCAGCTTGTTTTGTAGCCACCTTACAGTCACTGAGTGTCCATGAACACCTCTGTGTACCAAAGTATTCTATGGTCAAATATGAGGCCATCGGTCTGAAAATGGGTCATACAGCAGGACAATGATCCCAAGCACAGCAGCAAATGTACAAAAGAGCGACCTGAAAAAGAAATGAATAAACAGGCTGCAAAGGACCAGTCAAAGTTCACACCGCAACCCGACTGAGATGCTGTGGGAGGAACTTATTAAGAGAGCTGCGCATAAACGAATAACCACAAACCTCACAGAACTGAAGCAACTCTAAAGACGAGCGGGCTAAAATTCCTCCACCAGCATGTGAGAGACTCATGCACTCAGTCACACAGAAAACTATTGCAAAGTATTGCTGGTAAAGGTGGTTCAACAAGCTACTGGATGAAGGCATGCACTGAGTTTTAAAAAACACAACTTCTGCATTTTGTTTTAGTCTTTGCCAATATTACACCACGCCGTAACAATATGTCACAAGTCATCATACAGGACTTCTTCTGAGGTTATATAACTTTAAGAACAGATAAGAACTAGATTCATTATTTGTTATTCTTATAAAACCGTAGTACTAAAAGAGGATTTCCTTCATTTTTACATCGACTGTATTTTCAAGTTTTGACGAAAACCTCATAAAAAAACAAACAAATAAACACTTGAGGTTTGGGAAAGTCCAACTTCAAATTCAGTTGGTTCCAAACGAAGTAGTAAATATTCAGAAGTGCAGTGGAAACCCCCTTTAAAAGTCACAAATGACAGTCATATGAAAAGCGAGGGGCCTACATGAAGACTGTAGCCAAAGACTGAGCGTTGTTCTCTCATTGAACTCTTTTCACGCTCTTTAAAAGCAAAACATTTGATGATGTCATAGTTTGCTGTGGAAAAGTGACACTGACTTTTTCCCCCTATTTTGTTCACATGTGTTGCACAACAGTGAACAACCACAGTTGTGTGGGTTTCCCTCGTGCTCCCAGAACAGCTCCTACCTGTTAGGTGCTGAAAGCCTTAAAGGAGTTCCTGATGCAGCAAAACCTACTTGTGATGTCTATCATCTGATCATCCAACCATAACTTTCAGTATGTGTCAGCTTTGGCCACAACAACAATTATAATAAGAAAACTGTTAAACTGAAGCGGTGCTGGGAACATGACACGCATAAAGTTCAACAACGTTTATCGCACCATCATTCTGCTTCTGACAATTTGTTGAGTGAACGTTTTTATAGTCTTGAAATTCTTTAAACGATGTTTCAAGGAAATAAGTTGAATACACTGGCTGCAGAGTGTACCCCACCTCTGGCCCTGTCACAGCTGGTGTAGACCCCACCCGGCCCATAAACTGATATTCAGTTTATCTTTATCAACTGAATATTTGGTGTGCTCAAGCAAAACGTGGTGAAATTGGCACTTTTTCTGATGTTCTGAATGTTTTTCAAGCAAAAAAAGAAAAGAAAAAAAAGACAATAATTTGCTTTAATAGTACAAATGTTTTAAATGTTTTCAAAGTTACAAGCCTTCGAAACACAAAGTAGTGCCTCATAAATAAAGGAGATAGCCACAGGAAATCTTCAGGCGTGAAAAACAGATAAGCCTTGTTAAAAACTGCTTCACACCCACTCCAAGTGTCGCAACCTCAACCCGAAATTCAAAATAAAAGCCAAAGAAACAAGGTTTTTTTGGACAAATGTTCGAGGGTCATCTCACCATGTGAGAGCACTAGCTGCTTAAATAAAACGATGATATTTTACACTTTATTTTTAAACAGCTCATCTTGTAACTGTGATTACTCGGCTGATTTTTGGAGGATGATGGACCTTTGTTATATTTACTTTATGCTGTTCTTGTTTCATCAGACAGCGGGGGGTTTGGATGAGACATTTTTTAAGACTATTGACGATCTGATTCGTCACTACAAGAGGAAGAACCAGGGTCTGGCCATGCATCTGCGCCACTCAGTCAAAAGGAAGACGGCCTTGCTGATCCAGCCACAGAGAGAGCTGCAAGCACAGCCTTCAAAGTCACCTGAACAAAGGCCGCGCAGGACTGAACGTGAGCCATGGAGGCAGCCTGACACCGTACCCGAGGAAGAACATGATTACGAGAGTACGCCTTACATTTTCTCCGTTTCTGTTCTTTTCTGTCCTATTTCTGTCTCGCAGCATCTTCTTTGGTTTGTGTGTTTGACCTTCGCTCTGTTTATTCAGATGCTCCTGAGTCTGAGTACGTCGAAGTCCTTCCTGATTAACGTCGGCCATCAAACACCAAATGAGATGTTTGGGGGAAATCAGTGACAAGAAGCTCACAGGCTGGATCTTATTCAGGATGATGACATGTGGACGTATACACACTGTACCTACATACATCATCATCATCGCCATGTGTGCTACAAGGGTATCAAAGCTTTTACTGCAGCTGAACTATTCACAATGCTCTCGGATCAGGATTCCAGGAGATGCACTGGATTTGAAGAAATGCAGCCTCAGTGCTCCCATCAGGATGAACTGCAGTAACTCCACCGTCCTTTTTCCTCCACTGACGTCATCTGGTCATGATCTAACTGCAATACTGTCACAAACCTGAGACGAAACAGCTGTTTTAAGTTATTCCACTGGTTCCTGGGCCGAAGGAGCCAGGCCGCTCGTGGATCCACCCAAGTGATAAACTTTTAGGTTTTGTTGTTTTTATTATCAAACGCATATGTAAATATAGATTTATGTATATTTTTTATTGCAACAAAATTATGTATTTGGTGCGATGCTGTCACCTGGTTTATGAAATGAGGAGCAGAAAGTGGGCAGGAAGAAACTCATCCTTATGAAAAGCACGATGAACAAACTCTAGCGGTTTATTTTCCATCTAAATGCTTTAAGGTTAATGTTGTTCTGTGAGGTTTACTCTTTATTTTTCCCGTGAGGTACAGAGCTCGCCGACGTGGTTTAGATTTATTTTGTGCATACGTCTACTAATTAAAGACAAAAAGAAACTGTCCGTGGCAGCAAAATGAAATAAAATGTCTCACACTGCACACTTGTGAGAGAAGTCCTGAATCTCTAAAACTGAAATCACTCCAAAATATGATGCGTCACTGTGGCTCCAGCGCAACGTGCTGGAAAGCCTGGACATTCACAAAGTGACTTCCTTCTTCCTTGTTTTCTTTAGTAATTCAGAATGTGTTTAGTATTTCTATATTAGTGACGTCAATATAAATATACATTTTTACTGTCAGAATAGTTTTATTCAACAAGTTGCTGAAGACATTCCTCTGAGATTTCGGTCCATGTTGACATCACAGCGTCACATCCATGAGGTGGATCTCCCTCCACCACATCTCAAAGGTGCTCTATTGGATTGAGATCTGGTGACTGAGGAGGGTGCAGCGAGCTCACTTTCATGCTCAAAAAACAGTTTGAGATGCTTTGAGGTTTGTGACATGTCCTGTTATTCTGCTGGAAGGTGCTGTGTTCATAAAGAGATGGAGACGGGCAGTAACAATACTCAGGTAGGCTGTGGTTGTCAAATGATCCTCAGCTGATACTAAGAAGCTCAAAGTGTGCCAAGAAAATATCCCCCGCATCATTAAACCTGCGGCTCGAACATACGAGGCAGGAGGATCTGTGCCGTCGTGTTCTGACCCTACCGTGTGAATGTCGCAGCAGAAATCAAGACTAGTTGTTTGTTTTCATTTTCTGTTGTCTGATTTTGGTGAGCCGTGTGAACTGCTTCAGTTTCCTGTTCTTAGCTGACACTTGTTAATGCGTTTAGAGAAGTTCTTTTGCATACATTAGATCAGCCCATCTGGTTGTAGCTCCTAAACCTTCAAATCGGCTGAATCTGTGGTTTGGTTTAAAAGTCTGAAAATTAATTTCTATAGGTGATCTTTTCTTGAACCTTTTCCATAATCTGGGCCCTTTGGTTCTTATTGTGTTTGTATAAGAGTGTATGCAGGAAGAAAAGTGTTGCACTAATAATATTTAGTGAGAGATGAGGAAAAAGGTCATGCATGAAGGAAAAAATACACATACCACTGTGCTAAAGCTGTGTTCGTCTCTGGTCCTTGAGACTGCTTATTTTAGGATTTTAGGCGATTCCCATCAAGATGCTTCAGTCAAACAGCCACCTCAGAGAGTTGCAGCATGGCCTGGAGGTGTCAGTATCACAATCTGCGGGGAGTACGATCATTTGTTATGAAAAAAGAGGACCCAGAAGATTAAAGAAGATTAAACAATAAACACACAGGACGGTTATTAGGGAAGAGGAGATGGCAGGGACAAATCAGGAGTAACGAGACAGTTACAGCATAACCAACAAAATAAAATAGGAAGCACGTGTTTTGATCGCTGGCTCCAGTCTGCATGCTGAAGCTTCCTTTGGTTACAAGATACAGAACCAACGTTAGTGTGAATGAGACTATGAGAATGTTATGCAGCATTTTCTCCACTTTGAATTCAGTTTGAAGAAGTAAAGAGACAAACAAACTTAAAAGAGACCATAAGATAAAAAAAACACAGACATCGCAAACGGACGAAACACGGGCAAGAAAAAAGTAACCAGAAAAGGAAGCAAGGGAATAGAAAGATAAGATCCACATGAATAGAATAGACAAAATATGAGTGCTTCAAGCAAACTGTGCAGGAATAAAATATAAATAGCGAACAGCAGAAATAAATAACAAATGGGGGAAAATATGTAGGATGAACAGGAACAAAGACACTGGAGAACAAAGTGGTGAGGGTTACTCAGACCACCATTAACTGACTAAATACATGAGAACTGGCACAGTGAGACGCGGTCACAGAGAGTGACAAGGTACAAGGCGCACAAAAAGAGGGACTGGCAAAATTAGACGTCTATCAGAAGTACAGAATACAGAGACAGACAGGCAGACAGTGAAACAAACATGGAGACAAAACCTGCCACACACAGAGACAACACTAACACGGCCTGAACATGAAAGGAAACAAATTTAAACCAGCAACTAAGAGGAAGCACTAATTTGGAAGGGAAATAATACCAGACATATGGTGCACTCTGAATATCACCAGTCTGTTGCAAAGCTAACAGAGAGACAGACAAGCATTCACACCTACAGCTAATTTAAAGTTACCACTTCAGCGTCACAGCTGGGTCCTTCTCTGTGTTATAAACGACACAGAGAAGGCCCCAGCTGTGACGCCACAGTAGTTCATTTGTTGACTGATACATCGTCTCTCAGGAACGAGGGCGAAATGCCAACGACCGCCTGTCTGTTTTCAGGGCTGTATTTGAAGCCATGCTCAAATTAGGCAAAGTTTTAAGTGTTGCACATTTCGATGGGTTTTTTTCAGCTGACATAGTTTCCATTTGGGTCATGTGGTGTTAGATACCCCAGCGTGTGGTCATAGGGTGAAGAGCCCGGACGATTAGTGGGATTTTAGGTGTGGTGTAAAAATGACGCTGCAACTTTAAAAACGTTGTTGCTTTAAGGATTAACGTACAACCATACTTGGGCTGAGTTTGACACTGGTTCTCTTCAGTAATTAAAATAGCTTTTACACATGATAAGATCAAATGTCAGCTACACTGTGACAGTCGAGGGGCCACACTCAGATATATTTATGCGCTTGTTCTCTTTGTGTGATAAGAGTTTCCATCTGAATTTAACCCCTGTGTGGGGCTGATCTTTCATTTCATTTTATTTCAAGCTCAGATTCTTTGCCTTTGGCACATTTTCTGTGACGAGACTTCAAACCATTCCCACCGTCCTTATTAATCAACATGGTGAAGTGATTCTTCGGAAGGTGATGGGATAGGAAGAGTTTCAGAAAATGAGACCTTTTGTCTTTATTGGAGAGGTCAGTGCAGACAGGACGGATGGGGGGAAGGCGAGGGGGGAATGACACACAGGAAATGGTGTTGGTCAGACCCAAAGACAGGCGTGGGCAGTGAGGACTCTCACCTTCAGACTCACTGTCTAATCAGTCTGACAGTGAGTCTGAAGACAGAGCAACCCAACACACGTTACTGTGTTCATCATCATCATCATTGTTTATTTATATAGCACTTTAAAAACACACAAGGCTGACCAAACTGCTGAACAATAGAAACATAATAGATACCATAAGAATAATAAATACGATAAAATAATAAACATAGCGAAAAACAATAAAATACAAGTAAATACAAGTCAGTCAACCACTGAGTCAAAAGCCAGTGAATAAAAATGTGTTTTCAATCTGGATTTAAAAACCAGCACTGATGTCGATCGCCTAATGTGAAGAGGAAGATTATTCCAAAGCTTAGGAGCCACGATAGAGAACGCTCGGTCTCCTCTCAGTTTCAGCCGTGATTTGGGGACTGAGAGCAACAGCTGCTCAGCTGACCGGAGCGAACGAGTGGGGACATAGGGCTTCAGCAAATCAGACAGATACGCAGGCGCCAGACCATTTAAAGATTTAAAAACCAACAAAAGAACTTTAAAA
The DNA here is from genome assembly GCF_057382275.1 of Copadichromis virginalis. Lineage (NCBI taxonomy): Eukaryota > Metazoa > Chordata > Actinopteri > Cichliformes > Cichlidae > Copadichromis > Copadichromis virginalis. Next base: position 31,680,907 of record NC_140626.1, read on the forward strand.
TGAATCCTAAATTCAATTAGAAGCCAGTGCAGGGAGGCCAAGAGTGATGTTATCACTAAGCAGGACATTAAATCAAATTAATGAGACACCAAAACAAGAGCTGGAGCCCAAGACAGCCATGAAGTCACAGTGTACACAAATACACAAGAAACACAGAAACCAGCTGGGTGGATGTGGCTCGGGAACCTTCTGTTACCTTGAATGTCGGTGTTTTGAACGCTGGCTGCTCCAGTCTGCTTGTATTTGTCCAAGATTTCCCCTCATATCTTGGTTATGGTTATTTTTTCTTTTATTAAATTGATCACACTTCTGTTCATGAATGTGCTCTAACATCTAGCCATCACATAACCATCTACACAGTGTGTATTGTTTGGGAGTGAGAATCACAGGAACACTACACAAAGGGTTGATCTCGATCTTACTTTCCTCTGTTTCTGAAACCTTTTGAGCTTCAAAGCAGAAGAAATGTTGGTGTGAACCCTCCTTTCACTTCACAGCACTTGCTGGTTACATTTTTGGGTGCTAATGTGTGAAAATCTGAAATATGACGATTCACATCTCTGCAGCTACGTATCTCAAACAAGATTTACATTTACACGCAGGTTTTTTCCCCTCACGCAAGCAGAGTTATCGCTTCTATGATTTTAGTTATTTTTAGCACAGAGGAAAACTCTGCTGTCCTTTGTACGTGGCAGTTCTTTTTTAAGCTATGGAACCTTTTTAAAATTAAACGAGTTTTAAATAATGTGATTATAATGAGGAGGCAATCGCCTAATCTGCATATCTGTCTATTTTACTTCCTCACCCTTTGTGTTTGCTCATTGCTGTTACACGCCATTAAATTTCAGTCTTAAAGGAGCCTGTAATTCGGTGATTGTCTATCATTTGTGCAAAACGCGCTTCTTTCTTCAAACTCTGAACTCTGAAAAGTGAAGGGCTTAACCCTCGTTGTCGGCACGGGCAAAATGCAGTTGCACATCCTGTGTTTGTTTTCACACCCTTTCAGCACGAACTGCTTCTGTTCCTCACTGACCTTTGTTAAACACAATGCCCGCTGTGCCTGAGATCAGCTGGGGTTTCATCACTGGGCGCAATTTCTTTTTTATTGAACATCATCATCCGTTTAAATACATGCAGTCTTTTTTTTCTTTTTTCAAAATAAAACCTGCAGACAGGAAAACGCCAAAGACACATAAGAAGAACAGAGTGCGGCAGAAAGCAGTGATGGGCCCCTAAGACCATCAGCAGGGTCTAACCACAGTTTCCACACTCAGACACTGAATCAAAAAGATGCGCACACCACACACATCCACCCACCATTGTCTGCAGTCTGCAGAGAATTCAATTAATTTGATCAAAGTCACTGCAGCTTCTCTTGTGTTCTTTAATTTGTTAGACTTCATAGTGTTTGCATGGGCTGCTGAGGTCAGCTGCACATGCATCATCATGTGGATGGATGCAAAGTGCTGCATTTTGCAGTCTTCTTTTCGTCTGCATGTGTCCTAAAAACAACATGCAACCTATATATGGCAACAAGAAACCTCAGTGCTCGATATCCTCTTTCGGCTAGTCACATCACCCTTGAGACATTATTTATGTTTCCTTATGTTTACCTTGTTATGTTCATGTCATTTATTATTATTTTTTCTTTCTTTCTGTGGAATTTGGTCACAGTTCTTGAGCTCCTTTCCAGACTAAAGTGATGTGTTGTAATTGGTATGTTTAACTAAATGACTCATATTATGATAACACAACATGCATCATTTATTTGCCTGCTTCTAAGAAACCAGGCAAATGCAAATGTAATTTTTTAAAGCGGTCTGAGCAGTAGGTAGGGTCTCTGAAGGTCTTTCAGCTTTTCTTTTGTTTTTATTTCAGTGGCTACTTTACCACTTATCTTCAGTCACTCGTACTTTATCGTTTTCAGATTAATGTTTTTTTTGTTTTGTTTGTTTATTAAGCCACATTGGTGTATGATGATCAAACTGGAAGACCCAGGAGTATGGTGAAGGGAAACAGGAAGCAAATGATGACAAATACTACAAGAACTGGACTGAAACATCAGTGACAGACGATGTCGTGGAGTGCTGAATCCAGATTTAGGAGGAGGAGGATTCAGGAGGAGAGAGTTACAATAATTAATTTCCACAGCTTTCTGTAAAACACAGTGGAGGCTCTGTTGTGGTTTGGGGATGCATTTCAGCCAGGGATGTTGATCTTTTCAAAATTAATGGAATTGTGGAAATAGAAAAATACAGACTGGTTTTGAGGCATTTTCAGCACAATGATGAACCCATACACACTGCAGCCAATGCAGTTAAAGCATTCCTGGATAGAAAACACATTGGAGCACTATCAGTCGTGGATTGGCCTCTCCAGACCCTGATCCTACTGAAGACTACTGAAAGAAATGATGAGAATGGTTGCCTAAGAAAGTTCAGACCACGTTGAAGAAAACAGGTGGTTATATAAAAAACTGATGTATACTCTTGTTGCTATTCTAACAAGGGTATACATCAGGACAGGAAAATATGCTGTATTTTCTTGTATGACGATTCAATAAATTGATGACCCCCCCCCCCCCCCCCCCCCCCCCCCACACACACACACACACACACTGTTTTGGTTTCTATTTTTTGGTGAAAAGTATACTGTGGAAGAAACAGTTTGCTGTTATTTCTTTTAGAGTAAACCTTACAGGGGTTTGTGTGTAAAAATCAATTACATTTGTTGATAAGTAATTCAATAAAATAAAATTTTCTGAAAGTCATGTTTCAATGTAAATTTATTACATTTAAATAAATGTAATAATTTAATTTAATTTAATTCACTTTTCACTGTTGAACTACTACGGGTAATTGTTGCTCCGCCCCCTCTTGTTACGTGTATTCTCACATGGTCTCGTCCCTGTAATAAGGGTGTGCATTTTCAACAGCTTAATCTATTTTAAGCCATTACCATTAAATTCCTAAGCATTGTTTCAATCTGGCTCTTAAAACCCTTGTTCATTTTTAAAAATTGTGTAAATATGGCACCAAATAATCAATTATAATGTCGTTAATATTGATTTCATTTATTGTCTCCCCCTTTCTCGTACATGGTACGATCCCTTCCCGTTCGAAGTTGAAGCGGGAGGAAGCTGTCGATGTGTTGCCGGTTGTTGATGTTTCTCTGAAAAAAGAAAAGGCACCGCAGGTATATTATTTATCGAATTGACATTTATCATATTTATCGTAATTTAATCTTATGTTTTGAATAAACGAGTCACAGTTTCAGGCTTTTATGATTAGTTTATTTTCTGTTGTCATTACAATGAAAGATAAGCTGGCTAGCTAGTGTTAACACGGACATTGGTTGTTTCTCTCTTGTCTCTCTCTTTGACAAAGTCTCCTTACAGTGCAGTTTTTGTTGTACAAGATGGACGTGACGACCTGTCTGAAGTCTCTGCTGCTGGCTATACAGCAGTACAGAGACAGCAGGACAGCGCAGCACGCAGCGCAGCTACAAAAACAGGTGGAGGTGAGCTAACTGTTCAGTTTATACATCCGTCAAACTGGAGAATAACACCTGAGTGGCTTTATGAGGCACCACGTGAGGCAAGCAGTGGTTTGGGAGTAGAATATACAAAGTAGGGGTTTGCTGTGCAATAATTTGGCCTGTGATTACAACTCAAAATGCTGTTGGGGATATGTGTATCGTATCCCTGTGTAGTTTACGTACATGCCGTGTGTTTGCAGAAGCTCTCGGGCCTAAAGTGCGAGCAGCTGCTGTCCTCAGCTCAGGTTCTGCCCAGCGAGTGTGTGAGTGGGCTGGTAGAGCTGGCTGGAAACCCAAGCACCAGCCCCACCCTGACGAGCTCCATCATCTCCCTGCTGTCACAGCTAGGTACGGAAGACCTCTTCATACTTTATACACACTTCAGCACCAGTAATGGACCATCACCTGAGTGCTCTGGCATTTTGAATTCAAGTTTATTAGTTAACTAAAACTTTGTTTTTTCACAGAAATGTGAAATTCCAGAAAAGTCCCAGATTTGAGTCTTTATGTGATTGCTTCTGTCAACCCAACAAGCATTAGGGGCCTTTGCAATCATGTCATAGGGATGTAGTTTTATCTAAATGGCATAAACTATTGCGTTTATATTGTAAGCAGAGGAGTAGTTGCCAGAGCAAAAGTATTTAAAACATTCACAGACAACTTAATCTGTATCGGTTGTCATTATGAAAGTGTTGTAAAGCCTTCTTTAGGCATCACAAAGCTGCTGGCGGGGTTTACCAAAGAGGCACCGTGTCAGTTTTGTGACTGAAAGCTGCCGGGCAGATTAATGTGACAGTGGTTTTACAAAACAATCCCATGGGAGCGGAAAATTCTTTAGGTGATCTACTAACGGTGTACTATCTGCAAAGAGCATCACAGATTAGTGGCTCAGAAATGAGCACACCCGATGAGGGAGTCTGTTGAAGCCAGGGATGCTATAACAAAAGTAATATAGTGAACACGCAGGTTTTACACATGTCCCTCTCTGAAAACGGTGTGACAAATGAGAGGAGGTTGAAGAACAATCAATATATTTTTCTATAAGGTTGAACTTATCTGATAGAATTCGTTAGGGACTGTTATAAGGTCCTGAGGTCTGAGACTTGGGTGGAGCGGAGGATTTATCTTGAAGACAGCTGTATTACCACAAACTGTCCCACCGTATACATCTGTGTGTAACAGCTGATCTGTACAGTGCGCCCAGGGCGGCTGTGGCTACAATGTAGCTTGCCATGACCAGTGTGTGAATGTGTGTGTGAATGGGTGGATGACTGAATGTGTAAAGCGCTTTGGGGTAGAGCAGGGCGATATGACCAAAATTATCACGATGTACATTTGAAAATTTGCGATAACGATATAACTGACGATATAATTGACACTAGACAAAATGCTTTACAACTCCACAACTTTATTAGTGGGGGAAAAAACCAAACCATCAATGTATTTGCACTTAAACAAGCAGCTGTTTTTTATGTGCATTAAAGTTATATAAAAATGTAACAGTGCAAATGCAAATTCTTTGCTGACAGTTTAGCCAAAAGGCGTTTCCAGTGGAAACTGGCCGACATATCCTCAGCATAACCATGTAGAATATCCACAAAACTTAAAAAGAGGTTAAACACACACAATACCGTAACACTATGTTGAAGCACAGTACGTATCACTCCGCGAGGCTCCTGCCCACGATAGCCGTGATGCTCCGACAATCCATCAAGCGGTGCGGCTTCGTAGCTCAGCAAAGTCGTACTGAAACATCTGACAGATTTTCGAGCGCCGTGCACATAAAATCGTTTCGAGGTCAGTAAACACAACCAGAGTTCATACATAAGGCACACGGGATTATAAGGGGCTCTGTCAACTTTCAGAAAAATCAAAGGATTGATTTTAAGTGTGCCGTATATTCCAAACAACACGGTAATAACGGCGGCCCGCTAGCATGCTCTACCACAAATAGTGCTTTGTTGTGTATCTGACGGACGAAAGCTAAACCAGTTCCACACCACTGAAGTTGCAGCATTTTTACAAACCAGTTCTGGTTCATCTGTTTCATTCAACGATCTGCTTTCGCTCTTCTCATTCTGCGTAGCCACCATGTGCGTATGTAAACAAAGGCACTGCGCACGCGCGTTTTACCCATATTCTATCGCCATATTTCATTTTCTTATCATTGCCCAACATTACACCGGTATCACCGTGAACGGTATGATAGGGCCCAGCCCTACTTTGGGGTCCTTAGGGACTAGTAAAGCGCTATACAAATACAGGGCATTTGCCATCAGATCTCAACTTCTCTGAAGACATATGGCGTGTGTGTGTGCATTTTTTTTTTTTACCTTGAAATACCAATCATTACATGACATAAAGAAAAAAGATCAGTGTGTCGATTTATGCATGTGACACAGTAATGTGTAACTTCAGCACAGGGACGGGTTAGGATCAGAGTGTAAATAACATCTTGTGTTCTTTGCACATCGACACTGTCAAAGATTCCTATGTGGTTGAATAGTTTGGAATAAAACAGCTCTACTCTGGATGAGTCCTACCTCCACCTGAGTCGTCAGATATATGTGTAACTCTTGAGGTTAATGCTAGAATAGAGGGACAATTCAAAATTCACCAGATAATGAGGCAGAGGGATGGCATCGCAGTCAGAGGGGTGACCTATCATACAGGGAAGAATAAAAAAAGAGAGGAGAAAATGTAAGCACCATGTAGGAACTAATGAAGATGGGTACACAGATGACTTTGTTCTTTAATTCAGTCTGAAGTTTTATTACTTTTCCTGTGTTATAGCCGAGCAATTTAAATTTACCGCTGTGGTGAAATAACCTTAAAAACAAGTCAAATGTGCACACCTGTGACCGATATGCTCTTCTGCATAAAAAACTGCACTTCACATGCGATTACAATGCCTCCCTGAGCTGTTGACAAGAACCTTTCATAGTATAACTGGTCCAAACACTAAGTCTGTGAAGGTTCTCAGTCATCCAGGTCATCGTAGTCTAAGGAGCTTGGAAATAAAAGCGTTCTTTAAGTTGCTTGAAGACGTTTCACCTCTCATCCAAGAAGCTTCTTCAGTTCTAGGGTCAAATGGTGGAGAGTCCCAGATTTAAGCACTGCGGGAGTAACCCCCCCGAGAGGGACAAAATGACCCCCTAATGATGCTTTACCTAATCACATGAGCCAAGGTGTGAAAACAGATGTAGGTCACAATCAGCCAAGGTTTTGGGTGAGCTCATTGTGAAACCTGGTCCCACCCTATCATGTGGTTTCCTGAGGTCAGATGGCAAAGGGTGTGAGTGGGCATTAAGGCGTCTGGGAAGGGATCTCAAGCTTCTCAGATGAGAGGTGAAACGTCTTCAAGCAACTTAAAGAAGTCCAGACGCTTTTCTTTCCAAGCTCCTTAGTCCAAACACTAAAACTGAAAACTAAACTCAAACGAGCAAATCTGGAACTGAAATTAAACTGAGTGGAAATCAAATTCAAAGAGAACTAATGTGGAAGAAGTCATAAGAAAATCTAAAGCATCAGTAACTTTGTTTACAGCTGTGTGGACATCATACAAAGTGAGTTTTTCACTGCCACAAAGACTGTTACAGGTTCGAGCTCACACATCAAATCTCCGGCTTTATATAAAATATTGTCGTTCCGCGCTTTCAAAGTATTTCTGCGATGCAGTGTTATTTTATGGAGCCGAACAATACTTGACAATTGTTGATTATACAGGCATAATATATAGAAATACATGGTGCCACTGGCTTGAAAATGTGTGTGTGTGTGTGTGTGTGTGTGTGTTTTTGTTTTGTTTTTTCAAAATTAAAACAAGTCTTAACTTTGATTTCAGGATTTCAGAAATCTACAGTAATTTTTTCCAATTCAAAACCAAAACTTTCATTCATTGCCCTTTACTACAGTGTTCTTACTACCTCACATGTTTAACTCATGTCCATACTGCAGGCAGAGGGGAGGGGAGTCAGACCTAGTGCTGTAAGACCGGACATTAGAACAGGAATGTTTTGAGAAGCCTGAGCATGGACAATGTGTAATCTGGGGCTTTGAAGTTTAAGTATTATGATTCCTAGAAGGGAAATAAGAACCTTGTCAGGTAATCAGTAATCTAGGATCCAGATGTTCTCATCCCTGGTTTTATCCAGTTCAGTCAGTTCAGACAGATTCTTCGATATAAGGGAGTCCAAATTAAGAAATGGTCTGTGGTAAGGGGGAAAGAATAAATCCCTCTGAAAAGTGAGACCTCTCTTAAAGATAGTTCAACAAGTCTCCCTTAATCTGCTAAGACCATAGAAGGATGGTTCACAGCCTGGTGTTCTACGTGTAGCTTATACATATATATATACTCCTGCACAGGCTTCTCAGACCCTGGTATGTCCTCTGAGGTTTCACCGTCTTTTCTCAATGTCAGGCCCTCTTTCAGCTCATCTCCTTACAGCACTAAGTATGGCTGCCCTCCTACGGTTCTGAGTAAAATCATGTCTGCCTCAAATATATGTGCAGTATGTGGATTTCCACTGTTTTTACAAAATTCCGATAATAACAGCAAACTATTTGTTTGTGTGCCGAACTTTTCACAGTGTGCTGGAAGCTAACCTTTGAATGCATAAATAATCAGAGGCCAGTTGGTCAGTTAGGTTTATTATTGTCTCCCAAAGAATCCTATCGTATTGGGTCAGGAAACTGCTGCATCAGTAAGCAGAGAATAGTAAACAGAATGTATAGTGTAGTAAGAATAATAATAAAAAAAGGATGTTTATGATTTCTGAGACAGAAAATCTAAATGCTAACGACTTCATAAACACTCATTCCTCACAGCCTGCGACGATCAGAGCCGGGAGATTTTGCACAGCAGCTACAACCTCACCAGCACCCTGGCTGCTGTCATACACTGTCACAGCAACACACCTGGGGAGGCTCTGGTGCTGCAGGTAAGCCCATCAATACAGTCGGTGTGCTGCTAGCTGGGGGTGAGACTCAAGCAATTACAGGAAACGTCGTAGCTGTTTTCACACAAACTGAAGCCCTGAAGTCTTCTAAACATTACCGTCAGCTTGTGCGAGCACAAATGTCTCTGCCAGTTCACAGTGACAGAAAGAAAGACAGAAAGAAAGTGCCGTGGTGCTTCTGCTCTTGGTGTCCTTGACATTTATACAAGTTAAAGCATATTTCATGAGCAAAATGTAAAATTGAGAATTGTGTTTTACAAGAAACTCTTTACCCCTTGAAGGCATACAAGGACTAAGCGCTGAAGCCCTTTCCTGTACTGAGCAGAACAAACTGTGTGTGCACCAGGAGCTCGTGAGGGTAGTTTCTGCCTGTGCAGACAAACCCAAAACTATTCCAATAGTGGTCAAACCAAATCTTTATTAATATAGATGTAGTAATTACCTGAAGCAGATTTATGACTGTACTATCTACTCGACAGACTTTTACCTTTTAGCTTTGAGTCTTTCTCTAAAACTGTCTGTGTCGTGTTGCTCTGTATTTCAGTGCCTCCAGGTGCTGCAGAAGCTGACCTACAACACTCGCATCTTCCAGTCCGCCAGCTGCATCCACGAGCTCATCACTTTTCTCATGACCAACATGTGAGAAACACATCTCATCTCTGCCTTTGTTATACTGAAATACTGCTCTTTATGTTTTGATTCATTATGTTTCAATTAACGAGATTACCGACGGTCTTTCATCACAGCCAATCTCAAAATGAAGACGTTGTCATGTCATGTCTCGGCCTCTTGGCCAATCTCTGTCGCGACAACATCTCCGTGCAGATCTACATCAAGTCTCTGGTGAGTTTCTGCTGATTCACATACAAGAGGAAGAGTTCTAAGAATTGGAGGCCCGAGAAATTCATGAGCTGTAAACCGCAATCATCAAAATTAAACCAAAAAAGGCCTTTAAATATTTCACAATACAATAATAGGATACTCTAATGTTTTTGAGATGCACTATTCAGTTTTTTGGGCCACATGCATTTATTGTTGGTGACCAGTAGGAGTGAAACTGGTTATGTTGTTTTGTAGGACAACGTGAAGCAGTTTTATCGCACACTGATCAACTTTCTGGCGCACAACAGCCTGACTGTGGTGGTCTTCACGTTGTCTATACTGGCCAGCCTCAGCCTGAATGAGAAGGTTGGAGAGAAGGTAGGTGAACTCTGCTGGGATCTGCGCTTAACAAAGTGTCTAAAGACGAAACAAAGAAATCTTTCTGTAAATGTTCACAGACTGGACTGAAAAAGAGTGAAAAAGCAGCTAACGTCCAAAAATCAGAAAACTTTGAAAGAACTCCAAAAAAACCTGGAGAACTTTTGCTCAAAAAACACTTTTTATAAAAAATTACAAGCCAATCTGACAAAATGTCATCAAATGAGACTCAAGACTTCTGCAGGTCTCTGCCATGACTCGATTTTTTTTTCTTAACAGCAGAAACAATTGTTCCTTTTTTACTTTGTTCCTATTTTCTCTTCTCGTTTTTATCTGTTGAACAGTAAACAACATTCATGCTGATTCACATAATATCCTGTCTCTAATCTCTGGGATTTCCTCGTAGCTCTTTGATGCAAAGAACATCCATCAAACGTTCCAGCTTGTGTTCAACATCATCGTGAACGGTGATGGTACTCTGACGAGAAAATACTCAGTCGACCTTTTGGTTGATTTGTTAAAGAACCCCAAAATAGCTGATTACCTAACAAGGTATGCAGATAATTCACAGCTCTTTTCCTGAACAGCTGCTTTAAAACTCCGCTGAAAGCCTTTGTCCATTTCCAGGTATCCCCACTTCTCGGCATGTGTGTCTCAAGTGTTAGGACTGCTGCATTCGAAAGACCCGGACCCTGCAGCCAAGGTGAGAGACGACAAATATGATAACCCACACCAGCTGTGCTTAACTCTGTAAGTTCCCAGTATTTCCTGAAACCATCACGTGTGACACAGTTTGCATCAGACGTGATGCCGCTGACGTCAACACTGACCTTCTTGTGGCAACAAAGTGGGTCGCTCTTAGACAGTAAATTCCAGTGCGGTCCGTGATGAGGTGCAAACTGTGCAACAAGCCCAGCCATGTGACTTCCTCGCTACTAAATATTCCACAGTCAGCTGTTAGTGGTATTATCACAAAGTGGAAGCGATTGGGAGTGACAGCAACTCAGCCACAAAGTGGTAGGCCATGTAAAATCACAGGGCGGGGTCAGCGTATGCTGAGGAGCAGTGCACAGAGATCACTACAGACCTCCAAATTTCACCTGGTCTTCAGATTAGCTCAGAGGCAGCGCATAGAGAGCCTCATGGATTGGGCTTCCATGGCTGAGCAGCTGCGTCCAAGCCTTACATCACCAAGCGCAACGCAAAGCTTAAAATGCAGTGATGTAAAGCACGGCGCCACTGGACTCTAGAGTGGGCAGATGTGTTCTCTGGAGAGACGTTGGTGGAGGGGGGATTATGGTGTGGGGTTGTTTTTCTGGAGTTGTGCTCAGGCTCGTCGTTCCACTGAAAGCAGCTCAAGGATACCAAAACATTTTGGACAATTTCATGGTCACAACTTTGTGGGAACATTTTGGAGATCATCTCTCCGTGTTCCAACATGGCTGTGCACCAGAAACAACACAAGGTCCACAAAGACATAGATGAGTGAGTTTGATGTGCAGGAATTCGACTGGCCTGCACAGAGTCCTGACCTCAACCTGATAGAAGGCCGACCCTATGAATGAAGAATGGGCTGTCACTCAAGTTCATATGCATAAACCGGTGTCTCCTATTAACTGATGACAGTGAAACAACGCTTTCAGGAGCTGCTGCCGACAAACCAGGAAATAAATGCAAGGAATATTTAGTCTTTAAAAATGTTAATGTTGCTTTTTTGTAACAGCCTGTTCTCTCATTATTTGTGCGTGCAGGTTTAAGTGGTTACGTTTGAGTTGAACGATTCTGCAGCTGTCAGCGTTTTTATCAACTGCTGCCTTATAAAGAGACTGTGCAATACATTAAATGTCATGATGAGTTCATTTTTAGTTATTCTGGAAGAACAGAAGCAGAAATGACCTCATACTTTCTTAAACTGAAAAACTAAACTGAAATGATAAAAATCTTCTATCAAAAACTGGAACTAAACTGAACTAAAAAGAAACAATAAAACGTCCCAAAACCCGAAAGGATTCAACTTGAATTTCGATTTTAATTGTCAGATCTAGAGGTTTTCTTACATTTGTTCAGGAGTTTAAACAGAAACTGAAATTGATTTTTAAATTTAGGAAACTGTTGATTTTAAAGTCACTCAGTGTGTTTCCTTGAAATGAAAACGTGATGCTGTAAAATATCAAAAACCGCGAGCTTCACGGCATTTTGGTTGCACTTTACCTTTGATGTTTGAATTGAAGAATGAAACGCTGTAAAAACTGTAGTTAATAGTTTTAATATTAACAAGCAATACAATTATGTTGTTTAACTGGTTCATAGCTGGTTTGCAAACCTTTTTTTTGTGATCTCAGCTGAAAAGCTGTTGGACATTTGTTGGTTATTATTTGGTCGATGGTTTTATATCACAAGACCGAACTTGTTCAGTTTTGCTTTCATCTTTCATGTTTTGCTTTCGCTACCTTTTCCATGATGCTCAGGAACTAATAATGCAGGTTTAGGAACTCATCATGGTTTGGGTTAAAATATCAGGAGTGAAACCTGTGACAATGTGTAACGTGACATGTGTCACAAAAGCAACGGCAACAGATTTTTTTAAATAGATACTTTTTATATACATACTAACATAAATATACAAATGTGCCATAATAATATTATTAATAATGATAATAATGTTGCAAAAATTTTGTTATATATAGATTCGTCTGTTCACAATTTATCAATAAATAAATAGATATTCAAGTTTCAGTGGTACAAAACTGAGAAAAGTATCAGATGTTTGTTGCAGTTTTATTCGATTTTTAGTCAATTCTGTGATTATTATAAGCTTGAAGCTGCTGCTCGTATTACTCACAGGTTATGTTGAAATTTGGGTGTTTTGTTCTCTGAAGTTTATCTAAAGATTGTAAGCAGATGCATGAAGATGCTTCTGCTGTCTACTGTGAATATGATCAGACTGTTCCTACTCTTAATCAGCATCCATTCTAACATATAAGACAGAAAATGGAAAAGCATTATTGGCCCACCTTGAGTTTTACTGCATGATTGCACACTTGCCTTTTTCTGCAGCCTATTTTTGGATAAAGGGGAAGGAAAGCCTTTGTAAGCCATGCTCAGCTGCTACAAACCTTCATCTTGATGTGTGTTACGTGTGTGCTTCGCAGGTGTTGGAGCTTCTCCTTGCCATGTGCAGTGTCTCAGGTCTGCGCTCGCTCCTGTGCGAGGTGGTTTTCAAACCGGTGGGACCTAAACTCAGAGCCGCAGGACGGGACGGTGGATGCAAGGCGCAGTGTGGGCTGGCACTGGTGCAGTGGCTGAGCTCGCCCGTGGAGGGTGGCGAATCTTGCTCTCTGCAGGTCCTGCAGCTATTGAGCGAGCTACTGGAGGTAAGGTAGCCCCACTGGGATACAGGGGAGCGGTCTGACAGTGGCAGAACCTTTTCTTCTGATTACCTGGAAGCTGTAGTCATGATTAAAATAAAATTTGTTAGCTGTCCACCCACTTCTCTTCCTGTCCTCTCCATCCAGGAGACACTGGGAGCAGAGAGTATGCCTGATTCTACACTGAGCTTTGTGGAAATGTTGCTTCCGACACTGTTAGGGCTGCTGAAGGGCCTCAATCTCTCACAGGGAGATGCTCACCTGAGAAAACACTGTCTCCGCATCAGCTACGTCACCAGCCTGCTGCTAAATATCCTTCTCGTGACCCTGCCGCCCTGCAGTCTGTCTGTATCTGCACATTAGGGGTGGGGGAAAAAATCGATACTGTGTAGTATCGTGATATTTTGTTTGCTAATAATGTATCGATACAGGGACAGCAGAAATCGATATTTTGTTACAAAAAAAGTTTTTGTGGACTGGAACTCTGACTTCAGAGCATGTTGATCCTTTTTCTGAGCAAGAATCCTGACATTCCTTCACTGTCCAAATGTGTTTAACTTTTTTTATTGCAGCAATAAACATGACAGTTTGCTTATTTTAATTTAAGCCATGTTTTATTTTAATTAAGTTTAAAACTTTATTTAATGTAAAATTATATTTTGTTTTAATTTACTTTCAAATTCTTCAGTTGCTGAATGGGCTGCATAGTTTTCATAAATTGCATAGTTCAGAATAGCTATAATTGTACCAGATTGTTGCATTCAGTTAAGTTGGACTAGACTGTAATACAAACCGTTCAGTTTGTCAACAATAAAACTGAAATGAGAGAAAGACTGAGTGCGAGACTTTGATATTAGATAAAATGAATATTGATAAAGTTTACCTTTATGTACAGAATCTGAATATCGCAAAATATTTTAAAAAATTGCAATAATATCGTATCGTGCGTTAAATATTGTGATAATATCGTATCGTGGGATGTATGGTGATTCCCACCTCTACTGCACATGTCTGATTCCTTCGAAGCCTTAACTCTCCCACTCCTGTGCACAGAGGATGCCACCAGATCCTTGGTGTCCTGTCAGATAAGCGCTCAGCTGTGCCTCTCACAGGTTGAAGCTCTTCTCTCATGTTGTCATAGCAGCAATCCACTCAGCTGTCTGCTTCCCAGCTCTGACGATGATCTCAGGTGAGTGAAAGCTCTGACAATGTTTTGCTCAGATTTTTCTGGGTTCAAGTGATTTTTAGAGATGCTAGAAAAGCAGTGGGATTTCCAGACCGTGCATTATTAATGCAAAATACAGCTGCACTGCTTTATGTGATCAGTACTTTGTACTCACATTGTCTCTAAAAATCTTTAACTCTTTACCCCTTGAAAGTCTACCATGAGTAATACTTGAAGCTCTTTTCTGAACTGAGTGGTTTCTGCCATTTTTCAGGTGTTTGCATCAGAAGTTAGTGAGGGTGGTCTCTGCCCATGCAGCTACCCGAAAATGATTCTTAGTGTTGTCAAACTGCATCTTTTTGATATTTACTGACGTGTCAAACCTCGTCAGTAAAGGTGCAGTGGAGATCATCAAATGTAATTATGGAGGGAAACGATTTCAGAAAATCCCCTAAAACAGCCGTGCTGAGCCAAGTCAGCCATGCTCCATTTATTGGTCACTGTTGGTGGTTGTTATGAAACTTCACCCACTGGCTCTGATATGTAGAGAAAAACACCAACCAACCATCAACACAGCCCACGAGCTGAACCAAAGATGTCAGCAGCCCAGGTGAATCCTCTGCTGGGATAAGCTGGCTAATGCTAACATGATGCCCAACAAGCTTTGGGAGAACGTCTGTTTGTTGTTGTTGTTTCTTTAAGAGGCCATTCTCAATTACACAAAGAGCCACAAGCAAGAGTAAACATGAGCGACACAGCGCTGATCTACATAACAGATAAGGAAAGCAATCCACCAAATGCTGTATCAACTTTTATTTTTATTTTTAAAGAGCTGTGCAGACTTGCTACAGTCATTCACTTCACTTCTACAGAGGCATCCGCTAAGCAATCCACTATGTAATTAACTAAAACTAGACTAAAAACTGAAACTACATATGAAAAAACATTTGAGTTCATTCAAGTAAAAATATAACAAACAAGACTTTTGAGAAAAGTTTAAGCTATTTTAGGAACTCGAAAAACAAATGAAAATATAAAAACAGGAAATATCCTCAGTGTTACTGCTTGTTAATCTGGTACAGTTTGGTATCATAACTTAGCTGATGAGGCTTTGGTGGGCGTGTTTATTGAGTCATTGGCTGTCTACAGACCCAAGACTGTCCTTCATACAATAACATATTAAACTTAACGCTGAAACTAATGTAATGAGGCCCTTTTAAAAGGACACCACACTTGCAGACCTCTGCAGCTGGCGTGCAGACTGCACAGACGACGTTCAGAGAGCTGCAGTCTGTGCATCAAAAGAACAACTGACACGGGCCACTTTACACCACCAGTATAGATGTGTCTGTGACTTAACAGACACATGTGAAATGGATCACTCTATACTTAGTATTGTTACTATTGATAACAGGATTTAAGCGAAGGCGTTTGCCCACTTACATACTTAGAAAGGCCTTAAAATGCTTCTTTCCCACAGAGCTGCAAATAACATTCAGGCACAAATGTAAGTTTGAAAAGTCAGCTGCCACCCTGATCCTGAAACAGCTTAAATCAGCTTTTCATGATGAATTAAAGAACTCATAGACATAATGTTATGTTATTATGTTGAGTTAATTTAGCTGATGAAAGTTTTCTAACTACTTTTGAGGTATTTTAAGATATTAAAGTGTGTGTGTGGTTTCAGTCAGGTGTGTGCAGAAGCTCTGCTGAAGACCCTGGAGTTGATGAGCAAACTGAGACAGCATGTGAAGGACATGGAGACCAGCTTCTACAGGATGCTGCAGGTATTACATACAGGCTGACGTTATTTACCTTCCGTACATTCTCACTGACTGCATGTTTTTAGTGCACGCAGGGTTTTGTGTTCAGTTGAAACGAGTTGTTATTCTCTCTGTTTTATCCCTCAGGACCAGAGGATTGTGACGCCGCTCTCTCTGGCCCTCACGTCCCACCACAGAGACAGTGTGCAGACCGGGCTCTCTCTGCTGTTTGAAGCCACTCCCCTCCCAGACTTCCCCTCGTTCGTGTGAGTCTCATGATCCAAACTACACATTTTTATCCAGAAATATTTAATAGTTCTGTGAATCGTGGACAACATTTCTTTGTTTTTTCTCAAGTCTGGGAGAAAGCATCGCCGCCAACAACGCTTATCGCCAGCGAGAGGCCGAGCTGTCTGTGAAGCGCGTGGCAGTGCAGGAAGTCCCGCCTCTCAGGACAAACACCAGCACGCTGGACTCTTCCAGTGTCCACAGCAAAAGTGTCCACAGTCTGGTGGAGAAGATTCAGACTGGGCTGGAGGTAGAGTGTGCAAGAGTGTTTCTCTGTGACTGTTGAAACGTGAACATTTCCATGGTGGAGGCAAACAGCTGTGATCAGAACATAAGACCAAGATGAAGCATTTTCTTCTTTCATTCAAACAGATTTCTTCTTCAGGTGATTTGCTTCTACGGGTTAATTTTTATTAAAGCTGTTAAAGTTTTAAGACCAAAAAAGGTGAAAAAGTTTTACAATAAACGCCTTCAGATCGACTCCTGGAAACTGGGATGGTTGGGTTGGTTAGTCTCTTTCTTTGTTTGTTGTTGTTGTCATCAGATGAAGCATGCTTTACAGACTACACATGTACAAACTAGATTACAGATGCTAGTCAAGGATCGTGGCCTCTCGGTGGCTCACAGCGTGAAGTCCTGCGTTCATTAGTCATACATGATGAGGATCAGTCAGATCAACACAACCAAAAGGGGGAAGACGCCATCTTTTGGTGCACTTTAACAAATGCAAATTAAATTTCATCCTCAAATTAACTATTAGGTAATGTAAATTATCCAAGAACACCACCAGGGTAGCAGTGACCTGTTTAGGCTTTTATTTTATTTATTTTCATTTTAATATTCACATTTTACCGGAAACCATAAGTTGTTTAAATGTCCAAAATTAAAATCAATTGATACAATAAAAATAATTTAAATAAAATCACCTTTTGAGCGTACTGCAGATTATGGGTTCTCTAAAATGTCGTGGCGCCCAACCACATGCGTGTCCTGCATCCATGTTTAACTTTTACTTTGAAATATTTTAGGACCAAAATGTTTTTTGCTTGATTTTTGTAGGTCAAAACAATAAAACGTTGTTTGGACTGCTGCTAACAAAGGAAACGTCTTAAATTACAGAAACAAACGTGATTTATCAAACTTTATAATGTAGCTACAGGCTGTGCACACACAGTGCAGTTTTATTAGATAATGCACAGAAGTAAAAACACTAAAATATTAGATTCTGATATTATTTTCCACTTTTCTTTGTTCCCTGGATAATTTAAAGTCGTCGGGGCCTCGAAAACTGTTTCACAAAGAAATATTTTATTATTTAAAGTGTTTAAAGGTCGTAAAGTTTGGGAACATTTGGTGTAACCCCTGGAAACGGTGTCTGCAACATTTCCAGACAAACAAAACTGTGTCATAAATGTTTTCAATCTTCCCGTCGACGTTTCCACTGAAGTCTGTCTGATGCTTGCAGCTGCAGGAGCAGGTCAAAGACTCGCACGTGTCCGAGATCATCGACGTGTATGAACAGAAGCTGGGCGCGTACGCGGTGAGTACATCAGGCCTAAGCAATGAACACTGCTGTAATGTTGCAGACGAGTAACCACGCAGTTTAAAAATCTGTCATATGTTTGCAGTTTGTTTTTAACAGTCTGATTTTTACTTCTTGAGAGTTATTTGTTGATGTAACACTGAAGCCTCTGCAGGAGCATTCAGACTTTATCTGGATTTTAGCATTTCTGTATCTGATGAAGGTTTCTGTGTGTCTCCTCAGTCTAAGGAGAGCCGTCTGCAGGACTTGTTGGAGGCGAAGGCTCTGGCTCTTTCTCAGGCCGACCGTCTCCTCGCTCAGTATCGCTTTCAGAGAGCTCAGGCTGAGGCTGAGGTAACATGTTTTTATTCTTTCCTTTAGATTTTGATAATACACTGTTTGCAGTGCCAGCTTCTTAAATGTGAGGATCATGTGCTTTATCTTTTTTGTGATGTTAAAACATTAAAAAAAACAAAACATCATAACGAGCTATTTAAACTTTGTTTTTCCTGTTTTTTCTCACATTTTGTGCTAGAAGATTAATAGTGAATAAATACGTGTAATTACGATGTTTAATGCAGTCCCAGGTTGTAGTTTGCAGATGCACTGCGTCACGCTGTCCGTGCCAAATGCTTTTCTGATGTTAAATGTGAAGCAGTGTCAGTGTGAGCACCTCCTAAAATCATTAAATTAAATCAAGCCATGGGAAAGTTCATCTTTGCTTAGAAGTTCAATCACTGATCCTCGCTGTTTTTAGTAAAATCCACTTTTCCTGTATGTTAATTTTGCCCCGTGTTCTGCCCGCAGGCTCGTAAGCTGGGCGGCCTGCTGAAGGACGCCGAGCGGCGGCGCGAGGAGCTGAAGGTGGAGCTGAGCGGCCAGGTGCTGGAGGTGGAGCGCTCCAGAGCTGACATGGAGGAGCTGCTGCAGCACAACTCCAGGCTACAGCGGGACTCTGAGGAGCACCAGGCCCTGAAAGGAGCCTACAACACCCTGCTCAACAGGTCAGAGGCACTTTGGTGAAACCATGGTGGGATTTATTTATTTGTTTGTTTATTTGTTTATTTTGGCTCTATTTTTAATAACAGCTGTAGTTAAACAGTGAAGGTTTTTCTCCTCACACTTCGCTCTCTGAGCCAACACAGTTCAATCTGCACTATTTCCTTTTAACGCCAGTAAGAAGAGGAAAAACACTTTTTTGTGTTTTGATGAAGTTACAGACGCTGGGGTCAAACGTGTTTTGACTTCTTAACCACCAAAGTCTCTTTTTTCTGTTCCATTTTTTGTTCTCACTTTTAAAGTCCACAGTCCTGATCTGTGATCACTGCTGCAGATTTAACCAGTACTGTCCTGCTTTGTTTCCGCCTGAGAGAAATGATCTTATAACACGTGTATAACAAGACTTTATTTCAGGCTGTGGAAATGAAACTTTGGGCTGGTTTATTGGGACGTGCAGATGTGTGACAGTTCTGCTCTGCAGGTTCAATGAGACGGAGCGGCTGCTGAAGGAGGTGCAGGCGGCTCACGTTTCTCTCACCAAACAGACGGACACCCTGAAGAAGAACCACGAAGCCCTCCAGCTGCAGCAAAACAAGTGTGCCACACACACACACACACGTGCGACACTTGTTTCCTTTGACCTGAAGACGAGGTTTCTGACGCTCGTTGCTCTTTGTTAGGACGGCGTCATTGTTGCAGGAGAGAGAAGAGGAGATCAGATCGCTTAATTCAGATCTACAGAAGAAAAACGGTGAAATCTCAGGTTGGTTTTCAGTTAATTTCACCGTAACAGACAAATGTGTGTATCCTAAATATGGGAAAGGACCTTTCCCCCCTGAAATCTGATCCCAAGACTCTTCATTCATCAGAGATGTGAGAAAATCTGTGTAACTTTTATTTGTTTATTAGAGGAACGTTTTTATTGTCGCCTGCAAATGTTTGTCTAAAACCGCCTCTGACTGATAAAGTCAAGATTATAAGACATGTTTTTATCAGCGCTGAGATTAAAGACAACCTAAAGGATTTGTAACCTATCCATGAGCCTCAGGAGCACTTTGCTTTGTTCCTGTCAGGTCTGCGTGCTGAACTCCGGGCTGAGGAGGAGAAGGTGAAGGAAAAGGAGCAGGAGAGGAGAGACCTGGAGAAGACGGTGGATGTTTTAAGGAAAGAACTCAACAAAACAGAGCAGGCCCGGAAGGACGCCAGCATCAAGGTAACAACAGCAGTGCCGATCAAACGCGACACGTTTGCTCCAAGCTACACCTGCAGCTTCTATACCTTTGTTTCCTTAACATGTAAAGTATTTTGTTGGGCTTCTTTTTCTTTTATTTGATGCCTTAATTTTAGCTCATGCATGCACCTGTGATTTGATGGACAATTGACAGAAAAGTCGTTCTCTGTTCTCACGTGTGTGAAGAGATGCTGATAAGAAACAAACGATGCTTGAAAAATGAACAAAGAAAGAAACTAAAATCCTCCAAAAAGGGAAAACAAAATGTCCAAATTCACATAAAGTGAAACGCCTTTTTGACAACTTAATAAACGTAATAAAATAAAATAAAACAGCCTTTTAGATTCAGATCTTTAAAAAAAAAAATCCCAAAATTGAAGAGCTTGTAACCATCGAGGCGTGAGACGGAGTCAAAAACAGATTCCTGCAGCCTGTCCCAAAGCTTCTGTCCACAGACGAATCCAAGCTTGTCACAGTTTAAGTCGATGATCAGGCAGCAGACAGGAGATAAACCCAGGCTGGTTTCTTGATGTAGAACATTTTCTGTTTTCCAGGCGTCGTCTCTGGAGCTGCAGAAGAGTCAGCTGGAGACGAAGCTGAAGCAGAAGGAGGACGAGTTGAACAAACACTCTGCGATGATCGCCATGATCCACAGCCTCAGCAGCGGCAAGATGAAGAGCGACGTCAACCTGTCGCTCTGAGCAGCGACCGAGCTGCACCGGAGAAAATCTGATTTGAAAAACATCCCCATCAACTTTCAAGACTATAAGCTTGAGCTTTAAACCTTCAGGAAACTTTTTATAGAAAACACTTAATGAACTGTATTAAACACAACTTATATTTTAAAATATGTCAGTTTTTCTGTGTCTGTGTTTTTATTTGGTAAATAAATGATAGATATGTGTGTACATCCTAGATCGTTTTTGTAAATTCCTCTTTTAAAAAATATTTAAAAACGTAACTAAAATAAACTGTAGCCTCGGCCTGCTTTTTGAAATAAATTTTTAATTATCATTTACATATTTATAGAGCTGACGGATGTTTTCAGGCAGATGTTTCTGATTTGTTCAGTATTTTTTCATAATTCTTGTGAACAGAATATTATCTGGCTTCCCAACAGATCAAATAGCGAGATGGTCCAGTCGTCTGATAGGTGAGCCGCAGTCTTTAGGGATGCAACGATACCAGTTTTTTCAAACCGATACGATACCGATACTATAATACAATTAATTGGAAGACAGGTTTTATTATATTCTCTGCCGATAAAAAAATTAAATCTAAAAATGACCACAAAAAAATTTCAAGTGAAAAATAAGCACTTCTGTTAAATTATTGCAGTCTCCACATTGTAATTTTACAAAATATCACTGAACTATTGGCACAGTCTCGAGCTTTCAGAATAATAAATAAACACTTCTGTTTGGAATAAAATAAATACAAATTAGATTTGCGAATAAAATAAACTTTTAAATTATTGCAGTGTCCATATTGTAAACAAACAAACAAACAAAAGAACGAAAGTATTTGGCATTGACGAACGAACTCCTCATCTGCGCGTGGATCATCAGTCCACTGTGCCGTTAAACCGAGGACTGACATCGCACACACACTGCTTGTCTTTACCTCTTCAGAAAGTTTTGGCACCATTACCTCCCTGATGTATGGGCGGTTGGGAATTTCATATCGCAGCTCGAGGATGCTTAGAAGACGATGCAATCCTATGTTTTCCACGACCGGCATTGGCTGGTCATCCAGAGCGATAAAATGAGTCAGAGCCTCTGTTATTTTAACTGCCCGTGGATTTTCTCTTGACATTTTTCATCGCTTTTCCAAAACCTGAGTTAAAGTTGGCTGTTCCGGTCCACACTGCTGACATTTTGTTTAGCCTAGCTACAGCAGCCTCCAGTTTCTCTCTTTTTTTTAATCTGGAGTCACCAGTCTCACTCGCCTAACCCTGTGCCTGTTTAGCACGGGATGTCCCCCTAGTGGCCAATCTAAAAAACTACAACAGAAATGACAAGCCACCCTCTGATTAATGAAATAAGTTGGTATCGGTTCATGGTATCGGTTAACTTTTACGAGTATGAGTACACACACAATTTACAGTATCGGCCCCGATACCAGTATCGGTATCGGTGCATCCCTAACAGTCTTGTTTAGCCTCCCTGTACTCTAAGCAGGTACAGAGGATGGCTTTATCAGTCCTTAAAAATGGTTCCCATCCTCTAAGGGCTGAATTTCAGCTTCTTTCCTCAGGACGGAGGTTTCTGTTTCCGGGATGCAGGACAAAGCGTTATAAAAACAGCTTAGTGCTTATTTAACTCAGTGACAGCAACAGGGACAGTTTTTGTTTTTGATTCGAAATGTTTAAATTACTATACATGTGCTACAGTGAGGTTTATATTTTTATTAGGTATGTGTGTTTTTGAAGGGATGCCAAATGCTGTCATTTTTCTTGCCTGTGGGTATAAATAAAGTTACCTTGAACCATGAGAGTCAAACACAGCTTAAAGCTTACTGTGAAAACATTAGAATAATAGTAACTAACGATGTAATGGTATGAGCTTTGAATCCAGCAGGGAGAAACAGGAATCAGGATTTTTTTTCTGCCCAAATATAAATTAGAGGGATGATCGATTTATTTGTACCTGCTTTCATATTTATTGGTGTTTGAATATCGCCTGTCTGTGACATCATACAGACCCAAGAGTGAAATAAGTGTCTCAAACTGAGTGTTGTTGTTTTTTTAACTTATTCAGATCTCATAATTTAAAACTCCATGTTTATTATCAGTTTCCCGTACGGGGTGGAGGTGACAGCAGCTGGCGGCTCAGGCCTGCTCTGTGCTTTCTATTTTCTGCTCGGTGTGTCTGCAGCTGTTGTTTGTCACTCTGCCTCTCGGGTTCTGGCAGCAGGTCGGTGGGTGAAAGGGCTCTGGACCTCTCACTTCCACTCAGCCATGGAGCTTCAGCGTGCAGCACTGGCCACTCTGTTCCTGCTCACACTGCTGTCGTCGGGTAAGTTAGTGAAAACGTTAAGCTGATAACCTGACGAAATGTTTTCAAAGCAAATCTTTTATTTTAAAGGTTGAAAATATCTTTAATCATAAAGCAGGAAGTTTATTCTTACTGGAAAATGTAATCTACAGCTAAAGCAGTTGGTCTGTTATGTGACCGACTAAACTTTTGTGTCAGACTTATTTCAAGTCTTTTTTTTAAATGGAAGTGTTTTTGGGGGGGTTTTTAAGGAAGGACTCATTGAGCAAATAGTTGGGTATTGAGACAGTACAGAGTTTTTTTTAAATCCAAATTAAAACCTCGTTAGTGAAAAATGATCATCTCAAATAGAAAAATGTAAACTCAGTGATGTGCAGCGTTCCCTTTGAATCAGATTGGTGAAAATCAAAGCGCTGCAGTGTGGTGAGCTGTAGGATGGGAAGCCGGTTATCCGTCGTGGTCGATGGATCTGCAGAGCAGCTGTGAAATCTGAGCAGCATGAAGCATTCATGCGCTTGGATCCCGTCGGTTTTCCTCTCTGAATGTCATGCTTGTTTACAGTGTATTTGTGTCACTAGGCCTGGCCGTTAGTCAAAAACCAAACTAAAAACAAACACAAAAAGATGTCACCTGGACTTTGTGGGATTGTGGATTTCTAAATTGAGCAGCACATTCTTTGAGTTTAGAGATGAGTTTATGTTTGACCTTGGAAACAGGAGCTGGAAGCCCATTAGGAAGCAACATTGAAGCTTTCAAGTGTCGCTCTGATTCAGCTTTGGACTAATACTGGGATCAGACTCCACACTGTAAACCAAACTGTCACTGGTGATACCGTTTGATTTATTTTGATCTTAAGACTCAGATTTTAATTTAAAGAGTAAACATGTCTAAATTCAAACACCGTCAACAGAAAGAAGCTGGTTGGGGGGGTCTGAGCTAGTGCAGGGAGCCGAGTTGAGCTGCACTGCTTCATACTCTCTACACGCCTCATCCACGTCATACCCCACCTGTCCCTCTGATGTCAGCACTGCTGCACCCACCCAGCATCCACCTCTAATGTTTGCAGTTGATCTTTAGACCTTCCCATTGTTCTGAGCACTGGTCAGTCCAAAGAGTTTACTTCACCTTACAATATAAAACACCTTGAAGTGACTGTGGTTGAGATTAAGCTCAGTGTAAGGAAAATTGAATTGAACTGAAATGAATTAGCAGTATAATATGAAAGGCGTGTGTGTTTTCATGCATGTCTTCCTTCCATATTCGGCAATAAATGACTTTAAGGCTGGAAGGTGACGAGAGGAGCTGGGATTAAAATCACTCTGAGCAGGGTCAGAAGTGTCAGCGTGAGCAGCGAGTCAAGGAAAAAAGTGGCCCATCTAATCATAAAGATCCTGAAAAGCATTGGACTGCAACCAGAAATTATTAACAACAGCAAAAAATCGGAAAGCTGTTTGAATAATAGATGAGAAAAAAATGAAAACTGACATCTTTGTGCAAAATTTTAAAGATAACTTGAAAAAAGGTAGAAAAAAGTAAAGTTGCTTTTTTTCTTTTAACTCATGTTTAATTATAGAAATGGATTTACTGTTGAGTGTCTCATTCCTCCATCACAGTACTGGTTGCTTTCTAGATTTCCAACAGAGTTTTTTGCCCACTGCCTCCTCAGCAGGTTTGGTTTGCTCATCTTAAATACTGAAACGTGTCCTTTGTTGGCCTGCTGGACTTTTGTATAATCTCTCCCAGTTTTAGTAGAAGCAGCTTAGAGAATATGAACAGCAGTTGTAAAACGTGTGTGTTTTAATCTGTGTGTGTGTTAGAGTGCAATGGCAGGAACGAAGAGGAGCGTGTTATTGAATACGTGTTCAAAGAGATGGGATACAACAAGGAGCTGCGCCCCGTCGAGAAGCAGCAGGATGTTGTCGATGTTAACCTCGCCCTCACGCTCTCCAACCTCATCTCTCTGGTTCGCAGCTTCTGTGTGTTTATGTAGTTCATCCTGTCATTAAAACTTTAAATGTGTCCGTTAGGTTTAAATCGAACACATTCAAACAGAAACATCGATGTTTGTCTTTGTTCTCCTCTGTAGAAAGAAGTAGACGAGACGCTGCTGACGAACGTGTGGCTGGAAATTGTGGGTAACAATTCATTCTTTTACATCTTCATATTCAGTACTTGCAGCTCTTTATTTACTTCTGTGTGTGTGCGTGTGTGCGTGTGTGTGTGTGTGTGTGTGTGTGTTATGGCAGACGTGGACTGACTACCGGCTGACGTGGAATTCCACAGAGTTTGGTGGCATTGAGATACTCCGGCTGCCGCCCAGCATGGTGTGGCTGCCGGAGATCGTTCTGGAAAACAAGTGAGGTCACACAAAAAAACCTCATTTTTATGTCAATGGAAAATTAAAAATTTTAAATGTATTTGTCCGTCTCTATGAGATAAGTAAATGAAAACTATTTTGTCATGATAATCCCAGTCATTAAGGCCTGGCCCTGTTTTTGCCACCCTGAGTGAAAACCACTGCTGGTATTCTGTGGATTTATGAGACAAAAGCTGAACTTTTTGGGAGGTTTGAGTCCTGTTACATCTGGTGTTAGACCAAGCCAACAGCAAAAGAATGGTGGAGGGGCTACTTTGCTGCTTCAGGACGATTTGGTGTAATTGATGGAACCATTAATTCTGGTCTGTTTGGCCATTAATTTGCTGTCTTGAACCTTGGGAGCACTTGTATTATACAGCAGGACAATGATCCAAAACACAGCAGGAAGTCCATCTGAGAATGAGTGAGTCAAATGCTTTGGTGTGACCTTAAAGCTGCTGTTCATGCTCAAAAATCCTCCAATGTGACTGTATTAAAACAACTCTGCAAAGTAAAGTTGGCCAAACTTCCTCCACAGTGATGTGAAAGACTCACTGGCAGTTATCTCAAACACTTGACTGCAGTTCTTGCCGGTAAGGCTGGCACATGTTATTAGGTTTTTTCACGCAGGTTTGAATGTTTTTTCCCCTTAATAATTAAAATCATAATTTAAAAACTACATTTCTATTTACTCAGGTTGTCTTTAAAGATCTCAAACATTCAAGTGTTGCAAAAACCTTTTCACAGTACTGCAAAACCAAATCAGTTTTAAGGTTACACTTTGTGTTGATCTCCTTAAATTACAGCTGAAAGTCTGCACTGATGTAAAACCCACTGTGGTGAAGTAAAGAGCCCAAATAAAATAAATAAATCATTGGGCAAAAACAGATTTTCCTAACTGTATGTCCTTTCCTCCTTCCTCCATGCCTCAGTAATGATGCCCAGTTTGAAGTGGCCTACTACAGTAATGTACTGGTGTATGAAAATGGTTTCTGCTACTGGTTGCCACCGGCCATCTTCCGCTCCTCCTGCTCCATCAACGTCAGATACTTCCCCTTCGACTGGCAGAACTGCACGCTCAAGTTCACGTAAGAAAGAATTATTTAAAGCTCTCTGTTGACAGTTATGCATCCAAAATCAGAATTTACAGTCTGCTGTGAAGCAAATCTGTAAAGTTTTTATGGTGTTTTTCTCCTGAAAGATCTCAGATTAATTTAATCCGTGTTTGTCACGGTGCTTTGCAGCTCTCTGACCTACAACGCCAAAGAGATCCGGATGCTCCTGAAAGAAGAATACGCCGGAGAAGTCGCCAACTATACAGTAGAGTGGGTCGTTATTGACCCTGCTAGCTTTACAGGTAGATGCTCTTTTCTGCACTCCAGTGTTATGTTCACACTTTACTTTTCCCTGTCAGAAATGCCCATGGCATACTGTACTGTAACTCGATCCTGTCCAAATATATATTTCTGGCTCATCTGGAAAAGTGTCCGTGCAGCCGCCTGTCCACAAAGAACCACACCTCCTCCCACAGTGTTGGTCAGGATTTAACTTGCACATAAAGATCATGTAGCTGGTCTTCTTGTCTTGAGCTTTGCATCTTGTTGTAAACCGTCTGTATTTGTATTCATGAAGGCGTCTCTTGATTGCTAACAGTGATACTCTTACCTCTTTGAGTCTCTTCTTAAGGTTAGATCTTGTGAAGTTAGTTTTCTTAACCATGGAAAAAATTCTGTCATCATCCACTTTAATTGTCTTTTGTGGTCTTTCTGGGTTTTTGGTGATCCTGAGCTGGTCAGTGGATTCCGTCTTTTTATGAATGAACCAGACTGAAAGTGTTGCTCTTTCTTCGATGGGTTTATTCAGTTTTTTCAGCCCAACTCTGGCCTCTTTTATTTCATCACCAGTACATCAACACCTCATATGAAGAGTTCCAGTGAAACTCCAACACTTTTATTGCATCTTTATAAAAAAATGTATAATTACTGTAGTGTGCACAGGCAAAAAAAAAAAAAAGTTTGGACTTCACTGCATTTAGATACATTTTTCACAAACATGGACATGAAAAACACATTTTAGTGCTTCTAATGTCAAAGAACAGACATCTTTTCACTTTAGGCTGAAACGACGCAGTCGGGTTTGGCAGTCAAACGTGGAGGAAGCGCCGTTATGTAAACTTTCTTCTGTCTGGGTCTCATCTCATGTTTTCCACTAATGTTGGCAGAAAACGGCGAGTGGGAGATCGTCCACCGGCCAGCCAAGAGAAACATCTACAAGCACATCCCCATGGACAGCAACAAGCACCAGGACATCACCTTCTACCTGATCATCAAACGCAAACCTCTGTTCTACATTGTCAACATCATCATTCCCTGTGTGCTCATCTCCTTCCTGGCCTGCCTCGTCTACTACCTGCCCGCTGACAGTCAGTGCACGTTTAAAGAGCAATTTCAACCAATTCTCTGTAACCTGTGGTGTTACCGAGCTGTGCAAATATTCCTCGACATGCACAGAGACACACTCAGTTTTGTTTTTTTTATAAGACAGAGAAATGTGCCAACTCTGAAAGCTTAAAATCTTCTGCAGGCTGTCAACAGGAAACTGCAGCAAGGCAGATTAAATGTATTTGTAAACTAATTATAATTAAATCATTTATATTTTTAAACATTAATCTGGGAAAAAGTCAGAAATCACTGTAACTGGGAATCTCCTGTCGATTCCTCTGGTCTTAGTGTAAACAGAGCTCACCTGCAAACACTTTGCAAACACTTTGCTCTTAAACTGCCCAGAAATACTTTGTTGGAGGTTTAAAATAATCCCAGTCTGAACTGGTTTCCTTCACTTGTTGAAACAGTTTGTGCGTTTTGTGTGCAGGTGGCGAGAAGATGACCTTGTCCATCTCTGTGCTGCTCGCTCAGTCTGTCTTCCTGCTGCTGATCTCTCAAAGGCTGCCGGAAACTTCCATGTCTGTGCCGCTCATTGTTAAGTAAGAAACGCAAAACATACTCCCAACAACAGCTGGAAACATCAGCTTTAGATTCAGATTGAAGCTTTTCCAAGTGCTTCATTATAATATGCTGGTTTTCTTCAGTAAACATGAATGATTTCTGTTTGCACACAGCAACACGATTATTTCAGAGAACAGTCAGAGTTACCAGGGTCAGTGTTATTAGCCTTCTGACGCCCTTTTTATTGAGCCAGAGCGCAAACCACTGCTGTGCAGAGATGTACTTAAACTTTGCAATGCAGTTTAAAAACTTCAACAAGGCTTTAACATGTCACCTGAGAAAGCGTCACGCCAAAACCAGATACATTTGTTTAGATTTGAGAAAAAGAATCGTTGATGCTCACAACGCAGGAGATGAATATTCAAAGTTAGTATCACAGCGTGTATCATGAACTGGAGTGAGAAGTGTCGTCAAGAAATTCAGAGACACGCAGGACAGAACGAGCCTGGCAGAGGCAGGAAGCAAACGAAAAACGACTGAGATATGTGACATCCAACAGTTGGGAATTGTAGCCTCAAAGGAGAGAGTCATGAGAGGAATGGACTGCAGGACAGAAGCCTTCAAACGAGACTGAAGTAATAATGAGATCTTGGAGAAAGAGTCTGCATACTGGAAGCGCATCATTTGTTCAGTAAAGTGTAGCACAGCTGAATTACAGAATTACAGTTTTCCTGTTTGGGGTGAAGACTCTCCAAATATGGACTGCTGTTTTTTAAAGTTCCCAGTCTGTAAACACTCGCTGACAAATAACAAGAAATGAAAAGTGAGAAAATAATGTGTATATTTAATTTAAAAAAGAAAGAAATAATAGATCAAAGTTAAAGTTAAACTGTCTCCCAGGTATTTGATGTTCATCATGGTGCTGGTTACTGTGGTCGTTTTAAACTGTGTGGTCGTCCTCAACCTGCACTTCAGGACGCCGAGCACGCACGTCATGACTGAGTGGACCAAGAGGGTAAAACACACACACACACACACACACACACACACACACACACACACACACACACACACACACACACACCATGTGATGTACATCCTGTCCAGGTGAAATGAATTTATAAAATATACCATTCAATGCACAAACATATTACACATTTTAAGCAGCAGCCAAAGAATATTTCTGTGCATTTATTTTAAATATCTGTTGCACGTTTTAAAAACGTATTAAAAACTGATTTATTTATTTAGAACTTATTTCTAATAATAATAATACATTTTATTTAAGGGCGCCTTTCAGAAACCCAAGGTCACCTTACAAAAAACAGAATTAATAAAAGAAACAATAGTCATAAAATACATAAAATAAGTTAAAATTACAAAACAGAGCTTGACAACAGATAAAATCAGCATTAAAGCGAATAAGCCAGTTTAAACAGATGTGTTTTGAGCTGTGACTTAAATACGGAGAGGGAGTCAACAGGAGGAAGGAGGAGGAAGAGAGCTCCAGAGCCGAGGAGCAGAGCGACTGAAAGCTCCGTTCCCCAGAGTGCTAAGGTGTGAGGATGGAGCAGTAAGATGAATAGCAGATGATGATCTGAGAAGGCGGGAAACAGTGGTGATATGGAGCAGGTCACATAAATATGAAGGAGCAGATTTATGGATACACCTGTATGTAAGAAGTAAGATTTTAACATTTATTCTGGCCTCTATGGGCAACCAGTGAAGCTGCTGAAGAACTGGGGTAATATGAGCTCTCAACGGAGTGCGAGTTATGACCCGAGCTGCAGAACTTTTTATTTGCTTTGCATCTTTCTCTCACAATATTTTCCCAGCTTATTTTAATGCTTTGCTGCTTATTGATGTGTATTCACTGATTCACACTGACAGCGCTGAGGCAGCACAGCTGAAAATAAAATAATAAAGTACAATTAATTCAAAAGCAAAAATAGGAGAATCAATATCAAGGTACATAACTACAGAATTAAATACTACAAATATCTATTTATGGCGTATTTGAGCATTAATTCAATGACTACATTTTTAAGAATATTTATGGCATTAAAATTCATTTGTTTATATTTGATTTACTTTTGTTTGTCCAATATATGCCAACTTAAAGTGTCAGCTTTCAGACACACTGCAGTGTAGTACTGTAATAGTGCCATACAGCAATAGTAATGTATAAAATATAAAACTTTCTGAGTTTTATGTAAATAAACACGTTTCTCTCCACGTCCAGTTTTTCCTCGAACGGTTGCCTCGGCTCTTGCTCATGTCCCACCCTGCGGAGGCAGAGCCAGCGTGGGATGGAGCGTTGCCGCGACGATCGAGTTCAGTGGGTTACATCGCCAAAGCGGACGAGTACTACACCGTCAAGTCTCGCAGCGAGCTGATGTTTGAGAAACAATCGGAGAGACACGGCTTCACCACTCGAGTCACCCATGCAGCATGTACGCACCGTCGCCTGAGTGTGTTTATAAGATGCTGCGTTATTGTGACAGGAAATCAGAATCAGATGTAGTGATGTGGCCTTCGTCACCAGGCTTTAGCACATCAGTATTACACGTAGTTTTGTGTTGGAGTCTGATGCTGCTGGGGCCAGCTGTTTGGTCGTATACGTGATCAGTGGACTCTGCAGTAAAACCTGCAGAGAGGATGTTTAAATTGAGGTGTGTGTGTGTGTGTGTGTGTGTGTGTGTGTGTGTGTGTGTGTGTGTGTGTGTGTAGTGGTGAAACCCCAGGATGACGGAGGTGTGACGGATCAGCTGTACTCTGAAATGAAGCCAGCTGTGGACGGAGCGAACTACATCATCAAACACATGCGCAACAAGAACGAATACAACGAGGTGAGAGCGAACAACCAGAACGTGACGATGCTCTGCTTGATTCAAGATGCTTTGAATTGTGTAAAAAATGCACGTTTTCATCAACATTTTGCATTTTTTTCAGTATTTCCCACACGCACATGTTTCAAATCAACAAACAAATTCTAATATTTGTCAAAGTTAATCCAAGAAAATACAAAACACAGTTTTCAAATGATGGTTTCATTGATAAAGAGAAAAAGCTGCCCAAACCGACCTGGCCCTGTGTGAAAGTCATCGCCCCTTAAGCCTCAGAACTGGTTGTGCCAACCTGGGGGGGGGGAAGTTCATGCATTGATAATAAATAAAAACAAATGTTACACATCACTGGGGAGGAATTTTGGCCCCACTCCTTTTCGCAGAATTGTGTGAATTCTGCCACATTGGAGGGTTTTTCAGCATAAACAGCATCTCCATTGGACTTTAGTCTGGACTCCAAAGCCAGTCCAAAACTTTCATCTGTTTTTTTGGGCTCATCATCCAGCTGTATAACCCAAGTGATCTTGAGCTTCAGTGTATGAACTGATGGTCGGACATTCTCCTTCAGGATTTTCTGGTACAGATCAGAATTCACGGTTCATTTACAGCAAGTCGTCCAGGGCCTGAAGCAGCAACGCAGCCCCAACCCATCACACTACCTCCATGTTTGATTGAAAAGTTGTATTCGTTTTAAACCTGATGTAACTGGACTTAAACCCGTTACATCTGGTCAGTCTGGGGATCATCCAGATGTTTTGTTGGTCAGCAGTGGTTTTCGTCTTGGATCTCGCCCATGGATGACATTTTTGCCCAGTCACTTTCTTATTGTTGAATCGTGAACTCTGACCTTAAGTGATGCCTGCAGTTCTTTAGATGTTCTTTTGTGACATCCTAGATGAGTCGTTGATGTGCTCTTGGAGTAATTTCGGTAGTCTGGCCACTGCTGGGAAGATTCACGTCTCTTCCAAATCTTCCACTGTGGTTCACTGGAGTCCCCAAACCAGCAGTTTTTAACACTGCTGTGTTGACTTCATTATTCTTGGATCTGGGGCCAGACTGTAACAACATCTGATGAGAGGACTAGAAGCTCATTAGTTCCTTTGGTTATGGCTTTATTGTTTTTATTGAATAAAAAATGAGGTGAAACATAAAACTCTGCCCTCGCTGGTGTCGTCACAGGAGAAAGATAACTGGAGCGGCATCGCTCGCACCGTCGACCGTCTCTGCCTCTTCCTGATCACTCCTGTGATGATCTTTGGCACCATCATCATCTTCCTGATGGGAGCCTGCAACAGTCCTCCACGTCTGCCCTTTGAAGGAGACCCGCATGACTACATGGAGAACCATGCACGTCTGCTGTAGCACATGAACAAAAGCACCCAACACAGCAGAGAGCGCTGTTACTGTGTTCATATCCTGAGGTTTGTTACTCTGTATGACAAAATATTGTAGCTGTGTGTTTTCTTGTGTTGAATGAATAAGTCTGTATTTGATTTAATCCAGGGTTTGTGGTTTGAATAAAGATTTATAATCAGAAATCTTTGACATGATTTGTTTCTGTTCACAATGATTGAACCAGCAGAGAATATTCACTTTCACTCTTTAACCTTTTTTTCTTTGCATGAACTAAAGACTGTTTTTTTTAAACTCTCCAAGGTTCGGTGTGTAAAATGTCACCACTAGATGTTATTAGATTGCATAGTGCAGTCAGTTAAATTCTATGTTTGCAACTCTCCCAATTCGAATGCATGTCCAGCTGCAGCAGGACAAACAAGTCTATGATGTGACTCCTCTGTCAGTCAGCTGTTTACCTCGGCTGGTGTCCACGTCGATTCACTCTGGAGAAAGCTGTCCAGTGACACAGATATCAAGGTGAGCTGGTGAGGATATCCTGCATGTTTCTGTTGTTAAGTGCTGCTGTTAGTCAGCATTAGTACAACAGTCTGTAAAGTGGATGTAACTTTGTTGGATTCTGAGACTTGGATAATAAACTCGTATGATGTGAGAATGTACTTTACCTTTAAAAAAACTGTTTAAGTGTGATTTTTAGGACACTTCAGTCCTACATTACCTGTCATAATGGCGGAAAGGCTTTTACAGACAAAAACATGGCTGTGCCATGGGCTCCCCCGTGTCACCTATTGTAGCCAACCTTTACATGGAGGAAGTGGAAAGGAAGGCTCTTGGCTCTTTCAAAGGAAGAGTACCCAGCCACTGGTACAGATATGTGGACGACACCTGGGTCAAAATCAAGACACAAGAAGTGGAATCCTTCACTGCGCACATTAACTCTGTGGATAAAAACATCAAGTTCACCAGGGAAGACACAAAGGACGACTGTTTGCCTTTCCTGGACTGCGCTGTGCACATTGAAGAGAACGGCAAACTCAACATCGAAGTTTACCGGAAGCCCACACACACGGACCAGTACCTCCTCTTTGACTCCCATCACCCTCTGGAACACAAACTTGGAGTAATCAGGACCCTACACCACCGGGCAGAACATGTTCCCTCTAAGCCTGAAGGAAAAAGAAGGAACACACACATGTAAAGGAAGCACTCAAAACGTGCGGCTATCCTAAATGGGCGTTCTTAAAGTCAGCAAAGAGGCACAGAAAAGAAGACCAGACACCAGCGAGGGAGGATAAGAAGGACAGACGCAACAACATTGTCATCCCCTATGTAGCCGGTGTATCAGAGAAACTCAGGAGAGTTTTCTCCAAGCATGACATCCCAGTGTATTTCAGACCCAGCAACACGCTCAGACAGAAACTGGTTCACCCGAAAGATAAAACGCCAAAACACAGACTTAACAATGTGGTGTATGCTGTACAGTGCAGCGAGGAATGCCCAGAC
The DNA here is from genome assembly GCF_057382275.1 of Copadichromis virginalis. Lineage (NCBI taxonomy): Eukaryota > Metazoa > Chordata > Actinopteri > Cichliformes > Cichlidae > Copadichromis > Copadichromis virginalis. Next base: position 31,714,937 of record NC_140626.1, read on the forward strand.
CTCTACATTGGAGAGACCAAACAGCCACTTCACAAGCGCATGGCACAACACAGAAGAGCCACCTCCACAGGACAAGACTCAGCAGTCCATCTGCATCTTAAGGATAAAGGACACTCTTTCGAGGATGCCAATGTTCACATTTTGGACAGAGAGGACAGATGGTTTGAAAGAGGAGTGAAAGAAGCCATCTATGTCCACTGTGAGCGACCATCTTTGAACAGAGGCGGGGGTTTACGACACCAACTCTCTGCCATCTATAATCCAGTTTTGAGATCCTTCCCAGACGCCTTAACGCCCACTCACATCCTGGGCCATCTGATCTCAGGAATTCGCATGATAAGGTGGGGCCAGGTTTCACAATGAACTCACACGAAACTCTGGCTGATTGGGACCCACGCCCAGTTTCCCACCTTGGCTCAGGCGATTAGAGGATCATCAGGGGGTCCTTTTGTCCCTCTGTGGGGGGTCACTCCCACTAGGTTTATATCTGGGACTCTCCACCATTTGACCTTAGAACTGAAGAAGCTTCTCGGATGAGAGGTGAAACGTCTTCAAGCAACTTAAAGAAGTCCAGATCTTATCCGTGCTGACTCAATGAGCCCATTTGAGAAACACACCTCTCCCATCATTCCAATCCCAGTGGGCAGCCTTGTGGGGGTTTGAACAGCCAGTTCAGCTTTCTTAATTCTTCGATAAGTCAGGGCCAAGCCAGCTCCGATCAACCAGAACAATGTTACCATGGTTCCTAATAGGTAGATATCTTCAGCACTCAGGCTCACCCAAGCCCAGACTTCTCGTTGAGAAAGGGGTGTCAATTGCAGGGAAGATGAGGAGAGGAGAAAAAGTGCGACCGCCTTCGCTGAGAGCCAAACGAGATAATTATCATGTTTATTTCTTCCATGTGAAGTGTAGTTTGGATCTTCTTTTGCTGCTGGTTTGGTCAATATTGTTTGGTGAGAGATAAAACCTGCAGCTTCAGAACTTGAGCAAAAAGGGCGTAAACACAAAGCGCGGACCCGGCGAAACATTAGAATCAACGAGCTGTCGGCTTTCAGCACCGACCGCATCCCCGTACGAGCCGTCGGGTGAGAAAGGCGACATCTCACTGCTTCTGACCCGTCGGAGGCTACGTGCTTTGTGTTTACGTCTTTGTGCAGAATCCGTGTTCCTGCTCTCATTCACTGCTTTAGCTGTTTGGTGGTTGTTGAAATTTTGTGAGGTTTAACCTGAGATTCTGGCATTTCGGGCAAAATAC